>NC_137098.1:30411070-31115772 GCF_949357685.1 Gobio gobio
GTGTGTGTGTGTGTGTGTGTGTGTGTGTGTGTGTGTGTGTGTGTGTGTGTGTGTGTGTGTGTGTGTGTGTGTGTGTGTGTGTGTGATAAAGTGAGGTATGTAACTTTCAACTCAAAGAACCAAACAATGGGTTTTGTTTTCAAGATCATTTTATTCACTGTTTTGTCTCACACGTGTCAAATGGAAGGTGCACATTCCATTGTGACTCATGTTTGTCAGTCTTATCCTTTTTGTGCCTGTAAAAAAGAGAAGGTGAATGAAAATTAGACAAATAATAATTTGTTTGTTAAAGGTCCCATGGCATGGCATTTTTCTATTATTTTATAATGTTTCCTGAGGTGTACTTATATTGTTAGCATGATTTTTACATCAAAAAATGTCATAATTTAGAAATAAAAGGCATTTTTCTATACTGTTATAGAAACACTGTTTCAAGGGGCGTGTCTGCTGTGAGACTTCAGTGAAAACGGCCACTGTTGTGATTGGCTGACATCTTTGCATTTGAAATGAGTGTTAGATTATGTTGCGGAGGGCCGTGGTTTAGCGAGGCACTGTAGGCATGCACTGCATGCATGAGAGAGAGAGAGACTGGCTGGGCACTCGTGAACCATGGAGAGCTGGAGGAAGTTTTATTGTACTGAGTTAACTGAATCCATTTTCTCCGAATGCTCTGGGCGGGCAAAGCAGAGGAAGGGGAGGTAACCTTTCCTGGTATAACGTCATAACAGGAAAATTCATTTTCTCAAAGGCAGAGAAAGACAGCTAGAACTCGGTTTACACCCATCAAAATTTCTAGCCACTTGGGGACCATATACAGGCTAGGGGAACTCATATTAATGTTAAAAAACCTCATAAAATGAAATTTTCATGCCATTGGACCTTTAATGTTGATTCTCTTTGTCTTACCTTCTTTCTGGAACTTTCTAATAGGAGGGGCCCACGAACAGGAAGCTTGATTTATACCATTCCAAAGGAGGAGTTCAAACATTGAGAATGTTATTACATTGAATGCATGTCTTTTAAGATTCTCGTTGGTTTTTATGATGAAAATGGAGCTTGATAAAGAAGATGCTAATATTCATGTTTGAATATTGATGTAAAATATATGATCTCATAAAGAAGTTATGCAGATTGTAAGTGAAATATCCCTGTCATTGGTTTGTTTGAATTTGAGGGGAGGAGCCTCAGCTATAAAGAGTCTAATTGTTTGGACAAAGAGAGTGGGAGAACTGAGTGTGATTGTTGGGCCAGTAGCCAACGTGTTGATGTTTCGCATGTAAATATGAAATCATTTTGTTTAGTTTTTCTTCTACTTTTGTTTGTACGTTGTTTTTCCTGTATTGGAATTTTGGTGGATGGAACCTGGTTACACTGTTTGGAGTGTGCCCTGACAAGAAAATTAAATCACCTTTAAGAGACTTCAGAGTTTTAACTTTTTCTTGCTGCCTGCCTAGCCACTGCTAAGACTTCCTTACAACAATATATATTGATTTTCCAGTGTTTACTATTCATTATTATCTGCAAAAAAATTCAAATAATAAAACAATTCATCATTATCTGCACTAATTCTGCATGAATCTCTGGCTTAGCTTAATCAGTGTATGTGCTAATTAGAGAGATTATATGTATTAATATTATTTATGATAATTGGAATCATTCAGTGGAAGGAGCATAAGAGGATGTAGATATTATTTGTGGATGTTGTATTAGAAAACAAGGTGCAGAAGATAGACAGAGAGTGCCAGAAGAAAAATGATAGGGGACTACAGGGCAACTACAGAGTCCCGGGGCTCGTACCATGATGGTAGTTAAACAAACTCAGGGTTATGGGATTAGTTTTAAACTGACAAAACTGAACCAATCCAATCAGGTTTTGTTGGTATGACACTGATCACCAACTTTCTCTGTCAACTCAGGCTTTATGTGTTCATGGAGCCAGCC
This sequence comes from Gobio gobio, assembly GCF_949357685.1. Taxonomy (NCBI): domain Eukaryota; kingdom Metazoa; phylum Chordata; class Actinopteri; order Cypriniformes; family Gobionidae; genus Gobio; species Gobio gobio. Next base: position 30,413,012 of record NC_137098.1, read on the forward strand.
CTAATGATTCTCCTCTTCTAGGGTCAGAAAGAAGACATTAAACTAGAGGTAGAGGTCTTCACGGGTCCAAAAATTCATACCCGAACCCGAAGAGACCCGTAATGTGCTTAACGGAACCGACCCGGACCCGTCTATTATTTCAAAAGCTGGACCCGGACCCGTGAAGATCCGAGAAATGCCAAAAACGTAGTACCCGGAACCGACCTGGACCCGTCTATTATTTAAAAGCTGGAACCGAACCCGGCGTGAAGACACAGACCCGACTGGACCCGTTTGTCACATATTCCACAATAACTGATATTAACAAGTCAATAAACAAGTTATGAAAAATATAACTTTTTGTCTTACCTAGCCGTCGTCTCCCTTCCTTGTAACGTTACTTGTGATACATTACATCCTTGCCAAAAAGTTAAATCCATGTTATTCCTCTCTTGTTATTCCAAGCATGCTTAATTCACTCATCATTTCAGCTTTAAAAGTCCACTTTATGTCACGGTGACGGATGACAAATGCGTCTTTGCAGATTTGCATTTCGACCCGAGTTAACTCGCATAATAACTTTGACTGTTTGCCTTTTTGAACTATAATAGCGATTGCTCGTTCGGTGGCCGCTGACGTCCGCATTATTTATTTGCTATAATCTCTGTGAGCGAGCCTGACCACCAAAACTTTAAGAAATAAGACGGTTCATTCATATTATTATTAAAGTCAATCACAGCGGAAGCTCGGGTTGCCATAGAAATGACACGCGCTTGATACTGCGCACATGCGCGGTGGCTGGAGCAACCTGAAATATGAGCTTTTTTACGCAATTTGAGCATCATAGAAAACATTTGTGACAGTTCAACTGAGATTTTGTTGCTGATTTTAAATATATTATTTAAATATAATTTCAAATCAAACTTCAACAGTGCGTCACACGTAGACAGCACTTACTTTTTTCTCATGTTTGTCCACAATATGCATGAAGGATGCCCGGACAGAAGAGGTGCCGTGGGTTTAACTTCTTTATATTCGTTGTTTTTTAGCTTTTTTCACACATCACTCATGAAGGTAACCATTATTATTACCGTGCGCTTGCAGAGAGAGCGAGCGAGAGAGAGAGAGAGCGAGCGCGTGAGGCGAGCGAGCAAGAGAGAGAGAGATCGCTCGTGTTTTTCTTCTTTCTTTTTTTTAAACCTTATTTCCCGGCTCACACTTTTCTTATCCTAATTTTACAGTTGCAAGTTACAAAAAACACACAAGCAGTGCTGACTGACTCTGATCACGGGCAGGTGTTCTCCGAGTCCGGATCGACTCGGGTATTGCACACAATGTTAAACAGACCCGGGACCCGTAGTAATAGATTGGGACCCGACCCGGACCCGGCTGATCATTTAAAATATAGACCCGAACCCGTACGGGTCCCGGGTCGGGTCCCGGGTCCACGGGTCTCGGGGGCTCCGTGAAGACCTCTACATTAAACCTATTTAAAGGGGTGATGAACTGAGAAATGTACTTTCCCTTGAGCCTTTGATATATAAAAGTTAATCGTGGTATAAGAATATCCTGTAAGTTTCAGAGCTGAAAACGTCCTTGTTAGTCAAAGAAAAGCTTTTTTTGACACCAGGCCCAGAAAACGAGAGCTCTCAGAATATGTTGACCACTGACGTAATAGGATGCAGAAACGTCGCCTCTACAGATAAATATGTACGTCTGATTCTGTAGCCCCGCCCACCGACTCGTGGAGCTAAACGGATCGCGCTACCAAGCTATAAACATGCCGAAGAGAGTAATACATTGCGCTGTGCCTGGTTGTGGAAGAACACAGTCCCTGCATAAGTTTACTTCGGATTATAATATTAGGAATGAGTGGTTAAACTTTATTTTTAATGTTCCAGTTTAAAGTTCCAGCTCACGTGGGGAAGACATTGCACGTATGTTCATTTCACCGGATTCGTTTGTAAATAAGAGACAGGATGATATTACATGAATGCATGAAGCTTATCACTAATGTGAGTAAAAATGTTTTATATGTAATATTGCATTGTTACAGATCAAATACAATTACATTGTGTACATGTCTAACTAAACATAACTTACCACTGTCACCGGGGCTATGTGTTTTCCAGACGGGCTACCAATACATATCATCATAAATAGTGAAATAACATTCCTTTCTTGATGTGCGTTCACTCTCTTGACTTGATGTTTGATGGAAAAATACAATTGCGGAAGATTTGATCATGCTGTCTGCAACGTTGGTGCGTGCGTATATCCACCAATCGGGCGAGCCAAGTAATATAAAATAACATTCATATTAATTGCGGGTGGATGAGAGATAAATCATTGTGTTTGTTCGTTGTTCCGGTTGCCGTTTGTCACACACTTTCAAAACAATGCCTCACGTGTACTCATGTGGGAGCCGAAGCTCATTAAATATGCACATCTTATCCAATCCTAGCTGTGAGCATTTACTTCCAAGTCTTCAGTGCGGCATGCCCATCAAAACCGACCGTGCCTTGAGAGAGCCTCAAAACCATGGCAGAAAATAGCCTATTACTTATTCATTATGATGTTTTTGAATGTAAAAACAACGCAAGTAGACATCAGACAACAGTATGAAAAAATTAAAAAAGCCAGCTCATTTTTCCTATTAATTTGAATGTAATGTTTTGCCGCGATTTTATTATTTTTAAATCGAGAAATCGTGGTTTTGAATAAAAATGTTAGCAAACATTATGTGCATGTTGACAAATGTCAAAAGAAAATGATCCGACCACCTGATGGCTCGCCTGATTAACCGTGTGACGCACTCAGTGTAAGTAGAACACATCACGTCAAGCAGCTGTTCACACAGAATGTGATGAAAAAAACAAGACGTGGGCAGTGGAATGGGAAAAAGCAAAGCTATTAGACGCCAGCTAAACTTTCTTCTAACTTGAGCGCCGCGTTTTTAGAATGCCGTTTCACTGCAAAAGACGCAAGACACGAGTGCAACAGACGTGTGCAAACACATTCGCCAAATATAAAAACAACAGGTCAAAAAGCTCAAAGGAAAAACCTGTAAAGAATGACGGTGACTGGCTGAAAGGTGCTGTTATTTTCAGTTTTTTTACAAAGCATTTGCTGTTAATAAGAGCATATTACTGGTGTTATTTATTGCTATTAGCCTACTTTTTGGCGCAAGAAATTATCACATGCTTTTTTGTTTGTGTTGTCATCCTGTTTCCGTGTCACATATTCCTTTGTTCCATTTTCCCGCCACTCGTCTGTCTCCATGGTCACTGTCATCATTAGTTTATCTGTTCCAGCTGTGTGTCATCATCCTCGTTTGTGTTCCCTATTTAGTTCTGCCTATTCAGTCACTCTTTGTCTGGTATTGTAGCCTACATCAATGTAAAGAGTGTGTTGTATACCTGCCGGTATTTACTCACCTGAGATTCCTTGATCATTAAAACTTTGTTTGAGAATTGTCTGTATCTTCCTGCCGATACACACACTGTGACAGAAATATTTAGCATTTTTCTTATATTATATTATCGCTGCGTATATAGGATATTTTTAAGATTTGTACAATACTTGCCTTCAAATGTCATGCATATTTTCTGCAAAGATATATTATATAAGTCATTTGTTTTACATTTACACCATGTGGATCACTTTAGATGTGTGCACTTGGAATATAACATTTTTAACCATGGTTAATAAAGAGAATCATATTGTAGTTATGTTTTTAAGGTAACTAGTTAAACATATAAAAAAATACGTAAATCGGTCAATCGTTGAGAGAAAATCGAGATTTCATTTTTTTGCCATATCGCCCACCCTAATATAAAGTAAACTCCTTAAAGGTACACCAAAAAATTCCGTCATCATTTACTCACCCTCAAGTTGTTCCAAACTTGTATGAATTTCTTTGTTCTGCTGAACACAAAAGAAGATATTTTGAAGAATGTCGGTAACCAAACAGTTGATAGACCCCATTGACTTCCATATTATTTTTTTCTTCCCTACTATGGAAGTCAATGGGGTCTATCAACTGTTTAGTTACCCAGATTCTTCAAAATATCTACTTTTGTGTTCAGCCAAAGAAAAATAAATTGTACAAGTTTGGAACAACTTGGGGGTGAGTAAATGATGACAGAATTTTCATTTTTGGGTGAACTATCCCTTTAAGGCAGTCATATGTGCAAAAGTTTGCTTTGACCTCATATTTGGTGTATTTTAGGAATATTTTCATATTTTAGGGCCTATATGTAGTCACTTTATTGGGTCAGACATGTTTCACTTGTTTTTACCACTGATTGGTCCAATTTTGATTTGAGATCTCTTACCTATAACATAACCTGCCCTGGATCAGATTAGCTGTCGAGCAGAAGTTACTTTCTACGTTACTTACTTGTTACTATATGGCAGTGAACATCTCTAAAAGCCAATCCATTTTCATGGTGCCTAAAACCCAGGGTTGGCGCAAACTAAACTGATACATACCTGGCTAGCCATTTAATTTGGCTTCATGGAACAGGCCCCCGGTCTGTTGGGACCAAAGTTTACAAGACACCAATTAGAAATGATGAAGCAAAGCTCCTCCAAAGTGACTCAGATTTCCTCCAGCAGCAGTGCAGATGATCTCATTTTTGTACATGTTGTAGACTGGCTCATTAAGCAAAACATAGATCTTTGCTTGTCTCTGCTGAACACATGCAAACTAGACACTATTTTTCTACTCTTTTTACTTGCTTTCGCTCTCTGTCCTTCCTTTTATTTCTGTTTTAGCAGTAGAATGCCATCTCTATTTGGACTGTTCGGACCGGATTTACCTTATATTATGACATAGGCAAAATAAATGTTTTTTTGCGCTGAGGTATGGAAATACATATGAAAATGTATTTGGTCCTGAGACTTATACAGAAGATATATGTACATGTTTTAATATTTAAACCACTCCTCTTATTGATTGATATTAGGATGTGAAGAGAGTTTCAACCAGTATAACAAAAGGTGCCTACATTACCTAAATATTTTACTCGTACTGAATGTAGGCTCAAAGATGCACTAGTCCTCCACACCTAAGCCAGTAAAATGCAAGAAACAGCTGATTTGTGAGGAGAGCAATTACGTTTATTTTCAAAAATCACATTAAAACTAAACACAACAGCCTTTTAAACCTACAAACACTCAAGTCTCAGTTAAGCTCAAGTGTTTAAAAGGGCATAATTAAACCAATATCTTTCAAAATGGTATCTTCAATATAACAGATAAATAACAAAATGTTAAGTAAAATAGCCAAAGCCTGCTTGCACTGAACCTGCTGGTCTCGGCCTCATCACTGGCTGCAGCCATGTCCTCATCTCATGAAACAATGCAATTCACATCTGCCAACTCATGCATTCACATTCATGTAAAGTAGCCTTGTTGACAGGTTTGAGGGAGATAGGGCAAAACATGATAAAGTACATTCAAAGCTCTGTAAATGGCGATATCGCTTCTTTTGTAGCAGAAATAAACTGCTGCAGAAAAAGTTAGGTGCCATGCAAAATGGTGTGATTTTTTTTCAGAGATTGTCTTATTATTGGAGAGATAAGAGGGTCTGTATCTCTAACCGTTGGTGAAAGCATATCAACTAACTTGTATCACGTGAGGCACCTCGGCCTATCGTGTAATGGCAGTGACATCAGTGCCCGCTGTTCAAAGTTGTATGACAGTCGGTGACCGTTTATGTTAATCAGGTTCTTGTGGAGTAAGTAGCATGTTTGTCTTGTGAACAAATGTTCTATATTTGGTGTTATATCACTAGTAAACGTACAGTAGGACTGCATTGTTTGTGGAATGTGCTTTAATGTGGAATATCTTTAGAGCGTGAATATCTCTATTAGCTGCAAATTAGTCACTGCAGGGCGAATAAAACAAATTTAAGATTACACTAAAAACTTAATTGTAATTGAATATTTAATTCATTAAAATGATTTTATTTTATTTACCTTTATTCATTTAAAAGCGTTATTTCATTATAATTAGTCTTACCTGGCAGCAATAAAAAATTAACACTTCAGATTTTTTTTATTAAACGACATACAGTATAACACAATATTTATCATTAAAGTATCAATTTTCTCTTTATTCATTAAAATGCATAATATCAACGTCCTATGCAGTTATAATAGTCTTAAGTATTACCATAAAACATAAAAGCCAAAGAAAGAAATAATCAGTATTTTTTACTTTATTAAGACTATACAATATCACTCAATATTACTAAATACTATTATAATGCCGTAAATGAGTCCTACCTGTCGCGACATTCCCTTCTCTGCCTTCTCTAATAAAATAAAAATTTTATCATAGTAATATCTACATATCGTTCCCAACAAAAGTATTGTTTAGAATAAAACATGTTGAAGATTAGCGGACAGGCAGTCGATTCATTAAATGATAAGCAGTTTCCTCACAAAAGTTTATTCGTAGTGAAGCTTCTGCTCCATTGACATCCATTAAAAAAAATTGTGTGTGTGTGTGTGTGTGTGTATATATTCACGTGCATCAAAGTGGGGAGCAAAGGCTGGCCCGTGTGGTCCAATCAAACAGACGAGCTACTGTTGCTCAAATTGCTCAAGAAGTTAATGCTGGTTCTGATAGAAGGGTGTCAGACAGTGCATCGCAGTTTGTTGTGTATGGGCATAGGGCCCCACCTCACAACTTTACAGGACTTGAAGGATCTGTTGCTAACATCTTGGGGCCAGATACCACAGTACACCTTCAAGTGTCTAGTGGAGTCCCATGCCTCAACGGGTAATGTTATGCCTGATCAGTGTATATATATATACATATATATATATATATATATATACATATATATATATATATATATATATATACATATATATATATATATATATATATATATATATATATATATATATATATATATATATATATATATATATACATATATATATATATATATATATATATATATATATATATATACTGTATATTTTTTGGGGATTCTTTAATTAATAGAACGTTTTTTACTGTCACTTTTAACACTACTGCCCTATAAATTAATATATTAAAATAAGATTAAAATATTTTTAAAATAATAACAAAAAATATTAGTATATATTAAAACCACTAACATTTTTAAGAGTAGCCTTCTGGACCTGACAATAACTGGACAAGACTGTATTAACAATAATAATGCCTATATTATTGAGAAAACGGCTGAAAACCCAAATGTTCTGGTACGTGTTGAGACTCTGTAGAGATCTCCTCTCTACAAACCATATGTGTCAATCTGACAGGTCTCTGGTAAAGTGGGAAAGAAATCTGGGTGTTGAATTGAAGGAGCAGCTGTGGGAGACCTGTAGGAATGGAGTAGCATCTATAATGAACTCTGGGTTCACTATTTAAAAAAAAAAAAATTACCCCAGTCAAACTTTATAACTATAACTCAGCGATCTCTGCAATTCTCTTTAGATGCAATTATGTGATTGAGGGCACATTTTTTACACGGCACATGGCTATGCCCTTAAGCAGCCTCAAGCAGGCTGTACGTGATGCACTCCCTGCTATTCAGAGAGCTACAGTCCCCCTGGACACCGAACTATGTCTACTGTGCAGTTTCACCATCTCAATCCTAAAACCAGTTACTCTGTAAAACCTATGGAGATTGTCCTGCCTTTTACTTAAAAAAAATATGTAGCAAAGAAGTGGAAATTGCATGTACTTTGTTGTCAGTGGCAGGTATGGAAGGTATCTTAGTCATTGCCAATGTCTGATATGTCCTTATACCATAGTTTGTATCTTATTTATCTCAATTGTATTCATGATTTTATGTCATTGATTGTTTTGTTTTTCGTGCTTTTTTGTCTACATTTTGTTATTGATAGATGATAGAATTTAATATTATTATTATTAAAGATGCTGTATGTAAGAATGACAGCTAGTGATTGAAATGGGTACTGCAGTACCTCAGACTCGACGCTTACATGGGTTGCTAGTTTAAGGACACACAGCAGGAACAAGTGCAATTGACAATGGAAGGCGAGGAGACACACACTGTTAGCTGATGAGTTGATTTATCCAAATTTGAATGTGCTTTTTTTTTTATTTTTAGATGGATGCCGAGGCTTTTTAGGTTGGGTAGAATTTGCAATCTCTGCACTCTAAAAAAAAAAAAGGTTCTATATTGCACCAAAAATGGTTCTTGGCTCGTAATCATAGGGGAACCTTTTTTAGTGCTATATAGCACCAATTTTGGTGCTTCAGTGGTTCTTCAGCGGTTCTTCAGAGGTTCTTCAGCGGTTCTTCAGAGGTTCTTCACCGGTTCTTTGACTAAGGTGCTATATAGCACCTCTGAAGAACCGCTGAAGAACCACTGAAGCACCAAAATTGGTGCTATATAGCACTAAAAAAGGTTCCCCTATGATTACGAGCCCTTTTTTTTAGAGTGTAGTTTGTTTGCTTCCATGGCAGCAATACTCTGTGTTTTCCGCCAACTGGCCACCTGTGGTGAAGAAATACTATTGGGTAAACTGGCAATGTGCGGCATCGCACAGAACAAAACAAAATCAGACATTCCGACATGGACCACACATTTCAAAGTAAAATAACTGGCTGTAGCATTGTTTTTTGGAGAAACGAGTATGTGAATTTAGCATGTTTCCTAAATATCTGCAAAAATAGTATGGTATTTTTATGCTTTAGTACAGTCAAAAACTTACATACCTTTAATAATTCTTATAACTAATGATTGGTTTGTGATTTACATGTTCAATTTTGCTATCTGTCAATCTGTCAAATTTTTTATCAAATTACATGATATAGGCCTATTTGATAATCAAATTAATTGCAATTAATCACATGTATCAATATTTACTTAATCTAAATTCAGGGTTTTTTTTGTAATATTACATTACTCTGACAGATGAAGACATTGAAAAAAATGGACATATGGGAAAAAAAGATAGTGTGACAAATAATTATTAATGTTAATGACTTAATAATCATGACTACATATTATTAATTAATTCTCTCGTTTTAGGTAAATCATGGCCAAAATCAAGCATTCTGCGTTAGTTCAGGCAGGCCACGTAGTCAAGATCCGCTATCAGCTGATTGGAAAAATTCCAACCCCGCCCATATCAGCTGATCCAATTCTTATGCACTCAACTGGCAACTCTCAAACAGGACACCTTACTTAAGCGTAGCTTCAGTTCAATCTGCCTGCTTGGCTGCTTCTGCTGCACGTTGCTTTGCAACCCACCTCCTCCCCAGCTCCCCCTTAAACTGTTTAACTTAATCAATGTCATTCTGTTGTCATTGATGCATACTCTGTTCTAAATGGGGGATTTACGCTGCCCTCCCAGTTTAAAAAAATGGGAGGTTGTCCCCAGAAGCTGCTGTTCCCTGTCTTGGCTTTTCATGGAGCTCATGAAAAGGATGTGTAATTTAAAACAGAGTCATATCGCCAAATGTAAATTTAGCAAAATATGCCCATAAAAAAGTTGACTAAAAGTTTGTCTGTGGTGTTTTTGATTTAAGTGGACCTGGCTGAATTATACTAATTTGTTCCCTTATTTTAATTTTGTTAAAACATGGCCACTATTTGATTAAAATTAGAGGAGCAAATTAGTACAACATGGCCGTGATTTACCTAAAATGAGGAAACAAATTAATTAACGGTGGGAACAAATTATCTTAATCTGTGGCTATGATATCTTTATAAGTGGTTTTAGAAGTCAATGTTTGTTTTACTTGCATTTCATTGAACGAAATATTACCTACAGGCCACAGCAATAGGCTACAAACAGTTAATTTTGTAGACCATACAGCATGTACTGAAACAAAAATAGCATTTTACTCTAAAGAGTGATATAATGCTATTATGAAGAAATTAAATGTCACTGATCAGTATTTACAACAGAAAAGATGTATTGCTTTTTGTATTGCTCATTTGTACGTCTGTTAATTAATACCTTTAATATTGAGCAAAAGCCATTTAACTCTACTTAGTTAAGGCGGGAAATTAAAGTTAATATGTAAATAAAGTATATTAAGTGAATATTACTCAAGGCTGTGTCATATATTTACATACAAACATCCTAAAAAATGTATATTTGTAAATACAAAAATCACTTAAAAGTTATATTTGCTCACTGGACATTATGTGGCAAAGTTATGTACATTTTACTTAATTATATTATGCAAATGTGTGCAACAACCTGCCATTTTTACGTGCTCTGAACACTGTCTATTGTTTGTAATGGGAACACAATTCATGCACCCAGGCCTGCTTCTGCTAATCGTGCCACATGGCCTTTTGAACGGCCAAGTTATCAGGGTCAGACTTTCATGCACTCATACACTCTCGTCTTTTCCCCTGCATAATTGGAAAGTGGAAGCAGGCAACTGCAGGATCACCACAGGCAGACGTGATTCACTCCAACACATACACACACACACACATTCATACTCCCTGGTTCATCCAATGCTGCTCCTGTTACTTTGGTATAGTAAGAAGGCGGTGCCTGTCTGTCCTCAAGCAATTTGCCAAAGGCTTCACACTGCCCTTCACAGCTGACTTGGCAAGTGCCCATTTGCAATGGAAAGAGAACATGAAACATGCTGTCAGGAATGACACCTGTATATGACTACATTATGCAAGCATGGTCCTTATGCATTAAAGTATGCACACACGTACACAAACAAGCATAAAGTCACTCCTGTCATGTAAATCAAATTCACAATGGACACCATGTAAATATATGGACAATATCCAAATCCGGCAGCAAAGCAAAGTCACTGAGGCAAGCAGAATTCCAAATACTCCTCTGAGAGAATTAGCATTTTGCCCCCATGGGCGGGGGGGGGGGGGGGGGGGGGGATGATGGAGGAAAAGAGGGAGAGGAGCAAAAAGAATAAAAATGTCAGAGGAAAGCCTTTCGGATTTCTCCTGACAGCAGCTTCAGTATCACTCCAAGGTTCTTTTAAAAAGTTTAATGCCATTGAAGGTTATGGATGCCATAAAATCAATTCCCCTGGACAGATAAAAGGCAGAGAAATGCAATGCAGCTGTGATCAAAGTGCATTGTTTTGCTTTTTTTTCTGCATCCTTGTGCTCCTTTTTTTTCTTTTTTTTGTTTGAGCCCAAGAGGTGTGTGGGTCAGAGACATATTGGTTTATGGTCAATCCAGGCTTATTAGAATGAAAGTCTTTGGCACTGTAGAATAGGCTGACAATGATGGCACTGATATGTAAGGGATAATGTACAGTCAGTGGATCGTTGCAAATTAAACCCTGACATGGTGATCAGGATGCAGACAAGAATCATATAGTATCGACCATCATTTCACTCAGATACTCACCAAATAATGTTTTAAATATATTTTAAAAAAAAAGAATAAAAGACTATTACAATGTACAAAACTGTTCAATCACTCTCAAATGTTTTTAGTTTAGTTGTTTCCAAGTATTTTGTTTTGTTTTAGGTTCTGATTTGTTTTGCATTCAACTTAAAACACACAAAGAGTTCATTTCAAAGACTGGAAATTGAAGTGCGTTTACATTTTGCTATGTAAGCAAATTGATAATAACGTGTTTTATATAAAGGGTGTATTTTTGTACAGTATGTCATATTTACTATTTTATGTTGGGTTTTTTAAATCGTTGCCATTTTGATATGGTTGCAATGAAAACTTCAAATTAATTATTTTTATTTATTTAAGAAAATAAGCCAAATTAGGTTCAATTAACAAACTTCGGTATTGAAATGTGGAAAAGTTCAGCTTACTTTTATAAAGATATTTCAATTAAACTTGATAAGTTCACATAACTTTAAATTAGAAAAGTTGTGTCAATCATATTTGTGTCAACAAAACTATATTTTAAGCAAATATTTCAGTTGAAACAAAAAGATAACTTAATAAATTGAATTAACTTTTTTTACAGCATAAGACAAAAATATTAATACATAGTAATATGAATATATGGTTACACTATATTTTAAGGTGTCATTGTTACAATGTAATTATACATTTAAACACTGAGTAATATTAATTAACTACATGTATTAAACACTGAAAAAAATTAATCTACTTAATTTTTCTGTCAAGTTTTTTCACGCATATTTAAATACATTTCACATATGGAGAGACCTCAATACTTGTGTAGCCGGGTAAGGTACAGCCCCGGTATGATTGGCTGGTGTCACTCAAGCCTGTGAACCTATTGGTGCTTGTATTGGAGGTATAAAATGGGAAGTGTTTGGTTGCTTGGGATGTATTGTCCTTGGGACTGGTCCCTTTTATTGAAGTTCGGCATTATGAATGAGGAATGTCGGTTGGAACGCCCTTCCATTCATTGTGTACTGGCTGTTAGGCTGCTTTCAGGTTTAACTGAACGTCCAGGGGTTTCCAGTACTTTTAATTGGAGCCAAATATACGTCAAGTGACTTGACTGCACTACTGTTTTGTTTTACTGTCGTGTTCGTTTTAACTTGCAGTTTTGCCTGGATCTCACCTGGGCATGTTTGTGGTGTTGAAGTCACAGACACAGCATTGTGCTAGTGAGTTAGCTGGGAGGCTAACGTTGAGTAATCTGGCCATTGTTGGCCATTTTGTTTCTTCCCCTCGGTGCCTGTGGCTCTTTGTTTTGTATTTTGTGAATTAATTGGTATTGAATCGATGGTTTATTTGTATATGTTCCTTTGAGTGTATATTTACTTTTGTTTATTGTAATTTATTGTGTGATTTATTGTGTGACGTAACAGTGTATTTTTATTTTTGTTTGCGTTGTTGAATGAGAGAATTTTTCTGAAACTTGTTAACTTGATTTCTAGTAATCCTGTTTTATCAATTGTTTGCGTTAACGTGGGGGGAGGGCCGCAGTTAGTTGGTGTCCACATGGAGTGCTGTGTTTAATGATTTGTATTGCTTTCACGTGTGTGTGGTGTGGTGTAGGTGTGGTAAAGCTGAGGACCTCTTTTAAAATGTTTGTATGTTTAAATAAAATGATTTGTCCTTATACTCTGTCCATGTCTCCATGCTCACCCTGTCCTTAAGCAACGAACCTGTGTGCCCTTGCGTAGGGCTGTTATTTCCTAGTGTAGTCCAGGTGCCGTAGTCGAATATCAGTTAACAGTAGAAATCTCATTTGCTTTTGTTAACCGGTAGCTCTTTTCTAACCTGACCACTCCGCCACACTTGGTACACAATACACAATGACGGTAACATTTGATGGATCGTTTTTGAGTATGAACATGTCCTTTTTAGTAGAAAATGAGCTCCAAATGCCACAAAACGGCAAGTTTCGACAACAAAAGCAATGATACAATTGTAATGATGGGAACCTCATCAAAGTGTTACAGAATATACAAGTCCTTCGAGGTCATTTTCACTACAATGGATAACTGAGACCAAAGAGGCCGCTAGTAGAGTTTATATGAAACAAGAGAGTGAGTCTGCGGAGTGATATGAGAGACATGAAAGCAGTGCCATTTCCATAACCTAATGACTAATGAAAATTAAGTGTTTAATGTTTAAAAGTGCATATTTGTTTGAAATATGTGTCAAGCGAACTTTGCCCTTTTCTCATTTTTATTTTGTCAAATACTATCATTTTCACACAACTGCACAGCAGTTCTGAAATAAAGATCAGAGCTATTAACTACAGGACAAAACATGGTGTCAGAAATGAATGTAGTGTTTGTTTAATTTGCATATCATCCAACATAGGACATAAGTGGCCTACAGTCCACAGCCATCCATATTGTAATTGAGTTTGTCAGTCTGTCCATGGTATTGGAGAACGCTGTCGACAGGGAGTAAGCAAGCAGAAATAATGACATCAGTGGACTCCACAATGATTATGCCCAGTATTGCACAGTTAAAAATAGCATGAATATAACAAGGGACATGAGATGGATAGTGCCATATTACCATATTATCATAGCATGCCACAGTTTTATACACATCATTGTGTTTAAAAATGTTTAGTGCTGAGGAAATGTCTCAAGGAAACAGCTTTGCAATATCAGGTTATTACAAATAACAATAATTAAACACATTATAGATTTATTGTAATAACAGTTTAAATGGCAGATGTCATCGCTAGCCTTGTTAAACCTTTGATGTATTGGGAAAAACTGTGAAGAGGAGCTTATCTAAATGTACATGCGTTTGAAAGCTCAGCTGGTGGAGTGCTGAACTGTACATGAGAATTCACCCTCCGAGATCAATAAACTACATGTATGTCTTTCTATCTGGACTCCAGCTGAGTTTGTTCAGGTTGATTTTTCAAAGCATTTACTAGAAATACAATAGCACAGATTTAGCAACACCGGAAATAAACCAATGGCCATTAAGTACAGTAATCAGAAACAAACCTCTACAATTCATAATCTGGGCAATATCCCATGGATTGAAGAACCTTCCGATCTCCATGGACTAAAAAGGTACAAAGGTAATGATTCCAGCGGAGGAGAGAAAAGTAAAAGTGCCAAAGAATGAGGCTAAAATAACTGTTAGAGTAAAATGGAAGAGCGAAAATAAAAGGGACAGGGGGTGAAAAGAAAACAGCAAAACAGCTTTTAAAGGCAATTGAAAACCCATTAAGCAGTGACAGAAAACGAAAAAGTGGAAAAGTGGGATTTGTTCAGAATTATTGCACTCACTGGAAAGTTCATGTAATAACCCTACAATGGCATAATCACACTACAGCAGCACAACCTGGATGTGTTCTAACATTGACACTTGATAAAATAAAATGGAAGGCCCATGATTTATACATAGTATTATCATTGTTGCTGAACTTTTTGTTCACACTTTACATTACTTATGATATTAAAAAGGGTGTTACAGTATTGAACAGTGTAACATGGGGTAAGATGACCCCCTCACCTTATTTTTTTTTTTCTCCAGACCATAGATGGAACAAAATCTCATCTCTTTTGATGAATGTCATTTAATCTGAATATCAACATTTGTGAGATTTAGTCGGTCAAACAGTTTTGATGTTATATAATTTTGTGTTATTATTTAATGTTTCTATGAATTAGTACGTTTCAGACATCTCTGCTTTCATAAAAACCTATAGGTTAATTAAGTGAAATCTTGCTATTAGTTGCTATTATGATATGATCAATTAAATGTGTTCATATTCATATGCCTGTATATAAGTCTTTCAGATTAATCTCTTTGACTGGTATTCTGCTTGTCCGTCATTGGTTATTAAATCATTCAATTAAATTGTCAAAATCACATTTTACATAGAATAGTTAGTTTAGTATTTTACATTAATGAATGACACTTTAAAATATATATAAATAAGAATTATATCAAAAGTCATTTGTACATTCTGCAAAAGTTTGTTTGTGGGGGCCATCTTACCCCTCTTTTAATATCTGGC
The DNA here is from genome assembly GCF_949357685.1 of Gobio gobio. Taxonomy (NCBI): domain Eukaryota; kingdom Metazoa; phylum Chordata; class Actinopteri; order Cypriniformes; family Gobionidae; genus Gobio; species Gobio gobio. Next base: position 30,428,399 of record NC_137098.1, read on the forward strand.
ATTTCGTGCTTTTACAACTAAATTAGCAAGTTAGTTTTGCAGAGGCCATCACGCTTCCTCCAAAACACGCGAATGCGCACAGCTATAGCAGAGCAGAGAACAATCCCCTGAGACCGTCTGACAATGCAAGAGCTTGAATTTGAACCAGCAATATTTTAGTTTAGCAATCCAGCTCCTAAGCATTAGGCTACCATCATCCTGGTCTAGAAGTAAAACTCATTTTAAGTGGGAGTTATGCCATGAAAGACATATCTCAGGACCACATATACTTGTCTGTTTTCCTTTTGATTTATTGTAAACAAATCAGCAGAAGTTGTCCGCACAATGAAAAATTTATTCAGACCAAAAAAGTGTCTATCAAAAATATAGATTTTTCATTTTTACTTTTGCGTATGAAAAAGTGCAGTGTATTAAAAACAGACCAGAGAGCAAACGTTTCAGCCCATAGCTTTCCTCAGTGCTTTTTCTTCTTGATTAAGAAATAGCAAGTCTGTCTCTAAACCTTGACTGACAAAGTTACTTTGAAAAGATGCCTTGCATCACACTGCAACTGGACAAAAAATTAAACTGGAAAAGAAAATGTGTTGACTGTCAGCTTACAGTTTGCTCTCAATTATATGTGTTCATCAAGCACCATTTCATAGACAGTGATTGGTGTGCTTTGTAAGTGACCATTGGTTGTGAACTTGCAACGTTCCACAAGACAACTCGAAACAACCCAGTTTTACTATGGGGTGTCACTTTTACCCATTGTTTTAGCTGAAATCTGGCCCCCATATGTCAGAGGTCTGTCACACTCTGTGATTAAGAATGAAAGAGAGGTGACAGACTAAACGACTGCCTCTGACATTTCTCTATGAGTCCCTGTCACGGATTGCAAAGCCCCATTTTGTCAGCAAATCAATGTGAAGTCTGCCGAAAATGCAATTTGAGGAATAACTTTGTGAATGTGAGAGAATATACTTTTGTATAGACTTGCCATAGAAAGTATGTGTTCAAAGGGGTGTGCAGTGAATCCATTACCTGTACGGTATATAGTAGTGGACAAAAATGATGTCCGTCCTAGGAAACTGATCACCCTTTATTCAAATATTATTTTTTAAAATGTAAGTAAAGTAGTAACACTTAACATAAAGCCTTTATGTATAAAGAATTATAAAGGTATTCATAATATACGTTACAGTGGGGAGAACATGTATTTGATACACTGCCGATTTTGCAGGTTTTCCTACTTACAAAGCATGTAGAGGTCTGTAATTTTTATCATAGGTACACTTCAACTGTGAGAGACGGAATCTAAAATCCAGAAAATAATTTTAAATAATGAATTAGCATTTTATTGCATGATATAAGTATTTTATCCCCTACCAACCAGTAACAATTCCGGCTCTCACAGACCTGTTAGTTTTTCTTTAAAGGTCCTGTTCTTCATGATCCCATTTTTCAAACTTTAGTTAGTGTGTAATGTTGCTGTTAGAGCATAAATAATACCTGTAAAATGATAAAGCTCAAAGTTCAATGCCAAGCGAGATATTTTATTTAACAGAAGTTCCCTTTCAAAGCCTACAGCGAACGGCCGGTTTGGTCTACATCCCGTACATCCTGCTTTAATGATGTCAGTAGAACAGTTTGTCGACTAACCTCCGTCCACAAGAATACGCAAAAAAGGGGGCATGGTCTTGTTGCTCTCCCACGTGGAGAAGAGGAAGTGTTGCATTCATGGTTGCGTTCGGTTGCATTTGTAGTGTGTTTGTCGCCATGTCGTCGAGACGCTATTATTTTCATCCTGGAGTCAAATCACCTTTGTTTGGCCTCCAGGGACTTTGAGCGCATGCATCTCCCCGTTATGGTAAGAGGCGTGACCTTCCCGGGCAACGTGCGCTAAGCTGCTGTCGAATCACAACCGCTGGCACAATCAGAACTCGTTACGTATTTCTGAAGGAGGGACTTCATAGAATAAGGAAATCATCAAGACGTTTTTAGGACAGTGAAAACAGCGGTATACAGATAAGTAAATTGTGTGAAAAATACTGTGTTTTTTTTACATGCGAAACATGAACACATGTTACATTGCACACTGTAAACACAATCAAAGCTTCAAAAAAACAGGAAAAACGGGACCTTTAAGAAGCACCTGTTTGAACTTGTTACCTGTATAAAAGACACCTGTCCACACACTCAATCAAACAGACTCCAACCTCTCCACAATGGCCAAGACCAGAGAGCTATGTAAGGACATCAGGGATAAAATTGTAGACCTGCACAAGGCTGGGATGGGCTACAGCACAATAGGCAAGCAGATTGGTGAGAAGGCAACAACTGGTGGCGCAATTATTCGAAAATGGAAGAAGTTCAAGATGACAGTCAATCTCTCTCTGTCTGGGGCACCATGCAAGATCTCACCTCATGGGGCATCAATGATCATTAGGAAGGTGAGGGATCAGCCCAGAACTACACGGCAGGACCTGGTCAAGGACCTGAAGAGAGCTGGGACCACAGTCTCAAAGAAAACCATTAGTAACACACTACGCCTAAATGGTGGACGGCAGCAGGCTCCGGTTCACGGCAAGCGCCGGCGACTCCTCCGCTCCCTTTTGGATGGCAGCCACACCACCTCGACCCAGGGGCACGGCAACAGGCTCTCTGTCCCCCCGAATCTTCTATTTAACATTTTTACTCTCCCCAAAAAAGTCCCATGGAAAGCATGCTGTGAAGCAATTTCATTAATGTCAATAGCAAAAATGTGTGGGGGGGTTATATTATTTTTTTAATATATATATTTGATTGGTTCACATTCGCCCTTCATAATTTAATCACAAAAATTGCTCAGTTTAGAGAATTACATTAATCGAAAGCAATAAAAAAGAGGTTTAGGAAAAGAAACACAGCTTTGTTACGTAATCACAAATAATAATTGAGTAGATCAGACTAGGTTTCCCATTTTTTCTGTGCATATAGCCAACATACCTTGTGTAATTCATACAATTATTATTTTGCTTTTTTATTACATCCCTTAACTACATAAAAAGAGCGCTAAAAGCAAAAAGAGAAAAATGGTTCTGCTTGAATCAGAAATATAATGTAACTGTGTTTAAATTTTATTTTTTAAATAAAAACTCTTATTGGCTCCCACTGATTCTCCAGCAAATTTGTAAATAAAGCTTATGACTGAATATTTGCTAGTGGGGCGCCCACTGTTAAAAAAATATGAATGCTTTACTTTTGGCCAAAATGTTGCTGGAATTACTCTGTCCTTAATTAAAACAATATAGTCTTTATAGCAGATAATCGTTAAGGACTCCTGAGACTATTCATGGATAGAGTGCAAGAGTGTTTGTGCATTTAAATGTGTGTTGATCTCTCTATGTTCTTTCTCTCGTTGCCTAGCTCGACTCTGTTACTTTGGCTCACATCCCTAAACCCCTGTCAGACATCTACTCATCCACAGCCCTCTCACCAGGGGTGGGACAAGATGTCCAAACTCTCCTCGACCTCCAACCCCCTCCTGCATGTTTCGGTCAGGCCCTTCAGCGCTGCCCTGGTCCTCCTGAGAGAGTTCTGCTGCCGATGCAAATACTAACAAACTGCACATTTCGCTGCCCTCCTGTTAAGATAACACAATTAGCATGTGGGCCCAACGCTCTGTCAGCAGAAGCCAAATCTCACCCTCAATACCAATTAACATGTAACACATCACAGAGTAACACTAATTTTGAGAAGAAAAGAAAGATTGATATGGCTCATATTTCCTCAGTTCTCCTTTTCACCCTATTTAAGCAAATTATAAATATATTTATTTATTTAATTATAATATATATTTAAATATAAAAGGCAAATTTAAAGCCAGGTTTAGCCAGACAAACAATGAAGTATTCATGTATACTGCAATGTAAAAACATGTAGTTATTAAGGAGTAAAACTATGTGTCAACTGTATCTCTCCTTTGAAGAAAGTACCAACGATAACATATAAAATGAATGATATTTAATTAACTTTACTAAGGTAATTACTGATATGCATAATAGTCTGATATTTCCCTTTTTTAATTAACATTGTAATAATTAGGCACATATTAATTAGTGAGATTATTGTATACAGAATGAGGTGTGCCACTTCTATTCGCTTAGAAATGGCAAGATATTTTGACAATAGTTTTGAAAGGCACCATGGAAAAAGATACAACATTACTGTTGCTTGGAGAATTACACTTTCAAATAATGAAATTAAATAAGATAGCATGTAGTAATTGGGGGAAAACATGTCAATTAAATATATTTATCACTTGCTGAATAAATATTTCCAAAATGTTCCATTAAAATCTTTATGTCTTCTACTCTTTCTCACCTCAGCAAATTGTCACAAAACTCTGCGGTTTAATTAAGACGAGCAAAACTTTTCTAGCATGTTGTCAAAGTTTCCTTTGGCAGATATTTCCACTTCTTAACATGATTTCAATCTGCCGAACAGCCAGAGAAAATGGTATACCATTCAGTAGGATCAGCTCCCTCAAATTCTATTTCTAAGCCAATTATTTCATTTAAGAACCAGTGAAATTCCCACTTAGAGTAACACAAACTGGACACCTGTGCGGAGCAGTTTAAGGAACTTTAGGGTTTTCTACAGGGACATTGTTTTCATGAGTTCCATCGTTCCAAATCACAGGTGGAAAAAAACAAGCATTTGATGGACGAACAAAGTCTGCCTGACTTTGATGTAGTGATGTCGCTTTGGTACGGTGGAGCTGCAGTCTCATGGGAAGTTGTGCTGAAGCTAAACAGGGGGAAATGCATGTCGAACATGCTCGGCTTTGGACAGTTGACAGCTGGTGGAAAATAACAAAACAACCACTTCAATAGGACCAGAGAACATTCCAACACACTTTTCTTCAGATCTGCCATGTTTGCCTTGTTCTGTCTTTGTAGAGTTTGTGTGCTCAGAGCGATTGAGTATTGGGGGGGGGGGGGGGGGTGTAACTGTAAAGGATCCAAGAACCCCAAAGAACAGACTGGGAGTTGGAAGCTTCAGGTGGCCTTGGAGAGGATCAGAGCGAAGAGAAGAAAAAAGAGCCAGAGGGAGCAAAATATCAAAGTTTTTTCATCATTTAAAAAATATTCTCAGGAGTTAGAGAGATGAAAAAGCAGTTAAATTGCAGTTAAAATATTCATTTGTATCCAGTAAAACTGTGGGAGGGAATAACACTGTCCAGTGGTTTGTGGGAGAAGTGCAAGAAGATCTGTAATACCTGAAGAGTGCTGTCTGTTAGCGTTCCCATTAATCTCAAAGATAGTCCTGTTCATAAAAAATACATCAGTGTATGAGTTTCAAGGACCATGCACTGTTAGGACTCTTAATTCTAACTTGTACAATGTAGTTTTTGGTATAATAAAAACATTACTTTTAACCTCTTTTTCTTAAATAAGCATTAGAACTTACTGTAACCAAAAAAGAATGTTAAGACCTGAAAACTATTTGTTGAACCTTCTGGCCCATGTGGAGCTGAGATCTCAGAAATGAGGAATTAGGGGCTGTCGTCGGACATGTAATCTAGGGTCAACGTGAATGGTCAAGATGAAGTCCTGGTCAGATTGCATGAAAAAATTAAGTAGTCCACACTGAGCTACCTGCAATGGTAAAACATAGTAAGTACACCAACTGCTGCTGTGTAAATTTTGTTCATAATGCCATTCGATGCTTGGTGATCGATGGCAATATTCTTGGCATAAAGGAGGATGAGCTGCATATCCCTCAGATTGTCCTCAATGTGTTTGGTCCACGTCTTCTTTGGTATCTTCTTAGATCTTTGCACTCTGACCAACCAGCCAGCGTTCATTGCTGCCAATGGAGCCGATACAGCTTGCGGTTTGTGGAAATTCGACAGACAAAAAATGCTTCATCTGCCTTTGATGGATCATTTCTTCAATCTGATTGATTATCACACCTCTCCCGGATGACTTCGTTTCATATCTGACCGAACACTGCTGTCGCCTGACCAATTCTTGAATGGATTTTGGCTGCTGATGCCACCTCTCCCAATTGAAATAGTGATCCAACTCCAAGGTACAGTGGTGAGAACAAGTATTTGATACACTGCCGATTTTGCAGGTTTGCCCACTTACAAAGCATGTAGAAGTCTGTAATTTTTATCATAGGTACTCTTCAACTGTGAGTGACGGAATCTATAATAAAAAACCGGGAAATCACATTGTATGATTTTTAAGTAATTAATTTGCATTTTATTGTCTGACATAAGTATTTGATACATCAGAAAAGCAGAACTTAATATTTGGTACAGAAGCCTTTATTTGCAATTACAGAGATCATACGTTTCCTGTAGTTCTTGACCAGGTTTGCACACACACTGCAGCAGGAATTTTGGCCCACTCCTCCATACAGACCTTCTCCAGATCCTTCAGGTTTTGGGGCTGTCACTGGGCAATACAGACTTTCAGCTCCCTCCAAAGATTTTCTATTGGGTTCAGGTCTGGAGACTGGCTAGGCCACTCCAGGACCTTGAGATGCTTCTTACGGAGCCACTCTTTAGTTGCCCTGGCTGTGTGTTTCGGGTCGTTGTCATGCTGGAAGAACCAGCCACGACCCATCTTCAATGCTCTTAATGAGGGAAGGAGGTTGTTGGCCAAAATCTTGCGATACACGGCTCCATCCATCCTCCCCTCAATACGGTGCAGTCGTCCTGTCCCATTTGCAGAAAAGCATCCCCAAAGAATGATGTTTCCACCTCCATCTTGGGGTTGTACTGATCCTTCTTCTTCCTCCAAACACAGCGAGTGGAGTTTAGACCAAAAAGCTCTATTGCTCTATTTTTGTCTCATCAGACCACATGACCTTCTCCCATTCCTCTTCTGGATCATCCAGATGGTCATTGGCAAACTTCAGACGCGCCTGGACATGCGCTGGCTTAAGCAGGGGGACCTTGCGTGTGCTGCAGGATTTTAATCCATGATGGTGTAGTGTGTTACTAATGGTTTTCTTTGAGAATGAGGTCCCAGCTCTCTTCAGGTCATTGACCAGGTCCTGCCGTGTAGTTCTGGGCTGATCCCTCACCTTCCTCATGATCATTGATGCCCCACGAGGTGAGATCTTGCATGGTGCCCCAGACAGAGATTGACCGTCATCTTGAATTTCTTCCATTTTGTAATAATCGCGCCAGCAGTTGTTGCCTTCTCACCAATCTGCTTGCCTATTGACCTGTAGCCCATCCCAGCCTTGTGCAGGTCTACAATTTTATCCTTGATGTCCTTACACAGCTCTCTGGTCTTGGCCATTGTGGAGAGGTTGGAGTCTGTTTGATTGAGTGTGTGGACAGGTGTCTTTTATTTAGGTAACAAGCTCAAACAGGTGCAGTTAATACAGGTAATGAGTGGAGAACAGGAGGGCTTGTTAAAGAAAAACGAACAGGTCTGTGAGAGCCGGAATTCTTACTGGTTGATAGGTGATCAAATACTTATGTCAAGCAATAAAATGTAAATTAATTATTTAAAAATCATACAATGTGATTTTCTTGATTTTTGTTTTAGATTCCGTCTCTCACAGTTTAAGTGTACCTATGATAAAAAATTACAGACTTCTACCCCAAATCAGAAAAAGTTGGGACAGTATGGAAAACGCAAATAAAAAAAAAAGAAGTGATTTCTAAATTTACTTTGATTTGTATTTCATGTATTTTCATTTGTATTTTAGGAGCAAAGATGGGCCGAGGATCGCCAGTTTGCCAACAAATACATGAGAAAATTATTGAAATGTTTAAAAACAATGTTCCTCAAAGAAAGATAGGAAGAGATTTGGATATTTCACATTCAACAGTGCATAACATAATTAAAAGGTTCAAGGAATCTGGAGGAATTTCAGTGCGTAAAGGACAAGGGGCAAGCCTAAGCTGAACAACCGTGATCTCCGATCCCTCAGGCGGCACTGCATCAAGAATCGTCATTCATCTATAAGCGATATCACCACATGGGCTCAGGACTACTTTGGCAAACCTTTGTCAAGTACCACAATACGTAGTTACATCCACAAATGCCAGTTAAAACTGTACTGTGCCAAAAGGAAGCCCTATGTTAACAGTGTCCAGAAGCGCCGTCGACTTATCTGGGCTCGGAGGCATCTGGGATGGACCATCACACAGTGGAAACGTGTACTGTGGTCAGATGAATCAGTATTTGAGGTATTTTTTGGGAGGAATGGACGCCGTGTGCTCCGGACCAAAGAAGAAAAGGATCATCAAGACTGTTACCAGCAACAAGTCCAAAAGTCAAGTCAAGTCAAGTCAACCTTATTTATACCGTAAAACTTCAAATAATAGCCCGGGCTTCTATTTCCCCAAATTGCCGAACTGCACCGGCTTGTATTTGAAACAGGCGTCTATAAGAGACAGGCCTTTAATTTAGTGTTGAGATGTTCAAGCATGATGGTAGGAGGTTACCACATTATATTACGTTTTATTTATAATTAATTCGAATGTGTTTAACAAATCATTTAATGTAAGAAATGTCTTAGATTATTGGCAGCACAAAAAACGAAACGATGTGACAGCAATGGGCAGAACAATATAAGTTACCGCTAAAATCCATTGAGCGTATGAACTTGTTGCCCGAAACACATCAACAAGAAAGAATGAAGGCTACCCTGTAAAACAACTGCAATCATGTGATAGAAAATTACTCTATTCATCACTATCATCATCCCCGCGATTCTCAATTACAAGTTCATGGGCGAATTCCTCCTCCTCGTCTCCCTCACCCGCCTCCGCTAACTCTGCCTGCCTTGCTCGCACTAACAGATCCCGCCCAGATGCGCACGGCTCTCCCTCTTTGAAACAATGGATAAGGTGATCCTCGCTTCCATCAGAAGCTACTGTCAGGCCACATACCTAAGGATAACATCCCGAAGTTAATGAAATATATCTCCTCCTTCTCCCTCGCACACACAAACACACGCGCACGTCTGCGCGCAAGCATTAAAGGAATTTTTCAGCCGCTCCGTATCCAGCTTTACCCACGCTTGAAATTTGACAACTGTCAGCTTAAATGTCAAATTATACTTTTCTCCATGGTGGTATTGAGAGAATTAAGAAAAACTGAAGACTGAAAGTTCGTTAACCTCTTTGTTATGTTGCCATAGTGATGAGTCGTTCATGAACGGTTCCGTCTGTCACGTGAAATCTAATCAAAACATAGAACAGACGATCTGATGGGTTTGAGAAGATCAAATACAGCCCGATACTAAAAAACAGACCAGGCCTCTATTTGAGACCGGCCTTTATTAACCCAAACCTGTCGTCACACCAGGCGTTTAAAATTGACAGGCGTCTATTTGGGACTCGGCTATTATTTGAAGTTTTACGGTATAGAGCTTTTAACAATGTAGATTGTTTCAAAGCAGCTTTACAGTGTTAAACAGGAAAATAATGCAGCATAATTTTATTCAGCTGTATAGCCATTCTGGAAAAAACGCTGATGTCATCAGTTCATTTCAATTATCATACAGTGACAGTGTGGGCTTTAGATCAATAATTCGATCAGTAATTTAGTTTAAATGGTTAATTTAGTTTATTATTTAGATTTATTTCGATGTTTAGTTGAAAAATGTAGTGTCCCCAACTGAGCACGCCAAGAGGCAACAGTCAAAAGCCAGGGTCTGTCATGGTATGGGGTTGTGTCAGTGCCCTTGGCAAAGGTAACTTGCACTGTAACAATCGGTCTTCCTGGTTGAAGTTACATGTATTAAAATGGGGTCAGATTCTACTGTGTGAGATAATGAAGTGTTTAAAAGGATTAGACAAACAACAGTAGTAAAGTGGAAAACCAACGGTGTATTTACAATGTACACAAGAGACTTAAAACAACACAGTAAAACTAGGAAACTTCAGTCTGTTAAAAGCATAGAATCCATAATACCCTACCCTAAAACAGTCCGAATGAGTCCCAGTGCGCTGATAGTCCTTATGCAAGTGTCCAACCGTGTATATACAATCCAAGTGAGAGTGAATCCAAATGCGTGGAACTGGAAAGGTGAGACAATAAGAACTCCACAGTCCAGGTTAGGTGATCACCAGTGCATTTGTAGCCCCCTTTGGTTTTCCATGCTGCCACCTTTATGCTGGTCTACTTCCTGTTTCCTGTCATGGGATCAGTCACATGACAGGTGGACCCCGTAACATTTAAAGACATACACACATTAAAATAGATAAGAGGACTAAAATGGACTAAAATGACTAAGACAACATGTAAACCTATTAAAACTCTAATATACATAAAATCATTATAATATATAGAGTGGTAAAACAAGCGTCTTGTGTGACAGTGTCACAGCACTTCTGTGAAGGCACCATTAATGCTGAAAAGTACATAGAGAGTTTGGAGCATAATATGCTGCCTTCAAGAAGACATCTTTTCCAGGGACGTCCATGCATATTTCAATAAGACAATGCAAAACCACATTCTGCACACATTACAAAGTCCTGGCTGCAGAGGAAGAGGGTATGGGCACTTGACTGGCCTGCCTGCAGTCCCGACCTGTCTCCAATAGAGAATGTGTGGTGCATTTTGAAGCGCAAAATGCGACAACGAAGACCCCGTACTGTTGCCCACCTTAAAGGGGTGGTAAAACACATTCTTTTGAAGGCTTGACTGTGTTTGTGGGGTGCACTGTAACATGTGTTCATGCTTCGTTTTAAAAAAAATTGCCTTATTTTTCATATATTTGACCTTTATTCTACACTGCTCTGTCCCTCCTTGTAAAACGGTCTGATGCTTTCCGGGTTGTATGAAGCCGGTCCCTCAAAAATACGCAGTGGGCTCAGATTGGTTAGATGGCCCAGTGTGTTCTGATTCGCTAACCGCAGTACACGTCGGAAACGTCACGCCCCTTCCCGCCCGAATCAGACCCAGAACATTTGAGTGAAGATGATCGAGCAGAACCTGTTCAGTCCTCGAGAGTAAAGACTGCGGATCTATAATGATCGCTACTGAATGGCACTTTAACTTTTGTATTTTTAGAACGATTATAGCCAAATATCTGTCGCAAGAACTAACCCAAAACGAACACTAAGCACTGGCTTTAACTAGTAAGTTAGCCAAATCACACACAGAACCATGTTTAACATGCCTGTAGATAAACAATACATAAAAGCTCTAATCAAAGAATCATTTACACTAATGCCAGGTTCGCTGTTGAGATTTTAACGTTAGTGTTTGTAACGTTAGGTGTTCGTCGGATAACGTTAAGTATGAATGAGCATTTAACAGACTGGTTTGCAGAACAGCGCTGTCATCTGTTTACTTCCTTGCTACAACCTATTACAGGAAAACACATCGATGAAAAATAAATCAGACTTACAGGTTGTGGCCCGTAAACAGCTTCTGTTTGTAAATCCAGCTTTCAGGACAAGCCGTTGTGCATATCCTGTATTGAACTCGCGAAGTTTGTGGAAGATTGTGTTGTCCTCCGTGAAATGTGCAGCGCGCGCGTCGTGCATCCACGCACCGGCAGTGTTTTTTTCACGCAGCTGACGTTGTGCAAATCTGGCATTGAAATCGCGAAGACGGTGGATGTCTTCCTCTGTTAGATGTGCTGCAGGGAGCCCTGCGCGCGCCTGATTCCCCGCTGACTCAAACACTCGTGCATATAACATGCTGTGTGTTAAACGCTCTGCAACGCACCCCCGTCCCTATGAAGGCTGAACAGAGCAAGTACCCCAGACCTGCAATCCGGATGAAAATAACAGCGTTTCCTTGGCATCGCGGCAACAACACTCCAGCCTAACGAACGTTATACCACAACAGCGCCGCGATACAAAATGGCCTCACCCCCCCTTATTTAATATTCTCGGAGGAGGGGTTTATGTAAATATTGAGCCTGTTGATGTCACCAACCATGGAGGAATGTGTGTAGTCGCCTACTGGCCGTTTGCTGTAGTTCTTAGAAACTGATTTCTTTAAAAGCAAATATCTCCCTTTGCTTTAAACTTTGAACGTTGTAACTTTGCAGATGTTGTTTATGCTCAAGCAGCAACATTACACGCTAGCTAAAGTTAGAATAGTGAAATCGTGGTTTACCACCCCTTTAAGACTTGTTTGCAGGAAGAATGGGACAAAATTACACCTGAAACACTTCATCACTTGGTGTCTTCAGTCCCTAAACGTCTTTTAAGTGTTGTGGAAAGGAATGGCAACATTACAAAGTGGTAAATTCTTTACTGATTTGGGATTTGGGATTTTTCTGATTTGGGGTTGTACATGCTTTGTAAGTAGGAAAACCTGCAAAATCGGCAGTGTATCAAATACTTGTTCTCCCCACTGTATTTAAATTGCTGCACTTGCATATGGACTCAATTGCCAAAGAGCCATCCGTTGTCAATAATTTGGTCTTGTTCAGATTGATCTTCAATCCGTACAGTTGAGCTACGCGGGGATGACGTGCCCCTGGAGCACTCCAGTGCGAACTGGAGAGTCTTCCAATATTTCACACCAGATTCGGATACAAGTCGATCCATGGCATAATGTTTATAGGAGATGAATGATTTTCAGTGGCACATGTTTGGCTTCCAATGTTCTCCACAGGGCTGGTCAGTGGACACAATCCAAGGCATTTTTGAAGTCGATGAAGACAATAATGATCCGTTTTCCACGTTTGAGTCTCAACTCAATCAGCTGTTGAATGGTGAAAATCTGGTCACAACAGCCTCGACCCGTTCTGAAACTCCACCAAGGACGGTCCAAAGCTCAGCTGCAAATGGAAGAGGGTGGTCACTCTGCCGAGGTGACCAGAACTGTGTGACACCAGGGAAACTATCCTCGAAACTGTAGAAGTACACCGACAGTGCAATAGAAAATAAATGGCTTCAGAAAGTTTTGATGGATTTTGCGATCAATTTTCAAACTGCATTTTCTTTGAATCTGAGTATAGTATAGTTCAGCACTCTGGGCATCTCTGGTTCCATGAAGAACTTGTATCATATGTGGAACCTTTCTATTGCACAAAAGGTTATTTATTGTGGAAAAAGGTTAGATTGTTAAAAAGTTTTGTTTTGTTTTTTTACACTACATTTTTTTTAATAACTTCACTGAAAGGTTCTTTAGGGAACTAAAATGATTATTCTATGGCATCACTGTGAAAACCTTGATTTTTAAGACTGAATAATTAATTCATAACTCACTTTGGACAAAGTAGTTACTGCATTTAGCTCTTTCACAGGAGTTTGGACTTGACGAGAAAAAGACTACTTATGTTTTTCCATTTTAAGCTGGAAAAATCATGAAAAAGTTGGTTGATTTGTAGGGCACTAGTAAAACACTTCTGTAAAATCACCATTAATTCAAGCTGCTCTCAAGATGAGGAAGCAGAGTACATGGCAAAACATCCCAGAGTTGTTACCATTTTATTTATTTTCATTCTTTAAATACACCACAATGAGACTTATAATGAGTCCAGATACACTCTGGGGTGAAATCACTAAAGAGTATTTTAGCGCAAATAGTATTTGTGCCGTGATATGCACGAAAACGATTTGCCTGCTACAATTAATGTTGTGCATCTATAAAAAGAGATGATTGCGTAAATGAAGAAAAAAGTAATCAAAAGATGAATTACGCATTTAACAGAGCTGATCCAGGTGCATTGTAACAGTGTTCCTTAATATGTCCATTAAGGACAACAGATCGAGTTGCAAGGCCATGTAAATTTAGTTCAACACCAATTTCGGCACCGTTATTTGATTTGCAAATCAAGTGCAACAGTATAAGCACATAAAAAGTGCTTTCCACACACACAATTCATTCTTGGTGAATTCCCCCACCGAGATTGAAGTCGAAACCCTGTTCAGCATCTGCGCAGAGTGATAAAAATTCACAACTCCATTTTTTGCACAGTCTGCTAGGCACCGATAGCTCTTTTCACCTGTCTATCTTTTTCACCTCCCAACACTTTATTTACCCTTCTCTTTATTCAATAATGGCATGAATGTCATCTCCCAGCCTGACAACCTTCCTCGCTCTTATTCTCACAAACCCTCCTTCTGTTTTAACATATCTTCCCCATTTTGTTCAGCTGTGAGAACAATAAGGTATTACAGGTCCATTGGGTTTCACCCGAACCAAAGGAAGATATCAGGTACGTGTGGCCTTCTCCGAGGGGAAGCCCTCCTGTGGCTTGGCAACGACCTGTGAGATGGCGGGAGCATTACAAAGTCACACGAACACCTTTCTGCTTCTGCATGTACTGAGTCATGACATTCTGACGAGCGACGCCAGGGGGTAACAAACAAGAGTGTGTTGCCAATTCATTCATCAAATGTGCTTTACCCCTGTGGACTTCAGCTGGTATGTGTGTGTGTGTCTGCCTTTCTACGCCCTTCAGGCACACCAAACTACTTACCGCCTCCTCGTGAATTTGATGCAAAAATGTGTGCAGTAAAGTGAGACAGTGGAGGAGAGTGTGTGTCCTCTACTTCACTTGTTTTAGCTCGGAGAGGGCAGCGGCGGATGATAACGGCAAAACAACTTCACTTTCTCCTGTGCGTGTGTGCGCTGAAAGGTCTGTCACACCTCCAACATAGTGAGTGACATCAGAAAATGTTTGCTAACTGTAGGAGCTTTGTCCTCGTCTCACTTCAACATCTGTCTGCTGACACAAACAACAAAGAAAGTCGGGCGTGTCACTTTAGATCACATCATAACACAGAAGTTGTTTTTCCTCTATAGTACAAATTTTAAAATGTCTTCTCAGAAGCACTTTAACTGTCTAGCTGACCTTCAAAATAAAAATAAAAACTGATTTAGCCAAATTACTCAGCTATTATATTAGCCAATGATTGTAAACTTGGGCTGAGATAGAGTAAAAGCCTATTTTAAGAGAAAATACACCAATGATTAAAACACCTCGGGTGCTAAAACCTTCATTATTTTATTCTTTGATATCATACATAATCATTCTAAAACACACCATCACTTTGGTGATTACAACATTGTGTCTCATAAATTATTCTGCTTAACAAATATTAGTTAATTACAGATCCATATAGCCCCAAGCAATGCAACTGTATTAGTAAAGTTAAATGAAACCAATGCAAAAACAACTTACAGGAGAGCAGTCAAGTGGACAGGATTGCAATAGTGAAATTAATAACTCTCTATCTTCAAAACATGCTGGCATGACGCCATTGCTGTTGAAATAACCTCACCGTATGGCTTGACCCTCTGTCTACGGCCATCCTGTCTCATAAGTCTTCACTGAGGAACGAACGATATGTTAATCTGTGTGCGAAAGAACAGGCAGTGAAGTGAAGGAGCAGCTGCTGAGGTTTAAAGTCCACTTTGAAATCTTGAAAACTATACGGTTAGTCATTTTAAAAGTTTGAGAGAGTTTGCACAATGGAAAAGTTCCAGTAAATCTGTTCTGTAAATCTGACTGAGCCAGTATATCTCCCAAAATGCCAAAGCAGCACTAGCATCACGTTAAGAGTGCAGGCATCAGTGATTTCTACAGCTTTCTTAAACTAGATCTCAAACCAACCAAGTCACACGGTCAACCTATTGAGGATAAGAAGTTTCTTCCGCATCAGAAGCACTAGATTCAAAAACTTTCATCCCCGGGCCTCATCCTCTTGAAATTCACTATTCAGTGATTATCATCACTGTCACACACTGATAAGCATGCTGGTCTACTATCACGGTTCTTTACGCATTACAAAATACATATGTAACATAACTGGACAAAAGTTTGGTAGATTTGCTCAATAATGCAAGTTAAAAAAAAAGAAAACCCAACACGATCTCATTAGTAATCATAAATATTTGTGGGTAAAATGTAGTTCTAGCATCTAATTTTGCACATTTGCATAGACATTATACATAGGAGAATTATGCATAGGCCTATACACTATAAACGTACTTAAAGCAAGCATTTTACACTATCATTCAAATCTTACAAAGTGTAAGATTTAAAAAAAATATATACTTTTATTCAGCAAGCACACATTAATTTGATCAAACGTGACAGTAAAAGTACTTTTTATTGAGTAAAGAATCCGGAAAAAAATATATATCAGGGTTTCCACAAAACTGTTAAGCAGCACAACTATTTTCAGCATTGATAATAATAATAAGAAATGTTTTTTGGTCACCAAATCAGCATATTAGAATGATTTCTGAAGGATCACGTGACACTGAAGACTGGAGTAATGATGCTGAAAATTCAGCTCTGCCATTACATGAAAATATTATATATAGAAGACAGTTATTCATTTTTGTTTTCACTGTATTTTTGATTAAATAAATGCAGAATGAATGGCAATGACAACTTTAGAGATGTACAAAGGTTCATTAATAGTTGTAGCCTAGAAATCTAGACGCACCCAGGCGGTAGCAAATCTAATTTGCAGCCAGAGTAGTCTAGCAACTCTCCGTTGGCTTGCGAGCTGGAAAAACCAAACTCTGGTCAGGCCAATCACATTGTGTATAGAGTCGATGGGCGGGCTTAACATAATGATGGCAGAGTTGACACGGTTCCGCGTGCTACTCGTAAATAAAGAAGCTGCCGAACAGCAGTCTTTTGAATCGGCTTTGGCCGCAACTCTGGAAGACTTGGAGTTAAGCTTTTCTTTGAGAAAAGAACAAAGAATGGCACTGAAGTCATTCTTAAGAAAGGAAGATGTGTTCAGAGTTTTGCAGACCGGATACAGCGAAAGTTTAATCTATCAACTAGCTCCGCTTCACCTGCTTCATTGCTCCGGTTGGTTGTAGCGCTATCCTATTGCTTGCAGAGGGAGTTTGAAAGACAACCGTTCATCCCGCCCCTCGGATTGAGCCCTGCCAATGGTGAGTTCCCAGACCCAACATCTTGATGTGTTTCACAAACAAGGCTTAAGCCTAAAATGTATGTTTGAGCTGTTTTATTAACTGAAAGCAACTTTCACTGACATATCTTAAAATATGTCCGTGCCATTGTTTTGTCTCAAGATGCACACCAGTAAAGTTAGTTTTTCAAAGGCACATTTAAAAGCTACTGTTTACATTATTTACATCCATACAGTATAGTACAAAAACTGCAAACATTACAAATATGCATAAATACTAATGAAATCAAGCATGGAAATAAGAAAACATGGGTGCATCACAATATAGAATATGCGGATAAAGTCTAGATTTTCACAAGAAGGAAAACTATGATTTAAACAGACTGCAGAAAAAAAAGAAAAGAAAAAATAAAGCAGCAGTACTGTGGGTAAAACTTCACGTTTTTGAGAGAGGTGGCTCAAATCACCCATTACCAAGCATGTGTTGAGTCTTGAAGTGGATGGGCAACAGCTGCAGAAGATCACTCCAGGTTTCACACCTGTCAGCTACTAACAGGAAGATGGGCACATGAACACCAAAACTAGACAGCTGAAGACTAGAAAAACCTTGACTAGGCCAATCCTTGATTTTTGCTGCGACACACAAATGGTAGGAAATAAACAACATAAATCCAAGGACTCAACTTGCCTTCAGTGTCAGTGGCACAGCTGGTTTGGTTTTCTTTTGCAATCTGTTTTCAAATAAAGCAATAAGGGACTAAAGGCATTTCACAGCAATAAGGCATGTTACAGTCATTTTACATGCAGGGAAAGGGTGTTCCTCTTAATGGCACCGTATGTAACATTTTTAGATTTAAATATCCAGCAACCACTAGAACAATGTTATATATTTTGTTTACCTACTTGCATTATCTCAGCTATTTTAACCAGTGTAACGGACCGTGTCCTTGCGTCGCCTGTCAATGACGTAATATCTGCGCTACCCTCGATTTCCGAAACCATGGAAACACCAAAGATGCTTTAATATAGTATATATTTTATTATACAGACGAGCAACTGTTTTGATATGCATTTATCAACAGAAAATGAATCATTGTTATATAGCGCAACACGGTTAGTCGTATTGTTTGAATCTCTTGGGGGGTTTTTTATTCACCGCGAGTAACGTTTTTACCATGTTTTGTCAAGTGGCTAACATAGCATAATCAGAGAGAGCTTTCTCCATCATTCAATATGTTTTCAAATTCATTGCATGTAATTTAGTCATCCGGTTTTTATTAATATGATATTCTAATATCGATCTAGATTACTGCAACAAGTCTCATACCAGCAACCGAGCTAACACACAGAGTAACGTTATAACAATTTTCAACCCACTCAAATGTATTTAGTATGATTGTTTTAACTATGTAAAACAGCACTGTGTTACCCCACATACGCAACGAAACGAGTGGAAGCGGCCGACTACAGCATATGCATAATAAAATGCTCAGAGACCGGTCTTTCATGCAGGTCTCGCTCATTAGCATTCGCTCCCAAGGGCGATTCACACGCCCTAATTCATACCACCGTAACATTAATAAAGCTTTAGTACATTTGCTCATTCATGAACAGGATTTCTGCCCGAGTCATATGATTCCATTCCATCGGAAGTGGAGGTGAAGAGTCAAGACTACAACTCCCATGATTCCATGCACATTCATGGCGTCATCAAGCTACATCTTTGTTTTGAATAAGAGACCTCTAGTGGCGAACCTTACATACTGTGCCTTTAATGCAAATGCATAAACTCCCTTTAACCATGGTCAAATCACTGTAATGTATGACCTCAAGATGTTTTTTGCTTATGCTTATAGGCTAAAAGGCACCAATGTTCAATAAATAGTTCCATTTATTAATAGTAATAATCACAATAAACAATTTAAGTAATATTGTGGTTGTCAAGCAAGTGATGTCACAGGTGAATATATATCGTAAATATAAACCCTAACCCTAACTCTGAACACAATTCATATCCTATTGGAATTGAAAATTATCCATTATATACTGTATATATTTTATTCCATTTACTGAGGCTTCATTGAATATTATTTTTCAAATGATACTTGGAAAACATCCAACTATAATGTAACTCGATGACAAGTATGAATTCATAAACACACTTTTTCTGTAAATTTTTTCAATCCATTCTGATCGTAAATCATTTTCCCAGTTTCCACAGAACGTTATCTATGTTAGTCAGCTGATGTCACATTGGTGACATTTTAATCCAAAGAATTAGCAATGCTCATATGCAAAATCAACTAAATCAAACATATAAGTTTGCAAGGCTAGAAAAAAAAAACATACTTTATGATTGACAAATGTAAATTAAGTGAAAAGTAAGTGGTCCGATAGTGTAAATGTCAGTCCAGACAATCCTTATTTTTTCAGCCGTATACATGCAAGTCACTTTTGTAGTTTCAGGTAAATAAATACATCAGTAAATAAACAAACAAAAACATACTAAAACAATGTTTTGGACTTAAAGTTATGCTTATGAATGCCCTTTGTTTAGTAGCTTCATGAAGTAGCTTTAAAACGTTCAGGGTGGGCTATCTGCAAGAGATTTGCCAAGAGAATTATGAAGGGAATTCAAATAATTCAAAATAACCACATAACTTGTTAGTTGGGATTTCATGTTTTATGGGGCCATTACAGCAATAGACATGACGATTTTGGTACTGTACAAATTGTACATTCTATCCCCCCTCAACCTACTCATCACAGAAAACTTTTTGTGCATTTTTACATTTTTAAAAAAGCATCACTTGGTATGATTTATAAGCTGTCTTCCTCATGTGGACCAAAAATGTCCCAACAAGCCAAGGTAAGGCAAGTTTATTTATATAGCACATTTCATACACAATGGTATTTCAAATTCAAATCGCTTTATCCACAAGGACAAGGATTTCAGATACACACACACACACACACACACACACACACACACACAGACTAAAATCATCAAGCAATGTCCATGAAAAGAAGTTAGATTAGTTGGATTAGTAAAGAGTCTTCTTGTAAAGGCATTTTATTGCAAGGCATTGTTACTTAGGCTACAAGTAACGATTATTATTATTATTATTATTATTATTATTATGGATTGTCTTGGGTGCCTTCAGCGTCTCTAAAGGAACAAGAATGCACATGGTCATTGTGTGTCCTGTCTCTTTACTGCTTCCTCTCTCTGTGTACAGTCATAATCTCATTGTCTCACTATTGAACCTCTCAACATGTCACTCTTCCACCGCTTGCAGACATGTAGTGCCTCAGTGTGTGTGCATCTGTGTGTGTGCGGTGTTTATCATAGTTTGAGCTCTCTTTTCAGTTTCCTGTCATGTCCACCATCCACCGTGCATAATAAGCTGGCTGTTAGCCAATCGCGTCATTTTATGTTGCACACTTATGCAGAATAAGCATCCTCCGTGAGGAAAGGAAAAGGAAAAAAGAAGGCTACTAATTAATTTGTTTACAATATTATTTAATGTATTGGCTATAGAACATTACATTTTCCCTACAGGACTTATATCACACGATTTTCAAAAACAAACTGCGTATTTTCTCTTTGGTATTTTTTTTTGCCACGCTGGCGTTGCTGTTTTTTGGGGGGCTTTACGGAGATGAAAGTGTGTGTTGTCATCGCCCTCTGGTGGACATTTGAGGTACTAACGCAGACTCTAATATGAGCTAAACGTGTCCAATGAAAGATCTGTGATCTGTTATCTAGCATCTGCTTTTCTCAAATGGATGCTACCTTTTAGAATAATAATAAAAGCAATCAGCATAAAGTCATATAACATTTTCCTATTAAAGAAACAGCTCTATACCCAAAAATGCAAATTCGGTCATCATTTGATTTACTCACCATCCTGATGTTTCAAACCCATATGACTCTCTCTTCCATAGAACACTGAATGTTAATTTTTAACATTGGCAGCTCTTTTTCACATAGGCTACTGAAAATGAGTGAGGTCTGTTATGTTATCTAAATGTAGCCTATCAACAAACAAAAAAAGTATTAATGTTTTAAGTATTAACGTATTAAGTTTAACGTTTTTTTATGCAATAGCATATTGCATTACGTGTTATAAATGACTTATCTGTGCTCAACATTATTATTATAGCAAACCTCAACAATCCAACGAATCCGATCAATTCCAGATGGACAAAATCAAGTCCCACCCAGCATTACTCTTGTTTGAGAAGCTGTTTCGAAGAAAGGTCTAACACAACTTCTTTTTTTATGCCAACTTTAATGTATTACATTCCTAGTCTTCTGAATCTAGGCTATTCAATATCTTTCATCTAGACCAGCTTTGTGAACTGGACGGACCAGTTCATTTATAGGATCAGGATCAATAGTTTCTTTTAGAAATTGGGCTTTCTACTCGTGAACTCTCTTGGAGGCGTATAAGGCAGATAGACGATGGAAGAAGACTTGGAATATTTTGCCTGAGCCCACTTTTATGGTTCTTTTTTCTTTGTCATTTTGGAGCTTGAAAGCCCCAGAGCTCAACATGAGGATGAGTAAATAATGACAGAAGTTTCATTTTTAAACACTTTTAAACAGGCAGAGAAAATGTCTCTAAACACCATTTTATTGTATCTGCATAAAACACATCGCCTTTAGAGTTCTGCTTGTACAGTATTGTATTACACATTATTTAAAAAATGTACAAGCAATGGCTAAGACTTCGGCATAAAACTACATCCAAGAATTTTTTTGGGGGAAACTAAAGGTAGCCCATCGCAGCTCTGGACAGCTTCAAACTTTGTGTTCCTCATGATCTGATTATTCTATTTCTTTCCTTCAGGCTCTCCTCTTCCTCACCATCTACTCCACCCGTCCATCAGCCCATCCCTATTCTATCACACACACTCACGGAAATACATCTGCAGGGTGTGTGTGAGTTATGGTGCTCTCTCCCCCAGCGCTGTTACGCCCTGACACGGATGGCCACTTCCTCCCATCATGCATTGTTTTGTGTTGAGCCCGTAGGCAGAACGTCCTGCATCAGTATGAATGGGTCCAATCTCACAATACTCACTGCTTTAGTCTCTCTCCCTCTTTTTGTCTCTCTCTCTTTCTCTGTCCCACTGATTGATGCCACACTATTCGGGCAAATTGCCTGCACACATCTTACCCAAGCGGTCTGGCAAGATCGTGTGTTTGTGCGAGTGTGTGAAGGGTTGAAGGAGAGAAAAAGAGAGAAAAAGAGAGAAGAGCTTCACGAAGGTACAGCCAGCATGACAATGCAATCTTGCCTGAGGGGGAGAGAGATAGACAGACGGACAGACAGAGAGAGAGAGACGATAGGAAAGATCCATTGCTTTCCTCTTAATGTACTTGGCAACAGAGAATGCCGAAACCCGTGCCAAGAAGGGCCGATTGAATCGCAAGAGGAAGGTGATGGAATATCATCCCGCCTGTGTCCGTTTATGTGGATATTTTCAGTCCGACAGAGTCCGGACAGTGAGAGAAGGAGATAAAGGAAGTCGAAATGTGTGTGCATATAGGATTTAGACCCTCTATGCTACAGATTCAAGGGGTCTGGTTAGCGCTCGTAGAGTGTGTGCGTGTGTGTGCAGGATTTGGGCTCTCCTCTGTACAGAATGAGCGATCCGTCTTGCTGGTGCTGAGGAAGCATTCCCATAATCCCACTGCTCAACTTCAAAAAGCTTTGTAAAAGACTACACAGCACCCTGCACCACAGTAAAACCCTCCCCGTCTTTATTCTCTCTCCTTCTCTTTCTGGCGCTTTTCTTCTCCTTCGTTGCTTCAGTCATGTCTGCCCCTTCTGACATCTCCTGCATTCCAATCTCTCTTCTCAATGCACTTCTCATCAATATTATATCACTTTCTCTCTCTTTCTTGCTCACTTTGACCATCTATTTCTCCCTCTGCGCTCTTCTCCTTCTGACCCACCGCTCTTTGCTACGTAGAGCAGGTGCTATAGGATTATTTTCTTTATGTATCGCTAACTCTCATGTGACCCGGCGAGTGAGGAGGATGGAGTAGAGTGCAACCACAGGGCAGCCGGCGGATGAGTGCCCCAGTCAAGGGCACAATGACAGGGGTCAGAGGAGGTGGCCCAAGTGGGATTGGAAGCTGCATCTTCCTTTTCTTCTGAATCACCTGTTGTGTTATTTCCAGTCGTCTGGTTTTCTAAAGAAACAGCGAGTGCTAAATGGGAAAGGAGACCTAGCTGTTCGGTGTATATTTCAGCAACATTCAGAAGATATATGTGCTGAAGCAAGTGAAGAACGCATGCTCAATCGCCATTTGACCCGCTGTGTTTTACAAAGCACAGAACTTCAGCGAAACTCCATGTAGCTGTGAAGAGTAGCAGACAAGCAATGCCAAAACATTAAAAACGGCAGGGCCTGTAACAAAGACAGGCCCTTCAATGATCTGTGTAGGCCTGTCCTTTTCAATTAGCCCTTCTTTTGTTTCTTTCTCTCACTTTCAGCAGGAGGCTCAGGAATATTGAGTGAAGCCCAACCCCAGCTTCAAATATTGATAAGTTCTTACCAGGCCCTTCCTACATGACCGGCTTCTAAAACAGAAAGGAAAAGGTGTTTGTTTGCAGCTCAGCGATCATTGCCGCTGAAAGAGTGCGTGTTTGGTATGCATTTGTGTTATATTCTAAACTCGGCTTCTGACACTTGCATTAACTTCACATTTTTATTCCTTGCAGTCCCAAATACTTATTCCATTTCCTCCACTTACGACAATCTCACAGATTCCTCCCATACTGACCTTTTCCACTGAGACAAACTCTTAAACGCAATTTGCATCTTAATGTCTTTAAAATGATCATGTCAAGAAGATAGCCATCCTACTGCAATGTGCACTGTTCAGATGCAGACACATTTACCATTGCTTGGTGAAAGTTTGTTCGGTTCCCAGGGAATGCATGAACTGATCAAATGTGTAGCAATGAAAGTGTCTTTGGACAGAAGTGTCTGCCAAATGCATAAATGTAGGCTAAAAGTAAGAAAACAGTTTCAAGCTTGCGGTCTAAATTAAATGTGAGGAAATTAAAAGTAAAACAATTATACAAAACATGTCTTTCATGCCTGTGTAGTCTCTTCTTTTACTGAATCATTTAATAAGACTCATGAACTCACAATGGTTTTTGTTTTTAACTTGTTTTTGTCTTGTCTTGTTTGTCTACTTCATTTGTAAGCTCAGTTAATCAGTCAGTGCAGTTACTGAATCAGCATCTGATTCGCTTTCTGTAAACTGTAGATTATCATTACTTTCAGAGATGAAGTTTTATACTTCTGTCTTTTGACAAAAAGGAAAAACCTGTCATTCTTAGGTTGTTCCAAACCTGTATGCCTTTGTTCTTCTGTGGAACATAAAATAATATATTTTGAAGAATGGTGTGTAACCAGAACGCTTTGGTTAACATTGAGCTCCAATGTACGGAAGGGAAAAAAAACACTGAGACATTTGCTATCTTAAATAACTAAAGGACTGAGAGAATAGCAGCCCATTAGACATGCTCTTCAGATGCTTTTTAGAGCCATTTCTTCCTCCACTGTACTCACTTGCTATATATTTCTTAGTCTTTCTTCATCTACTTTCTAATGCACATATTCACCCCGAGGTGATATGCAATGGTTATGATTTTGAAAAGTGCTACAGTAATTTTTTAAATAGATGGGATTCTGAGCTGTAGACTTCCTCATGTAAAAGAGCAAAGCATTTGAAAATGGTTCACACGTTGGGTTTTCATGTTTTTTGGGGACATTCCATTGACATGATGATTTTTATACTGTACAAACTGTATATTCTACTCTATAACTCTACACCTATACCCATTTCAAAAAACATAGTTTGATTTAAGCTGTTTTCCTCATGGGGACCAAAAATGTCCACACAAGGACAAGTATTTCAGATATTGCCATCTTTGCGTGGACATTTTGTCCCCATAATGTATGGTTTACCTGAAAAACACTCACACACCCCTAAAGGTTAAAAACACATGAAATATTTACTCATTTAATAGCCTGTCAACATTGTCGTTCCTTTAAAGCATGACATTTATTTGCAGTTCCATCTTCCTCTCACTCTCTTTCTTGCACACACTTTCCCTGAAATGAATTATTGATTTTCGTTTTAAGTTGGTCTTCCTTTTTGTTTCCATTCTGAATATGAAAACATATCACTTTTTTTTTACTGTTTCACTCTCAAAGCTCTCTTTTTTTAAAGAGCGCAAATCCATGAGCGTATGTGATCGTCTCCTGAGCCTCAAAATGCAGCCTCAGCATCAAGCCATTGATTTTGTTTGATCTTATTGAGTTTCTCCTTTCCTCTCCCCCTGTCGCTCTCTTATTGTCTCGCTCTCTCCATCATTGCTCAGTCCATCTCTTCCAGTGAGACAAAACACTACTAAATGCAAGTGACTAATAAACTTGACTTTATTGTTTTCAGAATTCTGGTGTATTAAAAGACATTTAATACAGTGGGAATACAGTCGAAAATGAACCCTGGTTTTGAGCTCTGGGGGAAAAGGGAGTAACAAAGAATAAATAAGGGATGCTGCATACAATTCAAAAGTGTTGTGTCCGATACTCCGATTCACAAACAAATGGCTCTCACTGTATGAAGTAACAAGTTATTTTTAGTGAATTAAAAGCATACAGCACAACCAATGAATTCTGATTCACATTTTTCAGTGAATCAAAACACACGAGCAACCAGTGTATTCTGATTCACGGACAAATTACTCTCACAAACTGATACCTTTTCACAAGTTCACACTTATTAATAATCAGATAGAGTAAAAGAGTATACCTATTTGGTGTGCCGTCCGAGGGGAGGACTCTGAGCTCGGAATTTGGCCTGAAACCAGAATACTCTCACCATATACCTGGCTGGCATAGGAACCAGTCGGGATGGAGAAAACTGTAGAGGAACGTAGGTGAGTCGACTATACAGTAAATGGACCTCCTCTTGTGATTGGATAGATCAATTGGACGTGTTCCTCTTGAACTTTTTTAATAAAACATTAGTGAATCAAAAACACACAACCCAACCAGTGTAGTTTCATTCATGAACAAATGACTCTTTTGAGCAGGTTCTTTTATTGAATCATTCGATTTCTCATTATAAATCATTATAATCACACCTTTTTGGTGTTTATAACTTAAGTTCATGAGTTTTTAATTGTTAATCATTTATAATAATACCAGTTTAAACCTTAATGTTTGGTTTTGTTGAACATTTTATGTTAAATAAATAGCAATTGAACTGCATAGTTAGTCCCCTGATGTTCATTTTTTAAATAAAAATGTTCATAATGTACCTTGATAGAAGGTTCCCTGCATAATTCACAGCAATAGCTAAGATTTAATAGAGATTTATTTCAAATAAGCAAAATGGACAGTTAAATCTGAACTAAATCAAATCTGAATCAAATTAAATCAAGAGAATTTAATCGAATTGGGAAATGTGTATCGATACCCAGCCCTAATAGCAAGTAGATAAAGAGAAATTAATTTGTCATAGTAAATGAGTACAGAAATAGAGAACATCATTTCAGTAATTTTGGTCATCCCTTGTCACGGCATGACATCACATTCAGTGCTGGCATTAGACTGAATAATTAGATCATAATAAAGCCACAATCATCATAAGATAATGTAGTTCTCCCTCAAGAGAGAGACAAAGGAGCACTACTGTGCAGTCTGTCTCTCTCTCTCTCTCTCTCTCTCTCTCTCTCTAAAGGCATCTTGGCGCATTCTCTCTCTCTTCTCATTGCTCACTGCTGCGGAATTATCTGTGTGCCACAGGAAGACCCTAATATCTCCGTATACAGATCAATTCATCCCCATGTGAAAAAGAGGAAGCTATAGAGAAAACAGAATAGCCACCCCAAGCTTGTTTATACCGAAGCTTCCAGAGTGAATTGAATTCCTGAACACAGGCGGTCATCCGTTATTGAGATTACCTGATTCTGAGATTCAGAATTTCCTGCCTCTGATTCACAGCATCTTCCTGTCTGTCGGCTCCCCGCTGCTCGGCTTCCTCTACATTTCCATGGGCTCATCATCTCATTCCAGAGGGTTTCACCGGGCTCAGACTTACACAGCTCATTTGAACTCTAAAACAGTTGCAGCCACTTCATCCTCCCAGATAATGCTGAGATACTCTATCTCAATCTATATAAAAACAGATGTCATGTCCTGTGATTCTTGGCAGGAAATTCATGTGATTTCATTTTGGAGAAGGAAGGCGTGGCCTACTGATGCCTGATCTGCAATATGAATATATAATATTTCAGATGCTCTTTTAAGATGTGTTTTGGTGATAAGGACTCTCCAAGAAGGACTCTTCTTTACCAGATCCACCATCAAATGACAGTAATGTTTGATTGCGTTTAGTACTTGCTCTGCAGTAAATCGCTAAGCCATTTCAAGTTTTGCAGATAATACTTATTATTCTTTCATTTTCTGTCTGCAGTAAGTATGAATGAAACGTCACTTCATCATTGTGTCAGATATTGCCACCTTATGGAATAAATGTGAATAGCACTTATTCCGTCATTAAAGATGAAATTATTGCAATTATTGCAGAAAAAAAAATATACATACACTCTTACACACCTCGGGTCGCTAGCGACCCTATACAATTTTTTTAAATGTATTATTAAATGGAAAAACAGGCATTCTTTTATCATTTAAAATAAAAATTCTTGTTATATTGTATATAATGGATTGATTGAAGAATACTAAGAAGGTTGATGTGTAACTTTAAAAAGTGGATAATGAGAGTAGTGAATGATGTCCCGGGTTGCTAAAGACTATGTGGATTACTTTTATGATTTCAATGAGTAAAAAATTTGTTGTGGTGTTTTTCCTGCTTACAATTGGACACTATAACAATAGCAATACAAATTTTCATATTTTTTTATTTATTTATTTTGTAAAAGTTTGTTGCCTCAAACCAACATTGTACCACAACGGACAAATTGAAACATTTGACATTTTCATGTAGAAAAAAATACATATATTTATTGAAAACATACATTTCTTTAACCAGACACCTATTCGTTGACATATTCGTTAATAACAAGCGTCTTGAGTTCCAGCAAGCCCCACGGTACCTTGGCGTACGCCTGGATAGATCTCTAACATTCAAACAACACCTTGAAGAAGTGACGGCCAAAGTGTCATCAAGGGTGGCAATAATTCGACGTCTCGCTGGTACTAGCTGGGGTGCAACTGCCAAGGTGCTTCGAATATCAACAGTAGCCCTCGTCTTCTCCACAGCTGAATACTGTGCCCCAGCCTGGTCCAGAAGCCCACACGCCAGGAAAGTCGACACTGCCATAAACACCGCCCTTCGGACTATAACTGGCTGCCTGAATTCTACCCCTGTCTACCATCTGCCAACACTAGCAGGAATTGCCCCGGCCGGCCTCCGACGAGAGGCTGCTACCCTTGCTCTTGCAAGGAAAGCCCAAAGATGCAACTGGCATATCCTGCACAATACCACCACAACAGCACTACCTCCTCATAGACTGAAGTCCCGCCACCCGTACAACAAGGCGGCACAAGACCTGCTCAGGTCCATCCCTGAGGACCTGTCTACAGAGGCATGGCTCGCGGCAGCTTGGAAGCAGGAGTGGGAGTCAGCAGGACCCTCACGAATCCACCGTTACATCTTTGATCCTGGAGGCGGTCTTGAAGGAGAGGATCTGCCACGTCGGCAATGGACTCTGCTAAACCGCCTGTGAACTGGGGTGGGACGTTACAAAGCATCAATGAGGAAGTGGGGCCTGGAGGACAGAGCAGTGTGTGAGTGTGGGGAGCCAGAACAGACCGCTGAGCACATAATCACCACCTGTCCACTGTATAAACCACCTTCGGAGGCCGGCCTCTTCGACGTGGGACCTGAGATGAGAACGTGGCTGAGTTCTACTGAGCTGGACATTTGATGACGACACACGAAAGAAGAAGACCAGACACCTGAAAAAAAAAACACATTTATCCAGTATTTAATGTATTAAGAATTTCATATTTAATAAAAAGTAACATTTCAAATTCAGCTGTTGCTCTCAAGCAACATTGTACCATTGTGGAAGACAAGTATTACCAAACCATCATATACCAAGTTATCATATCCATTCATCCTCATCTCCATCTTCGATCTCACCCTCACTCTTTCCCTGCCGGATTGTCACTATGACCTCATCTTCCTCATCACATGACACCTCATCCTCACCCTCATCAACTGGAAGTTGTGTTTTATTCCTTTTTTAAGTGCTATAGAAAAAGTGCAGATCATAATATGTGCAGTTATAGTATGTGAATTACTATTATTACAAGTGCATTACAAAATCATGCAAAAATGCAAATATATTTACAGAATTCTAGCTCTTTTCCTTACAAATATACTATATTTGTATCCCCAAACATACTATATTTGTATCCAAACATACTATATTTGTGTCTGGTATGGCCTTATGCGATTCCATTATGGTACAATGTTGCCTTGAGGCAACACATTGATTAGTATTTGAGTTCTTCTTCCCTGAGATAGGTTTGAACAATAAATTGGTGTTTCATTTCATTGAAAATAAACTAATATAGATTATGTTGCATAGGCAACACCGTACCATAGAGGGTTAAGGGTTAATATACTGTAAAGGATTTTCCATATTGATTTTTCACAGGTGTTTTAGCCATATTTTGAATTACACATTGCATTGTGTTTTAGGGTTCGTAAACCTAGCAGATAATGTCCTGGCAAAAAATTACCAGTACCTTTTTGGATATTCTATAGATTTTTTCTTACGCTGTCCATTTTTTGATGGACGCTGGGATAGATGCCCCGTGACTCAACAGAAGACAGGCGAATAATCCAAAATCTACAAACATAAAACTTGAAAAAAAAAAAATAATTAAATCACAGATTTAAATAGGCAAATGCTTAAGAGTCAATGATTGGATCACTATTGCAGTGATTCTTATGCTTCTAGCATGTTATATATTTGAAAACAGTTCTTCTAACCCTAATTGATGGAGTGTGTAGCTTTTCATTTCTTAAATATCCGTGTAGGAAGACACATCATGGCCATATTCCAGGATGACAATGTCACGATTCATCAGGCTCAAATTGTGAAAGAATGGTTGGGAGGGAGCATGAAGAATATAGTTTTCTGATTCATTCGCCAATTTCTCAATCCCACACGCTTAATAAAAAAAAATGCTCATTGGATGGATGAATGGATATCAAATTCAGAGTTATTCATATTATTATTTCATGTTGAATTATGTGTTGCTGTACACGTATATATATATATCCAATATTAATTTGATATGTCCTTGCTTTATTATGACCTTCTGTTTAAAGCTGAAATCATAGGTGCTTCATGTATAATAACATGCCTCAAGACTATTGAATATAAAGTGTATTCAATTCAATAGTAAAAACCCCAAAAGGTTATTTTTGTTCTGGTCTTTGCTGTCTCACAGCACTGCATTATAAGCCTCATGCCCAAATACTCTAATTTCAGCACCACAGACAGAGTTTCATTCAATTACTCTGTGTCTGTGCTGCTGGAGGCGTTCTTTAAAATGGCTTAACACAGCTTATTTCTTACCATTTCTTTTAGCTGTTGTGAGCACAATCAGCAAAGTAAAGTAGCTGCCATGTCAGCCCAACCCTGAACTCGGTTTAGGCATCCCTTATTTTAGTCAGGTTAGTGAAGCATTTTTTCCCGGTTTTCTGATTCATTCACCAATTTCTCAATCACACATACTAAATATGTAATGTAAGAAATCTGCATTTAAATTTGCATAGAATTTAATGTACTGTAATGTATATTTGTTATCCAATAAACCTCTTTAGAGTGCAATGAGAAACCTTATTTATTTGAGACAACACTTGTTCATGGTCAAAACCCAGACAAACAGCACCCTAAACATACCTTTAATACCTATGAATCCTCTTCGAAATGGCAATTAGCCTTTGGTAGTCTGACTAGAACAATGGTCTAGATTTGATGTGCTGGGAGGCTAACAAACGTAATGGACTTTAAAATCGGCAGAGCGCACAGAATCACCCGTTAATGGGATGCTTTGCTTTCTCTGCCCATTTTTTTTTAGCATAAAGGTCAACTTGAAATGTCAACAGAACATTGAAAATAAGATACTCTTTCATTTTGTACATAAACACATACAGCCAAATGCTGGAGTTGTGGAGATGGAAGGAGCTCAAGTGGGAACGGTGAAAAGAAATAAGCACAATACTGGAAAAAAAAAAAACTCTTGCTATAGGGGTACTGAGAGGAATGGGAATGAATTCCCAAATTGCACGGTTGCCATTCAAAAAACTTCTCTCCTCACTTAAGTTCACACGGTGACTCTGTTGCAATTCACTATGTAGAGAGAGAGATATATATATATTCATGGTATTTCCGCATCACAGACCAAATATGAAATTCACCTTGCCTTCAAAAAGATACCGTTCTCCCTCGAGAACACACACCTACACATACACACATCACACTTACGGGCTATAAGAAAAGTTTACCCGCACAAGCCGGAGAACAGAACGAAATACTGACATAAAGTGATGGCAGCTGCACAGAGAGAAAATGTGCCAGCACAAAAAACGAAGCACGACAAATGGAGGAAAGGAATTCTCCGGAAGAAACACGAGAGCGGAGGGGAGGGAAGCTGAAGGAGTGAAGGGTAGAAGAGCCCCTCGGGCAAGCTCACAGTTTCTGCCACTTTTAATTTGCTTGTCTAATTGTGCAATAACTGGCCTCATCTTCCAAAATCCTCCTTGAAATGTAGGCCTCCAATCACACCAGGCCAACCGCCTAGCGTCCGCTGACAAATTCAGCCTGACTGTTAGCGGGGACCAAATTGATCGCAGCGAGGAAGCTACTAAAAAGCCTCCATTGAGGGTAGGAGAGTGTTTATAACGAGACTCGTTCAATAATCACTGTGTGTCTGCTTCACAGGCTGCGTCTGCATCTTTCCTCACTTGAAAACGCATTAAAAGGACCCAGATGTTTTGTAGGCATGGATTATTGTCTTTACAAAAAAAGAAACATTAAATAAAATAATTCAATAAAATATTAAAATAAATCCACTGATGTTTCTGTGTCTGAACAATAAGCAGCGTTTTGCTGCATAATACCACTGGAAATAGGCATTTGTCTCTGATCATGAAGGCCATTCAATTAGGCTACATTAGATACATTAAACAAACCAAAAAAAGAGAGAGAGAGAAACAAGTTCAGTTAGTTCCTCACGGTGACCGGGAGGGGACATGTGCGGTTCACTTAGTTTTGTCGTGGGCACAACATATTAACTTGTGGGAACGTGATAATAAGTCGTGGCCTCGACATTCTATGTTGAGGGAACGGCATAGCTATTTTTCTCATGGCCACGACTTCATATGTTGAAGGAAAGATATATTTCCATGGCCTTAAAGGGATCCCCTGGTGTTAAGACTTGTATAGCTTAATTTAACATAAATGTCTCTTACTGAAATATGTAGTAGAAAACCCATGAAAGATCTACGTTATTTAAATATTTAAAAAAAATCATTATATATTTGGACAATGGGCGGCGCCATTTTGTTTGTGTTCTAGGTCGATGACGTAGAATGGTTGTACTCGGCAATCAACTGGCACTACCCGTAGCTCTTTTTACCATAACATAACTCGAAAATTGTTAAACAAAAAGTTAAACAAAACCAATTAACTACTTTGTAATTGCATTTAAAACACACTCAAACACACGTGCACACAAACTCACACAAACAGATCTTACAGGCTCTGTCTCAATCGAGATGTGTTATGGGCTGCCCTCGTCAGTCTCCACGACAGGGGCTGGATCCGAAATCGCCCCCTTGTACCCTTAAATATTCAGCTATTAGATATTCAACTATTTGAGGGAACAGCCATTTGTAGTGGTGTCCGAAACCATAGTGGACATGTTCGAGTGCACTCATTCAATCCCACATTGCACCGCAATAACAAGTGTACAGCCGATGTAGCTACACACAGCGGCTGTCTGACTTCACACACTCATTTTCATTCACTCCTTCAAGTGAACTGTATTAGTGGACAAAAGTAGGGAATAGTGAATGAGGGTTTAGGGTGTGATTTCAGATTCAGCCAGTGAGAGTGTTGGACTGCCGAATCAGAACCAGGTGACAACTTAGGCAAGTCAACCCTCATGTAACATTGCTGATTGAGCGTGGATGTCTGTGTGCGCCGATCTGTTGGTGTGTGTGTGCACAGGTGTGTTTGAGTGTGTTTTAAATTCAATTACAATTTTGTTTAACTCATATAGCTACAGGTAGCACCAGTTGATTGCAGAGTGCAACCATTCTACGTCATTGACCTAGAACGCAAACAAAATGGCCATTGTCCAAATATATAATGGATTTTTTAAATAACGTAGATCTTTCATGTTTTCTACTACATATTTCAGTAAGATACATCATTTATGTTATATTTAGCCATACAAGTCTTAACACCAGGGGATCCCTTAAAGGGATAGTTCACCCAATAATTTCAATTATCCCAATTATCCCTAGGATAACTTTACTCACCCTAAAGTTATCCTAGGTGTATAACTCAGAATACAATCTGAGTTATATTAAAAAATGTCCTGGCTCTTCCAAGCTTTATAATGGCAGTTTCTATTTTGAAGTCCATAAAAGTGCATCTATCCATCATAAAAGTAATCCACATGGCTCTGTGGGGCTAATAAAGGCCTTCTGAAGCAAAGCGATGCATTTGTGTAAGAAAAATATCCATATTTAAAACTTTACAAACTGTAATCTCTAACTTCCGCTAACTGTTGTATGCGCGTTCACGAGTATATCATAAAAGTATATTTTATATAATTTAATGATAATAACTAAATTCACTCGAACGCTTGCTATATATAGGCACCATCGCACACAATAGGCTACAATATAAAAGGCAATATGTTAATATAATAAGTTTTCTTAATTCAAAATAAATATTATCATAGGCTAGTCCATTTCTGATCATTCCAGGTGGCTATGGTCATTTAATGCATTTAACTTGTTTAACGCATTTAACTCGTAGCTGTCGTTCCCTCAACATATCAAGTCGTGGCCATGAGAAATATGTCACGAGAAGTATGTTGTTACCTCAAAAAATGTATCTCGTGGCCACGACTTTTAATCACATTAATATGTCGTGGCCACAACAAAACGAAGTGAACCAAACATGTCCCTTCCCGGTCACCGTACTTTAGATATGTTTTAATACACTGTAATGGCATTTCTTCTTCATAGGTTTTATGGACAAGTTAAGGTACATTTTTTAGAATGAAAAAAAAAACAAGCAACACTAAGCCTAAGTACATGTTGTTAATGAATATTATGCATTACTTATTTGTGTAATTACATTGTAAAAAGGACATATTAAAATAAAGGGTACACTTTTTTAAGGTGTCTTTGTTACACTGTAATTATACATTTAAGTACTGAGTAATGTTAAGTAACTACATGTACTTAGGGTTAAGATTAGGGTTTGGATTAGGGTTAGTAGCGTGTAATTATGCATAATTTATAAATTATTACTATAGTAAATACTTTTAACATATGTGACACTTTAAAATAAAGCATTACAAAATAAATTGTGAGCAAATCTATTATGATACTCTCTTTAAAAAAAAATCCCCTTAATACAGTATTTCATGTTGCCGCAGTTTAAGGGTTAAAGACAAACGATTGTTGACTGTTAAGAGGACAGTAAAAACGAGCGATACAGAGGGAGGGCGACTTTGCTTTTTTTAAAGGAAAGCAGGGAGTATTTAAGTGGCAGCTGTGAACACATGTCAAAAGAAATTTGGGTCATTCTCTCTTTAGCTTCCAGAGATATCATTTCAGTCTCTATCACTTTCACACATTCTCTCTCTCTCTCTCTCTCTCCCTCACACACACACTCACACACACACACACACACACACACACACACACACACACACACACACACACACACACACACACACACACACACACACACACACACACACACACACACACACACACACACACACACACACACACACACACACACACACACACACACACACACACACACACACACACACACACACACACACACACACACACACACACACACACACACAAATCTCCCTTTAATCTCCCTAAGGCCTGTTTTGAGCTGAAATAAATAATTTGACCCTCAGTTTGTGCTTCCATTGTGGAAATAAACATTATATAATATGATACTTCATGTAAACTTCTTCAAACAAAAACTTGCACCCACTCCTTAAATGTTGTTGTTAAGTTTGTTAAGAATGAATACAAAATACAGATGTACATCCAATTAAGACACCACATGTGAATAGGGCAAACATTTTAACTAATAGATATCTCCATACTTTCCCAGTTGATTAATCAGTGCGATAAGACAACTGTTTTTTATGGTTTAGTTTTCTGAAATGCTATGTTTAAATACAGAAATATTAGAGTTAAAGGTTTTTATAGAGGAGGATATCTCTTTTTTCACTTCACAATTCATAAAATACTGGCAACAGCCTAAAAAATACATTTCACCATGTTTTTTATTGATAAAATGTTATAGAAACCAAGCGAATTATATGTGAACAAATCCCTTTGTATCCTTCAGAAACCTTCAGAATATATAAAACTGAAGAGTTTGGTGTAGGCCTATGTAAGTGCTACTGAAGTGCAGATTTCCAGCTGTGTAAAAAAAAAAAAAAAACTCTTTGAGAAAACAGCCTTTAAAGATATGTATTTGAATTCTATAGATGCAACCAGATTAAGTGTAATAAAATAAACACTTGAATGTGTATTAGGCATGTTTTCTAACAGTCTGAACGAAGACATGGTTTGGAAGCAAAATAGTCTCAAATCTCAAAATTGACTAGTGCATGAAAAGCAATAGTTTTGCAATATGCAAATGCAACATTTTTAAACAAATGCTTCTCAATTTGAACAGACGTTCCTGGTTCGTGTCCTGGCACAGAGCTCAAGATGGCTGATGCAAACTGACACATGACTGGATGGCAGAGGTGACAAAACTCCATATTTGAAAAAGGAAGGAGCGGAAAAGGGAGAGCGAGTGTGTGATCGAGTTTCTTTGTGGGAAATTAAGTAAACACAGCCTGTGGCAAATGAGAGTGGAGATGGTACACAGACCCCGGAGAATGGAAGTGTTTGATTTTTGGAGATGGATACAGTGGGTGCATGTGATGTCAGAAAAAAGCATGAAAAAAAAAAAAAAAAACTCTGTCATGTGTCATAATTCAATGTGACGTGAGTGTTTGGGGATGTCAGTGGACATAAAAGTGTGGCCGCATGAGAGCGTGTATGAAGATGTGCACAAGTCGTCCCATGTTCTATACAAAAACAGCCCTGCGGTCCTGGAATTGACCTCCAGCTGATACATCTCTCACCCTGGATGTTGATAAGTTTCTCAGTCAACTGTGTGAACATCTCCATGGACATGATATAAAAAAAATTTTTTTAAGAATGTTGGCAACCAAACAGGTAACCATTCACTTCCCTTGTATGGACAGAAAACAGAGACAATTGTGGACTGGAGCTTGCAAGCTTTAAAACAGAGACAACATAACTATAAATCTCATAAAAGCCATCTACATGCCAAGCCAGGGCCGTCCCAAGCAGGGCGATCGTTCCAAGCCATACAATAACTGAGTTATTAATGACTGCAAATGGATCATTGTGTCAACTCAAATCAGTCCATTTTGTGAATTAATCAACAGGTTCATTGAAAAGATCTGATTTATTAATGAATCATTCATCACTACATCACCAAGGAGAGATTTGCCAAATTCTCAGTGAAAATTACAATAATTTTGATCTCAAATCTTCTCTATGGCTTTCACACCAAGGACGATAAACATGACGATAGCTATAAACTTTAAATATTCGCTTTAATCCTTTGAGAATAGAGACATCAACACCACAACTATATCAACTGTTTTTTTTTACATTTATTTTGTCCGTTTTTACAAATTTACCTTTTAAGTTTGGAACTACACGAGGGAGAATAAATACTGACACAATTTAATGAATACACTGAATAAACTGTATTCACCACTGTAATTTTCTTTGTCTCTTGCCTTCAAATGCTTGCATGTTAACATCTTCTAATTGACATCCTTGGTCATACTTTTGGCTCTATATTGAAGAATTAGGAAGCTAAAAGCAGTCTGTCTGAGTGAGTCAGTGGAGTGATGCTTTAGAGTAAATACAAATCAATACTGCTGTACTAACTCAATTTCCTGTTACCGTGAGGCTACATACAGCGTTTCACTGAATTAAAGAGTCAGACAGGATGTGCAATTGTATCTAACGTAATATAATTGCGGTGAATATGGAAAGCCTGTCCGCTTATTTGAGCATGTAGCAAAAGATGCTACGTGTTGAATGGAGATGATAGACTGTGACTAGCATTGTATTGAGACCATTAGGTTTTAGAAGCCTCTGTTGATTGAATCTGTTTCGTGGCCCCGAAAAACAAGCATGTGGTTCATTCTTGACAAATGGGGGGGGGATTTGGGGAAATGAGAGCTAAAGTGAGGCTTGTATCTGATGAAACATTGTGCTTAATGGTTTCAGCAGTAGCATGTTGAACTCATCGACGCTCGTCTGTGTATTTATTCATTTCCTGCTATTCATCCAGTTCTCCCTGTTCCATGTTCTTCATTTGTAACCTCTCAACCTCGCTTCTTCGTCTACTGCATATAGAAAATGGTTTTTGTATTGTAATTAGACAGCAATTTGTGCTGAAAAAAAAAATAGCTCATAGTTGCTCTGCACACAAGTATGTGCTAATCTCAGTAATTAATCCTCATTTACTTAGTTTCTCAATAGAGCCCATCACCTCTGCTTTCTGCATAATTTCTCTCTCTCTCTTTAACCTAATCTATTACCGTAATCATATTTGCTTTTCGGTCAAGAATAACATGAGTGTACGTGTGTTGCAATCCGCTCACTTGTTTAGCGGTAAGTGCATTGTCCAGTGAGTGTCCCAGTGTCAAAAGTATTACAATGTACTGAAACATTTGATTTCCAGTCCACCATAAAAAACAGTGATTATTATATATACTTCATATAATAATATATTTCTATCATGAAAGCTCTGAAGATTTTTAGTATGGTAATGGACAGCTGTGGCTCGTCTGTAAGGGCAGATATTCATCCAAAACACAAACCTCTATAAATTGTAAATGTGTTCAGCATTCTGCAACAAAAAATTTTCGTATTTGATGTCGGAAAGTGAGCAGGATATATTAAAATTTAACGTATGGCTTCGGCAGGCGTGCATTATGATACTAAGCAAGCAGGGTAGTGTGTGTCTGAGCCCTCCCTGCCTAAATCAGCCTAAATCTGTGGTGAAAAATGGAACTGCAACATGCTCTAATTGAGAGCCACTGGGGCAGAATTTAGGCTTCCCCGCTTATTTTCACGTTACCTTACGTAAACCTGGACTTGATCCGTAGAGAAGTAATTATGCCCGGACAGAAACTGTTCGGACCAATGAAATTGTCAGGGCGGGCTTTAGACGATGATGGACAGATGTTAAACAGTAACGTAATCATCCACGTCGTCAAAGGCGATTGGGTTGAAGTTGTTCTAATCCTAAACGGAGAACTTGTTCGTATATGCATTCACCTTTACTATTTCTCTTAGAAATGATGATCGTGTTGGTAAGTACTCTGTGTATCCTTAAATTCTTTTTTTACAACACCGGCAAAGATCGTTTACACTCATCTTTTTCTTCTAACATTAGGCTACTTATTCCAGCGTGCATGCAGACAGGGTTGCCAAGTTTGTACAACAAAACCCGCCCAATTGCTAACGTTACTCAAAACTAGCCAAAAACAAGCCCAATAGCTTTCAGGGGGGGTTCTCCAGGGGAAAAAAAGGCATTTGGGGGGTAAAATATATGTTATTTTGGCAGGGCTGCCTGCTAAAATTCGCATTCCTGGGTCTGTATATCACATAATTGGGGTCGCTTCAACCCGCGGATTTGGCAACACAGTGCAGTTGAGTTCTGTTGACATTTGACAACTAACGTTATGCGTCGCTCCGTT
The DNA here is from genome assembly GCF_949357685.1 of Gobio gobio. Classification (NCBI taxonomy): domain Eukaryota; kingdom Metazoa; phylum Chordata; class Actinopteri; order Cypriniformes; family Gobionidae; genus Gobio; species Gobio gobio. The sequence continues at coordinate 30,467,379 of NC_137098.1, forward strand.
GCTCTGATTGGTTGTAGGTCTATCCAATTGAGGTCTTTCCTGGTTCGGTTGAAACACGCCCCATAATCACAGCCCAACGGAGCAGTATCAGACTCATATTCTGACTAGAATTGAGTATGACGACGTCAGGCTATAAACCTTTACTCCATGCCAAGACGACATCACGCTTTGTGTATAATATTAGTCTGCATCAGGTCAGTAACTAGTTTGTATGTATGTTCTTCCTAGGTGGAGTATATCAAATTAATGAAAGTATAAATCCTTTATGTGCTTAGGTGAATAACCTTTGTATAATTATGTTGTGTTTGTTTTATGTTTGAGGAATAGACATGGCTTTTTTTTCCTCACTGGAATTCCTCCATAACTTGTAATATTTCAAAACAACATTCAGAGGCAATAAATACTACATTAAGGAAATTCTATAGCGTTCTATGCGTGTGTCGTGTGTACTTAAAGCCCGTCAATCCACACCCTCAGGCTGCATAACGCAACCTCTGCCAAAAGTGTTCTGCTGTGTGTGTACAGCGATTAGAATATACAGCTTATAAAATGTTTTTCATAAAGTAGCGCTAAGACCCAGAATCTGCCCTAACTAAATTCACGGTCAGGAGCCGCTACTGGTAATGGATATGACAATGTCAATTTGGTTATGGCGGAATAGATCTGCTACACTGCTGCCGATTGTTGCTGTTGTGGCAGATTAAGAGTGCTGCTGCTGCAGAGCAAGTACAGGAACTTGCTACTGTCAATACATACACCGATACGCTGCTGTGAGCATGGAAGACATGCTGCTACTGCACAAATAGCATATATAAAACTATATCGGTACAGGTGGAGCTGCATGGGGAATTTGGAGGGTTTCGGAGGAACAGAAGTGCACTGCAAACTGCTATAGCAAACTAACCAGCTATTTAAATGTTGAGAAGCAAGCTCATTGGCTGCAGATGCGACAGGAACCAATCAGCTTGTGTCATGTAGTTATCAATGTAAATATCATCAGTTCCATTAAAGGGGCACTTCAGAGCTGGGAAGATGAATGTGTTTTAAACTGTGTCCTTTATGCAGTGGAAATGTAGCCTAGAAATCTAGACGCACCCTAGCGGCAGAAAATGTATTTTGCCGCGAGTGTAGTCTAGCAACTCTCGGTAGACCTGAGAGCTGGAAAAACCAAACTCTGGTCAGGCCAATCACAGCGTGTGTAGAGTCGGTGGGCGGGCTTAACATAATGACGACGGCACGTCACGGCAGAGTTGCGGAGGTTCTGCGTGCTACTCGTAAACAAAGCTGACGAACAGCGGTCTTTTGAATCGGCTTTGGCCGCGACTCTGGAAGACTTGGAGTTAAGCTTTTCTTTGAGAAAAGAACAAAGAATGGCACTGAAGTCATTCTTAAGAAAAGAAGAGGTGTTCGAAGTTTTGCCTACCGGATACGGCGAAAGTCTATCAACTAACGTTAGCTCCGCGTCACCTTCTTCTTCGCACTGGTTGGTTGAGGCGCTCATGGCGCTATCCAATTGCGTACAGAGGGAATTTGAAAGACAACCGTTTATCCCGCCCCTCGGATTGAGCCCTGTCCACGGTGAGTTTCCAGACCCAACTTCTTGATGTGGGTCTGGCTTGTCAGGCTAGTGGAAATGTGAAATAATATTTGAATTTGGTGCCTTCTAGACTGAGAAAATACACAAAATGTATTTTTGTCTCATGTGCATGAAAGACAACAACTCCCAGAATGCACTTGCTTCGCTGCCCTACGAGGCCACTCCCTAAACCGCCCCCCAGCATCGTTTTGATCATCATAATACAATAATTTCGTTCAGTTAGAGAATAAACACTACAATTAAAAACTGAACGTGTCTTTTCAATAAAGTGTGAGTGAGCTGAACGAAAGTCACAGGACAAACGCAGCAGGAGTCAGATCTCATTCATCACGAGAGGGAAGTAAGAGCGGAGCAGAGCTGAGGTAAGCGCGGCTGTCATTCTCAGCGCGTGTCCAGTCTGGTGCGTTTTCTGATCGCATATGGAAGCGAAACTTTCATAGGAATTAATTGAAAAGTTGAAACACTCACTTTGCTCTGCACCGCTCCGTTATGAATGCCCGAGGCCGAGTCGAGCGCATTTACATTCTGTGCGTGCGATCTCTCCCCTGTGGGCGGGTTGAAAACATGCGGAACAGCTCCTTCTACTGGCTGTAGTCTTTAGCCTCTGGACAAAAAATCCTTTTCAGGATTGGATTTTTTCCAGAAATAAAATTCATAATTCTCTCGTCTCAGGGGGATATGAGGGTAGCCTGGCTCCGCCCTCCTACGTACTTCCGCTCAATTTTCATTTTCCTTCAGTACTCCGTCTGGGACTGCTGTATATGCTTAGGTTTTCGCCCGAACAATTTTTTACCGGTCCAATCAGCGAACAGAGGGAGTGGCTGAGAGCGATGACGTTGATGTCGTGCGCTAGTTTGAGTTGTAGTTCAGTAATGGCGGCGGTGAAAGATGCGAGTGTGTGGCAGCGCTGACGAATGTCCAGAAGTTAAAACCGGAGTGTGGTGAGGTGGACGAGCGAGCGACACCGGTCTCGAGTCCTTTCATGAGGGAGCACGGAGGCATATAAGGACGAGCGACACCGGTGAAGGACGAGAGAGGACCAGGCCTGGATTTTAAGTTGTGTTTTGTTATGTTTGTGCGCGGCAGTCCGTGAGGGGCTGCCGCTTTTACTTTCATTTTGTGTTTATTATTTGAATCAAAAGTTGTTAAACGTTTGCCGGTTCCCGCCTCCTTCTTCCCTGAACAAACAAACTCCCGTTACATGGAGCAAGAACAATCACTGCTGTACTGCTGATGTTGTGGTCCGGGAAAAGTATTTTTCAGCTCGCTCCGTTAGTGGTGAAGGAGTTGCTGAAGCCGTCCGTCTCCCACCACCCGCGAGAAAAACCCAGGCTGAATTATCGACTGCTTTTGACAAACACCATGGTCGTGTGGTAATGTAATTGCTGTCCAAATCCACATCTCTGAGTTTTCAAGAATATATCACTTCAAAACTCACTGTTTATATTCTTTATAGACACCTTCAGAGCACTGTGCGGTTGCGTGAGCTGTAATTTGCATTTCTAGACTTGTATTTCTTTAAATACTGGCAAGTGTTTACAAGAGCAAAATATTTCATCACCGCTCAAAAAATAAAAGAAGAAAAGCACGTAAACATTTGAATTGGGCTGTTATTCACGGCAGCATTTATTCTTATCATACCAAGCATATGACATTTTTTGAGAGCATACAATCATGTTGTGATTGCACGAGATATGCACCATGAGAGCAGCGCGTTCCGACTCTCCTCTCCACCGTGAATAAATAACAATCCGAATGCACAAGGTTTTATCACTGACACTGAGGTGGTGTGCACAGTTAATGTGAGAATCAAAGGCGAACGGCACGTGACATACGTCACGACCAAACGTTAGCGATTGGTTAGGCAGATCCAGAGTGACTCTTGGCAGATCCAATAGTTTTGGCAGATCCAATAGTTTTAAACTTCAACAGAGTACCCGCCTTCAAGGAAGTAAACGCTTGTCAATGGAGAGTGGCCAGACTCTATGTACAAATGAAATGTACGAGAGTCTGGTAAAACCAGGCTAATATGAGGGGGGAAAGTACCATAATTCAAATATACTACAGGGTTTCTACTGATACAAAGCTTTATGCTAAATCACTGAAGTTACCCTTTAAGGACCCATCAGCCATCTAGAGTTTCATGACAGAACTTGTTTATGTAATATTTATATAATTATAATATGTTAAAAACATATTGTAAATACTATGTAAACAGCATGGTAAAAACATTTTCCAAGTGCAAAAATATGTTTAAACAATACCTTGGATTGGTATTGAACAAAAAAAAACCTTGGAATTAAAATGTTCAAAGGATTAAAATAATAATAATAATAATAATAATACATTTTACAATGATATATTGTATTTTTATAATATATGGTATAATATATATATATAAGGGATGCAACAAAACAGTTAGTCCACGGTTCAATACATACCTCGTTTTTAACCACGATTTTCGGTTCGGTTCTGATGGCTTGTCACATCAGTTTTTTGCTATTCTATTCTTATGCGACAGGAACAGCAAGAGGTTAAGGAGAAAAAAGAAATTTTTTTTATTGAAATACTCTTTCTTTATTTTACTTAAAATAATTGAAAAACCTTACTTAAACTTAATACTTAAAACTTACTTACTTAAAACTTTATATACATATATATACACACACACACACACACACACACACACACACACACACACACACACACACACACACACACACACACACACACACACACACACACACACACACACATATATATATAAAGATTTACAGTGGCAGCTCAGAGCTGTTTAAGTAAGTATGAAATTGAATTAATAAATGTAAAAATAAAACACTTCATAGACTTCACTATAAAATAGCCTATACATTGATTCTTATTAAAGCTACTGTATTAGTTTTTCAGTCAAGAGCAATGATTTTCTCTTTGTCTTTTGTTGTTGTATTAAAGGTGAACTATGTAGGATTTTTGCAGTAAAATATCCAGAAACCACTAGGCCAGTGTTATATATTTTGTTCAGTTGAGTACTTAGAATATCCCAAATGTTTCCAACTATATGTAAATCGTGAGAAATTGCTATTTTAACCAAGGAACCGGGACGTGTGAGCTATGCGTGTGAGGGAGTCGCCTGTCGATTGCGTCATATCTGCGTTCCCCTCGTCTCCGGTTTTATTCAGTGAAACACTTTACTCTCACTGCAGTGTGAACAAGTGTCATAGCAGCCGCCGAGCGAACGTCATAACTTCCTTTTCAACACACTCAGATATATCTAATACGATAAACAGAGTTGCGTTACCTCACTCATAACTGGAAAAGAGGAAGTGCCGCTGGCAACCGTGTCATAATAAAAGTCCCGCCGGCGACTATGCCATAATAACAGTCCCGCTCTTCAATCGCTCCTGCGGCCTTGCTCAGCTCCACAACACTCGGTCCTGCTCTGCTTCAGACTACAGTAATGTTAATAATCGCATCCATGAACATGATTTCTGCCAGAGTCCTATCCTGACTCTTTTCCACCGGCTGTGAGGTGAAGACCACATGTCCCGAGATTCTGCGCTCAAACGTGGCGTCATCAAACTACGCCTTTGTTTTGAACAGGCGACCTCTAGTGGACGGAAAAGTTACATAGTGTAGCTTTAACATTAAAGGGATAGTTCACTCAAAAAGGAAAATTCTGTCATCGAGAAATTAATACAGGTTTGGACAAATATTAGAGTGAGTAAATAATGACACAATTTTAGAGGTGAACTGTGCCTTTAAGGACAGCGTGTTCACTAGGCTGCGCTGCTGTCAATTTAAGACCTGCCCGCATCTAATATACAGACACCGATTTTACTTTCACTTTAGACATAACCGACTGTATTTATGTTAACCTTGTGTGTATTTGACAGTAATAGCGCAGTAAGACTACTACTTAGTCCAGTAATCACGTGTTTGACAGGCTTTTAGTGCGCAAGCTCGGAAAAGCGCATGTTAAAACCGCGCATAAGCACGTGAATTAAATGTTTAACCGGGAAGGCTTTAAAACGCTTGCAAATAATGAACTTTCGTGATTGTGAATAACTATAGTGTTCCGTGAGTATAGCTCTACCACTAACGTCTGATGTGAATGTATGTCGCGTTGTTTAGTATATTGGGATGGAGGCAAATGAAAGAATGTGTAGAAAAATAATTAATTAAATGCAAAAACTGCAATTCACAAGCACGTATTGAACCGTGAATGCCAATATTATATTGAGAATTGTGGCATCCCTAATATACAGTATATATATATATATATATATATATATATATATATATATATATATATATATATATATATATATATATATATATATATATTTATTAGGGATGCAACAATACAGTTAGTCCACGGTTCAATACATACCTCGGTTTTTACCCACGGTTTTCGGTTCGGTTCGGTTCGGTTCTGATGGCTTGTCACATAAATTTTTTGTTATTCCATTCTTAGGCGACAGGAACCGCAAGAGGTTAAAGAGAAAAAATACTATTTTTTTATTGCAATACTCTTTATTTTACTTAAAATAATTGAAAAACCTTACTTAAACTTAAAACTTTACTTTAAAAAAACCCTTGTACATTCCTAGTGTATTGGATAATATAAAATAAATATATATAAAGATTTACACTGGCAGCTCAGAGCTGTACAGCAGCATTAAGTATGAAATTGAATGAATGAATGTAAAAATAAAACACTACATAGACTTCACTATAAAATATACACTGATTCTTAGCTACTGTATAAGTTTTTCAGTCAAGAGCAGTGAGTGATTTTCTCTGTCTTTTGTTGTTGTATTAACATTAAAGGGATATTTCACTCAAAACTGAAAATTCTGTCATCGAGAAATGAATACAGGTTTGAAACAATATTAGAGTGAGTAAATAATGACATAATTTTATAGGTGAACCGTCCCTTTAAGGACCGCGTGTTCACTGGCTGCCCTGTTGTCAGTTTAAGACCTCTACACATCTAATGTACAGACACGATTGCGATTTTACTTTCACTTTAGACATAACCTTGTGTGTTTATGTTAACCTTGTGTGTATTTGACAGTATTAACGCAGTAAGACGACTACTTAGTTCAGTATTCACGTGTTTGACAGGCTTTTAGTTCGCGCGCTCTGAGAAGCGCATGTTAAAACCGCCCACGCGAATGAAACGAATGAAAGGCTTTAAAACGCATGCAAATAATGAACTTTCGTGATTGTGAATAACTATCGTGTTCCGTGAGTATAACTCTACCACTAACATGTGATGTGAATGTATGTCGCGTTGTTCAGTATTGGGATGGAGGCAAATTATAGAATTTGTAGAAAAATTATTAATTAAATGCGAAACCGAAAAAAACGCAATTCACAAGCGCGTATTGAACCGTGAATGCCGTACCGAACGGTTCAATATTATATTGAGAATTGTGGCATCCCTAATATATATTGCCAGGGGCGCCGCTAGCAATTTTGGGCCCTATGAAAGAATTTGATGTTGGGCCCTCTACCACACCAACCTAGCTATCCAAAATCTTTGACTGCAATTTAATAATACTGACCAATTAAGCTCCGCTCGCTCAACCCAGAATGCCCAGATTGGCTGATGAAACATTGATTAAAATTAAGATACAATTTATAGAAAACAAAACTTAATGAAGTGGTCACAATCATGTCTGATCAACTCCATTCATCTCATGCTGATCACTTTTCATAATCGACATAGATTGACAACATAGACATAAAAAAAACAACATAATATTTAAACATAAATATAAAAATAAATACCTTAATGGCTGCAACAATTATAGCACAGAGAATTTTCATGTCGGAGGGGGATATGAGTGAACGTAGTTTTTACCGGTGAGCGTGAGCGGTTCATGAGTGGAGCGTTTTGCTGGATTTTGCTGGAAATGCGCCATCATTTTTTTATATTTGTAACTCTTTCGTAGATTATACATTTATTATACATTACTACTAGTACTGTTACTACTAATAAAACCGATCTCTGGGGGCCCCAAAAGTGTGTGGGCCCTTAGAATCGTCCTAACTTTCCCCCCCTTAGCTACGCCCCTGTATATTGCAATTATATATATATATATATATATATATATATATATATGCAATTTGTTGCGTATCGGGCTGCATAGCCGCAGACCAGTCAGGGTGCCCATGCTGACCCCAGTTCACCCTGAAAGCGCAGAGAGTGGGCAAGTGAGCATCAGAACTGGACCACAGAGCAATGGAAGAAGGTGGCCTGGTCTGATGAATCATGTTTTCTTTTACATCACGTGGATGGCCGGGTGCATCGCTTACTTGGGGAACACATGGCACTAGGATTTTACTTTATTTGAAGAAGGCAAGCTGGCGGAGGCAGCGTGATGCTTTGGGCAATGTTCTGAAACCTTGGGTCCTGCCATCTATGTGGATGTTACTTTGACAAGTACCACCTACCTAAGCACTGTTGCAGACCATATATACACGATATTCCCTGGTGGCTGTGGCCTCTTTCAGCAGGATAATGCGCCCTGCCACAAATCAAAAATGGTTCAGGAATGGTTTGAGGAGCATAACGAGTTTGAGGTGTTGACTTGGCCTCCAAATTCCCCAGATTGTTTTTAACCTTTTATAGCATTTTTGTGCTTTGCCAATTTTTTTACATTTTTGCATTTGATTAAGTCCAAAATAGAGGCTGAGCGATTTTTCATAATGGTTTTCATACACCAACAACGAAGATGCATGATAAGCAAAAAGAAAACAATACTAGAAGGACATCAGTCATGAGGTGCTATAGTGATTTTGTTGATAAATACAGTATCAGCTATGTTTTAATGCACAACCTTGTAATCATGTCACAGGTCATTAATCCATCAATGTTTAAATGTTGTTAAAGTCCCTTGCTAGTACTCAAATTTGTTTTCACAACACATTGCGATTTGCGTCACATCTTAGGGAATTAGGGAGTGGAATGAGACAAACCTGAACTGTGTGTCTGCACCGACCGATACATGCCACCCTCATTCACCAAACAATGAGGAAAAGCATGGCAACATAGAGGACAAAGCTGGTTGATTGCTCTTTGTGGTGTGGACCCCTCTCCGTTTCTCAACCCCATGAAAGCTACAGACTTAAGCTGATGTGACAAATTACAGAGGCAGTCTCACAATGGCTTCCATTCTTAAGCCTTACTAGATATGAGAAATGGTCGTAGCACATCTCCTTCTGTAGCAGCTATCTGTTTGCTTCAGCTTTCGGCCCGTTTCATTTATTCAAAGTATTTACTGTCTGAGGAAATGAGAGCTGTGGTGAGGTCTGGACTGACATGGGCAGCCATGTGTAAACAGAATCCTTCATTAAGATAAAAAACAGGAGGCAGGTCTGATAAATGCAGCAGATAAATGGCTGTGGATATTTGTCTTGGCTGTGGAAAGTGAGGTTTCATCATGGCGGCATTCCCTGGTTTCTAAGTCCTCCTATTTTCTTTTGCCATGTAGTTTTTCATTTTTGAGTTGTGAATCAAGCCACAACAAAGCAAAAACACAACGGAAACAAGCCACAACGCAACAGGAATAAGCCACAACACAATGGAAACAAGCCACAGCAAAACAGAATTGCCAGTGCAACAGAAATAAGGCACAACACAACGGAAACAGGCCACAACACAACGTAATTGCCACAACACAACAGAAACAAGCCACAACATAATGTAATCGCAACAACACAATGGAAATTGACACAACATAATACAATTGCAACAACACAACAGAAACAAGCCACAACACAACCCATTACCCAATGCAATCGCAACAACACAACATAAACAAGACACAACACAACAGAATCACCACAACGCAATATAAACAAGACACAACACAACAGAAACAAACTACAAAACAATGGAAATCGCCACAAGACAACAGAAACAAACCACAACACAACGGAAATGCTCCCACATCCACATTTTTTACAGTTTTAACAATATAACAATATCACATGCACTGTATAATGCATGCCAGGCCACTAGTTGGCGATGTCCCTTGTAAAGAAAAACTACGCACCTATCGACTAAACACGTAACACGCATGCCATCACAGTTTTCACAAATTCGTGTTTTTGTAGTTTACATGGAGACGATAACGGTATTGTTTTCAAAAAGTTTCCTTTTCAGTCCCTCAAAACGCTATTTTGTCGTGTAATTAAATGGCCAAAACGCACAAGAAGTAGTGTCATGTAAACGGCTTCTGAACTGGGAAAAGTGCAAAACTAACAGGCTAACAACTCAAACCCAGAAACAGATGTAACACATAAAGCAATGTGGCAATGGACTAACAAAATCCAAATTTCAAACAGTTTTTACCATGCCAACGCAATATAGACCCTTGAACTTTGTTCATTTATTATTTAGAGGCCATTCTAGTGGCTATCCGTCCATGCCATGTCCATGTAGAAAATGAAGACATACTGTAGAAATACAGGCAGAAGTTTTTATTCAGCTTTCTATTCTTCAAGACTGCTAACATGCAGGAAAATAATCACTGCCGAGCCACTACTGTCCCAGTTTGTCTATGACCTGAATCGCTTGTCTGCATAAACACTAGTGGATGATGCTAATTAAGATGGGAGAGACAGTCTAATTAGTGAGAAACTAAAATAGCAGAACTGTGACTGCATAACAGAGAAGGTTACTAAATTTCAGCCGATACTCAGCCAGATATTTGGTATGTGTCTGTGTGTAAAATATTGGAATATTCAAAATTCATTACAGTTAAAAATTAAAAAATAAATAAATAAATACATTTACAAAAACATTTTGTATTCTTGCCCAAAACATTTTTTTAAATATATTTTGGACAATATGTCACGTCACATTTGAATGTCTGTGTTACAGCATGTTGTAAATATGTTCATCATATAAAGCTATTGTGTCTCTTCAGATGACTTGGATTTGGGTTATTTTTACAATGCCTTTATGACATTTTTTGGATCTTTTAAGTTTGAGAGGAATGGACTTTAAATGGAGGTACAGATATCTCTCTACGATATATATTGTCGCATTTTTATATTGCGATATCTCGATATACAATGTATCGTTACTTCCCTGCTCACCAGTAAAGTTTTGGCCATCATTCGGACGGGATCCGCTACAGAAGGCTTGTAATAATAGTGGATAAAAGCAAGATGACAAAAGTTATAACCGTAATTAAACCAAATTATACCAGTTCTATCTCCATGCAGCGTATATTCTCTGGCTCTTAGGCGTTATTGTCTGACTCCGGTTCGAACTGAACACAGCTACTGACAGTTTCTGACGTTTTCAGTGCGTGAGATTGTCCTGACACAGGAGTATGAGCTCTTGAACCTCCGCCCTCTTCTTGAAAGGGGGCCGCGAACAACAGCTCATTTGCATTTAAAGGGACACACACAAAAATACAGCGTTTCTGTTCACCCCGAAAAAGTGGCAATTTTAACATGCTATACAAAATTATCTGTGGGGTATTTTGAGCTAAAACTTCACATACACACTCTGGGGACATCAGACTTATTTCACATCTTCTAAAAAGGGGCATAATAGGTCCCCTTCAAAATATATTATATATTACTTAAAATATATTGTACCTTTTAATGTTTTTTTTTTTTTTTTACTTTTTATTTGTATAATGTTTTGGAAAATAGCAGACCCGTGACTGCATAACAGAGAGGGTTATTAATAGTTATCCAGTAGTCAGGTGATATATCTCAAACTTTCTTTTTTTCGTAAAATTCTGACTCCAGTTTAAATGGCTTACTCCCCAAAGAGACTTTTGAGGAAAAGGGTTTCAATTGAACAAGGCAAAAGTTTTTGGTCACTGTGACCTGAGATCAATTTTATCTTAAATAGCAATGTTTTTGAGTGGTTTTCAGTCCAAAAAATTAACTCAGTCTTTAGTAGAACAGGGTGGATGGGAGTGAGACTGAGAGAGAGAGAGAGAGAGAGAGAGAGAGAGAGAGAGAGAGAGAGAGAGAGAGAGAGAGAGAGAGAGAGAGAGAGAGAGAGAGAGAGAGAGAGAGAGAGAGAGAGAGAGAGAGAGAGAGAGAGAGAGAGAGAGAGAGAGAGAGAGAGAGAGAGAGAGAGAGAGTGTAGTGTGTGAGGGAATAAAAAGATGATAAATGCTCTGACAAATTAGGTTAAAGTATTAGTCTGGCTTGCGCTGGATGTAGCACTGGCAGCATAAATATGACAGAATGAACGCAGCCAAAGTTTGTTATCGAAATGCAAGTACAGGGCAGCGGTGATGCAGTTAGTGACAAATTGATGTCAGAGGCTAGCATAATGAAAATCATTTACCGTTGCCGTAGTTACCCAACCCTCAGTCATGCACGCCACAAAAACACTAATAACTGATCGGCAAGGTTAAACAGAAAGATGAACACGCACATGCATTGGTTTACGTATATTAAACCAATACATTTTGGCTAATTCAAAGGGTTTTTTCTTTTCTTTTAATAATACGGTTATTTTGTATCTCTAGATAAGCTTCTTGTCTTTGATTACCTCTTTCTCTCTCTGATTTTCTCACTTACATATGAGCAGTGTTGAAGGCATCTGCTTAGTTTGAGCATTTTCAGCGTGTGGGTGCTGATATTATCTCCCATCAGCCCTGCATTGTCTTTCAGCTGCTAATTAGCCACCATTATATTTCTGTGGCCAATCAGAGATCTTGCTGTCCGACGAGAGTTGCTTTATTTACATCAGATAAAAGGCATAATGGGATGGGGTGGAATGTGGCGATGCACATTATGATTCAAAATCTGAGCTCCCGTGCCAACTGAACAACTGGTGCAATACCATTAGGGTTATTAATTTTGATAAGATAAGGCTTGTAATGATTCATATCCCCCTAAATCTCATCTCACCCATGAATAATTTAGAGGGAATATCGGTTTATTATCTGTTGGTAGTACACATATGTTCCCTGGCTTTCATTAAGCTGTGACTCTCTTGATTGGGTGCAGTTTATAATGTAACAATGGGTATTTAACCTCTGAGGCCTTGCGGAAGGCGCTGGAGAGCACAGGCAGCGGATGCGCCCAAGTGTGAATAATACAGTAAATTGGCGCAATGGTCTGTAATCGAAGTACACAAACAAACAGAGTGTGATGAATGCAATTTTCATAATTTTCAGATAAGATTGCGGTCTTGTATAGGTTTTTGTATCACTAAAAACATTGTCAACATCGAGTTCTTGTTTTTCCCAGTCCTGACTGTAATATCGGCCCATCTCCTCTTAGCTAGCAGGCTGCAATATGGCTGTGTGACCAATTGGAGTGGCCAATATCCACATGAAGATCTGTGTCTTTTTGTTTATGCTGTGGGCACAATTGTCTCCATTTGATTTCATCGGAGTGGACGTATAATGGTGGGAGGACAGCAAACTCACACACGCATTGTTGAACTATCAGGAAGAATAAATCTAATCTGCGATTCTTGTGTATAGTTCTATAGAAGCTGTAATTATTAGAGAAACTTTGAAATAAGAAATTGCATTGTGAGATCAAAGTTAGAACTGAGATATATTGCTACACTACTGTTCAAGTTTGGGGTCAAACTTGGGGACTGTTTTTGAAAGAAGCAACATATGCTCATCAATGCTGAATTTATTTGATCAAAAATTGTGAAATATTATTGCAATTTAAAGTAACTGAACTTTGTTAATATGTTTAAAAATGTAATTTATTCCTGTGATGGCAAAGCTGAATTTTCAGCATCATTACTCAAGTCTTCAGTGTCACATGATCCTTCAGGAATCATTCCAATATGCTGATTTTCTGCTCAAAAACTCTTGACGATTTATGTATTTGAATGGAATATAACATATCCATCCATTTGGATTACAGTTTTAACCTAACTAATGAACAGAATGTGATGCATATTTGTCATTCATAAATGCAACAGGTACAATTTCTGTTTTAAATACACAATAACCAGGTTTATATTTATCATCAATAAATCCACATACATTTTAACTAATTAAATATTATACTGTATTATAATATTATAATTTTCACAATAAAGTTTCATGCCGATTCTAAGCAATTTGAATATAAATTAACTGAAAATATGATAATATAGTAAATAGAAGTCTTATCCCGGTAACACTTTACAATAAGGTTCATTAGTTAACTACATTAGTTAACATGAACTAATAATAAACAGCACTTATAAAGCATGTATTTATCTTTGTTAATGTTAATTTCCACATTTACTAATGCATTATTAAAATCTTGTTAACATTAGTTAATGTACTGTGAACTAACATGAACAAACCATGAACAGCTGGATTTTTATAGGTATGTTAACTAATGCATTAACTAATGTTAACTAATGCAACCTTATTGTAAAGTGTTACCCTTATCCCTTTCTTACCCATTTCATTAATATGTGACCTTCAAATTTGCATCACATAGTTAATAGTATGTTTATTTTTATGCATAAATATTGTTTTGGAGTGTATTATTCTCAATGTTCAAAACACTTGGGATGCTCAATATTTCTGTGGAAATCAGGATACTATTAACTAACTCTCATTACAGTATTGTAGACTGTTAGTGTTTGGGTTAGTAGTTGCTAAATGACTTCTAGTTAGTAGAATGCCTAAAGTGAACCATAACGGTTATAACATTGTAAATGTATTTACTGTCACTTTTGATCAATTGAATGCATCGTATTAATTTCTTTAAAAAGAAGTCCTGACTTTGTCACATTGCGAGACTTGATGGCACAGTGTCACAATTGGGACATATGAAATCACAATTAAAAACAAACGAACAGGCAAATAAGTAGTGATTTGAGATATAGTCACTGTGAGATATAAAGTCGCAGTTACCTTTATATTTTTGAATACTCCAATTCAGAAATAGACATCCATATATGTATTCCATATGTACAGCATACAAAAAAAATAATCAATTAGGTTTTAAATAATTATATTATAGTTCATTAATGCACTGCAGAAACAGAGAGAGAAGAGGTCAGGAAAAAAGCGTCAATGTAATGCCTCACCAGTTATTTAACACTCTTGCTACAAAAAGCACACTATCATTTATTTAATTAAGCTCTTAAGTCCATCATTTGAATAGTTTAACATTAATTGTCCCACAAGAGCCACTCGGTGCCTGCGGTGTCTCACTGTCCCACCTTTCCTATTTTGTAGCGTAAATTAAAAACCTCTTGCTTTATTGACTGTTGTAATCTCTCTGGACAGCTCAGTGTTTACTGACTAATAGCACGAAGGGAAGGTTATGCATTAGTGATGAAATCTGAAAGCTTGGTGGATGCTTGCATTTCGCTCTTAACAGTGAATAGACTTTGTACTGATAAAACAAAAGCCTCAGAGAAATAACAGACCACAGGGACACGCTGCATCTTTTATGAGCAAATGTTTGTGTCATATTAGCTTAATCTCTTTTTTAAATGGATTTTGAGGAGGTTATTTGGGAGCTTTTTCATGCCGTGACTATTATTGTAGTTTGGCCAGTCCAAGACAGTCAAGTCAGTAGGGCGAATGTGAAGGCAAACATTTGCTACTAAAAATACAGGCCTATTAAAGTGCTTAATCAAAATGAGCAAAACCTTTAATAAAACTTTCAGAAAACAGTAGCCAATATAATTGCCAGGTAACAGATGCAGCCCAACTAATTCATTCAAAACGCCTGGATTTCACCACTACAACAGCGACCTTCCTTTGTGTGTCAAAGTCACGCATAATGTTTTCAATTATTTGAGGTTCTTCATTCCCAACACTCCTGCCATATGGTGACCTTCAGATGAGAGAAAAGCGACAGCGCAGTAATGCTTAGGAGGGAAGCACCGCGAAAACAGGTGAGAACAAACACACACACACGTGCGCGCTATGAGTGACAATAGCACAGAAGCTGCATGTTTCAATCAAAACCGCAACATGTGGCGTCGCTCAAGGTGTCAGCATCTGACAGTCGTCATTTATAAAGACTCTAATTAATTCGAGCATAAAAACTTTAATGAGGGAGACGGCGCAGGTGTGTCACTAACACCTCTGGCTGATTACAGGCAGTAAATCAGGCCGAGACAATACAACACATGGAATACAACCTGATTAACAATTTAAAAGTAGCAGAAACACTCAAATCAAAATGTCAGCAGCATTTTTGTACAAACAGACCATAAACCAAGGGCAATTCTGCAGTATATTTATTCAGTTGCTGAGGAGTTGAGAGTGCACTCGTAAAAATACTGCAAACAAGCAATTTAACACTGCTGACGCAACATGTCTATACAGTATACAAACATATACACTACCATTCAAAAGTTTGGGGTAAGAATTTATTTTATTTATCGAGGACGCAATAAATGTATAAAAAGTTAAAAACTTTTGCTAACACTTTATTTTAGGGTTCAATTCTTGCTATTAACTAGTTGCTTATTAACGTGATTATTACTAGGATATTGGCTGTTTATTAGTACTTATTAAGCACATACAGTGGGGCAAAAAAGTATTAAGTCAGCCACCAATTGTGCAAGCTCTCCCACTTAAAAAGATGAGAGAGGCCTGTAATTTTCATCATAGGTACACTTCAACTATGAGAGACAGAATGAGAAAAAAACAGACTGATCTCATGAAATGGTGTATGTATGACACGCCAATTCGCTATGCCATTTTGGCGTGCTATCAAGACGCATAATCGCTTTTTAGCGTGTTTATCAACGCTGTTTCATTCTATCCCCCTACACTGCCCCTACCCCTTACCCTACCCATCACACACACACACACACTGGCCCTGCCCCTAAACCTACCCATCACAAGAAACATTCTGCAATTTTACATTTTCAAAAAAAACATAATTTAGTATGTTTATAAATCCATTTACATTCACGCGGAATCACACGGCGTAGACATAGACGCGGATAGCTCAAAATGCGTACAGATAACCCGCCATTTGGCTTTAGAAAGTGCCGTGTATGTTTACGCAAAGTCATGATGTCATGTTGGGAAAAAAATCCAGAAAATCACATTGTCTGATTTTTAAAGAATTTATTTGCAAATTATGGTGGAAAATAAGTATTTGGTCACCTACAAAAAAGCAAGATTTCTGGCTCTCACAGACCTGTAACTTCTTCTTCAAGAGGCTCCTCTGTTCTCCACTCGTTACCTGTATTAATGGCACCTGTTTGAACTCGTTATCAGTATAAAATACACCTGTCCACAACCTCAAACAGTCAGACTCCAAACTCCACTATGGCCAAGACCAAAGAGCTGTCAAAGGACACCAGAAACAAAATTGTAGACCTGCACCAGGCTGGGAAGACTGAATCTGAAAGATCTCACCCTGTGGGGTCATAATGATCACAAGAACGATGAGCAAAAATCCCAGAACCACACGGGGGGACCAAGTGAATGACCTGCAGAGAGCTGGGACCAAACTAACAAAGGCTACCATCAGTAACACACTACGCCGCCAGGGACTCAAATCCTGCAGTGCCAGACGTGTCCCTCTGCTTAAGCCAGTACATGTCCGGGCCCGGTTTAAAAACCTCCGTCCATCAGCAAGGGCATTGAAGATGAAACGTGGCTGGGTCTTTCAGCATGACAATGATCCCAAACACACCGCCCGGGCAACGAAGGAGTGGCTTCGTAAGAAGCATTTCAAGGTCCTGGAGTGGCCTAGCCAACCCCATAGAAAATCTTTGGAGGGAGTTGAAAATCCATGTTGCCCAGCGACAGCCCCAAAACATCACTGCTCTAGAGGAGATCTGCAAGTAGGAATGGGCCAAACTACCAGCAACAGTGTGTAAAAACCTTGTGGAGACTTACAGAAAACCTTTGACCTCAGTCATTGCCAACAAAGGGTATATAACAAAGTATTGAGATGAACTTTTGTTATTGACCAAATACTTATTTTCCACCATAATTTGCAATAATTAAAAAATCAGACAATGTGATTTTCTGGATTTTTGTTTTTCTCATTCTGTCTCTCATAATTGAAGTGTACCTATGATGAAAATTACAGGCCTCTCTCATCTTTTTAAGTGGGAGAACTTGCACAATTGGTGGCTGACGAAATACTTTTTTGCCCCACTGTATTGCCTTATTCTGCAAGACCATATTCTACATTCCTAACACTACCCAATATCTAAACTTAAACGCTACAAAAACGAACAAACTAACAAACTAGCAAATTAAGAGTTTATTGAGGCAAAAGTTGTAGTTAATAGTGAATGTGTTCCCATACTAAAGTGTTAACGTTACAAAAGATTTCCATCAACTTTCCATTCACTAAAGAATCCAGAAGAAGAAAATATTAATCAGCACAACTGTTCATCATGAATAATAAGAAATGTTTCTAGAGCACCAAATCAGCATATTATAATGATTTCTGAAGGGCTGGTGAAAATTCAGCTAAAATTACATTTCAAAATATATTAAAATAGAAATAGTTATGTTAAATTGTAATATTTTGGAATATTACTGATACTTCTTTTAAAAGCATTATATAATGTCACGAAGCACAAACTTTTGAATAGTAGTGCACTAATATGAACCACTTAACTTTAACAATGTTTATTTACATATCATAGGACTTGCATGTTTTGACGACAGGCAGAGTGCATGATTACCATTTTAAAAACAGCCATGAGATGCAGGCGGCTGTTAAGTGATTCATAATCTACATAAAATGTCAACTATAAATATTTAATATCAAACTGGGTGACAATATTCAATGTGTATGCTGTCACACTATTATGCATTATTCAACAACTTTGGAGGGTTTGGAATGGTGGGTAATTTTTGTATCCAACTTTAAATGGGCACAAGCATGAAAAACATGTGGTGAGATTGTTGTGACTAATTCAGCTTACTTCTGAGCAACCACTTTCATTACATAGAGGTTTGATAAGTTCTAAACAGATCAATGCAATTGGAGCATCATTGTCTGGTAGTGTCTTCAACCTCAGCTAGCATGCAAACATAAGAATATGAATGCAGGAAAACAGCAGGGATATTTTTGTATCCAACTATGAAAGGACACACAATTCTCTTGAGACAAAAAAGAAAAACAAGCTTGGTAGATCTTGAAGCATGAGAACTGAAATCTAGTAGAACTGAAGTGAACTAAAATGACTTTACAATAAGGTTCAATTAGTTAACATTATTTAATGCATTAGGTATCATGTACTAACATTTACATAGTAATGTATTAATCTAGATTAGTGTTGATTTATATAAACATACAATTGTTCATTGTTATTTCATGTTTTATAATAATGCACAAATGAAAAATGCATTAAAATATATACAAATTAACATTAACCTAGATTCATTTAAAAGGTGCGATATAACAGAAGCAGTGATAGATCCTTTCTTCCATATTGTGATGTGCAATATCGAATAAGAACAAAATGTATGACAAGGACTTGCTTCTATCTATGGGTAGTTGATTGGATTTTGAGTTGTGGGAGTTGCACTCAATGAATGAATGCGATCTTGCATTTGATCATGGAGGGGCGGGATTTGAGTGGACTAAATGATTGGAAAAGTCTGGCTTCCGTTACCAGAAAGAAAACCATGATTTTAGCAGAATATCGAGTTCAAGTACGAGGTCAAAAGAAAATAAATATATATGCTTTGATGAATCGTTCAAAAGGGTAAATTTTCATGTCCTGCCGGTTTAAACTAATGCTAATAAATGTAACCTTTTTCTAATAGTTACCATACCTCACATTTTAGAAAAAGCCGTTTCAAAATATGGGGTGTGTATGAAATTGCGCCGAAATCGTAGGTACAATGTTTGAATTTGATGTTCTATATAGTATGAATATAGGTAGTATGAATGAAATGTGAAAACGTATTGAATTTGAAGATTAAGGTAAATTGTACTTAATTTGTCTTCCAGGAAACATGCAAGTATCTTCTGTTGCTTCCGATAACACGATCACATGAGAATGCGTATCAATAGTACGAGTGTGCAATGTCGTGGAATGTATACGCCAAAATGAGTTTTGCCGTGCATATTGTACGCACTTTATGGCGTGTATATGACATGCTCTTGGGTAGAATGGGGGTGGGGGTGTTTGGTTTGTGCGTTTAATACGCCATAAAGTGCATATCGTATGCACGCGAAAAACTGCGTACCATATGCACGCCAAAACTCATTTTGGCATATACATTCACACACTCATATTATTTATACACATTTTCGTGTGATCGGGCAGCTTCCAAAGGAAGTTATTTAAACAAAATAAGAAGAATTTGGACAACTTGATCCGGTTCAAAAGTTTTCACCCCCGGCTCTTAATGCTTCCGTTGCTTAATCGTGTTTCCTTCTGGAGCATCAGTGAATGTTTGAACCTTTTTTTTTATAGTTGTGTTTGAGTCCCTCAATTGTCCCCAGTGTGAAAAGATGGATCTCAAAATCATACAGACACTGCTGGAAAGGGTTCAAATATGCAAAAGATGCTGGAAAACTGAAGAATTTTGGGGGCCTGGAGGATTTTTCTGAAGAACATTTGGGCAGTTTAACTGCTCAGGACAAACAAGGGACTCAAGAACAACCATCACAAAACAAAAACAAAAAAACAGCGCATATCATCCAGGTAATGATACACCGTATTAAAAATCAATGGTTCATACATTTTTGAAAGTTGGCTATATGTAAAAAAAAGGATGTAAAATATCTTATTCAGGACGGTACTAAATAAAAAATAACAATGCATTTTGTATGATCTCTTATTTTGTTACAACTATTCATATCTTCACAGATTCTGCAAATGGTTCACATACTTTTCTTACAATTGTTCCTACTATTTTAGATGAAATCACTGAACGTCTAGTAGTGTCTTTTTCAACCTCAGCTGGAATAAAAACAGATATGAGAAAGAAGAGGGAAATGCATGTCACCATGCAAGTCTAAAGAAATCACAAAAGCCCAATAATACTGAATGACATTGTCCTGATTTAAAGGAATATGACAATGCGACTTATGGAGAGCACTTGTAGTTGTGCACAAAAAAAAAGTCTTTACATCCAGTGTTTCACCTACCAGTTTTCATCAGTCTGAACATTCACTGTACTTACTCTCCCTGTCCTTCTATGTTAAATACTCGATCCAAAGAGTCCTCCTTTCTTTACTGAGAGGTAACTGTGTTTCGATTGGTCTGCTTTATTTTTCTCATGCACAAGGCAAGTGCAATGGACAAGTCTCCTGTCTTTCTGTCTCTCTTAATTGTCTTTGTTCAGAGAACGTCCTGTTTTGTTGAGAACAGTACTTAGTTCATTAATGAGGTTTTTAGGCAACTGCACACCTCTGCTGGGCAACACCACTTTCTTCTGTGATAGCTGGGTAAGAGCGCTAGGGTCTTGTTGAAGTGATGCTCTTCGCTGAGACTGGAGTGGGTCATCAATCACCATTTCAAGCCTGGAGACACATGGAGTTCTTTCACCGCTTGCCGATTTATGCATCGAGTCTGGTTGGTTGCCCTCATCTGTGGTCATTTGGGTCTGTGTATTTGCACCTTCTATACTTGTAGAGGCGACTGACTTCCCTTTAACCTGCAGAAGTGGAGAAAGGGCATGAATATTCATGGCTATATGAGTCAAAGGCTGTTTTGTATGCAGGGAATAGACTTGAGAGCCAATTGCAACAACCATTTTGTGGACAAGACGATACTGATAAGGTTTAACTGTCAACAAAGATGGAGATCAAGTCTGATTTCTGCTAACTTTGCTCGCCTTTAGAAGTGTTTATTGAAGCAAAAATGTATTAAGCAACATTAAATGAAAAGGTTTGTTAAATATTTATGACATTTATGTGAATGTAGAGCCGGTTTAATGCTGACCTCTCTCTGGTGTTTGGCTGTGCTGGTCTGTGCAGGGCTGTAAGTGGATGTTCTCCCTCTGCACAGGTTATAAGGTAACGATGCGCTCTGCTTTAGCTCTTTAGGCCACAAGTCACCTTCATGCTGCAAGCACATTTACGTTTATGCATTTGGCAGATGCTTTCATCCAAATCAATATTGCATTCAAGGATTACATTTTATCAGTTTATGCAGGAAACAAACCCATGATTTTGACTCGATACTATCACCATGCTCTACAGTTTGAGCTAAATAGAAAGGGCAAATTCCAGCCAATGGACCATTTTCACATTTCTGGGGTTCCCAGAAGCGGAAGTCATCATAGTTGGGTAAACTTCTATAGTGGTGAATGGGAGCCGACAGCAAAACATTTTCATTTTCACATTTGCTCCAATAGCAAAGGGAAAAATCCATGATAGTGTTTCAGCAGTCAGAACAGAGAACAATGAGAAATCTGCCATCACTCCTTCAGCCGTTGTATTAGAAACACTCACACAGCAGTGTTAATTATTTTTTTTGCAATTTACTGCCGAGGTAATATAACACAAAGCATAGTGTAATAAATGAAAAGGGTCCATCAAATATTTTACAGGTAAGCATAACTTGAAGGAAAAGAGGTTTGCATTCCCTAGAGAAAATACCAATGTTCGCAAGACATTAAAAGTATATCAACTTGTCATAACATCTAAGCTACTGTACGAAAAGTTTGTGGTCAGTAAGATTAAATAAATTAATACATTTATTCAGCAAGGATGAATTAAATCGTTTTTTTTTTATATAATGTTATAAAGGATTTCCATTCAAAAGAAATGATGTTCTATACAATTTTATATTCATCAAAGAATCCAGAATTTTTTTTATCACTGTTTCCACAAAAATATATAGCAGCACCACTGTTATATATAATAACTGTTATAATAATAGTAAATGTTTCTTGAGCATCAAATCAGCATATTAGAATGATTTTTGAAGGATCATGTGACTCTGGAGTAATGTCTGCTGAAAATTCAGCTTTACTATCACAGGAATAAATCGCATTTTAAAATAGATTAACCCTCAATGGTATGCATTATGTTCTAACCATGAAATATATACAGGTGCTGGTCATATAATTAGAATATCATCAAAAAGTTGATGTATTTCACTAATTCCGTTCAAAAATGTGAAACTTGTATATTATATTCATTCATTACACACACACTGATATATTTCAAATGTTTATTTTTTTAATTTTGATGATTATAACTGACAACTATGGAAAATCCCAAATTCAGTATCTCAGAAGATTTGAATATTACTTAAGACCAATACAGAAAGGATTTTTAGAAATATTGGCCACCTGAAAGGTATGAACATGAAAAGTATGAGCATGTACAGCACTCAGTACTTAGTTGGGGCTCCTTTTGCCTGAATTACTGCAGCAATGCGGCGTGGCATGGAGTCGATCAGTCTGTGGCACTGCTCAGGTGTTATGAGAACCCAGGTTGCTCTGATAGTGGCCTTCAGCTCTTCTGCATTGTTGGGTCTGGCATATCGCATCTTCCTCTTCACAGTACCCCATAGATTTTCTATGGAGTTAAGGTCAGGCGAGTTTGCTGGCCAATTAAGAACAGGGATACCATGGTCCTTAACCAGGTACTGGTTGCTTTGGCACAGTGTGCAGGTGCCAAGTCCTGTTGGAAAATTAAATCTGCATCTCCATAAAGTTGGTCAGCAGTAGGAATCATGAAGTGCTCTAAAACTTCCTAGTGTACGGCTGCGTTGACCTTGGACCTCAGAAAACACAGTGGACCAACACCAGCAGATGACATGGCACCCCAAACCATCACTGACTGTGGAAACTTTACACTGGACCTCAAGCAACATGGATTGTGTGCCTCTCCTCTCTTCCTCCAGACTCTGGGACCCTGATTTCCAAAGGAAATGCAAAATGTACTTTCATCAGAGAACATAACTTTGGACCACTCAGCAGCAGCCCAGTCCTTTTTGTCTGTAGCCCAGGCGAGACGCTTCTGACGCTGTCTGTTGTTCTTGACACAAGGAATGCGACAGCTGAAACCTATGTCTTGCATACGTCTGTGCGTAGTGGTTCTTGAAGCACTGACTCCAGCTGCAGTCCACTCTTTATGAATCTCCCCCACATTTTTGAATGGGTTTTGATTCACAATCCTCTCCAGGGTGCGGTTATCCCTATTGCTTGTACACTTTTTTCTACCACATCTTTTCCTTCCCTTCGCCTCTCTATGAATGTGCTCGGACACAGAGCTCTGTGAACAGCCAGCCTCTTTTGCAATGACCTTTTGCCCTCCTTGTGCAAGGTGTCAATTGTCGTCTTTTGGACAACTGTCAAGTCAGCAGTCTTCCCCATGATTGTGTAGCCTACAGAACTAGACTGAGAGACCTAATTTTGAGTTAATGAGCTGATTAGAGTGTGGCACCAGGTGTCTTCAATATTGAACCTTTTCACAATATTCTAATTTTCTGAGATACTGAATTTGGGATTTTCCATAGTTGTCAGTTATAATCATCAAAATGAAAAGAAATCAACATTTGAAATACATCAGTCTGTGTGTAATGAATGAATATCATATACAAGTTTCACTTGTTGACAGAGATGTATAGTAACGAAGTAGAACTACTTCACTACTGTACTTAAATACTAAAAGGCAGTATCTGTACTTTACTAGAGTATTATTTTTTTCTCCTACTTCCACTTTTACTTCAGTACATATTTTCGATGAGTTTAATACTTTTACTCCGATATTTTTTTATGTGCTGCATCGTTACTCGTTACAATTATAAAAATGTTACGAATCATTCCATTCCAAACCCACATTACCACGCATGAGAGAGAGAGAGCGTGCGCGAGAGAGAGACAGAGCGCGCGAGAGAGAGAGCGCGCGAGAGAGCCCCTTGAACGCGCATTCACTGTCTTTAAAACAACACGAGCGTCTTGCGCTCAAATTGCTCTCTATTTGTTTACATAGTTAATGTGCACTGTGACGTAACATATACAAACAATGAACAGCTGTATTTTTATTAACTAAGATTAACAAAGATTAATAAATACATTAACAAATGTATTGATCATGGTTAGTTCATGTTAGTTATTAGTCTAATACATTAACTAATGTAATGTTAACAAATCAAACCATATTGTAAAGTGTTACAAACAAATCATTTACTCAGAACACCTCTTGAAATGAGAATATAAGTGTGCTTACCCCATTTTTTTTTTAGTAAGAGTGGTTATAGTAAGATTTAATGTTAATGAACTACAGTATTTTCAGGTTATTTATATGACAATATGTAGAAAAATTACCTACCAACATTGTGATTGTCCTTTAGCTTAATCATTTGAAATAATAAAAACAATATGATGTTCAAACTTTTGACTACTTTCTTTAATAACTACATAACACAATACTTGTACTTT
The DNA here is from genome assembly GCF_949357685.1 of Gobio gobio. NCBI lineage: Eukaryota > Metazoa > Chordata > Actinopteri > Cypriniformes > Gobionidae > Gobio > Gobio gobio. Next base: position 30,492,288 of record NC_137098.1, read on the forward strand.
TACTTTCAGTACTTGAGAAGTACATTTTAAAATAAACTACTTGCAATACTTAAGTACAAAAAATGTTGAATACTTTAGTACTTCTACTTAAGTGTGGTGCTTAAAGAGCACTTCAACTTCTACTCAAGTCACTTTTTTGATAAGGAACTTGTACTTTTACTCAAGTATGTGTCTCTAGTACTTTATACATCTCTGCTTGTTGAATGGAATTAATAAAATAAATAAACTTTTGGATGATATTCTAATTATATGACCAGCACCTGTATATTTAAATATTAAAAAAGTAAAATTAGCTAAATCTTAGCTAAATTCCAGCAAAATAGTTTAATCATACAAAGCAAAAGTTTTTTGGGAGGGTACTTAAGTAAAAGTTACTATATGGCAACGCTGTACCACAATGGAAAATGGTCAAAAAAGTAGTTTTTCTATAAAATTATGATTTTCTCTTCTATTTAAATGCACATTTCTTTTATAAATTGATATATTTATATATTTGGAACTCAGGCAAACCAAAAGTAGATCCCTATCATTTAACCTTTAAAATGGCTAACTCATCATCACATGGAAGAGCTAACTCAACCTTTCCGTAAATGTATTAATGTATTCATTTTCTGAAAAGACGACATCATTTTTGTTATTTATACATAAATACAAGCATACTACAATAAACACTTCAAATAAATAAACAACTGCAATAATATTTTTGCTGCTATTATCTATAAAAAAAACGCAATGGGGAAATACATTACTGCAATTCCACTGTGGTACAGCGTTGCCATATGGAAACATTCATATTTTTATGTAGTGGTACAGTGTTGCCATATGGAAACATTCATATTTTACAGTAAAACTATGTTAGACAAAGTTGAAATACCTTAAGGCCTGCCCTTTTCAATACCCATAGCCATTCATTTTTTTATGAATAACAAGAAAATTAGTAGAAATGAATTGTTGCCATTTGGCAGCTATGTACCATAAAGGGTTAACATATAAAACAGTTACTTTAAATTGCAATAATATTTCACAATTTTGATCAAATATTGGTGAGCATACAAGACTTCTTTCAAAAACCTTAAAAATATCTTACGAACCCCAGACTTTTTAACGGTAATGTATGTTGTCAGCTGAGCATTAGTATAATCGCAAAGAAAATCCAATAACAATGTACAAGTGTACAAATAGATATTTTCCTACACTGTAAAAAAAGTTCAGGTCTCCAAATGAAAATTTTCTAGTGACCGATCACATCTACATTTTTCAGTTGGCCAAATTGAATTTCTGTGAATTGATGCAATTTAATTCACAGAAATTCAATGTGGCCAACTAAAAAATTTAGATGTGATCAGTCACTAAAAAATTTTCAATTGGAGACCTGATTCTTTGTACTAAATTATTACAGTGAAAGTATTTAGTAAAACACCCTCAACAATGTATGAGGAATATCATTATAGTACTGCCTTCCAAGTTATAGAAATTACTTTAGGATTTTATTCATATTCATGACATTTCTAGGCCTGGAAATCCATTTCTTTTGCCTGATATTTTGATATTTTCCATGACAGTGGGTAAAAAAGTTTTTGACAGAAAATGTATACATTACTTTTAAGCTTCAAGTCTAAGGCAAACGGAAGATTTAAAACTTCCATATATTCTCAAGCAGCTCTAACTAACACTAACTTTCTGACCTTAATGATGTAGGAACAAATGTGCTGGAACATTCTGGACCTATTCCTGAGCTGAACACTCGCTAAGACAGCTCATACTTTCCACTGTGACTTTATGGCCTTTCAGTTGTTCTTCACGTCTCATTTTAGCAGCAGAAGGTCTCATCTGCTTGTTCCTTTACCTACCCAGCACTGCTCTCCAGTTTCTATGGAAACCATGCCAAGCAGAATGCTGGGTGAAATGGAAGCAGCGAGAGGTTACAAGAGTCTCAGAGCACAGAGTATCAATTAATCTACCTGCATGGACTCCACAACCACTTTTAGCGCATGTAATAATGAGACACAACAATATGTACACTGAATTATGGTACATGCCCTCCACTCCTCGTTTAATCTACCGCTTGGGGGGAAAGAACCTCTCTGCGCCCCACCTCCCCGGAACAGGAAAAAAAAAAGTAAGAACTGAAGTGCTTTATTTTTCTCCCTCGTATCAGTTCAAACCCACAAAAGCAAGAATAAACCTCGACAATGAAAATAGTGAACCTGTAGGAAGTAGATAAGGATGAGGCATTAGGACCGAAGAGAGGGGCAGAACAAATCTGAGAGGGTTAGCGGATTGGAGGAGAGATCTAAACAATGGCTAAATCATGTACTCCTCTTCTGCAATCACTTGCCTTTGGTTTAAGTTATTAATACTGAATCAGCTGAGTCAGGCCCTCTGCGTGTAGTAGTGCCCAGCTTGTCTAAAGAGGAGTCTGCTGGAACCAGTGTTATTGTGGCAGCCTGCATGACCTTATTTCAGCTAAAAGACCTTTCCGGATAATGTGATTTATACTCATGGAGGATGACCTTGAAAACATTCTCTCAATTCTCAGGGCTAGTTTTCTTCTAACTTTCTCTGGAAAAAGGAAATGCAGCATAATAAAAAAAGTACTTATTCCGGAAATATTACACAAAAGTAATGTAATGTGCAAAATAATGTAGTGTTTCCGGACACTTAACTGGATGTTAAGTGCAACTATATGAAAATGTTGTATCTATGTTAAATACAATTAGCTGAATTTTAATTCAGGTTTTTTGACCCACTTTAATTTCATAATTACTTCTGAAATATGGTTTTACTGCCAAATGTGTCTTTATTACAATTTATATTGAAACATGTCTGTATTGTATTCAAATATATTTGTCATCACACATTTGTAATGATGAAGTTGCAATTTTTAATTTTTCAATTTTTTTTTAAATATATTAACTTTACATGTATTTTTGATTAAGACATCCCAGGTGTAAAATATGTACTATTAAATGCATTAAAAATGTACTTGAGTATGTTTTAGGACAACACAAATATACTATAGTGCATTTTTAATACATTTAATAGTACGTCTTTTTCACCCAGTTTAAATTATAATCATGTATTCCACTTTTGCTTTATAATGTTACTCATCAAAATAAGTGTACTGTTTAAAGCACAACAAAACAATGATAAAACAAATAAACTTGTATTGTTGGCAAGTACACTTTTAACTTTTACACTTTTTTTAAGATTTGAAGTGTGCTACACACTTCTTTTTCACTAAGATGTACAGTGATGGCACCAGATGGTAATACCATGTTTGCCATATTCCTGTACCATGGTATTTACCAGGTACTTCAAGGTGCAATATAGAATACCTTCTATGTCCAAAAAAAAAAAGAAAATAATAAAAAAGGAAGGTAATATCATGGTACTTTATGAAGGGAACTTATGAGAAATGCCACATTTTTGGTTGCTAAATTGAAGCATTTTCATATGTGGAATAGTACATCTAAAAATTGCATTACAAAAACTCTTGCCCATTTGTAACAATGTTAACTGCACATTATCTGCACTTAGAAAACGAAGAAAGCTCACCTTCACTCTGATAATGGAGGTGACCCAGTCCTGCTGAGAATCATTCCCTTTACAGCAGAAATACCTTTTTCAGGACAGTCAGAACAGTCAGAACACTGAAGCACTCAAGTGTCCTATTTGAAATTCAGCCATGCAGTTCTGTACTTCAAGTACTAAGCTGTACAAAACCTTAGTACATTTCAGGCTGATATATTAAAAAAGGGACATATTATTCAGTTCCAGCTAAATGATTTTCTTAAAAACAGTGCTGAAGCGTGTGATTGAATGTGCAATTAGGAACAGAGTTAATTGCACTTACCACTGCTGCTTTTCAGTATAAACCGTAAATCCCCAACTGTTGAAAATTAGACAGAAAAACAACAAAAAAGTGTTTCATTAGTTTCACAGCATTTCATTCAGGTTTTCCACATAAACTATATTCAGCGGATGGTGCCACAGTCTGACCTCTTGAGAACCTCTAAAGTGCTAAGATACCATTAAATTCAGCTTAACTTTCGCAGCCAGCAGACAAGCATAATAGAAAAGATGACCTATTTTGCTTGTGTAAGAGATTTATATCAATGTGACATGCCCTGTTATACTTTACACTCTTACAAATCTAACTTTTTGCTGACCTACTTCTCTTTAATTTATTTAATTCATGGTTCATGGTCTAAATGGTTCAAAATCTTTTCTGACCTCACACACAGTATTTTAGTGATTTTGGCTAAAAAAAAACAAATAAAAATGCTGTTATTTCCACAAAACTGGTCACATAAGGAGCATAATGTTTCTTCAACTTCTGGAACTTTGTCCCTGGTGCTTTTTGCATTTAAAAAAAACATTTAAACTTTTTTCTTTTCACAACTTTTCACATTTCACAAATAATAATAAATAAATAAATAAATATATAAATAATAATAATACACTAGATTGCCAAAAGTATCTGGACACCCATCCAAATCATTGAATTCAGGTGTTCCAATCATTTCCATGGCCAAAGGTTTATAAAATCAAGCACTAGGCATGCAGACTGCTTCTACAAACATTTGTGAAAGAATGGGTCGGTCTCAGAAGATCAGTGAATTCAAGGGTGGTACCGTGATAGGTTGCCATCTGTGCAATCATGAAATTTCCTCACTGCTAAATATTCCACGGTCAACTGTTAGTGATATTATAAAGTGGAAGCAATTGGGAACAACAGCAATTCGTAATATCACAGAGCGGGGTCAGCGCATGCTGAGGCTCACAGTGTGCAGTGGTCGCCAACTTTCTGCAGAGTCAATAGCTACAGACCTCCAAACTTTGTGTGGCCTTCAGATTAGCTCAAGAACAGTGCGTAGAGAGCTACATGGAATAGGTTTCCATGGCCGAGCAGCTGCATCCAAGCCTTACATCATCAAGTGCAATGCAAAGCATCGGATGCAGTGGTGTAAAGCACGCCGCCATTGGACTCTAGAGCAGTGGAGACGTGTTCTCTGGAGTGACGAATCATGCTTCTCTGTCTGGCAATCCGATGGACGAAGCTGGGTTTGGTGTGTTGCCAGGAGAACGGTACTTGCCTGACTGCATTGTGCCAAGTGTAAAGTTTGGTGGAGAGGGGTTATGGTGTAGGGTTGTTTTTCAAGGGTTGGGCTTGGCCCCTTAGTTCCAGTGAAAGGAAATCTTAATGTTTCAGCATACCAAGATATTTTGGACAATTTCATGCTCCCAACTTTGTGGGGACAGCTTGGGGATGACCCCTTCCTGTTTCAACATGACTGCGCACCAGAGCACAAACCAAGATCCATAAAGACATGAATGAGCGAGTTTGGTGTGGAGGAACTTGACTGGCCTGCACAGAGTCCTGACCTCAACCCGAGAGAACACCTTTGGGATAAATTAGAGCAGAGACTGCGAGCCAGGCCTTCTCGTCCAACATCAGTGCTTGACTTCACAAATGCGTTTCTAGAAGAATGGTCAAAAACTCTCATAAACACACTCCTAAACCTTGTGGAAAGTCTTCCCAGAAAAGTTGAAGCTGTTATAGCAGCAAAGGGTGGGCCAACTCCATATTAAACCCTACGGATTAAGAATGAGATGTCATTAAAGTTCATGTGCATGTAAAGGCAGGCGTCCCAAAACTTTTGGCATTATTATTAATATTTATTATGTGAAATAATTTATATAAATTATTACTTCTGTCTTGATGTCATTTCCACCACAATAAACACTTCTGGTTGTTTTAAAGTTTTATTAAAAGTTAGATTTGTCAAGAAAATTATGAAAACAGTTGTGGAAAATATTTCATGTAATATGTGCATATCACATGTTATTTGGTTATCGGAATTAATAATTAATGCTCATGTTTTCTTGTTTTTTTTTTACCTGAATGACACTGAGACAGGAATGTTCATGATGGTTCCTGTGATGCATGTACGTCCACTGTTGGACATTTTCAGTAGACAAATGACGTACAGTAAGAGTGTGAAGATGTGTTTTAAGGCTACATCTATATTAATACAGATACATTTGAAAACAACATTTTCAATTCAAAATGCTCCCTGTCCACACTAGCATTGCTCATTCACAATGAAACGTACGAAAATGCTTAAATCACCTTACTATGTATGCATAAAATGTAAAAAAAGCTCACAAGATGACACAGAGAGACCAGACATAATAAAGTTATTGCGCTATCTTTCTGGCATGATCATTTTATTAGCAACATTTCCCACCACTCACTGTTGTGTCCAGATCACACTCAAAATCGTATGGTCTAAAACACAACTTTCATCATGTTTTATCGCTGGACTGCAATTGCGAGTACATTTTCTGTCATCTTTGCAGCAATGTAATATGACGATTCTTGTAGAAAATTTCTCTTTAGCAAAACTATGAAAGTAAATTGCAGGCACAACAATGCCGGTATAAACATGGATATCTATGGGTACAACATGTGTCACATGACTAAACGGGTCATCGTTTGCGAAAACCTCCATTTTCACAGTCCACACAACAACGTGAAAACAGTTTTCAAATGTATGGAAGGCCAAACGGAAAGAAAAAGATGCATTTTTAAACGATAACGTATTAGTGTGGACAAGGCCTAAGAGAGTTCATTTTTTAGTTAAATCAAAGTCCACAGGAACAAAAGTGCCTATAGTTGAAGAAACACCCTCAGACTAAAAAAAGCTAAATAAAGCATGCCAATACCTCAATGTAACATTGAAAAAAATGCGAGAACAGATTGGAAGTCATTTGGGGTAAAATGCTATTGTAAGAATCATGCCGTGGATACACAAGGAAAATTATGAATAAATGATCATTAGCAAAAAAGACTTCAGCGCACTCATAAATTACACAACAGCCATAAATTATAAAAACGCAACATTACTGAAATGAAACAAATCCACAGTTAACAATTTTCCCAGTAGGAGAGAGAAAAACACAGTACAGTGTATTTGCTAAATTACGTTTAATGAATTTTGTAATTGTGAGATATAAATCTGCCTTCAGATTGAAAGTGATAGTCTTGTTTCTGAGGGGGGAATTTGGCACCAAACCAAGCTGCTCTGCGTGTTTGGCACAAAAGATAAAGACTGAACTAGGAGCTCATTTGAACATGAACCCAGAGTCAATGTCAGAACATTTATGAATCGATCTTAATTACACATTTGGGATTATTATTACGTCTCGCCTTTCAATGTGGCCACACTAATTTTGAATAATTTGTTTTTCGTAAAATTATTTGTGGGCTCTACGTGCTCCAGATTAAAATAAGGATTATAAAGAGGGTTTGGAATTTTTTTTTACAAAAGGCACCAGTTTGTTCATGAACTTGAGCAAGATGCAATTAGGTAACACTTTTGCTAAATATATAAAGATAATAACTTTTTTTTTTGTGTGTGTGTGTTTTTTTTTAACATACCTGCTTGTTGGTTTCAACTTCCTTCGTAGCCCTAAGTAACATTTAATTGACTTTAATGAAGCCTCTCTTTCTGGCTTGGTACTCTGTGGAAACAATGGCACACGTTTCAAAATCAACAGTGCTTTTATTTAAAATAATGCTGTATCTACACATATTTTACAGTACATACAACCTTGCTCATTTTAATGCTGCTTTATTGCATGTAATAATGGGTTACACTTTATTTTGAAGTGTCCTTTTTACAGTATAATTACACATTTAAGTACTTTAGGATTAGGGTTAATGTGCTACCTAATAATGCTATATATCTATTAAAAACATTTCCAAATAGGTACTAAAACTGGTTCACATACTGTATGCAGAAAAGTAGAGTGAAAAAAAAAGCTGCTTTATTTTCCCCAGCTCATTCACTTGAATCAAAAGGGGGAAAACGGCAATTTCCTGTTTACAGCTGTTGGGAGCCCAAGGGCATTGTGTAAACTAGCATGTGCCGACAACACTGTGTTGTTGCCTGGAAGGGATGTACTTCGTACGTAATGCACTGCAAAACACGAGCGGCATAGGCGAACACATCAGCGAAGGCAAAATGAAATCTAACTTACAAAAATGCAAGAAACAGAAAACAAAGGCATCAGAATATCAATTAAATTTCTGCTTCACAGCCAATTCCCACCTTCTTCACTTGATAATTAGTGGAATATTCTGCAGCAGCCAGAAATTACACTAATTAAGGAAAGAACAGCCTTCATTCAGAGTGTCTTCGCCTCTCCGCCTTCTCTCCATTTCCCTCCCGGTCTCACACACACACACACACACACGTCCTCACACTTTGCTCAAATATCAGTTATTAACACATATTGCACTCTTTAGGAGACTGTGTCTTAGCTCACGAAGCGTGCGCCCCCGAGGAAGAGCAGATCGGCGTGCGCACGGAGTGAATAAAGTAAGTATGAGGAGATATTACAGAAAGAGAAACCGAACAGACTGCAGTTGTTTAAATCACTGTACTCATTTCAGGGTGTATGAGAAGTCCCACATTACTTTAATTCAAAATGAAAATAGCCATTATGGGTTTATTTGTTTCCTTTTTTTTCCCCGTCCACGCTTATTACAAGCGGGCCCCAGCGATTGGCCCAAAGCAGGTAATTTCACATCCGCTGTGTTTTTTAATTACTATTTCATCTGTAAACGCATGCTAAGAAAACAAACAGAGCTAATATGAAAAGCCACGCTGGAAAATCTAAATTGGTAAACTGGCAACTGCTGAGGGACTGCTGGCGAAGAGCGATACTATGCAGAGGTTGATCTTGATGTAAAGCGGGGATGGAGATATTTAAATGTTGCCATGAGCACAGATACTTAAACACACTGCAAACCATTTGATTTGTTAAAAAAGAAGGAGACTTGGACTTAAAAGTGAAAAAGTAAAATACATACTTTTATGTCCTTGTATAGCAGTAGTTTTTTGTCTTGTAGTACCAGGTATCGGTCCTGAAACTTATTCCCCAATAACAGTTTGGAGGAACCATCTTTGAATTTGAGTTGCTCTCCTTTAATGAAATCTTTCAGTTTATCTGTCACAAAACACAGAACAACACAAAGAAAACATATTGAGCCATCCCATTAACTATTTATGAGACACAGAACATACAAACTGTACGTATACTGTAGCATTGCACCAGTGCGGCCCTCCTGCTTCAGACTGTACCAAGTGTCATGCATTTTTTAAATGTCTAAAGTTGAAATCTCTACTGCAACACATTTCCAGCTTAGCACATTTGAGCAAGCAATTACACATCCTGGCAAATGAATAAACCTTTGCATAACAACACTGCTCAATATATATTAAAATCTTTAGTGAGGCATGCAGAGAAGCTATTACCAAATTATGATTTCTGCCGTTACTGATGGTTTCAATGGGAAACCAAAAAGTGTAAATGGACTCCCTTAAAAATCTGTGTTGCTTTTCTGCAAGTACGCCATTCATCATTAAGAGTGAAAAATTGATCAGGAAATTGGAACTGAGACTGTAAAAAGTTATGAAATTAGACCTGAATCAGAAAACTTTTTGACTGGTAGTCACTAGGACTGGGCAATTTATTAAAGGAACACGCCAACTTGTTGGGACTTTAGCTTATTCACCGTATCCCCCAGAGTTTGATAAGTCCATACATACCATTCTCATCTCAGTGTGTGCCATAACTCTGTCTGACGCACCGACCAATAGCCTAGTTTAGCACAAAGACTGGAGGTAAAAGGCTCCAGCTAGCCTACCGCTCAATAAGTGACAAAATAATGCCAACATTTTCCTATTTACATGTTGTTTTAGAGAGTATAGTTCCTAGCTATATTGGCCTAGGAAATCGCACCTTTTCATTTTCCGTCGGTCTTAGTACACGATGTAACTATACACATCACAACATGTAAATAGGAAAATGTTGGTGTTATTTTGTCATTTATTGAGTGGTAGGCTAGGTGGAGCCGTTTACCTCCAGTCTTTGTGCTAAGCTAGGCTAGTGGTGGGTGCGTCAGACAGAGTTATAGCATGCACGGAGATGAGAATGGTATGTATGGACTTATCTAACTCTGGGGGATACGGTGAATAAGATAAAATCCCAAAAAGTCGGCGTGTTCCTTTAAATATTGGAACATGGGATGGGAGTAAAATGTTCATGGGAGTCTCCATGTGGGATGTTTCATTATTAAAATAAACATAAGACAGATGTCTCCAGTTTTAATAGTGGTTCTTATTTAAACCTCACTAGCAAAAACGGCTTTAATGTTGTTTATTCTGATTAATTTCCAGGGATTTTCAACTCTAAATCAACGTTTTGGTCCTCACCTGAAAATGTTAACTTTAGTATTTTACAAAAAATATGTGAACTATACTGTTTTATTGATGCATAAACATGAAAATTATTAAATACACAATATTCTTCTTCCTTGTGTTCATTTAGTGAATAGAATACATATATAGTGAGACATGATGAACATTGTCAAGGCTGGATAAATATGAAACATAATATATAATTAAATTAAGCACTGTTCTAAGCATAACCAGAAGCTGATCTTTAAATGTGGCTCCAATTAAACAACGACTGTAAATGTAATGTAACAATATAGTTGTTCCTTTTGTGAATCATAGTTTGGAGCGATCTGCAGGGGTGCATTAGAAAATTCATTGTTGGTACCTGAGTTGGAATCTGTCATTTTAGAACCAGAATATTTCTTAATGAGCAGATAGGCTGAGCTGGGATCCTCCAGAGAGCTCCACTCCAATACCTGCTCCAAAATCTTCTCTTTGTAGTGTAAGGGCCGCTCTGAGCACAGAGAGAAATGATAGGCAGGATAAGTGAATGCAAATCTCCATCTGACTTGTTTCATAATTGATTGCGACTCCACGAAATAGAAAGGCCAGAAACATACGCTATGCAAAATGTGAACAAACGCTTCTAGCAGCGCAAGCTCGATTTCACACATCATTGTGCTCTAAAATGTGTCAGGGCGCAATTCATAAGTAAGTACAATGAAATGGATGTGGAAATGTCATGGACAGGCATTTGTGTCCACGTGTAGAGTATGTTTCTGTCCAAAAGGGCCAAACTTTAAAAGACTCTGTAGAATCTCAAAAATTAATCTGCAGGGCTGTATTCTTACATCACTTCACGTAAGCAATAAGATACAAGAGAATGTTGCATTGTGAATAAGTCACGGCTGAAGGCCGTTGATAGCGAAGCACTAGCCTCGAGTGCCTTATTGCTTTTATAAAAAGGGTTACCACATGATAAGCAAGCGTATTGCGTCAGTTCTGGCAGGTCACGTTAGTCAAGCTATAGGAATACGACATCTATCACAGCACATATAAGCTCCTTCAGTGTTATCAGCAGCTATCCCGTTTCTCCAGAGCTCATTTACCCTCCTCCATCCCCAGCTCCGCCTCTCGCCCAGTCAGGATTTGGTATTCTGATTCCCCTTGAATCAGACTAAATTCCCAATTTTTTTTGTACATTTAATATCGACATTAATGATATCAGCAAATACATTATGTTGGTTCCATTCTGTTTACCCTTAGGGGGGTTATTGCTGCTCTCCCTGCTCTTATCCATGCAAGGCTGCATGGATGTGCAGGGAGTTCTTGCCCAGAACAGAACCATACCGCCAGTCCAAACTGTATGCTAAAAGTCAATCAATCATCTTTGACGATTGTGGTCTTGACAGAACACATATTTAAGCCAAAAAAAATATGCATCAATGCAACTTTCATGAAGTAAAATCACTAAAAGCCTTCCTTCCGCTAGAAAAAAAAATAGTCCCTGACCTTGAACAGCAACAGAAGTTACATTAGTATGCCATTATATAGCGACAAAGACTGTCTTTATGAGCGAGTCAGTCAGTAGTAACACGGAGCAAGACGCAACTGACAAATGCTTTGACTAGCGCTATGAGTGTCGAGGCATGGGAAAACCCCTTAACTGTTAAAAGGACAAGATCGCAGCAGACATTACAACTGATTTTTAATTATGAACATACGACTGACCAGAAGGAAAATGCCATATCAAATGCAGGTAATACACTTGCTCACTCAATCTCTCTCTCACACAATACTCTACATAATACAGTAAGCTTCAATTAACAATATCAATGAGAACAAACATGTTTACGTTGCTAAGAGTGGTTGCTGCGGGTGTTGTGTAGTGATAGACAGAACTGTTGAGTGAAGTAACCATAGCCATGTTTTATCGTGAATAAAACACAGCTATTGGCCAATCAGAATCAAGGACTGGAACAAACCATTTTATAATTAAAAATAACACAAAGATAACATGGAGAGAAAAAAAGAATCCTACTCACCACCCTCTAAAAAACTGTTTGTGCTTTGGGTTTGTCCTCCACACAAGCATAATTATGTAGTGCAAATTTGTAATTATCGCCAGCCAATCTGACTATGATTAGAAAACACACTCAAGTGCAAAATAGATCCATTATCAAGTTGTAATTTGTAAAAAGGAAAACACAATGCTCGCTATTGGCAAAAATCACTCTTGCACCACCTGTCTCCCCCTCCCACCAATGCCATCACAATCTGTTAATAGTTTCTCGTAATAACCACCATGAAATAATAATAGTACTAATCATGCGCATTCACTTAGCTATTGAAGCATTTTAATGTGTGTGTAAGCCTTAGGAGGAACATCGTTAAATGCTCTAATAATTTGCTATAAAAAAGAATTCATTCATAAGTTTTGATTTTAGTCGTTTTTAGTGTTTGTAAGATTTAACTGCAGTGTAACCCTACCCATCTCTCCATTCTCAATGACCTCAAAAGTGGTCCAGAGATCTTGAGCTTTGACCTCCATCCCCTTCATCTCCAGAGTGCAGACGGCAAGCTCATCTGACCTCATACTGGGAGACACCTTATAGAGACAGACATCACTATCAATCTGTTGTCAGACTTCATTTCCTTGTTCAAAAGGATTTATCTACTTTAGCTGGAGGAAAATTGAAAGGAAAACAGGAAAAAAAGATATCAAAGTGTCAAGAGAAAAAGAAAACACTCTGGAACAACCTCTATTAACTGAGGTTTATCTTGAATACTGATAAAACACAATTACTCTCACAATTAAATCAAACATGCCTTTGATTAACTGAAGTTTGATTTAGTCTGTGGCAGAATACCCTCTAGGTTCAGACACACAGAAAGCCAGACAGTCACACACACACCACAGAGAGAGAGAGAGAGTGTGAGAGAGAGAGAGAGAGAGAGAGAGAGAGAGGGAAACAAACCTTGATTAAACAGCACTTCTCTGGCTCCTTTTTTTCCAAGTAGACTTCAAATATCAGGTCACCAGCAGGAGAGAACTGCAAACACAGAGAAAGAAAGAAAGAAAGAAAGAAAGAAGGAAGGAAGGAAGGAAGGAAGAAAGAAAGAAAGAAAGAAAGAAAGAAAGAAAGAAAGAAAGAAAGAAAGAAAGAAAGAAAGAAAGAAAGAAAGAAAGAAAGAAAGAAAGAAAGAAAGAAAGAAAGAAAGAAAGAAAGAAAGAAAGAAAGAAAGAAAGAAAGAAAGAAAGAAAGAAAGAAAGAAAGAAAGAAAGAAAGAAAGAAAGAAAGAAAGAAAGAAAGAAAGAAAGAAAGAAAGAAAGAAAGAAAGAAAGAAAGAAAGAAAGAAAGAATTGAACAGACCTTTTCTAAGAAAATAAGCACCCAACAACATACAGCAATCTTTATGGATATAACACAAAAGCAATCAACAGCCCATTCAGTTCAGACCAGCGTCTGTGTGTGTCTGACTAAATGACACACAGCTGGAGTCCCACACATCATTTAGCCACATTACACAACAAAAGCTGGCAAACATCTTAGCTCGTGTAAACCAGAGATTAAAGCTTCCTTTCTAAACTGCTTTGGCAAAATGTATTTAAATGTAGCGTAAATGACACATATTCTACTGTAACATTCTATAAGAACAGTGCATAAACACTCTTTGCCGTGTGTTCACACTTATAGTTCTGGTCCGCTTAACGTTTAGATTGGCATTTTTAACACAGGACCTAAAGGTTACATGGATTACATTCACAACCTGATTGGTTGGCTTTTATGACATAGTGCCTATTCTGAGACAGAAATTACAGACCATCCAAAACAATGCTGTGTGCTGGGCTAAATTACCTCGTTTTATGTGCGTAGCCTACATTGTAATGTATTTTGACCTGCTGAGAACTTATAATGTGTGAAAGAGTCAAAACAATGTCAGGAATTCATCCGTCACACACATAAACGAAGAACTACACCAAGGAGACGCAGCTCTGATAACTGTACTGAACTGTGATGGGCAACATTGCGACTATGACAAGAAAAAAAACAGGTATGCTTGAGCATTCGGTCCTTTTTAGGGTCTTATCTTCCTGTTTTCGGTTAGTTTACATGCCTTTGGTCCATGTGGCATTCATATTTCATTAGAAACGCACTTGGAAGCGGACAGAGACCCATCTTTTCAGCGGTCTCTGTCTGCTTGTTTGGTGCGCACCAGGGTTCAGATGGCAGTGTTCACATTCATTCAAATGGACCGCTCTAACAGAGCAATCGCACCAGGGTTTGTTTTAATCGAACCAAACCAAACATGCCAAGTGTGAACACACCCTTCTTCAGATATTCTGTGTTTCATACAGGGAAACATGGTTATTTTGCATCCAAGGAATAGTACCAGTCAAAAATTTGGACACAACTAGTCAAATACATGTTTCGCATAGACCATTTGATTTAAAAAAAAGTGGTTCCCAACCAGGGGGCCTAAGCAAACGTCAGAGGTATAATTATGGCAACTAATTATGAGCTGTGTTCCGGTTACTTTTTAGACCACGAAATCAACAATGTCACTAAAGAAGTGTGTTTTTGATTGTGAGTGAAATATAACCTGGTTCAGCTTCCCAAAGAACCCAGCGTTAAGAAAACAGTGGACGCAGTTTGTTTTTCCTGAGCAGCAACGGAGTTCTGCAAGTGTGTTTGTTTGTTCCCGGTCACCGAAAACGCAGGTGGTGAGTAAAACTGCATCAAATGTCTGTGTTTTGTTGACAATCAGCGCGTAAGTGCTGTTTTCAGAAAGAATCGGTATATCGTATCTGTCTTTTATAAATATGATGACTCTTCGGAGATATGAAGCATGCAATACTACTCTATAGGTACTCAAGATTAACATGAGATTGGCAGAAACTGTGTGTGTTATGTACCCTTTAAATACCAGAGAAAAAAGCCAATATGGTGGGATAATGTGTATTAAATGTGTATTTGAATAATCTGTTAGACAATGGGTGGCCACTGAGTCCAATAGTTTGAGAACCACTTGCTGAAATGCTCCAAGAGTTGGAGCAAATGTCATGGAATGACATATCATTCATGTACTGTCCAGATCTATTACATTTGTGGAAAACACATGAAAAAATCTATTCAAAACAAAAATGAATTAAATACATCTCTTCTGAGATGATCATGATTCAATTCATGAATTAAAAGTGATCTTAAGATTTTTTTTCAAAAATGTCTAAAGGTTGTAACTTTGAAAAAGTCAAAATATAGGTTTAGAGCAGGGGTGTCCAAACTCGGTCCTGGAGGGCCACTGTCCTGCAGAGTTTAGCTCTTACTTGCCTCAACACCTGTCTGGAAGTTTCTAGTATGCCTAATAAGACATTGATTAGCTGGTTCAGGTGTGTTTAATTGGGGTTGGAGCTAAACTTTGCCGGACAGTGGCCCTCCAGAAGCAGGATTGGACACCCCTGGTTTAGAGTTTTGATGACATTACTATTATTTTATAATGTGGAAATTAGTATGTTTCAGTGTGTGAATCTGTCCACAGTCTGATACACAATTTCCAAATGCTTCAAATTCATTTTATTTTACATGGGTCAGTTCAAACACTGTCCTTGCCCCAACTTGAACACATACAAAGAAACTTTTTAAACTTGGACAGCAGCAAACAAAGGAAGATTAATTTGTTTTCCAGCTTATCTGAAACAAATTGTTCCTTGTGGTGCCAGCGAGGTATAAAGCAGGAGACGGAAAGGTTAGGTAGCACAAAGAGCTTGTCGTTTGCTCTAATTTGCTCAAAACAATACCAATACAGGTCAAAATGATTATGTGACCGGTAAAAACGACGCACACACATATATATGCAAACACAAACAGGTTAAAAGCTAAACGCACACATTTATGGACTTTAACATCATGTTCTATAAAAATCTCTGTCTCACACTCACAAACACACTCACAAACACACACACCAACACCTATTTAACAGGAAGGTTAAAAGGGGTGACTTACTGTGGTATCCTTCCACCTGGTGATAAAGCTGTTTTCTTTCTCCATTTGCCTAACCTGCTCTTCATTGACCTGTTATAATGGACCCACACAGATAAACAGAGATTAAAGCCCCTGTGCACAATAAACAGACCTGCTCACATCCCCAACAGCAATGTCAGGGCATTTCAACTATTCAAAATGCATCCCATAAGAGGACACTAAAAAGTTGAAGTAGATATTTAACTGTACAAGTTAATTTACCCTATTTTTTACATTTAGATTACCTTTTCCATTATCTAATGCTCACTTAAAGCTTTTTTTTTTAGAAGCTTATTTCCATTTTTAATGTTAAAATTTCCAATATTTAAGTACACTACTGTTAAAAAGACTGTTTTAATGTTTTTGAAAGAAGTCTCTGTAACACTACTTAAAGCCTTTATGTACAATGCATAATTAAAATATTTTTAATGCATTAATTATGCTTTTTAATACACCTTATAATGCATTGTATGGTCTCGTGAATAATTGTAAACAGTTATACTTTATAACACTCCTTTAGAAAGTATAATGTATTAAAACATGACAAACAACCAATTTCAGATGTAATAAGGAATCTGTGAATACTATAACGCATTTTAACTTTGGTTACAATTATTTATGAAAACATATAATGCTTTATAAAGTACTTTGTGAATACCTTTATAATGCATTATATAAGTTTATATTTTGTAAAAAATAGTAATATTTTTGAATATTACAGATGAACATAAATTTTAAAATGTTATCAAAGCTGAATTTTCGGCATGATTACTCCAGTCTTCAGTGTCACATGATCCTTCAGAAACCAATCTAATATGCTGATTGGCTGCTCAAGAAAAATGTCTTCTTATAATCAATGTCGAGAACATTTGTGGTGCTTAATAGATGGGGAAACCATGATACATCTTTTCAGAATTGTTTTCATTCAAAAGAAAATTATTTATTTGAAATAGTTTTTTTCTTTCTTTACTGTTTTTGATCAATTTAACTCGTCCTTGCTGAATAAACATACTAATTTCTTTTAAAAAAATCTTATTGACACCAGTTTTGATGGTGTATGTAGACAAAATAATATATCATTTTAACATGATCTATTTAGGTGGAAATGTACATAATTGATCAGAACATTAAGTCTGTGGAGAAAACGGTTATATTTTAATGAAGGCTTAAAAAAGATAAAAAGAGATATTTATAAAACTGAGCAGTTGGTTCATTTGTAATAAAAACTAAACAAAAAATTAAACTAATTTGTATAGTAAACTTATAATTTACACCTGCATGTCATGTTATGTTACTTCAGTGGAATTTTCCATATTTTTCTCTAGATTAGGGCTATTTGTCACACTAAACTTCACATTTCACACGCTCTCCTTCCTTCCTTCTCACAGAAAGTACAAGTGCGTGTATGTGTGAAGCCAGGGGGCCTATGAAAGTATGAGCGTGCCGAGGGGGAATTAGCACAGCACAGCACTGTAAATCCCATTACAGAGGCAAGCGTCCAAGTGCAACACGAACACCGTCCCCTTCTTCACACACTTATACTAGAGCTGCGCATTTCGTGGTGTTGAATGGAAATGCTTTCCACTGTTCACAGCACCATGGATTTTGTCATATACTCTGTAATTGGTAAACAGCCACAGCTTGCCAGTGTGTTATAGCACTCTTCAAATGAGGGGTTAAACACAGACAGGCATGTTGTATTTTTATGAGCAATAACTACAATTGACAAGATACTATTTCTTGCATCAGATTCTACTAATGAAGCAGAATCTTAATAACTAAATCAACTCTCTCGTGTACTAAAAAAAGGCTTATAACAGTATAAATTATTAATTAACACCACACACCTGTGAAATCATAAGAACAGCGCTGTGAAAATGTATTTTGGCTCTCATACCGTGAACATGACGCTATGAATATGAGGGAAGTGAATATTGGGGCAGTCTCACATTTAGCAGACCCTCGGGAATCGAGTGACAGAGATCAACTAGGTCTGAATCCTGAGAGAGGACACACGTTTAACTCACAGAGAAGAGCTGGATGTAATTGTTGATGAGGTCCTCCACCACGCGGGTCTCCTGAGCCGTGTGTCCCTCCGTTTGAAACAGGCACGAGGAGAAAACACATGCCAGCTTCGGCGTGCTCATCTGGTTGATGTGCGAGCACCTCTGGATCCTGTGCAGACGTAATATATGTGCATAAATATATGAATACTGGTGGGAAAAAAGACCTACATAAATCATAGATGAGCAAACACACTCCGTCCATACAAGTAAACACATATATACACTTCTGAATTCACTGAATGAGCCCTCTTTTGTTGGCACAGAGTTATTGTTTGCACAACTTTAAGGTAGTTTTATCCAGAATGCTATGACAGGAAGTGGGTAGATTTAAATGAAGGCATATATAAGCAACAAAAACAAAGCATGCAGGTGCAAATGCAGTGTAGACCTGAAGACAACAAAACGATTATTGTACATCATGGGGGAAATGTTAGGCTATACTCCAAATATGCCAAAAGGGCCAATTAAGCCTTCTTCAAACAATTACAGTCATTACAGGAATATTTCGAGCAATCTGACATACCCAGTGAGGGTTTGGAGTGCCCATGTTTACTGTGAGCTATTTAACCAGACTTCAAACATAAACACAATACCAACTGGAAATGTTACTGGCTTGAGAGGATGTTATTGCAGACTGTTCTGTTACGAAAAGAGGAAATTACCTGTACAAATGCTGCAGCAGGGCACCAAGAGTTGACCTGTTGACCTTGGGTAAACTCTGAATGTAGGATGAATATTTCTGCACTCTGACCTTCTCATTCTGTTCATCTGCATTCACGGACAATAAATACTTTTTACTGTAGAAATATACTGCGTATCCAGCCTATTCACACAAAATTTTGTTTGCATTTTACACAAATGACAAGACAGAACCTAGGGATGTCACGATACCAAAATTCCACAGCAAAATTTTCCGGTTCTCTGTACCAATTTCGCTACCACAGCAAAACCTGTTGGAACTATTTTACTACTTTATTTAACTATTTGAAAAAAAATATTAAATTCAATTCAATGAGTTTATTATTTATGATGATAATCATTATAAGTAGTCTAAATAATAGCCCTACATAAGGTTACATGCTGTTTAAAAGTAAACATTGTTTATAAAAAACCCTCTAAGCACATCTAATAATAATAATAATAATTAGTAGTAGTAGTCTAGTAGTATTGTTTATTAGTATTATTATTACTGTACAACAGTAGCCTAATATATTTCTGTCAATTTCTTCAAGTTAAACCAAACTTTTATTTTTACGTGTTGCCGTGAAAACCTTTTGAGTGTCTGTGTGTTTATGATATGACGATAGTTTTTCTCAAATGAAACGGTAAATGCTCATGAAGTATGGGGGTATATTTGTTGCGTTATTCCAAACAAATACATTGTTGTCCACAAATAAATGTAAAGAGATTCACAAAAATTAAATAAATTCACAAATAAATAGAATGAGATACACATATGCAGGAGTTCCACAAAAATGAATAAGATTCACAAATAAATACAATGATCCACACA
Source organism: Gobio gobio (assembly GCF_949357685.1). Taxonomy (NCBI): domain Eukaryota; kingdom Metazoa; phylum Chordata; class Actinopteri; order Cypriniformes; family Gobionidae; genus Gobio; species Gobio gobio. Next base: position 30,512,143 of record NC_137098.1, read on the forward strand.
TGTTTTTATGTCACAAACATTACTCTGCCTTGCATTCATTTGTGAATCGCTTCCTGTGCATTTGTTGATGGCTTCCTCTGCATTGGTGGATCTCTTGCACATTTGTAAATCGCAGCACAGCGCGTGGATTTTGAAACATTTCTAGCGTCTACACTCACACAAATACACAAATAGGTAGACTCCACCCACCTTCTACTTAAGCCAATCAGATAACGGCCATATTGTGCTGACCAATCATAGCACATTCTCGCTCCAACCAATCACGTTTTGGCCAGAGCCGTTGAAAAACAGAGTTACCACTCCCATAGACATAATGCGTAAGTAAAGCATGTCATGGAGTAACCAAAAGTTCTAGCATTGAACCCCATTCATTTCAGTGTAGGCCATCTCAAGCACACTCGAAATTGATGGCAAATTGACGAAATTACTGCATATTTTGAGTTTTTAAGGCATTAGTTGACCTCTCAGGAATATTGATAGAATATGTATTTTATGAAGCACGTTAGAGTTAATAATGTTTAGTGTTATATAATATATCATTAGACTCTAACTTCAGTTAGATAACGTGAGCAGCACTGCAACAGCTACTATATCCAGATGCTATCTGTCAGATACTTTCAGATACTGTCATTTCAACAGTTTTTAGAATCTCTGAGATCTTTCTGTCAAATACGTTTCTATGAAGTATTTTCCATTCTAGGAATAACATATCTAGCGCCTTTTTTTAAAACACTATTTAAAACTTTTTTCCTGGGTTAAATTCTGTATATTCTAGCATCATTCATTTATATTCAAAGCATACACCTGTTGTGTATGCTTCCAGTATCAAAATAACATTAGGACGTTAACAACATAAAAAAAAAAGAAACATTTTTTTTGCCCCATAACCCCTATAAGTAGATGGCGGAAGAGGAACACTTATTGGCTCATTAGCCATTTTTTTCAGCCATTCATTTTTATAGATTATCAAATCACTATTATAACATTAAAATATCTATTTTTGTTACTTTATTTGTACTGAAGTGTTAAATATATAGGCTAATTGTAGGGAACATTACAAAGTCTAATGAAAAACAAAAACATTTGACTAAACTTCACAATAAATCTTTATTTAAATCTTGTCTGTGCTTTGTTTATGATAAGGGGATTTGTAGATAATGAGAAGATTTGTGTAAAACGTAAACTTGCACTAAAATTCATTCAGCATTTTGAGACTGTATAAAACTTGTTTTGATCGATATTGAGAGGATTCTCATTGCGGGTAAATTAAACATATGATTGGTTATTATTTTCAACAGAAATGCCCGTGATTGACTACAATACTCAACGCTGTAAAATTGTTGTACTGTCGTGACCCAAATAAAATGACCAGATCACTCAAAAAAAAGATTAACGTTGTCTCTTCTTTATCTCTCCCCAGAATAAAATGCTACTGTAAAGCCTAATCGAAGTCAATGCACATATTGTGTTAATATTTGCCAGAAATCGCTGCAAATACAGTGAAAATTATGTATATCCTGCTTAATCCTATTCAAACAGATTGACAGCGCGGAGTTGTTTGGAACTATTGAGAGCTCTATGGTTCAGCACAATATGGCCGTTATCTGATTGGCTTAAGTAGACGGTGGGTGGAGTCTACCTATTTGTGGATTTGTGTGCGTGTAGACAATAGAAATCTTTCAAAATCCACACGCTGTGCTGCAATTTACAAATGTGCAAGAAGAGATCCACCAATGCAGAGGAAGCCATCAACAAATGCCCAGGAAGCGATTCACAAATGAATGCAAGGCAGAGTTGTGTTTGTGACATAAAAACATGTGTGGATATTTTTTTTAATTCACAAATGTATTTGTGAATCTTATTCATTTTTGTGAAACTCCTGCATATATTTGTGTATCTCTCTATATAATTGTGAATTTATTACATTTTTGTGACTCTCTTTACATTTATTTGTGGACAAGAATCTATTTGTTTGGAATAACGCAACAAATCTACCCCCATAATGAATTGACTCTCAGAGCAGCTCTGCGTTCATGTGTCATATTGACACGGCAGATATAAAAAAAAAAGGTAAATGGACTGCATTTATATAGCGCTTTCAACAGACCCATGGCCATCCAAAGCACTTTACATATTGCCTCACATTCACCCATTCACTCACTCATTCATAGCAAGGCAGCTGCCTATTAGTGGGTACCGAATACACTCGATACTACAGAAATGCTGGTATTGTCATATTTTCAAAATTTCAGTAGGCTACCTACTTGGTACCAAAGTACCGGTACTTGTGACATCCCTAACAGAACCTGAAAAATTATGAAAACCGGTTAGACAAGACCTTTGCATTCAGTATTTTCGGTGCTGATTTAAAAAGTATTACACATTAAGAAATGAATCGTTTTGAATCATCTGAAAGAATCATCTGAAAATTGCAAACTCACATGAGATGAAGACTGCACTCTAAGTAGTTTTCTATAATTATAATTGTTTTAATTATGTATGATGCGGGTCACCACCTCTTTGTACTTTTTTTTTTGTTGAAATGACAGAATCCTCAAGCTCATTGGCTGCCGCCTCTGTGGATACGCTAGTGGTGTAGTGTTATTTAGTAATGCGAAATTAGACAATGGAACACATTTATTATTGTCTTTTACCAGTAGTAATGGGAGAATTACTACATATACGGCTGAAGAAGCAGAAAAGATCTAAAGCCAGAAGACTGACAAAGACAAGCGTAAACATTGGTGCAACATACACATGACAAAGAAAAGTAGTGATGCCTAAGTAATTTCTTTTTTTTATTGGACAGGTAAGGGGACTAATTATTGTGTAGACCGCACTTTAATTTACATGAAACTCTCATTGTGGTATCAGTACTTACTGTAAAGTACATGAACAACAGTTATGCTAAAGAACTACTGAATGCACCTTCCATAACATTAGAGTAGTTTTATCTATAATTAAACACAAATTAATGCTCATTCACAGGAACAGATTAAGTGGTTGGCGGCACTTACCAAGGGCAGAGATCCAAAAAGGGTACAGCTCTTTAGCCAATAGCGCATCTTCACTGTGAGACAGGAAGCTCTTGAGTGTGTCTGTGACATCCTCTAGCTGGTGGTCTTTAGCCCGTAGCTTAACAACCCGAGCATCCTTGGTAAACCCCTGCAGGAGCTGGGCCACACGGCCCGGGTCACCGTTCTTCTGGTAGATTCCCACATAACACAAACCTGAGGGGAATGGTCAGTGGTAAGAGCTTTGCGAGATACCTTTATAGTGTCCTTACAGTATAAAAATGTTGTATGATTTTTTTTTTTTCTTCAAAAATTGAAAAATGAAATACAAATGATTACATCTCATAGGAATATAAACGACTTACCATATTGGGTGACAAAAGCAATGCAGCTATCCACGATGATAGGAACATCATTTTTATTCATTTGCTGGTTGCCGAGAGCCATACCGTCCGTCCCAGCTGCCAACTGAATGGAAGAGTGCCACAGTGCAAAGTCCTGCTTGGTTATGCCATGTATGTACACAGTTCTGTATATAAAAAAAACACATTTCCAAATTAAAATAAAATTCAAAAGTAATCCTTGACAAAAGCTATGACATTATTGTGACATTTACTGTACACTACCGTTTCAAAAGGTTGGGATCAGTAATATTTTTTTTTATATTTTTGAAAAATCTCTTATGCTGTATCCAGGGCCTGAAATTAACACCCGACCACGCGCCAAATGCGGGTGAATTTTGCAATTGGCGGGTAACACTGTCAATCTACCTACCACATTGGCAGGTAGCCAATGAGAATTGAGTGATTATTTAGGCAGTTTGAGAGGATGCGACTGCTGTTTCGGAACGTTCATGCGATCGGATGAGGCCCTTCTCTGACTACGTTTTGGATGTGCGAGTAAGTATTAAACTGTTGGTGAGATGGGATGAGATAATGCAACGCTGACGTAGGCTACAGTAAAATGACAGTTGCACAGATGTGTGTGCGTGTGCATGTTGGGAGTTGGGAACCGGTGAGAAAATGTCCAGTACCCGGTAACTTTACCAGTAATAATAATATTAATTTAGTTCTGCTTAACGCTGTTACTAACAGCTGCCAGGACCTGTCTACATGACTAAATCAGCCATCAACACAGCCACGTGTGATGTGTTTACATATGAGCAGCAGTAGGTCTATATCTGTGGACTCAGATTAGCAGCAGTCTGTGACACGGGAAATATAATATTCTAAGAGTTATTATTACTTATATTGATTTTGTTAATACCTTGAGAGCACTTAAATGGGTGTTCTTACAAGTTAAAGAACAATGTTTGTGCAATTCCTGTTTTTCACCTTTATGAGGCAAACAAAAAATGTCTGGTAAAAAGTCACTGTGGCAGGTGGTCAAAAAAGTCAATTTCAGGCCCTGGCTGTATCAATGCTGCATTTTTTAAATAAAACATATAGTAATCAATTTAAAATAGCTGTTTTCTTAATGTAATTCAATCCTGTGATGTCAAAGCTGAATTTTCCGCATCATTATGCCAGTCTTCAGTGTCACATGATCCTTCAGAAATCATTCTGATATTATTTGCTGCTCAAGAAACATGTCTTATTATCATCGATGTTGAAAACAGTTGAATTGCTTAACTTATCTTGAGGAAACCGTCACGCATTTTATTTCAAGATTCTTTTATGAATAGAAAGTTCAAAAGAACAGCATTTATTAAAAATCGACATTTTTGTACCATGATAAATATCTTTATAGTCTTAAATCAACCCAAACTTTTGGTAATGGTAGTGTATGTTTACTTAAACCTCATAATGCAGCATAAAAGACTGTGCTGGTATTGTGCAAGGTGTCCAGTTTACCGTACCTTCCACGCTCAACCATGAGTAAGACCTGGATCTTTTCGTCACCCTCCATATGAGTGGACACAGCTGAGGAAGAAAATACAGAAAAACCTTTGCTGAAGTTGTCCATAACACTATTACATCGACGATGAAGATAAAAGCACTCTTAGACAAACTAAAATGAAAAGCATTAAGAGTGAAAGAAAACAGAGCAACATGAAGTGAAACAAATGATGAAAGCTTTAGTGTTTTGTAAACTTTCCAGCTGGAGTAAGTGGAGCAGAAAGCTGAGTGCTGCTGGTCATTAATTTCTACAGCCGTCCATGAGAAAACTGCCTTTCCAAACCCATCAGACACATGAACAGTTGTACGTACACATTCAGAGTCACTGATTCTTCAACTAATCTTTCTCACATCTGTCATTTTTCCTCACTCCCTCTTGTCCATTTCTGAGTAATAAAAACAAAACCTAAACAGGTCAAGTGAGAACCAAATAGCTCAATTATTTTGCAACTCCATGCTCAACCAAAACATATAACTTAAGTGCTAAAAACAAGCACTTTAATTGTTGCACTTTAGCTATTATCAAGGTTGGCAAATTTTGTTTACCAATGTTATTGAAAATTATTTAAAAAAAAAAAAAAAAAGGAAAGAGAACGCTAGTGGGCACACAAGCTTTATTAAAAGCCATTACTGAAAAGAGGCAAACATTCACTATCACAGTTTGATAAAAACAAACAGCACTCATTTCATCCTTTTAACCTCCCTTAAACATTAACGGCCTTAACTTTTATTAAGGAATAAAAAACTGAATTAAACTAACAGCGTTGTTGTGCTGGGGCTAACACAGATTCCAATAACACCTCTCTCGACTATTTTTCTTGTTTACACATATATAGAAATCATTTACAAAGGAAGAATGACTTCATATTAAAGGTGGAAAGCAAGCTTCCTTTCCATTTAATGAGGGTTTAGATTATGTTGACAGAGAAGTCAATTTTCAAAGTAATTATGCTTAAAGTTCCCAAATGCACAGTGTGCCCAAAATGATTGTTTTGATTACAACACTAAAAGATGGGTATGACTTTTAGATTGTCTTAGCATTTTCTCTTACTTTTGCTTTAAAAGTCAGCAACATGAGAGCTACATTAACTCAATGTATCTAATCTGATAATCTGAGATGATCCAAAGAGCATCTTGAGCTACAATCTGACCATCTGTACAAAGAGTTACATGATCAATGTCAGTTTACTTTGATTAGTGAAATACCAAACCTTACTCAATATTTTCAGATTTTAAATGAGTTTCATCCAAGATTTTTAGCATGGTCTAACACTTCTGGACCCCACTGTACATGAAACATTATCCTTATATCAGATCCTAATGGAGGACCCGCATGTACTTGAATGTCACATTTCAGGACCATGGACAGCGAAGCCTTTCACAAATAGGATGAATTCTGGTTGATTGGGACACATTTTGCCATTGAGAAGACTAGGAAAAAGGTGTCCCAATCAACCTGAATTCACCCAACATTGTCATAGTGTCATTCAGTCCGCTTAAAGAATCTACTTTGAGGTGCTTTGAAGAATTTGCGAATCTCTTTCAAAAGCCTCTTTGTAGACAAAATATAATGTATGACTTTCAGATGCCATTTCTACATAGAGCTTTTCAATTGTTGAATGGATGCATTTGACATTGCAGAAGTGAGTAAAAGAGGGTGAGCTGGGGCAAGCAGTGAACTGCTGGTCTGTCTATGTCTGTGTCCTAATCTAATTTCACAGAGTTGCAGCCCTTTGAGGCCCATATGTTCTGTCGCTATAGAGATCTTAAACCACTGGAGACGGTTCGTTAGCGCGCCACGCTACATTTCAAGGCTTCGCAAACTGTTGAGGCATCACCCTCTTAATCCTGCCCTGAGTATGTTGGCTTTCTGGATTTGATCCTTTTTTTGGCCTTGAACGGATTAGGGGGGGGGAAAGAGATTCATTGATTTTTCCCGCCTCGTTCTAGCGCAATTGATTGAAAATGTTGCAAATCTGGTCCATGGGTGCCAAGCTCATGTCAACTACCTCCCGCCCAAACACGATTGCCATCGGCAACTGCGGTCTCCCTTGGAGACAGGCGAGACGTGTGACCAGACGATTCTTTTAGAGACGTGGGAACAGAGTCAAACATTAGCACACTGGGAATGCCAATGAGGAAATACTAGCAGGAGACAGAGAAGGTGGCACAGACAAGGGATCATTTTCCAGATGAGATTTAAAGAAAATTATTGTGAGGCTCAAGGTGACTCAAATTATTACTGTGACACTTCACCTCAAACATCTCTGATGTAATTAAATGAAAGAATAGAAGATATGGGTGATCTTTTCAAAACAGATAATCATAAAAAAGGCCTGTTAAGAGGATATAATAAGTGTCAACGTATTGCTAGAATTGAACCACACATACAAACACACATTCAGAGGTCAATTTCAAAATTTGTTCACTCAGAAAATGAAAAAACCTTACTTTCTTAATTCTGTGGAACACAAAAGAAGAACATTTTGCTGGATCAAATTACAAGTTTTAAAAAAAACAATGCAATTACACAATAAGAGTATCATAAAAGTGGTCCATACAACACTTTATTCACAGAACGAAATGTTAGTCATTACCCACTGCTATTCTTCCTCTCCAGTGAGCTGTTAATTGCTGCAATCAGATCATTGCATCGGCAAACTGACCTCGAGAATCGGATCAGACCGATTTGAGAATAAAACATTCAAAACGATTTTGTAAACTGAAACAATTGATTGTCTGACTCATAAAAACTATTTGTTTGTGATTTGGACATTGCAACTTATATAATGAACTCTCAAGAATGCCAAGAGAAGAAAGGACAGATACGATTTTCAGTGAATAACTGAACATAAATGAACTTTAATTAAACAATTAAACAAAGCATTTTTATCTGTTCCTCACCAGAGTTGTTATTGTTAACTAAAACTAAATGTTTTTGAAATCACAATAAAGCTGAAATTAAATATTAAATTATAAATATATATAATTTAATATATAACATATAATAACATAATATAATATATAACTTTTTTTTTTTTTTTCGCCAGTGATTTTCTTTTTTAAGCTGCCAGCCAGCGCTTTTGATCATTTTTTTTCAAAAAATCATGGCCCCCAGAATATTTTGTTGTATGATTATCAGAACATGCAATATATCAGAAGGACAGACCCTCTGCTTTTAAACAAACAAAAAAAGGTTTTATTATAGCTTCATGCATTCTTTTTTTTTTTTTTAAATCAACACTTTAATGTGGGTAGGTTTCATAAAAAAAAGCATTTTGGAGCATAAAGAAAGAAAATCAGGTTTTTGTCAAAGAATTAATCCAGATTGGATCGCTTGCAAAGTCCTATAGCTCAGCCTGGGTCCACATTTCATTCAGTAACATTAGGCAGTTTTGAGTTATATGCCTTTTAATGTTGATAATTGCGTTATTTTACATATTGATATGATATGATATCGCTTGTTTCTGCTTATTCTTTGCATGTGTTTTGATCAGGAGATTCAGTACTCTTTTAAAATTTGTGTAACAGCGCCCCCTAGTGTATAACAGTAAAAACAGAAATAAAAATAAAGCTAATAAAAATTACTAAATTATGAAATATTTATAATAATACGAAAATAGCATTATTCCTCACACAAAGCTATCAAATAGGTTCAAAAGACTTGAAATATGGAAGTTTCATGGACCACTTTCATTATACGTCTATGGTATTTTTGGGATTCTAGAGATTAACAGTGCCAGTCCTTTAATTCTACTGGTATGTGTGCATATTTGTTCTCACTAAGCTCCTGTAGGCGTTTCAGTTGAAGAACTCCCTCCTCTTCATCTTCATCTCCAGAACAGAAGTGGAGTTCTGAGCCCACCAGAGCAAACCATCCCATTCGCCAATGATAAAGGTCATGACCCTCTTTATAGTGCAGTCGACCAATAAGCTCACTGTCCTGCCTCAGTAGAGCATCTGCCCTTGCAGGGACAAAACACTGGAAAGAAAGAGAAAAATATTAGACAGAGCAACCGTGTGAAAGGCAGAGAGAAAACATTTAAAAGTCAGGGGACAAATAAGTTTCTAGTGTTTTCTGCCAAACAGAAACTACAGCTAACCCTGGAGTTGCATTAAACCGGCATATACAGATAGTAGAACAAACACGAACATTCTTTGAATATTCCCTAGCTGAGCTCTTGGAGTTACGCAAACACTTCAGCCTAGACACTAGCACCTCCACATTTCACTTAAATGGGAATGTGCATATGTGTGTGAGTGAGGGAGGAGAGGCAAGTGAGATGGATCTGTTTGAAGGAGTAATAGCATACACCCACTCGCACAAGAAAAACAAGAACGCACTCCGACACAACAGGGACAAAGACACAATAAAATGACCTTCAAGAGTCGACTCGTACAGTAGAGTGCGGCAAACGCAGCAATTCATATTTAAACACAGAAACAGCACACTTATGTTAAATCCCTGCAATGGTAAAGTTGCGATAAATCTTTAAAGACTTGTGTGTTAGAGAGGGAGTGTAACCTTGGCGATGGCATTCGTCCAATCTTGGTGTGCATCCGAGGTCTCCGCTCCGAACACCAGCACTCTCTGAGAGCGCAGGTACAACTCAAAGGTGAACACTGGCCTGAGGGAGGTGTGAAACAGCAATTAACACACACACACACAATGACTGAAAAACACACATGTACACAGCTGTGAAACAGAAAGGATGGTGATTAATCTCTGTTAGTCTTTTGCTCTTACAATAAACAGCTGAACACTGGAGATTAATCCAGGGGGAAAGGTCACTCTCTTAATGGCTTTAACAGCTCTGACTTGTGGCCCACATTTTTGGACAGGGGGATATTTTTGTTACAGCAGCGAGAGCAAAAGAATCGGAGAAAAATGGGGATTTCCCAGAGGGTCAGGTTAATAGGGTTAGAGGTCGGTCAGCATTTTGGTTTCCTCTCGTTTCTTTACGTTTGTTAGTGTATGGAAAGTCTGAGGCGGGGTCACATCAAAAACGCTTTCTGTAACCTCTAACCCACAAAAGGTGGTCAAGCGCAAAAGTTCATTAACAAGTGCGGGTGTGAGAAAGAGACAGAGAAAGAGAAAGTGTGTACCCTGTTTCGGTGATGTTCTCAGTGTTGTTGATGGCCAGGCTCACCACACCGTTGACGTCAATACGGCCTAGGGGTGTGGCAATCTTCTCATTGTCATAGTAACTAAGAAATCCACCTTCCAATGTACACCAACGACGGACCATGTCTGAAACATACAAATACACAACCATGAAATGTAACTACTGAGAACTAGATTCAATGGCATATTCTTAATGGTACTTGCTGTTATTGCTGACACTTAGGGATTTTAACAAACTTTGGCACATACATTTTCAACTGTTGTGCTACAGACATGAATGATACCTCAAATATCATTCATCATTCATAGGGGACAGTCATGGCCTAATGGTTAAAGAGTCAGACTGGTAATCCGAAGGTTGCGGGTTTGATTCTCAAACCCTCCGGGAGGAAAGGACTGAGGTGCCCTTGAGCAAGGCACCTAACGCCCAATTGCTCCCTGGACGCCACAGCAAAAATGGCTGCCCACTGCTCCGTGTGTGTGTGTGTGTGTGTGTGTGTGTGTGTGTGTGTGTGTGTGTGTGTGTGTGTGTGTGTGTGTGTGTGTGTGTGTGTGTTCACTATTCACTGCTCCAAATGTGCGTGCACTAACTTGGATGGGTTAACAGTTGAATTTGTCGCCTTCACTTTTTCACTATTAATTGTGTTTTTTACTATGCAGTGTCCATCCAATGTACAATGAAAATTTGGTATGATAGAACTACTTGTATTATTCACTACATGTACTGTAAATGTAGCAATGTGGTTTGTTTAAATTGCAAAATTTCATGAGCGAAATCCAGCCATTTCAATAGGAAACCGCACTTTACAGTTGCTTTAAACTAAAGGAACGCGCCACTATTTTTGAAAATAGGCTCGTTTTCCAACCCCCCCCCTAGAGTTAAACAGTTGAGTTTTACCATTTTCGAATCCATTCAGCCGATCTTTTGCTGCCATACCATGGGTGTAGCGGCGCAATGATATTATGCAGCACCTGCAAATAATAGTCCCCAGCACACTCCCTGTGCAAGCAGGCTGTCACGTTGGTTATGTTGACGGAAGTTAGCCTATTTTCAGGTGCTGAAAACATAATATCTTTGTGCCTGCTGATTTGAAAACGGTAAAACTCAATTGTTTAACTCTAGGGGAGCTGGAAAATGAACCTATTTTCAAAAATACTGACGTGTTCCTTTAAAGGAGGATTGCAATCAATATCTAAAGACCAGAAAATCAGACACTGGGGGGGTGTTTTGATTTGGACTAGTAAGCAAGCACCAAAATAACACCCAGAACACCCTAGCAACTGCATAGCAACACATTACCAATCACCCAGAACATGTTTATAGTAGCCTCTCCATTCAATCAGTACACTTTAGGATCTGCTTAGTATAATACAACTGTGCCACTTTAAAAAAAAAAAACAAGGAGTCAGAGGAAGGCCTTTAAAACTATCTGGCCACTGGCAATAAAGGATGAAAGATGCACAAGTTTAGACTCATTTCCTTAAGTAGCTATACTGTATCACTGTTCTTTAAGTCCCCCTGTAGTCAATATTGCATCGCTTAAAACTCATCTTTAATCACCAAAATGACATATTTAAACGTTATTTTCATGTGAAATTTTTTTCTTCATGCCTTAAAATAGCTTGTATGTAACTCTTCACCCTTGCTTCACTTAGTATACGTGGATTCATTAATATGCAAATTGGTCCCTGCCTCCAATCAATCACACAAAGCTTGGATTACCTGATCCACTCGGTCAACTTTACTGTAGTAAATGCTGCACAATGGCAAGTGGAAACACTGGTTTAATTCAGCCATATGTTTGAACCAGGAATTGATTCAGAAGAAGTAGTGGTAGTGTGAATTATACAGGCTCATCTACAGTTCGATGTATCATGTAATGGTTATGCGTTTTAAGTATCGCTCTCTACAACTTCAGACACATAACGGTAAGTGATATGATAGCCTTTGGCTTGACTACATTATCAAACAGCTAACAGCGTTTTTGAAACGGTCTTTGGTTCACTGTAGTTTTAAGGAGAATTACTCAGCAATGGTGTTGACTGATGCATTTGCACGTGGTTTGTCTTAAAGCATATTCAAGCTACACTGTGTGATATTTTCTCCCATCTAGCAGTGAAAAGGTATATGACCATCCAATATTAGTTTCTGTTCCTCTCAATTCTGATTTCGTTTGAACTCCTACGGTGGCCGATTTAGTCCAAGATTAACATGGCTTCCAGTTCGACCTCGTCCACATTCGACACGGTGCCATCAAGTGTTAAAACGCGAAAGGCGAAGCTTGAATTTACGGGTATGTCCCTCTTTGGCTAATGTACTTTCAAGATGGAGGGGCAACATGGCGACCCGCATTTGAACCCCTCACCCGTATGTATTTTCAATGGCATATTATAAACTTACGAGAATACTTTATTCCTTGAAAGAAGTAAATATACATTAATGAGCACATATATTTTTGAAAGAACTAAGTGTTTTTAGCTAAGAATAAACTAAAAAAGCTACACAGTGTAGCTTTAAAACACCACATAGGTAATAAACAACGTTAAAAACTTGATTTTTAAGAATTCAAATATACTTTATCTACTACTATTTAAAAGGAGCTTAAATGGCTAAAATGATCATTAAAGAATTCTTAAAAGTGTTATTCTAAAATCCATAAAGATCAACCAGAAACAATTACATTTTTGGAAAGAAAAAAAAAAGTTAAAGGTTCTAACTCAAGACTTTGATATAAAGTAAAGTAAACTTAAAATGCAAAGATATATAAGTGGTATATGCCAAATGTACTCATTTAAAATCACTTTTATCAAGCTTATTATTGTTGTGTTCAAGTAATAAATAATTTAGCAGACACTTCTATCCCTAGTGTCCTAGCAGTTTTCTGACGAGTCCCAGTATTACCCACTACACCATTTTTATCACCATCAAGCCAATAACTTGCTGGGTGCAAAACAGGTTGTGATATGTAAAGTATATGTCGAGGGACAAAACAATATGCCTTTTTTCAACATTGAGAGTGTGTTGAGTTACAAAGCACTATTCAAGTAAATTAAGTAAGAAATTTTTAACTAAAACCAAAGCAACAGCTAACAGTTTCCTCCCAAAGGATGCATTAAAAAAAAAATTAATAAAACAAAAAGAGAAATATCAGAAACACTGATATTTCATTTTGTGAGTGTAAGAATGCCTTTAACAAGGTGTTTAAAGATTCAACAAAAACATGACTGCTACAAGTGTTTAAAACCTTTTCCCAAAAGTGCAGTTTAAATATATCAAAGATACATCAAGGCATGTTAAGGCTGTAATGGGGTATCAACTGTGATATCAGATCACAAAAAATCCTCCAAACACTAAAATCCAAGAGATTCTCATGAACCTGAGAGGTCTTCCATTCATCATAAATATGATGAGATGTTAGATGTTATGATGAAACTGAGATGTCACACTCTTTTTCTTAACTATAACATTAGTTAAGTAATACTATGGAGCTTTGTTAACATTCAACTATTCAAAGCATAAGTCCTCTTCATATACATGTACATAATTGTCATTTGTCCTGTGAAAAGCTGATGGTCTTTTTCTGAGCGGAAAGGGTAATGCGATGTTTCTGGTGGGGTGCTATTAGACGGAGCAGAGTATTTTAACTTTAACTTTGTTTAACTTTACAGTGACACAATGTTTCGTTCCTGACAATGCCTCACATGATTCATCAACAATACTGGCACTTCATTAATCCAGTTAGCTAGGGTTTGTGGGGGAACAAACTGTTCTGTCGGAAATATCAGCACTAGAGTTAAGAGACACTAAATGATGGGTGAGGAGGGGTTATCCATGTGACATGCAGTGTGATATTCAACTTTTAAAGTTAAAGTACCAAACAAAATGTTGATCAGTGAGAAACTTCAAGTGACAGAGATGGTATTTAATCCAGTTAGCTAGGCTCTGTGGGGGAACAAACTGTTCTGTCGGAAATATAAGCACGAGAGTTAAGACACACTAAATTATGGGTGTGGAGGGGTTATCCATGTGTCATGCAGTGCGAAATTCAACTTTTAACGTGAAAGTACAAAATAAAATGTTGATCAGTGAGTAACTTCAGGTGACAGATGGTATTTGGTGATCGTTTGGCAGTATCACAACACACTGAATTGGCATGTACATACACATGCACAAGGGTCCACAGGCAGCTGGCATTTACTATCAACAACCATCTATGCGGCTGTCTCTCAGTATCAAGTGTTGTGTAATACAATAAATTGCTGGTATTTATTTCCCTCAAACCTCTTCACCTCATCTGTTTGAACCTCTCCAGCTCAAATGCCACCACAATAAGTGTGCGAAAACCCTCTTGTCACTGTCTTTTCATTTTCTTGTTTACAAGGCTATGGATATATAATCTATGAAACCATGGAGAGAGGTGTCCTTTTCATTTGTCATTATATATGAATTTGCGCTGCATGTTGGCCTGGGGTCTTTGTCAACTTAAACTTCATCAGTGTCTTTATGTGAACTGAAACCATTTATAAAATTTCACATCAATATCTCAATACAAGCTTCTGGTGGGATTGCGGAGGTCTCTTAAAATTCAAAATGATAAAAAAGGAGATATGATAGGCTTTTCACAAGCAAGTCGCACATTTAGATACTCTACACACATTTAACATGTGCTTGAATCTTGAGGAGGCTTGAGGATGCCTGAAAGGTGTGCAAATCTCCTTTATTCTGATTATGTCAAGCTCATTTTCTTTTTGTAAACATCCATAGGCCATGGTGGTCGTTACCTGTGATCATCCAAGTTTACATGGGTAGACAGGCCTAAGAGAAGGAGTGCTCTTGAGAGAATCATTCTATTAGGTAAAATACTAAAGGTTGTCACGGTCGAGATGGAAATAAAAGAGCTGGATAGATTTGCAAGCAGTGTTCTTTAAAAGAGGCAGAGTTAAAAACGGCCACCTTGGTTGATACGGGACCGACAGAGAGTTCAAAAATTGCCTCCTTGGCTGATACGGGACTGACAGAGAGTTCAAAAATGGCCTCCTTGGCTGATACGGGAAAGACAGAGAGTTCAAAAATGGCCTCCTTGGCTGATACGGGACAGACAGAGAGTTAAAAAATGGCCTCCTTGGCTGATACGGGAAAGACAGAGAGCTCAAAATTGTCCTTCTTGGTCAACATGGGACAGGCAGAGGGGGTGGGCTTGGGAGCAGGGTGAAAACATCATAAACTATATGGTGCTGGCCAACAAAACAAATTTAGTACTTGGCAATGAAACAGGCATGGTGCTAATCCATTCATTAATTCTTATGCAAACCTTCTATGTATACAATGTTGTATGCATGCTTTATGATAGAACCTCACCTATACATGTTAGGTATCTATGAATTTCTATTTTAATTATCTCAACAATCATTTATTATATTTGTTGATACCTATGCAACATATTAATAAAACAAGACTAATTTATTCTTTCCCTTAGAAAGTTTAAGTTACCATTGGCTCACTGACCCTGAAGTTAAAGGGTGCTGTTGGTGTGACCTCCCTCTCTCTTCTTCCTTCTCCTGGTTGCTGTTCATGTGAAAAGACAGGAGACATCCAGTCCAACTGCGGGACCTTTCCCCTGAGGGGCCTCAAGTTACAACTACTGTAACTTCCTTGACAACGACTGAGTCAGGTTAACATCGCAAGTTCATCATCATTTCTTCATTCAACGTGGTGGAAATTGATTGCAACTTCAACACCATTGACTTACTGAACCATCAAGGCCTTCTCCTAAGACTGCATCCGGAGTCGGACGCTAGTTCAATGGCTAAGGCATTGCAAGAATCGTACATTTAACTAAATAAACGGAGGTTTACTGTAAGAGACCCCTTGTTAACAAGGTGCTTTGAAAAAAATGGATGGTTCTGTTCAGATGGTTTATTGACATTTCCATTCCCCTGTTTCTGTTTCCGGTTTAATTCACCTTCTTTTTTTTTACCCGTGATTGCGTGATTGTGTGCATGTGTTTGTTTAGATTGGCTGTGTGTTCGTGATTTAGTTAAATAAAACTTTTGTGCACATTCATGACAGTTTTGATTCTGGTCACTGCTTGTAAACCAACTTCACTTTAACATGCTATCACAGCTACGTGCTAAGAAAGAGTTTTTCTGTGACTCGTGAAAAATATTTTATAGACGATCAATATGGGGTCAATTCGACTAACTGATCCAAATATTTATAACTAATTAACAAGTTATAATTAATTATTCAGATTTCCCTCTTGAGCTAATTTGCTACAAATCCATAGGGGCATAGCCGATAGTGATGCGCAGATCGTGGATATATCCGCAGGCGCTGCGGATAGTCCACGGGTTGGGCGGGTCAAGTAAAAAATAACATTCCAAAAATTGCGGGTGGGTCGAGGGTGGATGACAGACAAATCATTAATGTGTTGATTATAATAAAGACACAGAACTCTCTTTTCACGGTAAAATGCAATGAATGTACGTCACTCTTTTACTTTCATTTTCAGCTAATTTCAAAATCAAAGACCGCAATGGAAGAGAGAGCGGCATTAGCACTGGTATAATTAGTCTCGCTATTTTTTAATGAGAACAACTGTGTGTTGAGCTTCAGGATGCGACGCTCAAAATTTTTCAAATACATTTTTTTTATTTGCGGCAGTTTGCGCGTCAGCTTGCAGAAGAGATACAGCTAACGTTACTCATGAAGCAACCAGCATGAACAGAGTTTGCACATCGCCGTCATTGTGATGTGTAGAATGTTTAATGGAACTTGAATGTAAATGTTACACTTGATATCTCTGAAATGTAGCCTATAGCTACCATTAACTTTTTTTTCCTCAAAGCTAAGCGTAACTAATAGCGTAACAAGCTGTAAGCTGTTAGTGAGTAATTACACACACAAGTGTACATGAATTTGAAAGCTCGTGCTTTCAGACTGCACGCTTTCATTGACTTGTTTTCATTGATGTGCATTCATTGTATCTCACACAATCATATTTAAAGCTCCTAACTTAATAAAAACAAGATGTGTTTCTATGATAAATAATTAGGCCTACCTCAAAATGTAGATCTGTATGTGCGATGTACTTTATCTGAATTATATTCAAACACATCTCTTGCTTTTGCTCACGTCCCAGCAATTAGCCTACTCCTCCGTGGGCCATATAGGTTGCCGACACCTGGTTTAAATTTATTTCGCCAAAGAAAAACTTTTTTTAAATCAGACTATTTCGTGATACAATATCATTGTGCTTACAAGAATCTGAATAATTGTAATGTGACGATCGGATGTGGGTCGAAACCAAGCCTGTAGTGCTCCTGTCAGAAATTGAAGCTTCCGCGCCTCGATCGCCCCCCGGTGGCCGGTCCCAGTATAGCTCCTAAACCCCACCCCTCCATGTATTTGAATAGACGCGAGACACACTAAACAATTCAATTACACTTCAAATAATTGTTTCCTAAAGATGGTTTCTGTCATTTTAGGCAGTTTTTATTACGATAATTTCATTTCAAGTTGTTCGTTTATTAAATAAGTTTAGTTTTAGTGAGTTATTTGATGCTATAAAAACGGGGGGTGTGATGTCATGATTGACAGCTGAGATTGACGGCTTCTCTGAGTGAAGTTGTCACTGAGGCACTAACTGACTATTTTTGGGAGGAGATTGGAGCTTTAGCTTTAATTTCTACATTTCCATAACTGTTTATTTCACACCAACACAATGAATTATTCTGCATCTGCGAGAGTGTGGGCGGGCTTTTGATAATCGCGCCTCTACTTCCTGTTCTCTACTGCGTAACTCCGGTCCCGAGATCGCTACTGCGCAGACTCGGCCCCAAGATGTCAGCGCCGTGAGCGGGCCTATGAAAGCTTCAACTATGGTCAGCGGAAGTCAATGAAGTCGCGTCGTCCATATTTTTTTACGGTCTATGGTCGAAACACTGTCTATTAGTTTTATTCGTTTATATATACTGGTATATTTAATTGACTATTAACAGATTTGAAGCTGTACCTGTCATTCAATATAAAAATACATTTTGATTTGGTTAACTATGTATAAATGTGTTCTTGATGTAGCGGTCTCATCTCATGTACTTTCTTTCCCACGCGCAGCATAGTAAAGATTCCTGAGGTAAATAATTTGTTTACATATTCATACAATAGAACATGTGAATGTAACATTGCCATAACCATTCATAAATACGCTAGTTTGTAAAATAATAATAATTATGAATATTAAAATGCATGTACTTAAACTCTTCCAACGGCTCTGCCCCATCGCTAGTTCAGACTGGTTATGCGAGTCATGCAACGCGCAATGACAGTTGGATGCATCCTGTAAAGTGATGTATCGATGTGCCCTTCCTCCCTACGCTGTTCGCAGTACCCTTCGAACTGAACATGTTCACTCCCTTAGGAATGGATTCTCACTTAAGGTGGTGGAATACCCTGTGAAGTACTTTGCAGTCCACTTACAGTCGAATGGAATCGAACTTCGATCTGACAAAGAACATGAGTGCTATATATAGAGAGAAACACTAGAGACTAAACAACATAATTAACAAGACAGGTGTGACACATGAGGGCATATCAAAAACCATGGCAACTGAAAAACAAAGACAATGGAAACTGAACTGGGCAAAACTATAAATGCCGAATTCCAAAATAATTAGACACAAAAAAAAACTAAACCAACTATGTAAAATTAGGCCTCAAACCACACATATAAGGGAAGTGACAATCCAACTACAACAGCAGGCTCATATTATGCTTTCACATTGTGTTTCTGTTGTGTAAACAGCTCTATACTGAAAATAAAGTGATTTCTGAAGTGATTTCTGTACTATTGTAATTTAATCAGGAGTTAGCCATTAAGATTTGTCACAAACATGAGGAGAAATGTAACGTAAGAAGTGGGATCACATTTACAACCAGACGGTAATTAATCTACATAGAACGACACTAAACCCTAAAATAGAGCAATAAACAAATTAAATCAGCTGGATTCAGACAGATTTACTAAATAGACACTGCTGTCACTCTGCATCAAACCCAACAAATGTCTTCAAAAAACAGTTGAATAGTTTACTGAAGCATTGTTTCAAATACAACTATATTGGAAAGATTGCTAAATAGGTAGATCTGATAAATAGGTTTAAATTGCATTTTCTAAGCTGAATTATGAGCTAGAAAAAAAGGCTCAACACCAAAACTGGCGCACTTCTACTATGCAATGTGAATATTATAACCCATTACTATGCCAAAATAAATGTGTGCTGCTTTCAAGTGCGGTGTGAAACAAACCTTAGTGTAAAACTGTTGAAAGGTATCAGAAAGAAAATCTAAAGGTCACATCATTGTGAGCATTTATTTATAACGTGTGAGTAAAGTGACTCATATTCATGTGAGCTCGGTGTCTGGAGCCCAGTATAGCACAGTTCAGATGATTAGTCATCAATAGACATGCCTCAAAATAATCTTGTTTTATCATTTACACAGGCGGAAACCTCATGGGGGACTTCTTTCATTTGCGGATGGACATTGTTCACTATGAAAGGGTCGCAACATTGATTCAGATGAAAGAAATGAATAAGCCTCGATTGAGAAGTTACCCCGGCTCTGACAAACACAGCTACCAGCAGTGACAGGCAATGGGAGCTTGTTTTAGATGCATTATACCCTTAGAGGATGGGGCGTTTCACAAGTACACACACACATGGAGGAATATCGCTGCATGATTTATAAAGGGGCAGATGTGGTTGTTTTCTCCTCTTCCCCTAAAAGCACGCTTTCCCTGCGGGTGTCAGCGGAAACTCAGGGAAGACACAGAAAAACACACTTTCGCACAACACGCACACACACTAGGGTTGGGAAAAATTCTGAATTTAAGAATGAGCTTTCAATTCACGAATTTTAATTGAATTGGCGACACCACATAGGATGTGGAACTTGAACTGAAATGAAATTCAAATTTCATCCAACACAACAAGAACAGATTTTATGTATAAGGTTTGATACATGCATGATTAATGATTTTTGGCTCTATTTTGGGAGAGAGAGAAGAAAAAAAAACACTTTTAGGTTAAAGCTTTCTGTTAAATCTCGCACCATATAATTAAAATAGTGAATTATATCCATTAAATGCACATTTTTATAGGTAGCATTTCCAACATTTATTATTTAAATAATGTCATGTTTCTGGAAACACAACATATGTTGCTTTTATAAAACCATGTTTATGGATATTTCATGAAAAGGATGTAGGGAACAGCACATTCCAAGGCCAAGTTTTACGGCAGGGCCCCTTCTCTTATTGCGACACTGGAGAAAGGCTTGCTACATTTCGATTGGATCTTGGTGGACTAGCACAAACAAATGTACAACACCATCAGATAAGGATACTAGGACAACAGACGGACACCTCAAGCGCAGGAAGGA
Organism: Gobio gobio; assembly: GCF_949357685.1. Lineage (NCBI taxonomy): Eukaryota > Metazoa > Chordata > Actinopteri > Cypriniformes > Gobionidae > Gobio > Gobio gobio. The sequence goes on from NC_137098.1 coordinate 30,532,621, forward strand.
CAGGACACCTCATTGGTCCACATGTAGTTTCTGCACTGCACCCAACTTAAGACTAATCCCTAAGGTTTAAGCCAACAAAATGGAGGCCACAATGATCTATCCAATCCATTATGTTTGGAAACAATAAAACTGATGTAAACAACACACATTCATTTCATATTTATTCAGAAAAATAAGAATTCTCAATGACAGCTTACACAAATTCAGCTGTAAATGTAAATGAATGCTTGCACGACAGTCCTATCTTTTCCCATCTTGTATGGACTCTATTTGTTTAGATCATTGCCAAAGGTATTCTAATGGTGGTTTGGAAAGTGACAAATGCATTGGTAAAACTTTAAAGACACTTTAAAGTCTTCTAAACGTGTGCTTTATGCAAATGAGTTCCACAAGGGGAAAGAGGGGTGAGCACTCGAATTGAGAAGTGCCAAAATGCAATTTCCTCCTCATCGGAAAGGGATAAATGTACCCTTTCAACAGACACTCTTTATTCTGAGTCTCACATCATCCAGTGACACATTAACAGATACACCCATGTTCTGAGTCTCAGTCCTGTAAAGGGAGATACAGAAACAGATCAACAGGTTCTGAGTCTCCCATCTAGAGAGACTGTAACAGATACGCCATCTTAAGTCTCCAGCCTGCAAAGCCGAGACAGAAACAGATATCATGCTCTGAGTCTACAGATTGAAAAACAGCAACAGATACCAACACGCTCTGAGTCTTCAGTCTGTAAGGAAAGAGACCTTAACAAACACTATTTTCAGAGTCTTCATCCAGCGAGACAATAACAACTACAGCACGTCCAGATTATCCATGCCAGAGAGACAAAAGCGGATTGACCAAGTTCAGAGATTCCAAGTTCCTTTTGAAATAAGGTTAAGCTCTGCCTTCGTCTGCGTTTTTCAGATTGTTGAGGACCTTCTGTGCCTACGTCAGGGACTCAGCTGCGTGTTCCAGATTTTAGAACCCTTTTAGTGCTCTAGGAGATCAGCGTCCCACAGACGTGTCCAAGGCTGTTGAAACTAATTCTGGCTCCTTTCCCCACTACATTGTTACCTAGCACAACCAGTGTTAGACGTCATCACCGTGAAACATAAATATCACTTTAACAAACCTCTTTCCAGAGACCTTGACAATGACATTGTTGTCTATTTTAACCATAAATCCCTTGGAAGCAGTTATTTTCAATATCAAATTACAATTCCATATGTACCATATTGTTCTGGATATAAGATATTTTTCTTGATACAAGATATTTTCTTGGAAATACATCTGAAAAAATTTAGTCGTCTTATATGCAGGGTCTAAACTTTTACATGTCAATAAACCTGCAACAATAAGTAGCACCAAATACAATAGTAAAACTTGTGTTTTGTCCAGGACTGATAAACACAGTGGAGTCAAACAACTCTCATTAAGCAGCCAAGAAATATGACACAGTGTAATGTCAGAAGATGGCAAGCCCAAAAAGACAGACTTAAAAATGCTAATAGTCAAAGCAAAACTGACAGGCAAGTGTGTCAGTACGTAGCCGAAAAAAGAAATGACGGCGCTGCCCATAACCAGAGCTGTCATCCAGCTAAAGGTCCTGGATATCACCAAAGAGCTGAACTTACCCACCAGCGAGGCCCATCATTTCTTATTTCAGCTACGAACTGACGCATTTGCCTGTCAATATCCTCAAAGCATCCGCCTTGATGCAGCTTAAGAATGATGTGGCATAATAGATTAATGCTTGCCCTCCGACTTCAGGGAGAGTCGGCTGTCTTTTCAGCTGTATGTGATCGCCTTAGGGAAAAAAACATTCATTAGATAGGTAATGCCGATCAAACTAGTGTTTTTGGAAGTGGCTTCTCTCACTGTACATAAAAAGGTCATAGTCATAAATCAGTAATAGTGAAATAGAACTTTAAGTTATTTTTATGGTACAGCTATTAGGAAATAATGACATGATTGGGTAAATTAAAAAAAGTTAGTATATACAAGGGGGCAAACTCTTTAGGGGTGAAAAAGGTGACCAAAAAAAAGCTTTTTTGATCATGTTGTGGTTATGACAGTAAAGCTGCACTCGTTGGCAAAATAATAATGTTAGTAGTGAAAATAACACCAACAACTTTAAATCAAAATAAAATCGCCCACGTCAGACTAATTAACAGTTCCAAGCTTGACATATTACTGAAATATTGAAGGTTTATCATAACATTTCTTTAACAGATGCTTACCTTAATAGCGGTGGGCGATATTACCAAAATCGTATATCACAATAAACAATAATGATAGGCTATTCATTATCATATAGTTATAATTTATAGTTATTTTGCTTTAAATAAGCAAAGGAGAATTTTATGATATCAACATTTTTGATACCATATACATTTCAAAATTGTTGTCACCAATGTCAATATCACAAAAAACTACTAGCCTAAATAAATAAAACTTACGCTCACTGAAGACAAGAAAACAGTTCAGTTAGTGATGGAATAAGAATAAGAAAGTAATTACAACAACAGGACAAAACAACGACAGGAGAATGACAAAAAAACTACAGGAGCTATATGCATTGTATAAATTAATCATATGTATAAAAACACTTCATAGTCTTCATTGTGTAAATTAAATATATTTACTCTGATTAAAGTTACAAAAGTGGATTAGTCAAAAGCAGTGAGAGATTTTCTCTCTTTTGTTGTTTGATTAATATGATTGACAGTCAGCAGGAAAATTAGACCGCTGTCACTTTAAGCACTGCCCGGGTATCTCTATGGCTCTTGGTCCATTTATAATGTAACACTTGCATTTTATTTCTCAGTTTACTTGTCTACTTTCATTTAAGACATAAATGACTGTGTTTACGAGGATACTTGCAAAGATTGGCATTTTGACACATACGTATAAATGTGCACGGCCAATAAAGCAGCAAACATAACTCAATGCGCTCTGTGAGAAGCGGATGTGTCTGCGTCTCTCAGACAGCAGTCAGAAACAGTCTCCCGTGCAAATGGAGAAATGAGTTGTCTTTCGCTGCTAACTGCGATTCAAAGGCTTAAAATGACTTGTTTTAGCTTACAAACGCATGCAAGTGAAACGTTTTCAAAAACTCATCGGATCTAGACTAATCACAATAATGACCCATTTCTGATCAAAAACTCTGATTTCTGATCATGTCATGGTTTCAAATATATAATATATACATTTTGATCAGAAATCAGAGTTTTTGATAAGTGTGTCTTAAGATCATGCGTTATATTCAGTTTTAGGAAACTAAAAGTTATTGTTTTAGGAACACTAATAACTTAACTAGATTTTTTCTATAGTGTCACAGTATCTCAGTGTGGCAGAAAAAAACGGCTCACATTAAATTATAAATAAAAATCATTGCATAGTTAGCCATTTAAAAAGTTAATGTGCCCTTAAGTATGTTCAGTGTAGTTTTGTTGGTAGCGTGTAGTGTCTGCTCCTGTTATAAAAAAGGTGCACACAAAAATGTTGCTACAACTTAAAAGTGAAGTGAAGTGCAACAACCGGACAGCATCGAATCTAGCAGACCGTGCTTTTATTAAAATCCCCGGGACAAAACCATAAATTATTGACATCAGGTTTTATATAGAGTGTTTTCGACCATTAGCGTGAAAGGTTTGAAGCCAACCTCAGTGAATAGCTTTAGAAAAAAAAATAGTCCTTTTTTTGGAGTGGCACAAGCAACATTTTCCTGTTGATTAAACAAGTTTAAATGCATTGTTTAAGTAGTACCTTTGAGTATTTCAGAAGAGACTACTATTACAACACCACACTGTGTTTAAATAAATTAAATAAGGTATTTTCGGCTGTGACATTACTATTCTTTTATAGAGGCGTGTAAGATTATTTTATTCAATGTTGCCTTAAGATAGCAAAACCAGTAAACAATAAAAGGCGCTCCCCACCTCTAATTTGTTTACTGGTTTTGCTTTCTAAAGGAAACTAGCAAACCAATGATTCTCTAAATCAGACACAAAAATGAATAAAAAACTATTTTTGACTATCTGTACCCTACCGTTTCTAAGCAGACCAGAATTAAAAGACTTTTATATTTTTGTGAAGATAAACCAGATGTTTTTTTTCTAAAGAGTCTGAAGCGCGATGCTTGCCAGTGCAAAAGTAATTGCCACTATGCTAGTCAGTTGTGATGTGGTTGCTAGAGTGGTACTAGATGGTTGATTACTGGCCAGTCCCACATCACAATGATATTCTTGTGTCTGATATATCACTCCTCCAATGCGATAGGATTTTTGCTAAGGTTTAATCACTTTGAAAAAGTAATATTACACATCTCTATATAATATTTGTAATGGTGAAGTTGTAATTTTGTACATTCAAAATAGTCCGCGTGAACCGGGAGTTGCAACAGTATTTCCAAGTGAAACGAAAAATTAAATAGAGGGTGGGGTTTAATTTTAGCACACCCCCTCTCCATCTCTTGCTTGTAGCAGACTGACGGTTGGAGGGAAGTGGAGTGGTTAAGGATATTCTACCCAAGCTGTCAAACTGACGTCATCGGAGAAGTGACCTTGTGTGTGACAAGAAACAGTGTAAGTGTATTTCATTAATATTATATTATCCGCAAGACAAGTATCTTTTTTAACAAATATTATTTTAAGATTTTAAGAACAGTGCACTACAAATGCACTTTTTTCACAAGGGGATGTATTTTATTTATATATCTTACGCTATTGCGGTTTATATAAGAAACTTTTTTCTTTTGTCACTGCTCTACTGGCAGTTCAGGAAAGTTTTCAGATTCTCATCCACTTTGCTAAAGTTTCTTTTGTGCAAAGAGTAATGAGGCATCTGTTTTTTATCATAACAGACGTTCTTTAAACTTTCAAACAGTCATCACATTTACTTTTAAGATACTTAGAACTGCATTAAACCCTTTTCAACTATCAGAGTCTAATTCTAAAACACAGCTTGCTTATTTCCGGTGCTCATAAACACACACGCACACACACAGTGGTATCGGGGAAAACAGGCAGAAGACCAAAGCGGGCTACCACAGTTTGAGACAGATGTCCCTCGGGATACAAGATAGAGATGAGCTGAAAAAGAAAGAAGAAGAAGAAAAAACAACAACAAGCTCCTATAGTGAAACATGTGCTCCAGATGCTTGTGTTACTCCACCAAGAGTCCAGCTTAATGTAGGGCTCTTTACTGGCCCCGTCCCTAGAGAGAACTTCCGTCTAACCACCAGCGGCCCTCTCCAGATGTTTGGAGGAGAACAAAGTGAGCACAATGGGTGCCAGAGAAACGATAGGGAAACATACTTGAAAGAATAACATCTTTGGGGGAGATTTAGCATAAGTAGGATGGTGTACTCGAGTGTAGGGGAGACAATACTATTGCACAAATATGGTGCAATGATTTCCAGCCATGGGTGAGGATAAACAGGAAGTGCAGATGAATATTCATATGTAATTATTTGGATGAATGAATAAATGAGGAGGTGGGCATTTAGATGGATGAATGCAAGGATGGACAGACTCACCGGGTCTTCCTTTCCTATCCAGAGTGGTCTTGCCGGCATTCATAGAGCAGTACAGAAATCCATCCATAAAAGAAGGAACATCAGCCAGGAAACTGCTGTCAAATACTGCTTCCAGCTTAGGAAAATCTATGCAGAGAGAGAAAGGAGGGGAAAAAAACAGAGAGATTAAAAAGAAAAAAGAAGAACAGCTGATTAGGAATAATCCTATAACGTGGTGAGGACGAGAAATGCTGTTTATATGGAGATCAGTCGCATTATATGCAAACCCAGTTCACTATTCCTGCTTCTTTCAAGTGAAATTCAAAGTTTTTAAAAACTATTTACCTCAGAAGCGTCTTGATAACCAGTCAGTCTTCATCCAAGGTGTCAAACAGCTTTTAACACCTCAATTTAATCCATTTTAATATTTTTCTTATTTTCCAAGGTTATTTGTTTATAAGGCTTGCAAAAATTCCATCCAAACACTGAAGCTCAAGGTTAGAAGATTCGACTCTGCTCCCCTTTTTCCACTCTACCTCTTCATCTGCTCTCCCTATTTGTCTTTTTCCCCCGTTCTTTTTCTACCTACTATCTTATCCTGTTCTGATTCAATTAGCCACTATGCTCAGGTTCAATTTTCTTCGGGAAGGCCAGCAGTACCAACCAGATTTCATCACGCACTTCCAGTCGCCAACCTGGAAAAAGTTCAAATAACTTTAATTGAAAAGCCTTTTAATTGAGGAATCTTTCTATCCATCCATCTCTTCCCTCCAGCTACTGATACTTCTCTGTTCGAACGAGAAGAATTAAAAGTGATAATGAGATAAGATGGAAAAAGGTCCAATTTGGCGAACTCTGCACACATGCCTCAAACATGCAAATCCAAAACCTGCATAAGTAATGTATTCAAATGTATGTGAATGTGTATTTTTCCATTGGACTGTAGCAGTCTGAGAGAAACAATAGAACTTGTTGCAAGTTGAATGTGTGTGCATGTGTGTAAGATGATGATTGAATTATCCGACTGAGAATCACATTTACAAGCCATTAAGTTAATGAGGCCACATCTCCGCACAGATTTAGAGGTTACGCAAATGTTGTCCTGCTGTTGTTACGATGTTAGTAAGCTTAACAAAACATTGGCAGAACACTGTAAAACATTTGTGGCTGTGCTGATTGGAGGATTGCTTAATTAGGATCGTTGGCACACTTCCTGTAAAGGCCCCAAATGAGCAATGTAATGACACACACACACACACACACACACAATCTACAGCTAATTATAGACACTTTCAGGGGCAATGTCGTCTTGAGGTAGGGATTTGTGTGTGTGTGTGTGTGTGTGTGTGTGTGTGTGTGTGTGTGTGTGTGTGTGTGTGTGTGTGTGTGTGTGTGTGTGTGTGTGTGTGTGTGTGTGTGTGTGTGTGTGTGTGTGTGTGTGTGTGTGTGTGTGTGTGTGTGTGTGTGTGTGTGTGTGTGTGTGTGTGTGCGTGTGCGTGTGCGTGTGCGTGTGCGTGTGTGTGTGTGTGTGTTAAAGTCCTCCAATAGCCTGTGTGAAATTGGGATGAAAATATGACCGTGAGTACGAGTTAGAGTTCACTAGTCAGTACAGACAGTGTGTATTTAAATGCAAAGCAGGAAACCAATACAACTTTGCTTTAAAGTACAATGCTATTTATGATCGACACTACTGTTCTAAAGTTAGGGATCAGTAAGATTTTAATTAATTTCAATTAACACTTTTATTCAGCAAGGATGCATTAAATTGAACAGGGTATCTATCTGCAGGTTTCACCAAGTCAAATTTAAGACCATTATTTTTAAGACCATTATGAATTCGGTGTTGGTGAGTGAAAATCGGGGCTAAATTTGTACAGTTTGAACTCGGCATTACACTCATCAGTTCTTTCATGCATATTTGAGAACAGGTTCACAGCTGCTACAGCTTCAGCCTCTTTTCCATCGAAATGTCTAAGTGAAAAAACTTAGTTTAACATCCATACTATGTATTTAGGTAAAAAAAAGAAAAAGAACTACACAAAATAAATACATTTTTAAATATTTAGAATTCAGAAATCATTCTAATATGCTAATGTGCTGCTCATGAAACATTTCTTATTATCAATGTTGACTTTTTTTTTTGTACATTATAAATGTTTAACTGTTATTTTTGGTAAATTTAATGCGTCCTTCCTGAATAAAACTACTAATTTCTTTTAAAAAAAAATCTTACAGACCCCAAACGTTTGAAAAGTAGCGTATGGCACACATTTCATTTCACACACCTGAAAGCTTGTTGTGGTAGAGGAACTCCATCTGCAGCCTCTGGCCTGCTTTCTGAGCCAGTAGATATGGCGTTGAGTTCTCAGGGTCGCCCGTCGCACACATCACATCCGCCCCACTGAAAACAAGGGCCATGGTCTGCAGGACATCAGGATGAACCACTGCAGCACACAGAGCCTTCACACACACACATACACACACACACAGGGGAGGGGAACAAATCACAACTGAGCATCAGTGATAGGAAGAGCACAGCAGCACTTTCAGGCACACAAAGAGTACATTGAAACTGACAGCATATGATGAATTAACTAACAACATTGTCAAAAGTACCGCTCCTTTGCGGCTAAGAGAAACAAACATTTGTTGCATGCAGCTTTACTTGGAATCCTGGTATGGAATAACATGACATTGACAGGAAACGGGGCATCCAAAGAAAGAATGCAGTCAGTCCAATTAAAAAGAGATGCAGGGGGAAAGAGTCAATAAATACAATAGTGTGTTTCTCTGAGAGAGCCAGAGAGAGAGAGAGAGAGAGAGAGAGAGTTGGCAGGAGTAATTCAGTCGAACACTGCTTTCATCTAAAACAGCCGATCGAGCCAAGCTATCGATCCCCCTCAAACAAGCTAGATCCGCTGGAGAACAAGGACACTGAGACAGTAAACCACACACATACACATTTGAACTCCAATGTCGATACCTACAACTACCAAGTACAGTGTAATCCAAATATCTTAGAGAACTAGAGAAAATTCTTTCATTAGACATAACTGTTTAAAAGTTTGGTTTCAGAAAGTTGACTTGATATTATGTAAGGATGGATTGCATTATCTTTTACATTGTAATTCTATTTCAAATAAATGCTGTGAACATTCTATTAATCAAAGAATACTGAAATAAAATGTGTCGTTTCCACAAAAATTAAGCAGCACAACTGCTTTCAACAGTGAAAATAATAAGAAATGTTTCTCAAGCAGCAAATCAGAATATTGGAATGATTTCTGAAGGATCATGTGACACCAGAGTAATGATGCTGAAATTACAGCTTTGCCATCGGTAGTGTATGTTATTAGCATAACAATCTAAGTGAAAATAATATGAATATCTTAGTATTTGGTTTGTCTTTCTTCTTGTCTCTGCTTTTTGGCAGCACCACTCAAGCTGCATAAACCTTTCAAGTTTATGTTAAACCTGATGATCATGTTCTCCAGAATGATCACAGATGTATGTCCAATTTGTGACGTAGAATTAAGAAAAATGGTAACACTTCACAATAAGGTTTCATTAGTGAGCTACTTTAGTTAACATGAACTAAGAATTAACAATACTTCTACAGCATTTATTAATGTTCATTTCAACATTTACTAATACATTATTTCAAATCAAATGTTTTATTTGTTAACATTAGTTGATGCACTGTGAACTAACATGAAGAAACAATAAATTTGTATTAACTAATATTAACAAAGATTAATAAATACGCTAACGAATACATACATCATTGTTAGTTCATGATAGATAATACATGAATTAATGTTAACAAATGAGACCTTATTGTAAAGTGTTACCAGATTTTTTCTTTCATTTTATAACTATTATTTGTTTTACATTGTTCAAAGTGACTTTACAAATTACAACATATATCACCAGTTCTCTTTCATTCAGCGTCTGGGTGACCTTAAAATGTTCTTCCAATGACATAAACCCCAAGGGTGTCTCTTAGTCCCTTACATGTTCTCTAGGTCACATTTGCGGAAGAGAATTTCTCTGGAGGTCACTGATTCTAATTGGTGTTGTGGACTATAATCTAGATTTTTTTTTTAGATCTTTCTATATGTATATCTATAAGATCACAGTTGCATGTGTGCACACAAACAACCATCCATTTGTTTTCTATCATACTGAACAAACTTTTACACATTTTCCATCAGCTAAATTTGACCTTCACACAAACCTTTCTGCATTTAACATATTCATTACCCCATTAATTAGTATGCTTATTAAGACATGTAACTTTGGCTGGTCCCAACAATGTAGGTGATTCAGGTTGTTTTTTGTGTTTTTTTGTAAGCCAAACCCAACTCACAAAGAATTTCTTTTGAATTGTTACTATATCTCATTCACTCAAAACCACTGCCTGTCAGGATGACTACTGCTTGAAACTTCAGGCAGTACAAAAGTATCAGAAAAGAACAAAAACTAAAACTTAAAGACATATATCACATCAGGGCTTAAACAAAAACTTTTTTTGTACAGGGAGGATTTTTCTGGAACATTTTGTTTGTGTCTATCCCAGACGTACCCTTCCATTTATAATCTAATCTCACCTCTGTATGTTTCTTCACTATATTCTTTATCTCCTTCTCACTCTCTTTGTCTCTCTCTAACACACACACACACACACATTCATATAACTTTTTTCAGAAGAACCCCTGAAAACTCCCTAGTGCTGCTCTCATCTCAAAGGCCTAATCCACAGTTCCAATCCTCTCTCCCCTTCTCGTTCCCTCGTTTTGCCCCCCTCCCCGGAAAACAAAAGCAGGCTTGATCTGTGTTACTGCTGACGGTGAGGAAAAACAGCTTCTTTTGGCTTAGGAAAGAGTACTGCGGACAAACTCAGTAGGAACAATGAACACACACACAAATAGACCATTATGATGAATTATGCACAGGAAATCCTGTTAACTCATAACACATCCATTATCATCTGTTCAGTTTCTTTAGCATCCTTTCGTCAAAAATGTTTGTTTTCCGGCTCTAATTTTAAAGCACTTTCATTGTAGGTGCAGTAGTTTGTGCTAAGCGAAAAGATTAGAATCTTAGCATGGTTAACATAACCCTGGCAACCTGTTCTGAAAATTGGCGAGAGCCAGTTACCATGGTAACCCTAATTTACACCTGGGCTACCAGGTGAACCAGAACAACAACAGATGTACACACGCACACACAAAACCACCAACATCTCCAGGCCTAATGGGCCTTTTAATGAGGTAGAAAAAAATAACACCAAGTCAAAGGGCCAACGTTAGCGCACAGACTCTCTCACACAAACCTTGTTGAGTTCCTCCTGAGTGTTTAGATCTTCCAGAACTTTCTTGTACTTCCTCTTTTTGTACTTCCTGCGAATAAAGGATGCGCGCTGCTCCGTCGATGACTGCTTGCAAACCTCCTCCTCTGGGGGAATATTGGCTGCCCAGAAGCTGTTGGAATTCTTATTCCCAACCTCTAAAAACAGCTAAAGAGACGAACAGGAAGTGAGGAAAGTATATTTCACAGAAAGAAATATCTGCCACGAAAGATCAGTACCTCAATAAGCTCGTTGGTCCATATGCTGCTGTCTAGCTTCATACTGCGGACCTTCGAGATACCAGGACCAAGGAATCGATGCTGACCTGGAAACAGACACTGATCTGAACTATTCACATCTAAAACATGTAAAGTTAAACATGTTAAAGGGGTCATGAAAAGAAAAATCTCCTTGATATTTACACACACAGGCGGTTAAACTACAATAAAAACATGCTTCAAAGTTTTTTTTTTCCCGCCCTTCTGAAATGCCAGGATTCAAAATCAGCCCATTCGAGATGCTACGATTTTGCCCCTTAACATACATATGTACGAAGTGCCCCATTACATACACATGTAATTCAAGGAGGTGTGCTCATAACAGCTCAAATCAATCACAAGGGCCATACTGCTGTTGATTCAGACTAATGGAAACAATTAGTCACTGAACGAGAATGTTTTCGTTTGTTTGTCTCATTTCACAAAAGACACTTATCCTAAATATGTTCAAAATGCAGCCAGTGTTTCTAAAGGCAGCAGCTATTTACACTGTGTAAAGATAGCATTATTTTCTTTGCAAAAAGTTTAAATAGCAGTTAGATGCTATTTATACTTATAATTAGTGGAAGATACTATTTTGTAAATGATTATATTTATTAACCGATAAACACTTTTATTATTAAACACACGTTAGACACTTTATTTCCACTTTTCGAATATTTTATTAATTTTTACTAAAAAATACATGCATTTCTGATCTGACATGTGATGGGGAGTAGAGCGAGTTCGGCAAAACGCGTTTTGCGTCAAAACTTTCTGCCATGCGCACGCAAAATATTTATTTAGGTGGGTCGGTGGATGCAGATTCGGAAAGCTTCTGCGCCGATCTGGGTATCTATAATTATCAGGGTTTTTAATAAGGGGAAAAAGTAAGGTAAGGTAAAGGTAAGGTAAAGTAAGGTAAGATAGGCCTACATTTTGAGGCTGTCAAACTGGTAATGAACGTTAACCTACCCATCACCGCCGGCGCCGTGCAGGCTCTTTATCTGCGTCGAGCCGACTTGAAAAAAAAGTGGAGATGGTTGGAATATTACTCCTAATTAAATCCTCTCTGCCATCCTTCTCCCTTTTTACTTTCCGTTTTGTGGCTCCACCGTTTTTTTCCATGTCGTTTGTTTTTTCGATGTCCTCAAATTATTATTTTTTTCACACTTCTCCCGCCTGTCTTGTCGCTATCAACAGTTTCCGCAGTACGCTCATCAGACACAGCCGACACAGCCAAAAAACTGATCATGATACTTTTTTGTTTGCATATAAATTATTTGTTAACACACATACACACACACACACACTCATTTGTGAATTTTATTTTAATTTTAAATAGAAAAGGGGATGATGAGGCCACACAGTTAGTGGGGTCTTGGAGGCCCCCGGGCACCGGCCCGATCGTCCCGGTGGTAAATCCGGCCTTGCATGCGCCCTACCCCTACACTATTGCTACTATTGGCAGTCTAGCGTCTTCCTTAATTTTGTCTGGCCCAACCAAACATCAGTGGGCGGAGTTAGTGTAAATAGCCTCTGGCTACAAGGCAGGCTATTTGCACTTAGGCCCTGTCCCAAATTGCATCTTAAACCCTCACGGTCTTCCTCTGAGTCCGCACTTTCATGACGTAATGTCGCTTTGACTGCCGGGAAGAAGTCTGCTGCGTAACCCGCACCAGTGCGAGCTCGGAGGTGCGCATCGAGGGCACATATCGACCTCAAAGGGGGTGCTCGCAAGCACCCTTCTGAGACCTAAAATGACAAATGGGACACCCTGCGGTCTCGTGGACTTAACGGACACGCGCACGCAGCAGCCATTGTAAGTCCACAAGACCGAAAGTGCACGTGAAGTGTGACATTTGGGACAGGGCCTTAGTGTAAACAGACCCTCAGCTTTCTAAATATCTTAAGTACTTTGTTTTGTGGATGCATTGCGTCATTTTATTCTGACTCGGCCTCAAACACGTCCCACATGCTGTGTGAGGATATGGTGTGATGAAGTTTGCTAATCACATCAGTGGCCATGTTTTACCCACGTTTCTGAAAGAGGTAACGTCCCTTGAAATGAAGTGTTTGTGACAGAGAGTGAAAATGAGGATGGAAAATTATAAATTAATTTATATTTGAGAATTTTGTATAATATTTTTGTATAGCATTTCATAGCCCCTTTAATTAAATGGTCAATTACAGTATGTAAAATTAACATATACAGATGCTAAAACTTTTTAACTGAAAGTGTCCTGCTAAGGTTAAGCAGTCAAACTAAGTATGACTTTACACTAAACGGCATAAAGCAACGACTCGTATGACACAGTCAGACAGAGTCACACTCATTATAAATTTCATCGTATCCTTTCCAGGCACTCTTTTCTCCAGCCTGCCACAGCTATAATTGCAAATGAAAGGCGCGAAAAAGCCATTAATTGCTAATGAATCATAAGTAATTAATTGTGTTTGTTGGTCTGCGCATTTATTTCGCTGAACTCCAGGCACTGTTGTAGTTGTTGTTTATGCAAGAAACAGATGAATTAAACATGGCAGGGAGAAACACATATTTGAATATGGAGTGTGTGATTTTCCGGCATAATTAGCAGCATTTTAGAGTACCAGTTTGCCATCAAAGATCATTAGAGCCGCCTGAGAGCCGACGGGACTAAAGATGCTTTGTGTACGTGTGTGTGTCTGTGTGTGTATTAAGGACACTCGCTAAGGGTTTTATAGCGGCATCTAAGAAAACTTCCAAGACATGAAACGTTTGCTTCGACGAAATCTTATTTAAAGCATCAAAAGAGAATAAAAACCATCAGAAAGGTGGAGAAATTTCTCTGTTCCTTTATTTGAAACTATTAAAAGAAAGAAAAAGTGGAAAAGGTGCATACTGAGAGTTTCTATGTAACCACAGAAATGAATGTCTTGAGAAATGTCTCCAATCACAGAGTTCGATTGAAAGAGCTTATTGCAATTACATGTGTAAAGAAACAGACACATCTGAATATGTCACACAGCCAGAGATGTTGATTGATATCAGAGTGTGTCAGAGGATGAGAGACGGTAAAAAAAAAAAAGTGAAGTGAAGTGAATGAGGGAAAAAAAACAGAGGGGAATGTTAGATAAGTATTATAAATGTGAAGATGGATCATGCGAAAGAGAAATCACTTCACCTGTCTCTCTCTTTCACATGCTCTCGGTCTCCGACCGAAGACAATTTGCTCTCATTTAATCATTAGCCGTTCGTTATATATTCCCAGTATTGCACTTTTGCTCACCTAATTGCCGGCAGCAAAAGCGCAGCTAATTAAAGTGTCTGTGCCATAGATTCCATGAAGGCTGTGGTGCACATTTAGGGAAAGTGTCTCCCCACTCGATGGCTTATTTAGCAGCCATTTGCACATGTTCAGCCAGTGTTTCCTCCTATATCGTGACCTAATACAACATTAAATGGCTGAATATCTGAAATAATGAGTTAATTTATGGTGTCGGAGGATGGTCAGAATAATCCAAGCAATTATATCAGGAAAAAGAGCTGAGGAACAGAGGAGAGATGGAGTAAGATTAAATATATTCAGTGGCTAAGGAAAGAAGCGGTTATATATAAAGTATATATATATATATATATATATATATATATATATATATATATATATATATATATATATATATATATATATATATATATATATATATATATATATATATATATATATATATATATATATATACAAGGGTCAGGCATAACATTATGACCTAATATTGTGTTTGGTCCTCTTTTGATGCCAAAACAACCCTGACCCATCGAGGCATGGACTTCACTAGACCCCTGAAGGTGTGCTGCGGTATCTGGCACCAAGATGTCAGCAGCAGATCCTTTAAGTCCTGGCAGTTGCGAGGTGGGGCCTCCATGGATCAGACTTGTTTGTTTAGCACATCCCACAGATGCTCGATTGGCTTGAGATCTGGGGAATTTTGGAGGCCAAGTCAACACCTCAAACTCGTGCTCCTCAAACCATTCCTGAACCATTTGTTCTTTGTGGCAGGGCACATTATCCTGCTGAAAGAGGCCACAGTCACCAGGGAATACCGCTTCCATGAAAGGGTGTACATGGTCTGCAACAATACCTAGGTAGGTGGTACATGTCAAAGTGACATCCACATGGATGGCAGGACCCAAGGTTTCCCAGCAGAACATTGCCCAAAGCATCACACTGCCTCCACCGGCTTGCCTTCTTCACATAGTGCATCCTGGTGCCATGTGTTCCTCAGGTAAGCGACACACACACACACACCCGGCAATCCACATGATGTAAACGAAAACTCATCAGACCAGGTCACCTTCTTCCATTGCTCCATGGTCCAGCTCTGATGCTCACGTGCCCACTGTTGATGCTTTCGCCGGTGACCCATACGCAACAAACTGCAATGCACTGTGTATTCTGACACCTTTCTATCAGAACTAGCATTTACTTCTTGAGCAATTTGAGCTACAGTAGCTCGTCTGTTTGATCGGACCACACAGGCCAGCCTTCGCTCCCCATGTGCATCACTGAGTCATTACCCTGTCGCCGGTTCACCACTGTTCTTTCCTTGGACCACTTTTAATAGATGTTGACCACTGCAGACCGGGAAGACCTCACAAGAGCTGCAGTTTTGGAGATGCTCTGACCCAGTTGTCTAGCCATCACTATTTGGCCCTTGTCAAATTGCTCAAATCCTTACGCTTGCCCAATTTACCTGCTTCTAACACATCAACTTTGAGGACAAAATGCTCACTTGCTGCCTAATATATCCCACCCACTAACAGGTGCTGTGATGAAGAGATAATCAGTGTTATTCACTTCATAATGTTCACAATGTCAATGTTATGCCTGATCGGTGTGTGTGTGTGTGTGTATATATGTATATGTATATGTATATGTATATGTATATGTATATGTATATGTATATGTATATGTATATGTATATGTATATATATATATATATATATATATATATATATATATATATATATATATATATATATATATATAAAATTTTTATTTATTTATTTATTTATTTTTATTTATTTATTTATACACATATATGGCAATAGCTAAGAAAGTAAAATGAGGAGCATATTACTAATGTTAACTGAGAGCAAAGACAGAGAGAGCAACTTCTGTTGCATGTAGGCCTGTCACGATAACAAATTCTGCTGGACGATAAATTGGCCAAGAAATTATTGCGATAAACGATAATATTGTTGTTTCTGAGACCATTTTCATCTAAAATAATGATAATGGCATAATAATGCAGGTACACCTTTTCAAAGAGCAATAAACTTTTATTTCTAAAGACTATATAACACTGAAAACGGAAAGCATTTTAAATATCCACAATAAATGAACAAAACAACCAAAACAAAAAAAGCAATGGACTCTCAGTCTGTTAACAAAAAATGCACTTGAATAAACAGCTGGAAAAACTGCAACGGATGATTGTGTTTTAGGTAGTGCTGGGAATCGAAAAAAAAAAAAACTATTTAATCGCATTTTTTCTGTAATTAATCACGATTAATACGTTTTTAATGTTTTGATATTGTAATAATTTCAGTTACTCTCCAAATTAATGTAGAAACAATTTATTGACAGCATATTTTAAATATGTGTTGTATTGTCATGTTTTTATGAATGAAGGCCAATATCACTGATACTGTTTCTATGAAACATTAATAACGTTACATTACAGTATAACTGAAAGCTACCAATTTCAACATTTATTAGGCTTTAAAAAACAACTTTTAATTTAAGTGAACTTGAAACAATCTTTACATAACCCCATTATAAATTTTATTTTTACATGTTAGACATATACAGAAATGTAATAGCTATCAAACACCTTTCTTAACTGCATAAATAATAAATTAAATATAGATTAATTATCATTAAAGCTACAATTTTCTCTGTTCCCGTTGTTCTTTGATGAACATTAATGACAGGCATCATCAGTGCTCCTGTCACTTTAAGAACAGCCGCTGCCGAACATGACGCGGATCTGACGCGCTGTCCCGCGCATCTCATTTCCTCACAACTCTTTAAGTTCATTTAAGACGTTATTTAACTAATTTAAGACTCCTAATATGAGAATACTCCAAATTCTCTGTTGTTGTTATTGTTTGTTCAAGAGCAAAAGAGAACTCGATGTGAGCACGAGACTGACGCGAGTCTGTCTGTGCGTCCAGTGTGTGTGTGTGTGTGTGTCAGAGTGTCTCTCGATTAGCTGACATGAGACGCAGCCACATAGACAGGACATTGACATACAGCGCATTCTCGTGTCTTGTCGCGCTTAGAAGCATTTACATGTATAAGAGCGTGATCATATAATGTAACGCTCGGCAAAAATGGATATAAAAACGGACACTGGAAATTATCGCGGCCGGAAAAATTATTGAGCTAATTTGTTTTATTGTGCGATTAATTGATTTATTGACTATCGCGACAGGCCAAGTTGCATGCTCTTGATTGCTGATCCCTGACTCAGCACATATGCTTCATTTGAATTAAAACCAAATCATAAAACTTGAACTGTAACATGATTTATGTATAACAAGTGGTTCCCTACATTATTACAGGAAGGTGGTACAGTAATCACACAATGTTTTCAAGAAGTTTTCTGTGCACAAACATCTGAAGCATGTACCCAGAAAGATGCCTCTCAGACAGCATGTGAATAGCCAATTAAATCAAGTTCTCTTTCATGTCTTCTTGCGCTTAAATGGACAAATTCACACAAAATTCGGTCAAAATGTCTGTATCCTTGTGAAACATAGTCGGTTGTCTTAAAGGGGTGGTAAAACACATTGTTTTGAAGGCTTGATTGTGTTTGTGGGGTGCACTGTAACGTGTTCATGCTTCGTTTAAAAAAAAAAAATCATTATTTTTCATATATTTGACCTTTATTCTACACTGCTCTGTCCCTCCTTGTAAAACGGTCTGATGCTTTCCGGGTTGTATGGAGCCAGTCCCTCAAAAATACGCGATGGGCTCAGATTGGTTAGCTGGCCCAGTGTGTTGTGATTCGCTAACCGCAGTGCACGTTTGTCGGAAACGTCACGCCCCTTCCCTTCACCGGTAGACTGTGCTTTGGTCAGTATTAGAAACGATGGCGTCAATAAAACCATACCAATCTGAGCCCGAATCAGACCCAGAACATTTTAGTGAAGATGATCGAGCAGAACCTGTTCAGTCCTCAAGAGTAAAGACTGCAGATCTATAGTGATCGCTACTGAATGGCACTGTTACTTTTGTATTTTTAGAACGATTATAGCCAAATATCTGTCGCAAGAACTATTAACCCAAAACACTAAACACTGGCTTTACTAGTAAGTTAGCCAAATCACACACAGAACCATGTTTAGCAAGCCTGTAGATAAATAATACATAAAAGCTCTAATCAAAGAATCAATTACACTAATGCCAAGTTCGCTGTTGAGATTTTAACGTTAGGTGTTTGTAACGTTAGGTGTTCGTCGGATAACGTTAAGTATGAATGAGCATTTAACAGACTGGTTTGCAGAACAGCGCTGTCATCTGTTTACTTCCTTGCTACAATGTACAACCTATTACAGGAAAACACATCGATGAAAAATAAATCAGACTTACAGGTTGTGGCCCGTAAACAGCTTCTGTTTGTAAATCCAACTTTCAGGACAAGCCGTTGTGCATATCCTGTATTGAACTCGCGAACATTGTGGAAGTTTTCCTCCGTGAAATGTGCTGCGGGAGGGAGCCCCGCGCGCGTCGTGCATTCACACACTGGCCGCGTTTGTCTCACGCAGCTGACGTTGTGCAAATCCGGTATTGAACTCGCGAAGATGGTGGAAGTTTTCTGCTGAAAACCAAGGGACTGTTGGACCAAGGGAGCCCCGCACGCGCCTGTTCCCTTCTGTCTCATACACACGTGCATATAACATGTTGTATGTTAAACGCTCTGCAACGCACCCCTGTCCCTATGAAGGCTGAACAAAGCAAGTACCCCAGACCTGCAATCCGGATGAATATAACAGCGTTTCCTCTGCATCGCGGCAACAACACTCCAGCCTAACTATACCACAACAGCGCCGCGATACAAAATGGCGCCCCCGCCCCCCCCCTATTTAATATTCTCGGAGGAGGGGTTTATGTAAATATTGAGCCTGGTGATGTCACCAACCCTGGAGGAATGTGTGTAGTCGCCTACTGGCCGTTTGCTGTAGTTCTTAGAAATGGATTTCTTTAAAAGCAAATATCTCCCTTTGCTTTAAACTTTGAACGTTGTAACTTTGCAGATGTTGTTTATGCTCAAGCAGCAACATTACACGCTAGCTAAAGTTAGAATAGTGAAATCGTGGTTTACCACCCCTTTAAGTGAACGTAAACAGAAGAAAACGTGTGTGTAACAGTATGTTGGATACATGCAGCTCTTTACAGTTACTGCTGTCTTTGTCCTCAATGATAATCTAACAACAAAAGACAGACAAAAATCACTCACTGCTTTTTACTGTTGAGCCCTGCTGGAGCAGCTCTAAATATGCACTGTGCTATTAAATTAAAGATAAAATATGATCAAGCAATAATATTAAAAGTGAAAGTAACAGTAGCTCCTACAATACATTTAAACATGCATATAAGGCATGAAAATAACTGAAGGAATCTATTTGCTAACCAAATCATTTGATTCATATTCTTTTGGTTTCTCTGCCCAATATTTTTAAAAATTAAAAACACAATGAAAATACAGCTATCAGTACTCGGTATCAACAGCTGCAAGTACTATATTGCATATATACAGTATATATATGCAAAAATATGCAATGAAGAGCATTTAGTCTGCACCTGTAAAGTACAAATAAGAGACAAATATAAAAATGTGTGTGTGTGTGTGTGTGTGTGTGTGTGGTTGTTGTGTAATTTTCTATGACGTAACACCGTGTTTTAATTGCGTTTTCACACTTGGTCCTTTTCAGGGGTCTGAGTGCGGTTCGCATGATTTTTGGCCCATATGTGAACACTCCAAACAATCCTAGACTCCTTTAAAGCGAACCGCACCAAGACCATGGTCTGGGTACGGTTCGAGCTCATCTTATGGTATGGTTCGCTAAAAACATGCAATCTGAACACAAACAGCTGGGCTTACTTGATTTTTCTGTTCGCAAATTCCAATGTAGTTTGATCATCAGATGCCTCAATACAAATCGGTTGTTTATCATGGCTGCTTCTGGCAAATTTCTACAAATTATTTGTTCACAACTTACACTTGTTTATTGCAATTTTAACTGCTTCCGAACTGTGTATGAGACATTTTAAATGGTTTTACGGGCGCACACACCTAAAGCGCATGCACAGAATTATCTTTAGCGTCTTATTGTCAAAACCAGTTTCACATAACCAGGTGGTTTTGTCTTAAGTGAATGTAAACATCTGCATTACATTACTGTAGTTCTTAAAGTGACAGTAGGCTAGCCTAATATAAGAATCAGTTTATTCATACAGTGAAGAATATGCAGTTTTATTTTTTCATTTGATTATTCCATTTCTTACTTGAATGCTGCTTTTAGGCCAACCTACTTTACCTGGATAATTTAAAGCAGTTATTTAATTTGCATCTTTCTTTTATCGTATTGTTTATTTTTGTGTATGCTGATGTTATCATTGCCTTCTGCAATAAAAAAAACATGATTCTAAGGAAAACAATTCAAAATAAATGTTATTTACAAAGGTATATGTGTGATATAGTGCAAGAATATAGGGATATTGAGAAAAATATATATTTTTGTGTAAAAAGGTTAACAAATTAATTCAACAGCATTTGTAGCAATGTTGTTTAAAAAAAAAAAAATCTTTACAAACAAATATCGTGGTTACTGAGGCGCAAACAATGTAAGTGAATGGGATTAAATGTGGAAGGCCATAGGGTCAGCCATCAAACACTGAACTGGACTAAATCAAAAAAGCAACAGTCTGAACACAAAGGGGACTGAGACCACTTTCCTACTTAGGTGGACCAAAAAAGGAGTCCTCTTTCAGGTACAGGGATAGTGTGAACATGGAGAGAACTGGGTCCTTTTTCACTTGGTTCACCTCTTCGTCCACTAACAGGAGTCTGAGTTTGTTCTTTTAAGTGTGAAAATACCCTAAATAACGTGTTACGACAAGTTTTCACAAGCAAGTTGTCTGGTCACAACCAGTGAGATTATATTTAATATTTAATGTCCAGTTAAACTACAATACCAGTCAGTAATATTTGTAATGTTTTTGAAAGAAATCTCTTAGAAAATAGTTATTTATATTTTATATTTTAATATATTTTAAAATGTAATTTATTCCTGTGATGACAAAGCTGAATTTTCAGTAGCCATTACTCCAGTCATCAGTGTCACATGATCCTTCAGAAATCATTCTAATGATTTACTGCTCAAGAATGTTTTGGGTTTTTTTTGGTTTGTTTTTTGTGACTGCATTTTTTTTAAACTTTTACATTTGGTAACAATATCAGGAAAAGTCTTTACTTTCACTTTTGATCAATTTAGTTTCCTTGCTGAATAAAACTATTAATTCCTTTGAAACATTTTTTTGACTGACCCTAAAATTTTGAATGGTAGTGTATATGGAATTTTGGACCAATGAGGTTTCTCAGTGGGTGGGACTACACAGTGCAATACAAAGCAATAGAACTAGAACCCAAGTGAACTTTTACTGCTTGATGCTTCAGGACATGTATGATATAAAATGTATGGTATAAAAACCATTACGTCTATGGAAAATCCCCACAAATAGTGAACCAGACATGTGTGTGTGTGTGTGTGTGTGTGTGTGTGTGTGTGTGTGTGTGTGTGTGTGTGTGTGTGTGTGTGTGTGTGTGTGTGTGTGTGTGTGTGTGTGTGTGTGTGTGTGTGTGTGTGTAGGCATTGCATGAGACATTGCATGTTTCATGTTCCATTCGCATTGTGTTTGTTCTTGATTTTTTCTTTGTGTTCATAATTGCTTCTCACCAGCACAATTCTTGCAGATGACCACACACAGGTTGATGGAGGCCCATTCTGGCTCAGGGACCTGACAATCGGCACACTTCCTGTTGGACTTGTTGAACCAAACCTTCTCCAGCACCTCGTAATTGCACAACGCTTCTACGATGGACTCCTGAACTGCCTCTATCCATTCCTCTCGCTCACGTTCCGACTCCACTGTGAAACTGACACAAATTATACAAAACTCTTACATATATCAGGTTGATTACACATTCAGTATTACAGTACATGATCTGTGTGAGTGTGTCAACAAATGCCACTGTCCAGATTATTTATAATATAATTTAATATTATTAATTATGTATAATAGTGTTATTATTAAAAACAAACAAACCTAAAAACTAGACACAAATCCAAATCCTATACTTGTTAAATTTCATCCTGACCTAAAACCCAACAATTTGAGTCTCACTGGACTCAGGTCAAGTAGCAGACAAATAACAATGGCGAACAGCACTTTTTAAATGTTCATTATTGCATTATGATTGGCAGTGATGAGACAGTGCAGCCTAATTGTAAAAACCAGTAATAGCTCTGAATCTGCTTTCCATTTCCATTATGACCCCCTCTGCGTCCATTATTTTAAATGAGCACAGAGACCTTGATATGTCATTTCTGAGAAAAATTCCAATTATTTGGCCGACAACTAATACTAAATAGTCGGCCAGCCTCACATCGCTCAACGTTTAGAATGCAACTACAAACAGATCAATATCCTGCCCTGTCCACAAAAACAAAGATAAAAGATAAAGAGGAAAAATCTTTAAGAGTGCGCACCAGCCAAAGAATGAGAGCGATAGCTTTTCATTGTTTGTTGCTGTTATTGTTGTGTCTTTTTTTTTAGCCAGGGAACTGCATCAGCCATAAAAGGATCATTAAAAAACAAACACAAAAACATCTCATCGATTAGGCCTCCGCAAATGGCTGCTTTGTTGGAAAGATCAGCTTGCGTGGGGTCACAGGTGAGCGATGCCAGTACTGTACAGCTGTTATAACAGAGCTGATGTTTATAAAGACAAAAAAAAAGAACAAGAGAGGAACAAAAAACAGATCAATAATGAGTGTGCTTCAGATGGATAGTATCAGAGCGGCAGGACAGTCATAATGAGAGAGTGGCTGTTAAAAAAAAAAAATAACAGCAGGCAACAAACACTGAAAGAAAATGATACTAAAAAGGCTCAGAGAGGAGTAATCGACGAAGTTTCCTCTGCCTTTAATACATCTCACACTTCCCACCAATGCAAGCACTTAATTTCACTATACACAGGCAAAAAGTTTCGGTTTGACACTAATCTTTTTGCAAACTTTCCCTGTTTAATCCATATTTTATTTTGTTTCATGCGATCACTTATACTAAGAAGTAAGAATGCTTGTATGAACCACTGCAAACGTTTCACCTCTCCTGGAGAAATGTTACAAACTAGATTATGTAACAGATGTATATAATATTTTGAAAAGTTTCTGTTTACTTACTGTGGGTTCAGCTATAAAAATTCAGGTACAATGCTGGATACATTTGTGTGAAAATTCATGAATACTTTTTAAAAACTATGAATACATTCCAGGATTAAGGATTTCTGCAGGAATGCCGCAGAATATAAGATTCTATAAGGTTGCAAATGTATTTGCATCTCTGTTTTGGGAAATGATTAATAAGCTATAGACATTTCTCACAATCATGGCTGTGATTTTAAAAGTAAATAAATATCCAAAAAATAAAGTCAGAAAGAAACGAAAGTTGCGATTGTCTTTTCTTACCTATTGTGACGTATATCAGAGCGAAACAGCTTCTTGAACAAGAAAAAAAAATGTATGGTGGGACTTGAGTTTCTCCATTGAGAATAGATTGGATCAGTGTGGTTTGCTATAGATGCATTAGAAGCCGTCCCCTTTTTCAGCGGTGCTGATTACGGAAGTATTTTTCAATTAATTTCTTCCACAAACACATTTAAAAATATTATTTGATGAAGCGTTATAAGCCATGTACCAAACTAACCAGCTACGAGGTGAATCACAACATTCGAGAAGAGAAGAGCTAAATGCTATTTATCAGTAGAGCCAATATTAAAGAACTAATAAATCAATCAAGTTGAAAAATATGAATATCAGTAGCCGATCCACTTGAATTCTAACCGGTTTAGATGATGGCTATGTTAAATGTTTTTCTAAAAATTTTCTCAATATTTTGATCATCTTCATCTTGTTAGAATTCACTGGGGATTTCTAATCCCCATATCTAATACTGGGGACTTTATAATATTATACAGCTTCCAGCATAGCTTAACTTTAGAATAACATTTTGGGGTGAATGAAGCATTTTGTTTTCTACAAGCAACACATTTCATATTCTTTCTATGTTGTTTGAGGAGTCTTCAGTATGTTCTTGAACTTAAGATTGTAGAACACCCACTCCAAGGTAATGTAGAAATGGTTTTGTCCAAAAGTAAACTGCCTGATTCTGGACTATGGGGACCCAAAACATCCTTTCATAATTCATCCCAGACTTATGTGATTCAACAAATCTTTATCCAAGTTTCTCTGAAATCTCTTTTGATCCACCCATATTGCACTTCAACACAATCCAGTTGTGAAGAGCAGATCAACAAAAGTTTTTAAATGTCAGGATATGTCAATCCCACACTTATAGTTGGTACAATATAACCATGCTTCAAATTCTGAGTTGCCTTGCTATTTGATGTCTACATATGCAACTCTGTTAATGCTCATTCAAAAATAGCACTCTTCATCATACTAATGCTCGCAGTTGATTCCAACATCATCTGACATGAACATTGCTATGCCAATGGATAAATATTAATATATACACAACATTGACATACACTCACCTAAAGGATTATTAGGAACACCATACTATTACTGTGTTTGACCCCCTTTCGCCTTCAGAACTGCCTTAATTCTACGTGGTATTGATTCAACAAGGTGCTGAAAGCATTCTTTAGAAATGTTGGCCCATATTGATAGGATAGCATCTTGCAGTTGATGGAGATTTGTGGAATGCACATCCAGGGCACGAAGCTCCCGTTCCACCACATCCCAAAGATGCTCTATTGCAGTGGTTTTCAAACCTGTCCTGGAGGACCCCCAGCATTGCACATTTTGTATGTCTCCCTCATCTAACACACCTGATTCAACTCATGAGCTCATTATTAGAGACTGCAAGACCTGAAGTGGGTGTGTCAAATATGGGAGACATACAAAATGTGCAGTGCTGGGGGTCCTCCAGGACAGGTTTGAAAACCACTGCTCTATTGGGTTGAGATCTGGTGACTGTGGGGGCCATTTTAGTACAGTGAACTCATTGTCATGTTCAAGAAACCAATTTGAAATGATTCGAGCTTTGTGACATGGTGCATTATCCTGCTGGAAGTAGCCATCAGAGGATGGGTACATGGTGGTCATAAAGGGATGGACATGGTCAGAAACAATGCTCAGGTAGGCCGTGGCATTTAAACGATGCCCAATTGGCACTAAGGGGCCTAAAGTGTGCCAAGAAAACATCCCCCACACCATTACATCACCACCACCAGCCTAAACAGTGGTAACAAGGCATGATGGATCCATGTTCTCATTCTGTTTACGCCAAATTCTGACTCTACCATCTGATTGTCTCAACAGAAATCGAGACTCATCAGACCAGGAAACATTTGTCCAGTCTTCAACTGTCCAATTTTGGTGAGCTTGTGCAAACTGTAGCCTCTTTTTCCTATTTGTAGTGGAGATGAGTGGTACCCGGTGGGGTCTTCTGCTGTTGTAGCCCATCCGCCTCAAGGTTGTGCGTGTTGTGGCTTCACAAATGGTTTGCTGCATACCTCGGTTGTAACGAGTGGTTATTTCAGTCAAAGTTGCTCTTCTATCAGCTTGAATTAGTCGGCCCATTCTCCTCTGACCTCTAGCATCAACAAGGCATTTTCGCCCACAGGATTGCCGCATACTGGATGTTTTTCCCTTTTCACACCATTCTTTGTAAACCCTAGAAATGGTTGTGCGTGAAAATCCCAGTAACTGAGCAGATTGAAATACTCAGACCGGCTCGTCTGGCACCAACAACCATACCACGCTCAAAATTGCTTAAATCACCTTTCTTTCCCATTCTGACATTCAGTTTGGAGTTCAGGAGATTGTCTTGACCAGGACCACACCCCTAAATGCATTGAAGCAACTGCCATGTGATTGGTTGATTAGATAATTGCATTAATGAGAAATTGAACAGGTGTTCCTAATAATCCTTTAGGTGAGTGTACGTACCATTGAAACAAGCCTATAAACTCTATGATACAGCACATGCAACTATGCAATTGCAGTGTAATTTTCCATATAACTATTCTACAAATTATGAAAGCATATTAAATATGAAAATGATTATGTAATAAGAAACTCTGTGTGACATTTAGAGCATTTCTGAACTCATAATCTGAAGGCCTTTGTGTAAATAAATGTATATTTACACTAAGAACACTTAATCCTCCAAG
The DNA here is from genome assembly GCF_949357685.1 of Gobio gobio. Classification (NCBI taxonomy): domain Eukaryota; kingdom Metazoa; phylum Chordata; class Actinopteri; order Cypriniformes; family Gobionidae; genus Gobio; species Gobio gobio. The sequence continues at coordinate 30,559,262 of NC_137098.1, forward strand.
TCTAACCTTGAGTGAAACTTTGATGTCTATTTTTTTAAGCATAAAGTGATATTAAGGAAGAGGTAGAGGCTTAACTCTGTTTGAAGGTCTTCTTGAATCTGTTTAAAACAACATCTACTGGTCAATTTATGCTAATATTTTATTTTGATAAGAGATTTTCTCACTCTTTGGCCGAATAATACAATATATAATAATTTAGTAGTTTACCAGAAGGACTTGAAAGGTGTAGTGATCTCAAATCCTTTCCTCTCAACTGGTTTCACACATGCAGCCGTCAGGTCCACCGCAGCAATGGCCAGCCCTGCATTAAAATCCTGTGAAGAACCAGCATAAACATCAAAATAAGATCTTTATAAAACACACATTTTTCAAATTCACATATATCATCAGTAACAAAAACAAAGAATAGTATATAGTGTAAGGGCGTTTTCACACCTGGCTCGTTTGGAGCATGTGTTTCGGAACCTGATTTTTCCCTTAGTTCGGTTCGTTTAGGCATATGTGAACACCCTAAATGAAGCAGTTCAGTCACTGCTATATGAACAATAACATATTCACAGTCTGAGCGTCTGTTTAGAACGTTGTAGCTGGAATTAATCAAGTGAATAAGGAAAATAAAAAAATAACTATAAAATGCAAGGAAACTGTTGTCTGAGAAGGGTCAAAGAGAGCACAGAACAGACAAAGAGCTCACTGGAGGGTGAAAAGCTGCTGATCTATTGATCAGAGTCTGAATGAATGACAAAGTTTATTTTACACAAGAACAAGCAGGAAATACAAAACAAACTTTCTTTACAGACGTTACCAAATGCTTCAAGGACAGCAGCAATGTGAAAACCTCAAGGGGACAAGAAAAAAGGAGATGACAACAGTCAAATTCTACTGTATCGACCCTCTCCAGACATTATTTATGCAAGTATTAAGTGTATAATAATAAATAATAATGTATTATTATTATTATTTCAGTCCAGTTATTATTTAAGTACTAAGCCACTTCAAGACATGACACAAAAAACTTTTTTTAAAGCTTATTTAAATAAATATTTAAAAAAAACTTTTGTTAAAGTTTTGTAAGATTAAAGCCCCATTCACACCAAGGATGATAACTGTAATGATAACAATTATTATAAAGGTATAGTTCTAAAAATAGTTCTAATTATAAAATAAAGTGCTACTAAAGAAAAAACAGAGCGTCATCGTTTGTTGGTTTAGATGCTAATATAGTTATGGTATTAGTTATATTCTTGGTGTGAACGGGCCATAAAGGCCCACTGAAGTGCCTTGAAACATGCAGCATTATTCAATTTGTTGACATAATTTCCACTGAAACATGTCAATTAGCTCCTCCCCTTTTAAAAAATGGCCAATAGCGCTTAATTTATATCACAGCTCAGGCAGAAGCTGTTGAGCTTGGTAAAGCCGCAGTTTCCTCCTAATCTCTAACCGTTTCTCTTCCATATCACTTTAAAATATAGCACTTGTGTGCGCGCTGCGGCAGTGACACTAACGTCAAACCAGACATAATTCGCCACAATGAAAAGCATATTTACACTGTCTGAATCACTCCCAATCCCCTATATAGTGCACTATGTGCCATTCACCATGTAGAAAATAGTAAATATGTGAACAAGTGAATGATTATAGCCATTTCAGCGTCTATTTGTTATGTAGGGGGTGGGATGCTTTAGATTCTACAGAGCATTTGATTGGACATAAAATATGATGAGAAGCTGAAGAGTAGAGTGATGTCATTAAAATGATTGATCCATATTGGCGGAAGTGTGAGAATCCTTATGTCGGTAACAATTTACAATGAGGTTTCATTAGTTAACATTAGTTAATGTATTAACTAAAATGAACTAACCATGAGCAGTACATTTGTTACTGTTTTTGTTCATCTTTGTTAACGTTAATTCATGGTTTGTTCATGACAGTTCACAGTACATTAACTAATGTTAACAAGATTTTAATAAAATATTAGTAAATGTTGAAATTAACATTAACAAAGATTAATAAATGCTTTATTAGTGCAGTTCATTATTAGTTAATGTTAACTAATGTAGTTAACTAATGTTAACTAATGGACCTTATTGTAAAGTGTTACTCTTATATCTTTTAAAAGCGAATTTTGTCATCGTTTTGGAGCACACTAGCTTATAGAGAACAGTAAGGCTACCATATTCATACTAAAAGACAAAAAACTTTAAGACAGGGTTTTTACAGGGGACCCATTTAAGTGAGCCAAGCCAAATAGCAACTTGACAGCTGTGTCAGGAAGAGATCAACATTTGGCATTTTGATAAGGACTTCTTTTGTGATTTGAGTGTCATGAGGGCAAATAGATGACACAGTTTTCACTACAAAGCAAATTATCTGTGAAAGGTGAACTCAATTGGACTTACCAAATGTAGTTGTGAATATGTAATGCCACAGCATTTAAAAGACAAATTTTTACTCACAAAAACTATGTAAATTGATTATCAAATATAAGAAAATAGAAGCATTCAAGGTTCATCTGGCTAAAGAATTTGAGGGGGTTAAACAGGATGATTTTTTTCAAAGTAAAAGGCCCTTTCACACCAAGAACAATAAGAATTTTCTTCTTTTGATAAGAATTGAAGATTTTTGAAATATGACTTCTAGATACAGTCCATTCGGAAAGTATTCACTTTTTCCACATTTTGTTATCTTACAACATTATTCCAAAATGGATTAAATTCATTATTTTCCTCAAAATTCTACAAACAATAACCCATAATGACAATGTGAAAGAAGTTTGTTTGAAATCTTTGCAAATTTATTTAAAAAAAAAAACTGCAACAAAAAACAAAAAAAAATCACATGTACATAAGTACTGGGCCTCTTTAAGGCTAAGCTTAAAACTCATTTATTTAGACTGGCTTTCAATGTTTAGCAGTTGCTGTGGCATTCCGTGTATTCTATTGCTGTTGCTTTTTCTTTAAAAGGTTTAGTTTTTTTTAGTATTTTTAGTATTTTTATTATTGGAAAGCACTTTGGTTCACCTTGTGTGTTGTAAAGGGCTGTATAAATAAATGTTGATTGATTGATTGATTGATTGATTGATTGATTGATTGATTGATTGATTGATTGATTGATTGATTGATTGATTGATTGATTGATTGATTGATTGATTGAAGTATTTACACTCAAAATTGAGCTCAGTTACATCCTGTTTCCACTGGTCATCCTTGAGATGTTTCTACGGCTCCTTTTAAAGGCAGCATATTTGTATCCTTCACTGCCTTTGATATCCCACAATCCTGTAATTTCCATTCTGTGACAGTAGAGCTGGGGAAAAAAGATGGTGTCCGAAAGTTGCGTTTGCTGGTCAGTTTTTGAGTAAATGTAAGTTTTTACCAACATTTTCCACTTCTGATGTCATTTCTAGTGAGAAATTACTAATGTAGTAATTAAATATTTCAGTCCCTCTAGAAAAACGCGATTATGCGATCGCATGATTTAATGCATAATCAGTCAAAGTCCGCATATTTATGCGGGGGCCGCATTTTTTCAAATACGCCGCACTTTCGCCACATAAATTGCCTATTTCCGCGTGCAAAATATGCGGGGCTAGCATGATTCCATAATCCCCGCATTTTCATTGCAAAAAAGTCATATATATTAGCAGAAAGTTGAAAAATGTTTGTTTACTTCACACAAGAGCCGCCATTTTCCCCTATCGCCATGGGAACGTTTTGAAGTGACGTAATTACCCGACGTGGACGTCATCGAAAAGCTACAAACCTCGTGGTGAAACCATAGATATCGGTGAAACCATGATGAAGCACGCAAATTCCCATTTGCCAACAAAAATAACAGCAAAAGACAGCGCAAAGCAGTTTCCTAGTGTGTTGACCGATTTCAAAACACTGCATCATGAAGCTTCGAAGCGTTAAGAATCAGTGAGTCGATTCAGCGGTTTGGATCGCCAAAGTCACATGATTTCAGCAGTTTGATGGTTTGACACACGCGATCCAAATCATGATTCGACTCACTGATTCATAACGCTTCGAAGCTTCATGATGCAGTGTTTTAAAATCGGTCATCACTATATAAGTCGTTATTAAGGGTTTTTTTGCGCACAAAAACTATTCTCAGCGCTTCATAAAGTTATTGTAGAACCACTGTAGTGAGATGGACTTTGTAACGACGTCTTTAGTACCTTTTTATGGGTCTTGAGAGTGTACAGTGCATTGTGCCAATGGAGGCCTTTCTGAGCCATCGGATTTCAACTAAAATATCTTCATTTGAGTTCTGAAGATGAAAGGAGGTCTTACGGTCTTACGGGTCCAACAGCATGAGGGGAAGTAATTAATGACAGAATTTTCATTTTTGGGTGAACTAACCCTTTAAGAGATTGCACTTTGTGCATTGAAAGCACTCACATGTCTGTTTTGTTTAGCTACCTCTGTAAAACAGGAAGTTATTTATTCATTTATTCATTTATTCAGAAGTTGTAGCATATTCCTTTTGTAAAGCTACAGAACTTGACTCAATTTTTGTAACTCAATTTGACTCAATGTTTTGTAAATTTGAGCCATGTGTTTATTAAGGTCTTCAATAAAACAAGATGAGAACTTAAATATTCCCAGCACTTTCTGTGTAGTGCTTTTTTTCTCTTTTTCATCAAACCGCAGTTTTAACAAGTTGCCGCAATTTTATTGCATAAATTGCATAAATATCCCGCATTTTCCATCACATTTTTAAAGAAAACGTGCCGCATAATCAAGGATTTTTGCCCGCAACAATCACAAAAAAAGGCAGTATTTTTCTGGAAGGACTGATATTTGTTTAGTTCTCACCAAAGCTCTCTCTATTTCGCTGTAGATCATTAAATGGTTACACTGCCTAAGAAGTCTGTCCGAAATCAGTTTCATGAGGTGCCTTCATGCACAAACGCTGCCTTACAAGCCATTGTCTGATAAGGCAGCAAGGCAACGAGTCAGCTGCCTAGGTTTTCGGACGCAGCCTTCAACTTTATTGGAGTCCACCTGTGGTAAATTCAGTTGATTGGACATGATTTGGAAAGGCATATACCTGTCTATATAAGGTCCCACAGTTAACAGTGCATGTCAAATTACAAACCAAGCCATGCAGGCCAAGGAATTGTCTGTAGACCTTCGAGACAGGATTGTATCAAGGCACAGATCTGGGGAAAGGTAGAGAGAAATTTCTGCAGCATTGAAGCACAGTGGCCTCCATCATCCATAAATGGAAGAAGTTTTGAACCACCAGGACTCTTCCTAGAGCTGGCCGCCCGGCCAAACTGAGCGATCGGGGGAGAAGCGTCTTAGTCAGGGAGGTGACCAAGAACCCGATGGTCACTCTGACAGAACTCCAGTGTTTCTCTGTGGAGAGAGGAGAACCTTCCATCTCTGCAGCACTCCACCAATCAGACCTGTATGGTAGAGTGGCCAGACGGAAACCACTCCGAGTAAAAGGCACAAGACAGCCTGCCTGGAGTTTGCTAAAAGGCACATGAAGGACTCACAGACCATGAGAAACAAAATTCTCTGGTCTGATGAAACAAAGATTGAACTCTTTGGCCTGAATGGCAAGCATCATGTCTGGAGGAAACCAGGCACCGCTCATCACCTGGCCAATACCATCCCTACAGTGAAGCATGGTGGTGGCAGCATCATGCTGTGGGGATGTTTTTCAGCGGCAGGAGCTGGGAGAATAGTCAGGATCGAGGGAAAGATGAATGCAGCAATGTACAGAGACATCCTTGATGAAAACCTGCACCAGAGCGCTCTGGACCTCAGACTTGAGCCTGATCTGAAAATTGCTGTGCACCGACACTTCCTATCCAACCTGATGGAGCTTGAGAGGTCCTACAAAGAAGTATGGGAGAAACGGGCCAAAGATAGGTGTGCCAAGCTCTAAACGACTTGGCTGTAATTGGTACCAAAGGTGCTTCAACAAAGTATTGAGCAAAGGCTGTGAATACTTATGTAATTTTTTTTTTAAAACAAAATTGCAAAGATTTCAAACAAACTTCTCTCATGTTGTCATTATGTGTGTAGAATTTTGAGGAAAATAATTAATTTAATCCATTTTGGAATAAGGCTGTAACATAACAAAATGTGGAAAAATTTAAGTCCTGTGAAATACTGAGTGAGAGTAATGCTTGCAAATGTAATGTTAATAAACCAAACAAAATACAGAACTTTCAAAAACACTCAGCAATGTGATTATTTTATTGAGTGACAGGCAGTGGGTTTAATCGGTGACATTACTAGATTTGCAATCCGGCGTCTTCCCGTCACCTCCTCAACCTGCTTTTTTCACTTAGAAAAGGTGGAAAAGCGTATTAGATTGTCCAGTTTTCTACCTGAACAATGATGTGAGTTTCTGTGGCAATTCTTGATGCAGTATGAATGACCTACAATGGCTTCAGTTTTCACAATCATAACAAAAAAAAATCAAAATACTGCACTAAACTCAATAGCAGAAAGTCAGCGCGACAAACCAGATTAGAACTCAACACGCAGTCAGAAGTTCATACATTTCTACAGTGCATCCGGAAAGTATTCACAGCGCTTTACTTTTTCCACTTTTTTTTTGTTACAGCCTTATTCCAAAATGGATTAAATTCATTTTTTTCCTCAATTTTACAAACAATACCCCATAATGACAACTTGAAAGTAGTTTGTTTGAAATCTTTGTAAATGTATTAAAAATAAACAAAAAAAGTTACATGTACATAAGAATTCACAGCCTTTGCTCAATACTTTGTTGAAGCACCTTTGGCACCAATTACAGCCTCAAGTCTTTTTAAATATAATACTACAAGCATGGCACACATCTAATGCTTGGGTAGTTTCTCCCATTCTTCTTTACAGGACGTCTCAAGCTCCATCATGTTGGATGGGGAGCGTCAGTGCACAGCCATTTTTCAGATCTCTCCAGAGATGTTTCATCGGGTTCAAGTCTGGGCTCTGGCTGGGCCACTCAAGGACAAGGACAGAGTTGTCCCGTAGCCACTTCTTTTGTTATCTTGGCTGTGTGCTTAGGGTTGTTGTCCTGTTGGAAGATGAACCGTCGCCCCAGTCTGAGGTCCAGAGCGCTCTGGAGCAGGTTTTCATCAAGGATGTCTCTGTACATTGCTGCATTCATCTTTCCCTCGATCCTGACTAGCCTCCCAGCTCCTGCCTCTGAAAAACATCCCAGCTCTAGGAAGAGTCCTGGTGGTTCCAAACTTCTTCCATTTATGGATGATGGAGGCCACTGGGACCTTCATTGCTGCAGAAATGTATCTGTACCATTCCCCCAATCTGTGCCTCAATACAATCCTGTCTCGGAGGTCTACAGACAATTCCATGGACTTTATGGCTTGGTTTGTGCTATGACATGCACTGTTAACTGTGGGACAGGTGTGTGCCCAATCAACTGTCCAGATCATGTCCAATCAACTGAATTTACCACAGGTGGACTCAATCAAGTTGTAGAAAAATCTCAAGACTGTTCAGTGGAAACAAGATGCACCTGAGCTCAATTTTGAGTGTTATGGGAAAAGCTGTGAATACTTTTGTACATGTGATTTTTTTTCCCCCTGTTTTTTATTTTTAATAAATTCTTTAAAGATTTCAACCAAACTGAAGCGTTGTGAATACTTTCCTGGTGTATTGTATGATGGCCGAAGCAGCAGCGAGTGCCCAGCGCGTGACACTGTTTTCACAGTAACCAGATCAACATTGTGAACAGAATTCTATATTTAACCAAGTCAAAAACAAAAGGTAAGCAGGTATCCATATTAAGTTCAGTATAAGCAGATGCAAAATGCCACTAAAGGTGACAACTTTTGAAGTTAAAAAGTGATAAAAGGTAAAAAGAAAATTGCTTCCTTGCTCTTCATCTGCCATCTGCATTTCACACCACAGCAGAGACATTATGTGCAAACAAGCTATACACTGAAAGGTCATTTTTTTTGTTTACTTATTTTACACAAACTTTTTTAACATTTCTTGCTTTTTTAACATCTCATTGCAACATTCAGTTGCCTTCTCAGGAAGCATTCTAAATTAAATAGAACAAATTACATAAATGACCATTTCGAAACTTCTACATAGACAGAATCCAATCCAATACCAATCCAATCTTATTTATAAAGCACATAATAAACAACATAGTTGACCACCGTGCTGTACAATATAATAAAATAAAAAAAAACAACAACAAAAAGACAAGTAGCTACAGCGACAATACCTTACACTCATACCTGATCAAAAGCCAATGTAAAAAACATTTTTTTTAACTGTTTCTTAATTCAGAGATGATACATAGACACACTACATAGACAGAAACTCTCACGCAAACCATTCAGAAGATCTAACAGCTTCTTAGCTGATGCAGAGAGTTTGGTATTTTAATAGTACATTTGTATTTGTTTTATCAATACTTTTTCAGTATTTAGACATATTTTATTTATTTTGTATGAATATAGACAACATTTCATCTTTGTCTATGTTAGGTAGATTTTTTTTCCACTGAACTTTTTGCAATAGGATTGCATGTTCTGTCAAGGATACATTTGATGAGGTCTTAGAATTTGGCCAAAAGAAGGTATCTAAAACTTTTCACAAATAGAATGGATTGCATGTGGTGTTACAGGGGTTACATTGGCCCAGAACAGAGTTTTACCACCTTAGATTTTAAAAAGAAAAAATGATTGACAGTTTGTTGGTAAATCCATTATGCACATATGTGCTCCATTTTTTCTTTGTTCCAGTACGCGCAGTCTGAATGTTGCATGGCCCTGGTTTAAAAACAGCATAACAAAACGGAACAAAGAACAGGGGTCTTGAGACGTTATTGTCAAAGCTGAACGACTTTTAACTTGATATGGTGTGTTCAAATTGCAGAACTTGTGTCCAGAACTGAATAGCGAACACCCAAATTGCAAGACTCAATGTAATGACCAAAGAAGTCCATCTGATGCAGGTGTCTAGACAAAACAATAAAAAAAAATAGCTCAGACGGAATGTTACCTGTGTGAACAGCTTTTTAAACTATTTTTAACTATTTAAATGACTGCTTTTTACGTAAACATGCTTTTTACGTGAATGCTTTTTACAAGTTGAAATCACGTAATTGCGGTAATTACGATATGGCGTGAACGCACCTTTAACCCCACCATTCTTGTTACCTGATTATTGATTTATTTGCCCCACCTGCTTTCCCTCATTAACTTCCTTAATTCCTCTCTTATTTATTCTCCTTGTGTTTTCACTTATGTGCCAGTTTGTGTCCAATGTATCTATTGTGTCCTGCCATACCGGTCTTATCGTGTCCAGCCCTGCTTTGCCCATTGCCGGTCTGTTTTTCCATTACGGGGTAGTTTTTGTTTGTTTTGTTTTATTTTATTATTAATAAAAAGCCCATTGTTTCCTTGCATCAGAGTCTTTGCCTCATCCCTTCCTGAAACCTGACAAAATGAATGCATCTCTAATAAATATACAATGACAAACCTTATAAAAAACAAGCAAAACAGAACATTGTAAATCCCTAACCTAACATACTTTTCAACAAAACATATTTTAGACCTACAGTCTAATTGGGAGCTCAGGCTGAAATTCTAGAATTTTCTGACATCTGCTAATTGTCCTTTCAGAGACCCCGCAAAGTGCCATTCCAGCACAAAGATGTTTGGTCTTTTTGTGTTCTTTGTTTTGGAGCAAATAGTTTAAGTAAGGAAATCAAAAATCGATGTAACACTAAACTGTAGTGGTATCACGTGATTTGGGTTTGCCTGTTAGGTTGACTTTCATTACCTTGGGGAAACATCATGGCCTGACCTCAGAAGAGAGAAGGGCAGCACACTTCATCCTCTCCAAGATGGGAAGGGGGAAAAACCAGCGTCCTGGGCAGCTCGTTCATCATGTTAAATTAAATACTCCACTTCACTGAACATGAACCGAGCTACCCACCACCGCACCTTTTTTCTCTCTCTCTCTCTCCATCTCCTTCTCTCCATCTTGATACTCTTTTGTGTTTTCTTCATCCCTCAACAGTCACTGCTGTCTTCACCTCCCTCTGTTATCCTTCCTTTCTTGTCTCTCTGCCCAGTTCCTCCTTCATTCCCTCTTTCCCTCACTCCTTTCCTTTTGCCCCATGCCATCTTTTCTTCCACTCCCTCCCGTTTATCTCACCACTTGTCGGAGTGATTGCCACGGAGGGGATTTAATGCAAAAACAATACAATCAATTTCCATTTTCACTGCTCTCTTTCTCTTTCTCCCTCCCGCATGCTAAATCGGCTGACGAAAAACAATTTCCTTGCAGAATGAAGACAAAGATGTTTGCTCGTGCTAATAAGGAAAATAATGAAAGACAAACAGAGATGATAAAGTGTGTGTGCCGCCTATTCACACAGAATAACCTTCTCTGCTTAATCTCATTTAAAACTGAGACCAATTGGGTATAGATCACATACATATGCATGCGAGGTGTCATGGCTTGCGTTATATTGTAATAACTACAGTCTCAGCATATGGGAGGAGCACAAAACACATGTCCTACACTTTTACATTTGTGAAAGTTTCAGTTCTTTCACTACAATGACAAAACAGAATCTAATTATATCACAAAAAAGGGTGGATAAGAAAGAAATAAGTAATTAAACTATAATAGTCATACAGTAATAATAAGTAATACAGAGAGCATTACAGAGTAAATAATAGAGTTTACAAAGAGATGAACGGACAGACGGATGGAACAGACAGAGATGGGTAGACAAACATACAGACTGGTCGAAGCAATGGTTTAGCGCAGTGAAGATTGAAGATACTGATAGACAGATAGACAGACAGACAGACAGACAGACAGACAGGATTGATACCTGTAGATAGACAGATAGCGTAAAATTAAATTAGCTTGGTGAGCGCCAAGCGACCCCTAAGTTTGGAGAACCTGTACATGGTTGTTGAGCTGTGGCACTCATTTTGAACCCATGCATGTGGAAGCAGTATGAATCCTGATCAACAAAGCCCCAAAAAATAAAAAAGATATATAATTCTACCTGGTCTGTTTTACAGAGTCTGAAACTGGTTCCCATGAGACTGAGGTAGACTCTTCCTTTGAGGCCACGCAGCTCGACGTAGCCACTCTTGTTTGTGTTATTTTTGAGAGGCTGATGGGAAATGGAGGACTGGGAGCTCACTGCAGACTGGAGAACCTCTAGCCAATCCTGACGTTCTCCTTAGAGGGAAGAGAGAAGATGGAGGGAGGTAAGAAGTGGTGTGTGTGCCTGTGGAGGAACGCTGCATTCTGTTTGATGTATGTTAGTGAATGCACAGGTATGCATGCGTGTGTGTGGAGATGCCGTGCCATGGGAATAAAAGGGAAGGAAAAAGTGTCTAATATTATTGTTATCCTTTATAAACTTTTAAATCTGCAAACAAAGCAGGTATGCAAAAGCCCCTGTGTCTCATTGTATTGTGTCTGCCTCTGTGTTTGTGCGTGTGCGTGTGAGATGGGGGAAGGAAGCCTGAGAGGGTTCTCTTGTGCTGTTTAAATGGGGCTACAGGGGCTTGCACAAATTCGTTGCAAGTACACACACTAGCCAAAAAACATTAACAGCTGGATAGTCTTATCCTCTGCAGGTCTACAGCACCTGCCACATCCAGCGAGAGAGGGTAAGAGAAAGAGAGAGAGCAGGATATTATTTCAATAAAAAAAGTGTTTCTGCATAAAATGTCTTTTGGACAAGACTCAAATTGTGCTTGTAGTCAGCAAAACAGTTTTAGGTGCAACGTAAGTGTTAGTGCATCAGATATATAGCCATCCTTAACTTAAGGTCAGTTCTGTTTTATGTCTAACAATGTCCACTTCCTCTTATTCTACTAACTCGACTTTGGTCCCCCTGTGTGTGTTATTACTAGGGCTGTCCATTGATTACATTTTTAATTGTGATTAATGTCAAAATTATTTGTTAATTGATTGTATTCATTTTTAATGTCAAAATTATTTGTTAATTGATTGTATTCATTTTTAAGGAACCATGTTTGATTCAGTAATGACACTCATATGTGAATATCTGTATAAACTAAAGTCCCCTGAGAGAGGTACATTTTGGCAATATTTATCTTTACTCGCCTCACTCTAACATCTCATACCTCACATTGCACAAGAAAAGAAAGACGGAAATACAAACCTGCAATAATGAAAAAATATATATAACAGCTTTCCCCACACTTTATGGTCTTACATGTGTAAAGTGTTTTTTGCCAGACTGCTGTCACTGAGTTTTACTAATTAAATAACACCTAAGAGTGTAAATAACTATACTTTTGTTAAACATTCCATCTGAGATTGATTTATGAATATGATTTAAATCCATTACAAACATTTTCTCCATTTATTGATAAACGTCAGCTAGAAGGCTATGTGTGTATATAAAGGTAAAAGTTTGGCTGGATGCATTAAATTGATTAAGTGTCACTGTAAAGACATTTATAATTTACAAAAGATTTCCATTTCAAATAAATGCTTTGCTTTTTTCTATTCATCAAATAATCCAGAATTTTTTTTATCACCATTTCCCAAAAAATATTATGCAGCACAACTGTTTTCAACACTGATTCCATGAATAGGAACTTTAAGGAAAAGTAATTTTGAATTGTTATTATATTTTACAATATTCCTGTACTCATAATAGTGCTGTCAACGTTACCGTTAACGCATGTAATACATTTTTTCCAGTTTAACACATTAAAAATATTTAGTGCAGTTAATGGAGCATCAGTTTTTTCTGTCATGCTTTGGCTAGCGTTACATTATATGATCACACTCTTATTCATGCAAATGCTTTTAAACCATTCAAGCACGACAAGACAAAAGAGAATGCGCTTTCTGTGAATGTCCTGTGACATATGTCCGTATGTGACACACACACACGATGTAAAGAAAGACGCGCGCCAGTATCGTGCGCACAGACAGTGGGCCAGAATCGAGTTCTCTTTCATGCTTGAATGATCAATAACACACGATTATGCCAAAATGTCAGTTTTGACGAGTATCCTTATAAGAGCAGTCTTAAATGAGTTAAATTTCATCTTAAATGAAAGTAAAGAGTTGTGAGAAAATGTGCAGTAGCGGCAGGTATTAAAGTGACAGCAGTCATTAATGTTAATCAAAGAACAAAGGTAACAGAGAAACTGCTCTTGACTACAGAACTGTTATAGATTTAATAAGGATTAATCTATATTTAATTTATAATTTGTGCAGTCCAGACTGTTTGATATCTTTATTAAATTTCTGTATATTTCCTACCTTTTAGAGAGGTAGTAAGGGCACAGTTACATATGACATTAATTATGGGTTTATGTGATTAATGTTTAAAATTGTATTAGTATCAGTGATACTGGCCTTCATTCATAAAAAAATGGCATTAAACAAGTATGTATACTGTTTTTATGTTGTTTCTACATTAATTTGGGGATTAACTCTGAAATGATTACATTATAAAATATATAAAAAATGTATAAACACTTTTAAAATATATATATTTTTTTATTTGATTAATCTAGTTAATTTTTTTAATCGATTGACAGCACTAATTTATAATCAAATAAATGCAACCTTGGGGAGACACATTCAATTATTTAAAACACATTAAATAAATCTTACCAACCCCAACTGTTTTAAACAGTAGTGTATAAATCGTGATAACAGATATTGCTAGCTTTTAGAGTGCTGGTTATTCACTCCCCCCACCGACAATTCCTGCCGGACCTGAGACTCGAACCCGCAACCTTCGGGTTACAAGTCCGACTCTAACCATTAGGCCACACCACGACCGCTATCAGTTTGTAGCAGTAAATTAAGAGATGTTATACCGATTACAAGTTCAGTATGGAGTACCTCAAGGCTCAGTGCTAGGACCGTTGCTCTTCACCCTGTACATGCTACCATTGGGAGATATCATTAGGAAGCATGGCATTAGTTTTCATTGTTATGCTGATGACACTCAGATCTATATTTCTTTGCGCCCTGACAAAACATACCAATTCACAAGATTAACGGAATGCATAGCTGATATAAAAAAAATGGATGGCTAGTAATTTCCCACAACTTAATTCTGAAAAAAATGAATTTTTAATTATTGGACCAAAAACCTCTGCCCGTAGTAACCTAGAATACTGTCTAACACTTGATGGCTGCTCTGTCAAGTCCTCGTCGTCAGTGAGGAACCTGGGTGTGCTCTTTGATACCAATCTTTCATTTGAAAACCATGTTTCTAGCATCTGTAAAACTGCATTATTCCATCTTAAAAATATATCTAAATTACGGCATATGCTTTCAATGCAAAATGCTGAACAGTTAGTTCATGCGTTCATGACCTCAAGGCTAGATTATTGTAATGCTCTACTAAGTGATTGCTCTTTTCGCTTAACTAATAAACTCCAGCAGGTCCAAAACGCAGCAGCTCGAGTTCTTACTAGAACCAGGAAGTATGACCATATAAGCCCGGTTCTGTCAACACTGCATTGGCTCCCTATTAAACATCGTATACATTTTAAAATCTTACTAATAACTTACAAAGCACGAAATGGATTAGCTCCCCAGTACTTGAGTGAGCTCTTAACGCATTATACTCCATCCCGTCTTTTGCGGTCTCAAAATTCTGGCCAGTTGATAATACCTAGAATATCAAAATCAACTGCAGGCGGTCGATCTTAGCATTGTTCAGTCTTCCTAGCATTGTTCAGGAAGCACACACACTCTGTCAGTTTAAATCTAGACTAAAAACACTCTTTACTATAGCATACACATAGAACATTATCAATCTGCATTATAAAGAGCGCTATATAAATAAAGATGGCTTGACTTGATGTCTTATTCTGCATGACCGTATTCTACATCTCTTAATCCTATCCCATACCTAAACTTAACAACTACGTAACTACCTGACTAACTATTAACAAGCAGTAATTAGGAGTTTAAAGAGGCAAAAGTCGTAGTTATAGTTAGTTAATAGTGAGAATTGGACCATAATCTAAAGTGTCCATTCTGTGTTGATCCAGCCCAGCCTGTACAGATATGGCTTCATTTTCTAATGTGAAGCTGATAACAGTGCTTTTTGGAATGTTATACAAATGCGTCAATCGTTGCCTTGATACTTTACATTAGAATGATATGTAAATAGGGACCGCGTTATGGAGGATGATCAGATTTTTCTTTTCATTTTATTATTAACATGTGTTTATTCGCTCAAATAGCGTGCTTGGCCAGCTACAGAGAAACTGGTAGCCAGGCAACAGACAAGAGACCAATCCTGAGTAGCAACGTCACTACACGCAATCTACTTGCACGGTTCAGTGCGATTGGCTAGAGAATTACGGGCCGAGAGAGGTTTGTAATTCTGCCGTGCCGAACCAAGCTCAAGTGGAAATATAACAAACCGCTCCTTCCCGCTCTTAGAACTGTTCGGCCCAATGGTGGAAAAGTGGCTTTGGTTTCAGATAACTGAATCAAAACAACTTGACAGGAGAACTGAACACCCACGAGCAAAGACTGCAGATTATATTGACTTTCCTAATAAACATGAACTGCGTTTAACAAATTGTGTTTCATTTTACAGCCCTAGTTATTACTGAAAGTGACCATGGCTTCAACACACCCTCACAGACAGTTTCAAACTGCACTATAAAGTCTGAAACCTTGAAATTTGGTTGCTAGATATTCTTTTCCTTTCTCCAGGTAAACATTGTTATTAACAAAATATTTCTCTGAAAAAACAGACCTATCATGACTGAAGACTGCCCTAGAAAGAGTACACAGTCATGAATGTTTGCGAATGCACACACGCACACACACACACACACACACACACACACGCACACACGCGCGCGCACACACACACACGCGCGCGCACACACACACACACGCACACACACACACACACACACGTGCATCTAAATGATTCCCAGTGTGCTCGATCTCTAACACTAATTCTCATTCTTATCTTTTGTGCTCATCCCATGACCACCCACTTCCAGCTCCTTCATTCACTCACTCATTCTCTCTCTCCTCCTCTCGTGTTTATCTTAAGATTGATGACTCTTTCAGACTGCTATAAAGCTGTTTAAAGATGCATGAGCAGATCGGACCAGTGCTCTCTCTCTGAATTCTTCTTATGGTGGAAAGTACAGTTAAATGCATGCCTAAACTGACTTCCCTCAGAGTAATTCACTTAAAATGGGTCAGAGGTCCCTACACAAGAGCTGGGGAGAACGGAGGTATTGAGGAGACCATTATTTGCTGATATTCTAGGACACTATGGCACACAGTGTGCTATTAGCCACAGATTTACCACAGTAATTGCGGTGGGGAAAGCAAAAGGTCATGTCAATAACATGATAATTGATTGGCTCAAGGTGAACCCCTCACCCTTGCACTGCTGCTTTTACTGCAAGGTGTCTGAATAAGCTAAATAATCTCACCAGTCTGAATGGCATTGAGAAAGTCAAGTTGCTCCATTTATAAATAATGACAAATCATATATGGTCTTAGGCAGGGCTGTACAGTGCGACATACAGTGAGGAAAATAAGTATTTGAACACCCTGCTATTTTGCAAGTTGGTGCTCAATAAGAATAAACTAAAAAAGTTACACAGTGTAGCTTTAACCTTTTTACTAGCATTTTGTTTACATAGTTAGACAGATCTTGTGATGTCTCATTATAGGATTGTCTAGCAATATATCAATATATAGACGCAGAATTGCTGTATCGTGATATTATCAGTATCACTGAGCCATGTATTGTGTATCGTATCGTATTGTGAGGTACCCTGTGTTTCTCACCCCTACGACTAACACAGCACAACCAGGCCTCGCACCCCTAACTATAACTAACTTTCAAAGCCACTAAATGCTC
The DNA here is from genome assembly GCF_949357685.1 of Gobio gobio. Taxonomy (NCBI): domain Eukaryota; kingdom Metazoa; phylum Chordata; class Actinopteri; order Cypriniformes; family Gobionidae; genus Gobio; species Gobio gobio. The sequence continues at coordinate 30,576,161 of NC_137098.1, forward strand.
ACACGGTTTTAAATTGATCATGAATAATTACAGTTAAAGTACCAGAGTACTCCTTAAACACCACGTGTCTCTCCATTAAAACCATAATCGTGCCTTTTCACTGTCTTTAAATCAGGCTTCATTGCAGCTTAGTAATGAATATTACGAAAAATATCGCATAAAATATGCAGGCAATGGCGTGGCAACAATATGTACCAACAGGGTACAGTTCACTGTATATTAAATCTAAGGCTATCAATAGCATCGCCTCGGTTGTTTCAGCTTCTCCTCAAGTCTGGCTTCTCTCTCTCACTCTCACTTTCACTCTCTCTCTGATTCGGCGTGCTGTGAAAGATCTACTCAGAGCATCTTATCTTATAGCAGAGATGGTAAGACGATAAAAATACGAGTGAAAGATGATAAAAGATCGAGAGTGTGAGTGAATTGGTTTAAAAAGGATTAGTGAAGGGGGGGTCGAAATGTGAGATAGACAGAAAAGAGTCTCACCTTCTTTCTCGGCCCGAAACACAAAGGTTCTTACAGAGGTGACCACCTCAAACTTATTTTCACCCAGAGAGCGAGCTTTTTTAACTGCTGAAATAGGTATCAGGCCCTTCGAGTACATCTCCTGCAAGGAATGAGTGAGACAGAAAAATTATTCATAGAACAAAGTGGATATGGACAGACAAACTAACAGTCCAAAATTTGGACACACTTGACTGAATTTGTGTCTCTCATCATCTTATAAACCTATGTAAAGAAAATTATCAAACAAAAGAAAACTAAAACCACAAAACTAAACTAAACCCAAAAACTAAAATAAAAATAAAACACAAAATAAAACAAAAACCTCAAAACAAGCCAAAGACAGAACTAAACAAAACTAAATTAAAACTAAACACAAAACCCCAAAACAAAACATTTGTTATTTTATTATTTGTTAATTGACAATTTCACAAATATTTTAAAATGCAATGCAAATGAATGAGTGAATGAGGAGATGCATCAACACTTTTGACTGGTTTTGACTTTTGACTGGAAGTGTACAAACATTGTAACATCACTTTCATACACTGTTTCCAACAGAGCTAAATCCAGCCATAATACATCTGTTTTCTATTTAAAAAAAGAAAAGAGGGATTGAGTCAAGCACACACTCACACACTCAAGCAGGCCTGATTCCTAATACCAGTCCCCAGCTAACAGGCTTGGCACTCCAGTATTTATAGTCTGATGTTTTGTGGGGAGAGATGAGGGAAACAGAGCTAGTTGTTTAGAGAAAGGAGTGTTTGGTCTCTCTGTGTGCTTCAAACCAACATAAGCCACCAAAGCAGCAGTAGAGCTCTGTGAGACCTCCTTTAGTCTACAGAACTCATACACAGCACTCCAGTTGCTCTAAAACAGCAGACTGTGATGGATAGAAAAGGGCAAATAGTGTGGAGAACCGAAAATGAAGAGAGAGAATGAGAGGGAGACAAGAGCTATGTTTCGAAACCTAGTGAGCTACCTACGCAGGTAACGTGTTAGACAACATAGGTGACATGTCTGTTCTAAAAAGGTAGACATCTTCATTGAGCAACCTTGTTTTGGCCGAATACTAAAGTAGCGTTCCATACATCTTTTTCAGTTTCAATCAATTTGAGATTTATTTGAAAGTTTAAAATAACTTTTCTATATAAAATATATATATTTTTTGTAAGATTAAAATTTTATTTTCTGTCACTTTTGATCAAATAATGCATCCTTGCTGAATAAAAGTATTCATTTCTTTTTTTTTTATTGTACTGACCCCAAATGTTTGCACGGTACTGTATACAATATAAAATAATACTATAAATATTTTATTCATAAAATACAAAAATATATTTTAAAAAGTAACTAAACTTAACTAAAATTATTTTAAAAAATATGAAAAAAATATTTTTACCAGATTTTGAGTGTACTATGTATATTTATGATGAAGTATAATGTTTGCTTTCATTGAAATCAGTTTAGTCGATTCTTATGGAGAGCTATTTGTACAACGAACAAGTTGCTGCCTATTTAGGTCGTTCCAAAACATTCTGTTTCAGTAAGGATGCCTTAGAAGAGAGCTGCCTATGTAGACAGTAGGAAGTGAAGAAGTTCACTGGGTTTAGGAACAGAGCTAGAGTGAGCTACATAGACAAGAGGAAAAAAGGCAAGAGAAGAGAGTGAGACAGAGGGGAAATTAAAGAAAAATTCATTTGTCCATTTCAGTTGGCTGTTAATTATTATGATGACCTTGCACTATTTCCAGAACTCGTCCATCCAGAAATAGAAGAGAAGATTTAGTGAGGGACCCCCTCCTCAGCTAGCGCAAATGGAAGAGGTAATGCCAAAGATAGACTTGAAGAGAGCGGATGAGGGAGAGAAAGCGAGAAAGCAGAGAGAATGAGAAAGAGGGATAGGATAGCTTGGGGATTGCTTGATAGAGAGAGAATGAGTGAAGAAGCAAGGGATCAAGGAAGAGAAGCTCACAAAGCAGAGGGAGCGTGAGATTGCGAGCGAGAAAGACAGAGAAAGTGGGGTCAGAGAGAGCACCATCTTCTCAAATTAAGGCAGCATGTTAACAACGATGGCTGCCGCTAACCCTAATTATGGAACGGGGCAGCCATCACCTCTCTCCGGGATTTCACTCCTCGCTCACGCTTTTTCTCCAGTTTTGCATCCTTCCCTCCGCAGCCATGTTATGGCCGCGAACTTGCTGGCATTTTAATGAGACTTCCTCGGTCTAAAATCTGGACAGCAGCAGAAGAGAGTAAAGGGGGATAAAAGTGAAGAGGTGTGCATGTTTACAGGAAGCTAAGTGGCAGTAATGAGGCGCTCTCTAAGCTGCCGTTAATTATTCATTATAATTACAATTTTCAGGGTCGGAATGATGAAGGGGGCTTGAAGAGTACATGTGCAAATGCAAGCGCATCCATTAAGACTTTAGAGACGGTTTAAGTAGGTGTGTGCTTATACAAACACACACATAACTAAGACGTATGGTGCACAGAAAGTTTATAGCAGGATGTACTCGTATGGCTTGTGCGCATCTGTGATGACATGTCATGCTCACAGCAGATTGTTCTATACATGCACTTTGATGATTAAGAATACATACATCTGAATATGCAATAGAGTTGAAGGGACTGACTGATGAAGTCTGCATTTGATCAGAAACCCAGAGAGTGCTGTAATGCCATTAGCTTTTGTTTTCACTAGGGCTGGGTTAGTTCTGCAGTGGAGCCATGGGGACACCACCTGGCAGAGGTGAGCTAATGCAAGTGAGTAAAGTGTGTAAGCTGACTTCAATGTATTGTAAATGTGGAGTAAAAATCAATATAAAGCATTTGCATTTTTTTTTTTGCATTGTCTAACACTAGCCAAAAACACACAGCTGAATGTAGTATTCTAAAACATCAGCTGTCATTCACTAGCTGTAAAAAAAAATAATAAATAAAAATAAAAAATGTATTTGTCTGAAAGAAATGTCTTATGCACACCAAGGCTGCATTTATTTGACTTATTTAGAGTAAAAAGAGAAATATTGTAAAATAGTATGACAATTTAAAAGAACTGTTTTCTGTTTTAATATATTTTAAAATGTAATGTATAATATGATTTGATGCTCAAATATTATTACTGGTCCTCAATTATTAACAATGGTTCTTAATATTATAAATGTTGAAAGCAGTTTTTGCTGTTTTTTTTGGTGGAATACATTTTTCAGGATTCTTTGATCAATAGAAAGTTGAAAATAACTTTGAAATAGAAATTCTCTGTAACTTTATATATGTCTTTACTGTCACTTTTGGTCTATTTAATATGTCCATGCTGAATAAAAGTATTAAATTCTCTTCAAAAATGTACTTACTCCAAAACCTTTCAATGGTAGGTTTTTTTTTTGTTGTTTGTTTTTTACATTTTTAAAGAGCAAATCAGCATATTAGAATCATGTGATGCTGAAGACTGGAGTAATATCTGCTGAAAATTCTGCTTTGCATTACATGAAAAATTGCGTTTTAAAATATATTAATATAAAAAATAGTATTTTAAATTGTAATAGCATTTTGCATTGCTGTTTTGTGTATTTGATCAAATAGATGCAGCCTTGCTCAGCAAGAGACTTCTTTCAAAAATGTAAACTATTACCATTCTTAATTGTTCCCATGCAACTTTTAACCAATAGTGTATAAATTGCAGGTCATGGGAAGCTCACTTTTGCCCTAAGCTGGATGACTACAACCATCAAAACCAGAGGGTGGGTGGTGAGAAAGCTTTCCACTGGCACTCCCAGAGGACTTTTGAGCTTTTCTGGGTTTTCAACACAGTTGTACTTCAGATAAGAGGTAACTGATCCCAACCCAAACATCTCCACACACCCTGCCTACCGACAGGTGACACACACGTCTGTGAAAGCGTTACTTGGATCCCCTGATGTTGCAGACCTGGTCGCAAGGTTGATGAAACACCAGGTAAGTTTGGGGTGAGACCTCCATCCCCCGAGGGTCCTAAAGAAAACCAGTGGGAGTGTTGTACTTGCCTCTCTCCCACGCTTAAGGAGGTATCTGATTGATGACATCATTATGTGATGTCAAGAAGTGAGCAGTGATTGAGATTAACCATTTCAATCAGAGAAGAGAGACTAGGGAGAGGACGTGTCTGCTGAGGACAATCAGTTAGAGGAAAATTTCTTTGAAACTTTCCTTAGTTTTCTTAAGAAAATTGGTCACTTTTGCTCTATTATTATTATATAGAAGGAAGCAAGCAAGCAACCATCCAGCAACCAAACATTAACACACTAAAAACTGCTCAGAGGCCTAACTTATCCATGGCTGCAGGATTGGTTTTGCCACCACTCACACAAAACGTCTGATTAAGACAGCAAACGTTATCATTATATATACACTATATTGCCAAAAGTATTGGGACAACCCTCCAAATCATCAATGCAGGTGTTCCAATCACCTCCATGGCCACAGGTTTATAAAATCAAGCACTAGGCATGCAGACTGCTTCTACAAACATTTGTGAAAGAATGGGTTGCTCTCAGGAGCTCAGTGAATTCAAGTGTGGTACCGTGATAGGTTGCCACCGGTGCAATAATTCCATTTGTGAGATTTCCTCACTACTAAATATTCCACGGTCAACTATTAGTGGTATTATAACAAAGTGGAAGCAATTGGGAACAATAGCAACTCAGCCACGAAGGGATCAGCACATGCTGAGGCGCACAATGCGCAGAAGTCTCCAACTTTCAGCAGAGTCAATAGCTACAGACCTCCAAACTTCATGTGGCCATCAGAGTAGCTCAAGAACAGTGCGTAGAGAGCTTCATGGAATGGGTTTCCATGGCCTAGCAGCAGCATTCAAACCATACGTCACCAAGTGCAATGCAAAGCGTCTGATACAGTGGTGTAAAGCACGCCGCCACTGGACTCTAGAGTCTGGGTTTGGCGGTTGCCAGAACGGTACAGGCCTGACTGCATTGTGCCAAGTGTAAAGTTTGATGGAGAGGGGATCATTGTGTGGGGTTGTTTTTCAGGGGTTGGTCTTGGCCCCTTAGTTCCAGTGAAAGGAACTCTTAATGCTTCAACATACCAATATATTTTGGACAATTTCATGCTCCCAACTTTGTGGAAACAGTTTGGGGATGACCCCTTCCTGTTCCAACATGACTGCGCACCAGAGCACAAAGCAAGGTCCATAAAGACACGGACGAGAAAGTTTGGTGTGGAGGAACTTGACTGGCCTGCACAGCGTCCTGACCTCAACCCAATAAAACACCTTTGGGATGAATTAGAGCAGAGACTGCGAGCCAGGACTTCTCGTCCAACATCAGTGCTAGACTTCACAAATGTGTTTCTAGAAGAATGGTCAAAAACTCCCATAAACACACTCCTAAACCTTGTGGAAAGTCTTCCCAGAAGAATTGAAGCTGTTATAGCTGCAAAGGGTGGGCCAACTCCATATTAAACCCTATAGTCAAGTCAAGTCAAGTCAAGTCAACTTTATTTATATAGCGCTTTTAACAATGTAGATTGTTTCAAAGCAGCTTTACAGTGTTAAACAGGAAAATAATGCAGCATAATTTTTTTCAGCTGTATAGCCATTCTGGAAAAAACGCTGATGTCATCAGTTCATTTCAATTATCATACAGTGACAGTGTGGGCTTTAGATCAATAATTCGATCAGTAATTTAGTTTAAATGGTTAATTTAGTTTATTATTTAGATTTATTTCGATGTTTAGTTGAAAAATTTACTGAGCACGCCAAGCCAGAGGCAACAGTGGCAAGGAAACCAAAACCCCATTAGGTGACCTAATGGAGAAAAATAAACCTTGGAAGAAACCAGGCTCAGTCGGGGTGCCAGTTCTCCTCTGGCCAATAGATTAAGAATGGGATGTCATTAAAGTGCATGTAAAGGCAGATGTCCCAATATATATATATATATATATATCCGTTTTGGCAGTCATAATGTTTTTGCTCATCGCTATATAACCTATAAAAAGTGTGTGTAGCTGATGGTCCTCTTTTGATTAGGCTTAAAAGGACTAAAAGAAAGACAAGAGCATGGTACACAGAGGTGCACCCAAAGCCTCCTCTATTTCTATTTGAGCGTCCTCTACCCCCACTATTTCACACTGATGACTTCCTGCATCTAGTGCGATTTCTGTCCTACTGTGATAATACTATCTATATCTGCAAAAAGAGTGAGAGTGACAGTCGACAGCTACAGAGGATCGTTTTAGTTTTATCCCACTGCAAGTGGAAATTAAAAGAGGGATTTGCAGCAGTTTGGACATTCTGAGATACTTTAGACTGATTGTACATGCTGAGTTGTCACAGCTCTCCCCACTCAAACTGATTCAAGAACATGACATAGCAGAGCCCTGGTGTGTGTGAAAATTAGCCAATATGGGTGCGTCACCTTATCGCTGTTGTAGTAAGTGAGATTTCCTCCTTCAAGCTTCACCCATCTTCTCTGAAAGACGCAATTCCTACAAGTACAAAATGCAAAGTGTCATGTTGACAAAAACTAATGTGATATTGTTGTGAGGTGTTTCACAACAATATTCATGTAACAAGATTAAAATGACTGTCATCAGGGTTTATCAGGGCCAAAATGAATAATTGTGGCCACTGCTACCACTGGCATTGTGGTGTCAACTAGTAGTCATACAAAGAGGAAGAGAACAAAAACTAAAACAGGAAGGCTGGTTTTAACAGTGGGTTTAGCATGAATAAAAACTAATACCAAAAATAAAGTGTGAAATTTGCTGTAGCTTTATGCCTGCCCCTGTTAAAGTATTGAACGCTTGCGTTCAAATATATCAAATGATTCATACACTACTGTTCAAAAGTTTGCAGAGTCGGTACGTTTTTTTGTTTGTTTGTTTGTTTGTTTTTGAAAGAAGTCTTAAGCTACATTTATTTAATCAAAATTACTGTGAAGACTGGAGTAATTATGCTGAAAATGCAGCTTTTTTTAGTGTCACATGATCCTTCAGAAATCATTATATGATGATGATTTGGTGCTCAAGAAACTTCTTATTGGCAGTTATTTGACAATTTCTAATAATGTAAAAGTTATATACTTTTGAATTGAATGCATCTTTGCTGAATGCATCATTTTTATCTTACTGTCCCCAAACTTTTGAACAAGGAGGAGGTCTTAGGTAACATTTTCCAAGCTATAACATACAAATGGAAATAAAAAAGTTAAACTGAAAGAGAAACCAGAGACTGTTGCCTTCATCTCAATATGATCATGTTTATATATGACAAACTTTCATTCATTTCAGAAAGCCAATGAACAGAATGAGGCCACTTTGCAATTACAGTCCACAATGACTAAGTGTTAATTGACTCAAAATGTGATGTCAAGTTGATCAAGATATCAACAATTCAACATAATTTAATTCTTTGAATTTGAACAAATGAAATGTCAAGCAGCAGGTCATGTGGTCAGAGGGAGCACATTACTGCTCTTAGAACTGGAGCAATTAGCAATCAATGCTGTTAAATATGAAATGTGTGTTGTGTAATGGGACTCTATGGTGGATTCAAAACAGCTTCCAGCTTCAAAACAGCAGAACATTGGGCACTTCACAGTCAGCTTACAGCTAGAGTACAGCTTCCCGCTGTTGTGTGGCTTTAGAAGACTTGAAATGTGATGCATGAGTCATGCAGTATGGTCTCCATGCACTGTATGGCAAAAAGCAGCATGAAGTGCACCGTTTGTGTTCCACAGAAGAAAAACTCTTTTTTGTGATTATTCCTTAACATTGATACTTTGACATGTGTTTTAGTACTCGACTGACAGCATTTTCAAGAATAACCCTAAAAGAAAAGAGCATCAAACAGAGGCTCGTATGGTCCTTACCCTTGAGGGGAGAGTTTGTCCAGCCAGCCTGCTTTGGCAGCAGAGTTACGGGTCCCATAGAAACAGGCGTAGGGAGAAATGGAAACTTCGATTTGAGGGGGTCGGTCATCCAGTGCCATACTGTATATGTCATTCACATCGGTTTGTGGGTGGGCCACAGATGATGGTCCAGTACTCAAGAGAAGAGCAGGAGGTGTAGGATTATTAGAAGAGCTTTCATTAGCCAATCGCTGACTAAGTGTCGATGCTTGGAGAGTGGCGTAATCATCATCATCATCATCATCATCATCATCACCACCATCATCATCAACATATTGCTTGGAAAGGTCTTGCTTGTTATTTTGTGCTTTGGGTTGTGTCTGCTTGTTTCTAAAAAAAAAAAGAAGAAGAAGAAGAAGAAGAAAAACCAAGCATAAGTTGGCATAAGAATAAGGCTAAATACTAACAAGAAGCTTCATTTAATTTCTATTAATAAAGAATACTTTTGATTCATTGCTTTTGTTTTAAAAGATGACCATATTTAGTGTTAGAGGGATAGTTCACCCAAAAATTTAAAATTCTCTCATTAAGTTATCCTTTTGTCGTTCCAACATACTGTATGACTGACTTTCTTCAAATGAACATAAAATAATATATTTTGATACATTTCTATTTTGATAAGTGGTTTTTTTTTTTTTTTTTTTTTTACAATAGTTAATGGTAACCAACATTTGGTTATCACCTTCTTTCAAAAATACAAGTCATACAAATTTAGAACGTGAAGGTGGGTGAATGTGAAGGAGAGTGAAATTTTGGAGTGAACTAATCCCTTTAAGAATAGATCATTTTGATGAGGATATGTAGAGAATAATTGATAATTAATTACTGAATGGGACACAATACCACAATAGGGCATTTGAAAAATCAACAAACTGTGTGTTACATTCACAAAAACCAGCACGCATCAAAGTTTATTAGGCTGCGTTTAGACCGCAGGTAAATGTGGCCCAAATCTGGGGCCTGTACCATGATGGTAGTTTAACAAACTCAGGGTTACAGGATTAGTTTCGAGTTGACAAAACCAAACCAATCTATTCAGGCTTTGTTGGTCCCATGATGCTGATCATCAGCTTTCTCTGTCAACTCAGGCTTTGATCCTGAGTTTAGGAGTTTAGCTGTGACATCAGCAGTGAACAGCCAATCACATGCTGTGGATCAGTGAAACTGAGATTCACTTCTCATGAGAAAAGCAGTGAGATTCATTTCTCTCTTCTGCAGAATATACATGATTGAAAAATATTAAGAATTTAAACAAATTTACACAGAAGAAAAGAGCTGTCAAGGACAACTTTAAGAAAAATCTTATACGTCAATGCAAGTAAAAGTTATGAAGTTAGTTTAGTTGATATATAGAGAGAATTGAACATTTATGCTCACATGTAATTCTTTATAGATTTAGTTATTGAATTTAAAGCTTATTTGTATGACCTTTATATAGGCTATTTAGTTTAATATTAACAAAATGCCTATTAATGATTGATTTACTCAAATTATACATGTGTAATTGATTAAGGGTATAATAATTAGATAAATTATATTTAAATAATTCAAAATTATTATTATTTTAAATAAGCATTGTTAAAAGCCAGAGGCTTAAGTCTTTAATAGCCATTAGCTAGTGACCTTTAATTTGGAGTAGAAACAGAAGGAGTGTCTTTATTGCATCAGAGGTGTGTCACTTTGCTCACAGCTGATTGGTCCAATTTCAGTTTGAGATCTCTTATACAGAACATAACCTGCCCTGGAGCAGGTTAGCTGTGGAGCGTAAGTTACTATGGAGATGAACACTGCTAAAAGCCAAACCACTTTAATGGTACCTAAAACCCAGGATTGGCACAAACTAAGCTTAAACATATCTGGCTAGCTAGCTAAACCGGCTTCATGGTATAGGCCCCTGCTCATCTGTGACTGTGGCTTTGTTTTTCTCATGACAGTGTGAACAGCACAAACCACATGGAATCTGATCTTTTCAATTCCGATTTGGGCCACTTCCATATGTGCTCCTAAATCTGATACAGGGCAGATGTTTTGAAATGCGACCACAATCAAAACAGTCATACCGGAATTCATGAAACTTTTATGTCACTCTAGAGCAGGGGTAGGGAACGTTGATCATCTGTCACTGCCCTGTAGAGTTTACAGGCAGGTGATTGTTTTTTTTCAGTGTTGGAGCTAAACTCTGCAGGACAGTGGCTCTCTAGGATCAATGTTCTCTACCCCTACTCTAGAGCAACATTCGTCAAAATTCTGGGCTCATGGGAGTCACTTTAAAGATTTTACATACTCAACGTTATCAGGACAGTTGCAAAAAGTAGTCAGTTGAAGGACAGTGATGTGTCAGAACTCATAAGTATTACAGTAACAGCTCTATTCAAGCAAAACATGAGGGCACGTATCAAATGTTTAAAAAATCTGCTCTCTTTTCTCGCTTCCTCGTCTTAGTTTTTTTAATATTGCCAGCGTATAAATTCTCTGGCTTCAGTAGCAGATCGCACTATAAATAAATCCGTAAATAGCTTACTTTAATGTCCTCTGTGTTTACTTCCGTATGACAGTGTGCTAGGAACGTCTTTTTATCATTCTTTTGCGCATGAGGGTCAGTTCATGACCATGATCTGTTCGCACTGGAATCTGATATTGGCCACATTTAAAACAACAATCTGAATATATACAAAACATTTTTTATCAGAGCAATAAATCGGAATTGAGCACTAAGGCTCACAGTGTGAGCCTTATTTTAGAATTAGGTTGCTGAAGTCCAAGCTAAAGGACACTAAAGTTCACCACACTGTTTACCTCGATGTCTGCTTTTCCAGGTTCTCTTTTACTCCTTGATAGGACATTACATCTTTGCCCAAATCCTGGAAAACAAATACAAGCAAGATGAAACTCAACAATACACTTCTAAACACTTCTATGAACTATAAGTAAGAGCAAGCCTATTTTCTAAGTTGTGTTTTGATACCATTCACCCCTTTTACAGTTGCATGAAAAAGTATGTGAACCGCTTGCAGAATCTGTGAAAATGGGAATAATTTTAACTAAATAAGAGGGATCATACAAAATGCTTGTTATTTTTTATTTAGTACTGTCCTTAATAAGATATTTTACATAAAAAAATTTACATATAGTCCACAAGACAAAAAATAGCTGAATTTATTAAAATAACCCTGATAAAAAGTTTATGAACCATTGATTCTCAGTGGTGTGTGTCGCTCCCTGGATGATTCACGGCTGTTTTTTTGTTTTGTGATGGTTGTTCACGAGTCCCGTGTTTGTCCTCAGCAGTTAAACTGCCCAATGTTCTTCAGAAAAATCCTTCAGGTCCTGCACATTCTTCAGTTTTCCAGCCTCTTTTTCATATTTGAAACCTCTCCAGTAATGACTGTATGATTTTAAAGGATTAGTTCACTTTCAAATAAACTTTTGCTTATAATTTACTCACCACCTTGTCATCCAAGATATCCATGTCTTTCTGTCTTCAGTCGAAAAGAAATGAAGATTTTTGATGAAAACATTTCAGGATATTTCTCCATATAATGGAAGTCAATAGACCCCAAACGGTTCAAGGTCCAAATGAGAGGTTCAGTACAGCTTCAAAAGGGCTTTAAACCACATCAAACGGTACCAGACGATCAATAAGGGTCTTATCTAGCGAAACGATCTGTCATTTTTTTTTAAATAAATAAAGTTTAAGTTTTAGAAACACAAATGCTCGCCTTGCTCTGTTCAGTGATGCGCGCGGTCTAGCGTGACCTTTTCAACGTAATTACGTCACGAGCGCGCATCACTGAACAGAGCAAGGCGAGCAAAATTATTCCCATTTTTCACAGATTCTGCAAGCGGTTCACATACTTTTTCATGCCACTGTATGTATGTCTTGGGGCATTTTCAGACCTGTAGACCAAAATGCAGACTTAAATCTTTACGTTGCATTTTCTCCATTGTTTGTTTAGCTTTCACAGGGAAACCTTTCGAAGCATACCAAAATGTTACATATAATTTATAAGTAAGAGCGGGAATCAAGGCTTTTTTGGGAAAGTAATTTTGCAATGCACCTGTTTTGTAGAGCAGTGGCACTTTAAGATGAAGAGGTGATTTCTGGTTTTCAACTGCACTAAGTAATGTGCTCACATATAGAATTAGACACTGCTGCTTTAAGTAACATTTCCCATTGTGAATTATGACAGTTTGGTTGCTTGGACCTTTAGGTCGGATTGCTTTCTCATCACAAGCAAACCAATCAAAAGTTTGTTTTCAATAAGGTGAGACCACACCGTTCAGCCTGATTATTTCAGTGTGGATCTGAAAGTGACTGCCAAATCACGAACTGAATTAAGGTAGAAAGCGCACCAGGTTTTGAAAACAAATGCTCCAAACTAGCCAGGTGTAACAGCACCCTTACTGAAACTATAACTCATGAAGAACTGGTGTTAGAAATCGGAATATGCTCTACATGCGAGTTCATTAGCATGTGATTTCACCACTGATAATATGTCATTCATTTCAGTGCAAAAAAATCCAGGACAGGCATTTTTTGTATTCACTTACCAATTCACTTTCTGCTGAATTGTACAGAAAAAGCTCTCCATATGGGGAAATGGGGGACAGGGGCGTTTGAACCGGTTCTGTAATTACAAGAGGAAAGAGTCATTATGACAAAACAGGTTGTGGTTTTGGTGGTGTGAGTCTATGAGGAGGGCAAAGGGGAAAGAGTAAGAAAGAAAGAACGAGGCATGAGAAAGAAAAGAACAAGCATAAAATGAGATCCCACACATTGTCCTTTAGTGCAGCCAGCTTAGAAAATGTACCAAAGAGGGAGCAGCTTGGGTGACTAGTTGTCAAGGTGACAAATGACCACCATATCTCTGCAGAGACAGTAAGGGGCAGCATGAATCCCAGACTGTTCCCTCCGGACGGACACACACATAGATATATAGCTAATAGACAGGCCCCCCTGAAAGATAAGACCCTACTGTAGGGTGTTTGATCTAGACGCCGCTATGTTATCTATGATAGAACTGTACTGTATTGTATCACATCTTAACCCAGTAGCTGTGGTGTCATTTCAGATCAGTGTCATCGTTTATCATTTTCAAGAGATGACCTTCTAACTACAGATGATACGCTCGCTCTCTTTTTCTCCCTCTCTGCCCTGTTTTATCCATCTTCAACAAGAACCTTGTGTAAATTGCTCAGTGAGCATTTTGTAAATGAATGTGGGATATCACAGTCCTTTTTTGCCCCCTCTATGCTGTCATCCTTAACTTGAAGGTACCAAAATATTATAAACCATAGATTAAACATTGATTTTTCTCAGCGTATTCTCTAATCATCAAGTTCTTCTCTGTTGCAAACTAATTCCCTTGTCACAGTCTATACTTTTTAGTTGGAGTACCTAAAACTTTTTCTCTAAAACTTAATCTACCTTTCCATTACATTTAAGTCTCACGAGAGTAAGAACAGAATTAGGTTGTAGATGTTGTAGACATGCATTATTAAACTACTTTTACACCTACTGTAAGTCAGGTTTCTGACTTCAGTGTAACTTCAAAATTCTCGACTACACACACACGCACAGACAACAGACAACTTGCAAATAATTTCCAAACTATTCCTCTAGGACACTAAAAGTACCTTTCCCGCAGCAATTACAAACACTGCGACATGTTCAGAATGGAGACGCAAACATTTCAAAGCCAAAGGTGCTTTCAAAGACACAAAAGCAAGTAGCTGTAGGTTTGGCAAACTAGGCTTCTCCACATACATGCATACGGAGATAAGAGCAAATTCCATTGAGAGACTACAGTACTGGATTTGTCTCTTTCCCAATTTATATTCGAAATCCCATTTATTTTAAAAGAGTTTAAAAAAAAAAAAACATCTCAATGACTCAATCACGAAGCAGAACAAAAGATATAAACCACTAAAACTGAAATAAAGTGAACCATAGTGTACCTTCTTGACTGCTTGTGGGGCAGACGGGTCCCTCAGACCTTGTGAGATGGTCAGTGTTGTTGTGTGCGGCCCCATTCCTGCACACACATTTGTGAGGATAAATGTGTAAATGTTTTGTGAATGTCTTAATGAATGGATAGAAAAACCACACAACATTTTACAGTCCCATTCTGTGACACTCGAATGAAGACCGATCACTAAACGATAAGGATCCCTTGGGAGAAGTACTGAAGTGTTTCTTCAATTATGGGCACTTTTAGTCTTATAAACTCAAAACACTTCAATTTGTCTACCAGCAATGTCCTGCAGTTTATATACACCTGTGATACATGAGTTCTGCAATTTGTGTCAGTTATTTCTGGAAATCATGAACATATAGACCACAATGTCATTTCCAACACATGCCAATAGCATTGGTGAAAATGCTGATGTAAATAAATAAATAGTATTTTGGAATGAAATGGCCAACTCTGTTGTTTTGCTAAGGCTAATTTCTAACAATATATAAATTAACTTAATATAAATTAATATAAACGTAATTCCTTGAGTGCTTGTGTACAAACAGCATTATGTCTCAATTTCCCATCACAAAATGTTTCAGACATTCAGTTTCATTGTAAATAAGATCCTAATGACATATGCTGGCGTTCACAAAGCCGCTGTGACACCAAGTACCACTAGTTTTGCCAAACAATTGCAGGTTCTGCAGCAACCGAAACAGCAAAAATAATTAATTTTGGACCATAATAGTTTTAGAGGAACAAAATCATTGAATGAATCAGCTATGTTTTATTTGTGCTTTCCTGACCCCACCCCCTTTCTCTCCCACTTTGTTTCCTGTACTCTCTCCAGCTATACTATCCAAATAAAGCCAGAAACATTAAAATATATATTTAAAAAAAAACAATAATACTTCATTTTGGTGCAAAACTAATTAACAAATAAAAACATTTTCATTCATATTAATTTGTATATTTACTCACCAGTCATAAGGAGGTTTGAAGGGATGTTCAGGGATCTCTGGTACAGGCCTGTGTCGTAGCTTAAAGGAGCGGGTGGACCTCGGCTCAGAGGGTACATTAATAAAGGGGCTCTCCTCATATATTTCATTTTCAACCATTTCTCCTTGAAACCCTACATAAGCTCCTTCTGAGGGAAAGTCATTCTCATCTGGAATAGGTTCTTCTGAAAAGTTCTCCAGTGAGTCGCTGCTGCCATGCTCAGAGGCGGAGCTAGAGCTGGAGGAAACCGCATGACGTGTTTGACTAGGAAGCGTTTGACAACCAATGGCCATCCGCTCTGAGTCAGCAATAGTCCTTGCAGGAACAGTTTGGCTAGTCGCTAGCCGGATATTACTGCCCTGGGGGTGCTGACAAGATGTTCCCCTCTGCCTATCCTTGGGAAACACTTGTCTAGGCCTTGGAATCGGCTTTCTCCTCACTGGTACTTTTATAGAACTTTTATTTCCATCTGCTTCCACCATCACGGTCTCCAGGCTGCTTAAGATCCTCCGCCGGTGTCCTGTGGGAATATAGTCCACCTCGAGAAGCTTCTCCTCAGTTAGGTTCCTGAGGTCCTTAAAGCAACGGTAGCCAGCCTGGGCAAAGCTGGGGGCATATTGGGGCAGGTGCAGACTGGTCAGCCACACAGTTATCTCCTGGTCAGGCTCCATAGAAGATGAGACACAGGGATCTTTCAGTGGTCATGAAATCTACCGTATGCCATTGGATGACAAGGTTACTCTGAGACCAGTTGAAAAGATGTGGCAACACACCCTGGGAAAAATAAACTTGTGTTTAGGGATGGGTGATATGGCAAAAATATCATATCACAATTTTTTTCGGGCAGGATCACGATCCATGATCTTATCACAATTCTTTTTCAAAATATTGACAGACCATTTAGGCAAAAGTAGGGGTGGGGGATACGACCAACATTTCAATTTATTTTATTTCATTAGTTTATATTTGTTATTAAAATTAAGAACAAAGATTCAAATTACAAATAATATGACAAACACAATATAACAATGGTTCTCAAGCTTTTTTGGGCCAGCGGGTCATCTAGGTCTAACAGATTTGATTTGAATAAACAGTTATCATTAGCTTCCCAAGGAGCAAAGAAGCCATGTGAATAGAAATTATATTTATGAGTGTAGAATAAACGCTTCAGTAATTTGGCATTGAACCTTAACGTACAAACTACAGCCAATCAGCAAACAAGAAGTGCTCATATACATTTTTGTGTCTGAATGCTAAACGCCCTTGTTTCCACTGGAAGTTTGGCAGCTGCGCTACAGAAAGCTGACAGAAACATTGAAGTAAATAGTCATTGCTATGGAAAATTATACACAGTGGATTCTATTCACATTGGAATAATTGGCAGGTTACACTCTGTCTAGTACACCGGTTGCGAACAGCGTGACAAGTCATGCCAAAAGCACATGGAACCCATTAAAATCAGCGATTCTGACCACATTGGACACACGTCAAATAGCCGACAGTAAACAGATGCTATGTTCTATTTCTCACATCAGTAGCGCAAGTGGATCCAGTGCAAGACAAAAGCATTTTGAACCTTAAGACTTAATGCACATATCTAATATACCAACATGCATCCAAACTGTTTCCATTTACTTAAGATAAACAACCGTGTCTATATGTAAACCTTGTGTGTATTTGACAGTTCACGCCCAATAAGTTTGGTACTCACACGCTGTGTGACAGGCTTTTAGTGTGTGTGTGCTCAGAAATTTCAGAACAGCGTGCAAATAAAAAGTTAAACTGGCAAGGCTTAAAATGGATGCAAATAATTAACTTTCATTATTGCGAAGAACTGCAATGGGTGCGTAACTCTACCTCTGCATTGCTAAACATGATGTGAACATACGTCGCATTGAACATTATGTTGGGACTGATATTGCACACCCATACGCGTTTCTGAATAATTTTCTTCGCATTAAAGGGGTCACGACATCAATCATATTTTCTTTAAAAGGTACAACATGTAACTTTTGGACCTCTAGCAGTTAAAAAAACAAAACTGTGTTAATTCTCATTCACTAATATTAATTAACATTAGCAACACATTATTAGCTGTTTGATAACGTAGTCAAGCCAAAGTAAAAAAAGTTGATACTTTTTTTTTTATACAATTCAGTCAGCCAATCATAGCAGTGGCTGTTAACTGACAACACTCAAATAAATATCTTATTATCAGTATAAGTGAAATCCAAGGAACATTTTTAACTGGTTATGTTCTGGCTGTTTTGGAGTTTAAGATTTTAAACCAACACCTGATAAACATTAAGTATGTGATATTAAATTACGCCTGTAGTCAACAATTGTATCCCTTAAAACTCATCTTTGATCACCAAAATGACATATTTTAACAAAAGTATAAAAATATATATACAAAAATATACAAAAGTATCACGCTATGATACAGTGAGACGTGCGCCATATATAGAAAGTGTTCAGGAGGCATACTATAAGGTTTTACGAGAAAGAAACCATATTATTCCGCCAAAATACTGAGCTCGGCCATTACTCCGTGCGCGCTCCTGTGAGTGCATAATCCAAGAGTGTTACTCGAAAGGTCTCTATATTTATAACCAATAAATAATCTCATTGTCGTCCTTATTTTCTTTTCTTTTTTGGGGGGAAAATTTAGAACTTTAAGATCATTCTTTATAAGGTTTTGTTATTCAGAGAAAATTGATACATGGCCATTTCTCATCTTTGTTAAGATGAATCAACACTACAGGCCAGTTTACACCAAGACAAATGTTTAGTCCGAAAATCTGATGCAATAAATATTTTAATTTGAATAAACAGCAGTTAATGCATCTGTTCAGATCCACACAAACCGTCATATGCTATCAATGCAACACATTATTTTACAGAGATGCATTCTAATCCATCGCACTGTGAATAAAACTGGCCAACCAATAAGAGTTGTGCTTTTGGTCATGTATCCGTATACATATAATAATGAATAGAAGGGTGGGGGTGGGGGGGGGGGGTCTGGACATGACTTTCTTTCTCTGTACAGTTGTATTTGGTGTTGTCTGATAAAAAATGAACAGCCTTTTGAAAACATGTAAATGCTGAATGACTGACATCAGACATGGAAAGTTGCAGATTGCTGCCCTGGCATGTATGCGTGTTATGTATGTGCTATAAAATATATAGGGTATATCAGCATCTTGATAAGCAAACAGTGTATTATACTTTTGAGAATATATTACCAGTTGATGAAAACATGCCATCCTCAAATCTCATTGGCTACACAATCAGCTTTTGTAACTAGCCATCATATTACAGAAGTCACTCTTAAATTGTTCTGTACTTGCTACAGCAAACAGAAGTAGTTCAGATAGTGTCTGTATAATCAGATAACCAGCCATCCACTGCCACTTTTGTCCAGCTCACAAAATATTTCCATTTTCTGTCGTTATAAATAGTTTTGTATAAATACAGTATAAATGTATGAAGACTGACAAGAACAAAGGCATGATAAATGACTAGCTGTCCACTGCCTTCTGATCATATTGCAAATATATAATGATATCGAATGAACTCACTCTCAAAATTTGGTTTTCACTCCTGTAAATTCCAGGTGGGGATTTAAAGTGACTGTAATTTTCTTTCATAACTAAATTATGCACAAGATAACTGTGTTTAGCATGGCAAACAAGACTGACAATCATATTGCACTGCCGTGTGAATGTACACATTTTGACCGCTTTGTTTTGGTTTATAGTTGTTTTTCCTGAAAATTAGAAAATTATTAATGAATTCAGCTGCTAATTATATGCCAATTACATATTATACCATCTTGCTCTTTCTAGAGAAGTATTATATTGTTGTATGTTCACTAAAAATGTTTTAATGAACCTGAAGATTAGTTTCTCCACAAGCACTCAAGCTGGAGCAACATTGTCAAAAGTTGCCTTAAATTCAGAATGTAAAAGCACCCACATTTAAAAACATTAAAATGATAGAATAAAGTACGCACATAATGAGAATAAAACCTATTCCAGGATGATTAAGATATTTTGCATTGCAGCATTATATCCATGATAACTCCCCTGTGTAAATTTCAGTGAAACACTAAGCAGCATTTCTTCAATACTAAAATTCAATTCATGTTTTCACATGCGTCTAAAACAATTCTTTCAGCCACTGCGGAGATGTTTAAAAAGATTGAGTAACTTTATCAGCGATGTGAATATTAGTTCCACAGCATTTAAAGAGCTCTTTCAGTACACTTTAGTGTTATCTGCTTCTCCTTTTCTCCACATCACTTCTTTCTTTTCTTTTTTCGAAAACAACCACAAAAGTATTTTAAATAAGTCTTTAATTTTTTTTAAAAAAAGGTTCCCATCTTCAAAAAGACAAAAATAATTATTTATTTTTGTCAATGCTGAAATATAACTGAAGAGTACAGTCTGTTCTTTGACGATGTATTGCACTGTGGACCTGGATTTTTTTTTTATTATATTGTATTATTTAAAGTCATTTTAAAAAATGCTGTTTATTTTCAGCATTCAACTGCAAGGTAGTCAAGTTTTCAAAATTTTAAAAATACATAAAAATACACAAGTATTCACAGCTTTTGCTCAATAATTTTGTTGAAGTACCTTTACAGCCTCAAGTCTTTTTGAGTATGATGCTACAAGCTTGGCACACCTATTTTTGGGCAGTTTCTCCCATTCTTCTTTACAGGATGTCTCAAGCTCCATCAGGTTGGATGGGGAGCGTCAGTGCACAGCCATTTTTCAGATCTCTCCAGAGATGTTCAAACGGGTTCAAGACTAGGCTCTGGCTGGGCCACTCAAGGACATTGACAGAGTTGTCCCGTAGCCACTCCTTTGTTATCTTGGCTGTGTGCTTAGGGTCGTTGTCCTGTTGGAAGATGAACCGTCGCCCCAGTCTGAGGTCCAGAGCGCTCTGGAGCAGGTTTTCATCAAGGATGTCTCTGTACATTGCTGCATTCATCTTTCCCTCGATCCTGACTATTCTCCCAGTTCCTGCTGCTGAAAAACAGCCCCACAGCATGATGCTGCCACCACTATGCTTCACTGTAGGGATGGTATTGGCCAGGTGATGAGCGGTGCCTGGTTTCCTCCAGACATGACGCTTGCCATTCAGGCCAAAGAGATCAATCTTGGTTTCATCAGACCAGAAAATTGTGTTTCTCATGGTCTGAGAGTCCTTCAGGTGCCTTTTGGCAAACTCCAGGCAGGCTGTCATGTGCCTTTTACTGAGGAGTGGCTTCAGTCAGGCCACTCTAACATACAGGCCTGATTGGTGGAGTGCTGCAGAGATGGTTGCTCTTCTATAAGGTTCTCCTCTCTCCACAGAGAAACGCTGGAGCTCTTTCAGAGTGACCATCGGGTTTCTTGGTCACCTCCCTGATTAAGGCCCTTCTCCCCCGATCACTCAGTTTGGCCGGGCGAACAGCTCTAGGAAGAGTCCTGGTGGTTCCAAACTTCTTCGATTTACAGATGATGGAGGCCACTGACCTCATTGGGACCTTCAATGCTGCAGAAATTCAATCCTGTCTCGGTGGTCTACAACAATTCCTTGGACTTCATGGCTTGTTTCTGAATACTTATGTACATGTGATTTTTGTTTTGTGTTTTAATTTTAATAATTTTGCAAAGATTTCAAACAAACTTCTTTCATGTTGTCATTATGGGGTATTGTTTGTAGAATTTTGAGGAAAATAATGTATCCATTTTGGAATACGGCTGTAACATAACAAAATGTGGAAAAAGTGAAGCGCTTTCCGGATGCAGTGTAAATATTCCGTCATTTCCTTCGCTTTTTCAAGTATGGAAGCACTTGAAACAGCATTCATTTGCATTCTAGGCAGTGGATCAAGTTTGTGGATCAAGTCTGTGGCAAACCTCAAGTGTTTTCCGTATACTATTCAGTATACACCCCTTTCGCGCATCGCGCCTGACTCGGCTCAAACACAACACGCGAACCCATCCATCCCATGTATTTGACATAACGCACCACCCAGCATACCAGAGTAATAAAAAGTCACCGCTCACCACTATATATAAAAAAAAATTTAAAAAAGATTTTTTGTGTTTCATCAAGTAAGAGTGTTAATCTTTCTTCTGAAGCATTTCACTTTTGGTGTGAAAGGGCTTTTACAAAAACAGAACTTTAGTTATGTTGTAATTAAAACACAAATAACCAATAACACAGTTATATATTATAATAACACAATATTGTATCGCTTTACTTTTAAAAGTAACCTTCTCCAACACTAGAGATAAGAATATGTACAGTACCTGTCAAAAGTTTGGAAACATTAAAAAAAAAAATCTCTAAAGTCTCTAAAAACACTAATATTGTGAAATATTACAAACTGAAAGAACTGTTTTCTGCACTTATAAAGCATTTATTTATCTTGGTTAATGTTCATTTCAACATTTACTAATGCATTATTAAAATATTGTTAACATTAGTTAATGCACTGTGAACTAACATGAACAAACCATGAACAGCTGTATTTTTATTAACTAACGTTAACAAAGATTAACTAATGCTGAACAGAGGTGTTGCTCATGGTTAGTTCATGTTAACTAATGCATTAACTAATGTTAACTAATACAACCTTATTGTAAAGTGTTACCAAATATATTTTAAAATGTAATTTATTACATCATTACTTCACTTCACTTTAATCACATGATCCTTCCGAAATATTCTGCTGATTTGCTGCTCAACAAACATTTATTATTATTATTATTATCATCATCATCAATGTTGAAAACGTTTCTGCTGCATAACATCTTTGTGAAAATTATGGTACTTTTTCATGATTCTTTGATGAAAGTTCATTGAACAGCATTTATTTGCATTTATTAAATGTATATGTTAAATTTACTAAAGCATTTATTAAATAAAAATCTTTTGTACCATTATAAATGTCTTCTCTGTCACTTTTGATCAATTTAATACATCCTTGATGAATACAAATATAAATTTCTCTTTTAACATCTTACCACAAATGTCTGAAAAGTATCAATGTTTCTACAAAAATGTTAAGCAGCAAAAACTGTAATCAACACTGATAATAATAATAAAAACAAATTCTTGAGAAGCAAATCAGCATATTAGAATGATTTCTATTTGAGGATCATGTGACACTGAGGACTCGAGTAATGATGCTGCATTTCACAATATTACTGTTTTTAATGTATTTTTGATTAAATACATGGTTGAGGAAATATCATATTGTGTTAAAAGAAAATGTATGAACACATGAGAACAGTTCCTAGTCTCTGTTTTTATTTGAGCTCCATCAGATGATACCTCAAAAGAACATTCTCTTACTGTTAAGTGTCACTGTCAGGGACTATTTTTCTGGTGGAAGGATGTATTGTAATGATTTTACTTTCGGTATCAATTTATGTATTGTGTGGTAACCAATTTATGGAAATGTAAAAAGGTACTCGAGGTATGCTGTGTCAGGAATACTGCACGGCCTCTTGTAACTTATTGCTTGCATATAAAAAGAAAGTTGATGGACGAGCAAACTGATTTTGAGTGATGTCTAAGAACTGCAACACTTGTTTCCTGATTATATTTCCAGTCATTTTAGCAATGTTTTCATTCTTTAGTGCTTCTATACTAGCCTGTAATATCAGAATTCTTCCAGGATCTCCAGGAAGATCTTTTGATAATGTTTTGACAACAGTAGATGTCAACTACAAGGCAACTTTTTAAGGAATTCTGTGTTGTCTGTTTTAATTTTCCACGGTTCAGTGTTTCTGTATGATTTAATACAAAATTATCATCAAAATCGGTGGTAATCAAACCAGGTGGAAATGTATAAAACTTCAACTATTTTATTATTTTTTTTAAATATAATCAGCCAAATTGTATTCATTTCTCTCTCTCTTTAGCCCTGCAAAGCCCTGTACAACAGAGGTTTACGCCGAAAAATTAAAACTCTTTCATTACTCACCCTCATGTCGTTTTTAAACTGATAAGACTTCCGTTCATCTTCAGAACACAGCTGAACTTGGACGCTTCAAAAAGTTAATAAAGAGATCGTAAAACGAATCCATATGAATTGAACAGTTTAGTCCAACATTTTCTGAAGAGACACGATCGCTTTATATGATGAACAGATTGAATGTAGGCTTTTATTCACATATAAACACTGGACATGTTGCCATTCAAGGCCACTCCCACCTCTGCTATGAATATGCTTAATCAAATACAGCCTTGCTTTAGTAGGAGATACTTCATAGCAAACTTTTAGTCATAATGTTGCCGACTTTGTATTGTTCCCGGGTGCAATAAGAGTAAACATTTAGCGGGAGTAAATTACTTCAGTTCCCAGTGAAGGATCCAGCGCGTTGTAGGCAATGGCTAAAGGGTGCAAAGAAACTGAAGAGAAAGAGAGTGCAACGGAAAATCTGAAAAACCTCAATGTTTGTAGTCAATATTTCAAACTGGATGACCACAAACACAGTGTTTAAGGCTAAACTGAGAGGAAAAAAATTTAAAGAAACTGCCGTTCTGTCAGTTCCGCCGAACCAAACGCGTACATGTAAGAAAGCTGTTGCCATAGTATTCCATTTGTACCATACAGCTGTTTAAATAGTAGATAATAATAGTAGCGATACAATTTTCAGTCATAAACCTATAACCCTACAAAATATAATCTGTATTTTTCACGAAAGCCCCAGAGCTGTCAAAAGACCACCTGGTGACGCGTTTTGCAGACTATGGCTGAATATTCTCATAAATTCATTACATGAATATTGATGTAGGCCTAAGCGTTGCCCAGTGCAACAACAGACAATATCATAGGAACTGGATATATTGAAACACCGGTTTTTCTAAGATAAACCAGTGATAATATGTGGCACATTAATTTGTTATTGAAACCTTTGTAAAAGAACATTTTTGTCCTTATTTGGCCTCAAAAAGAAAAGCAATCCAAAAAGTAATACAATGGAAGTTAAAATCCATTACTGCAATACAGTAATCCATCGGATTAGGTTACTAAATATATTTTACAAAACACAGCCAATCTGTACCGGAAGACTTATTCAAAGCAATTCTACCAGCCAGGCTATAAGGTATTGTTCACTAAACATAAAAGACTGCTTTTGTTCAAATCGGTTTAGGCTTTAAGCAAATCAGGTTTTTCAATTCCAAAAATCTCTGATCTCTGATTCAGATATCTGGGTAACTGAATAAAGTTCACATCTTTGGCACAAAACAATGCTTTCACAACCTCTAAACCTGCACTGGCATGCATCTGTGTTTTACCAGTTCAGACATGGGCACAGTATAGCATATCCAGCCAATGCAGCAATTCACTTGTTTCCACCCTGAATCTGTCCTGTTACAGTCGCAGACAGCAGGGACAATTTTATATGCAAGTGATAAAATCTAACCATATAATTAGACATTGTTATAGCAAGAAAAGGCTTCTAAACTTGTT
This sequence comes from Gobio gobio, assembly GCF_949357685.1. NCBI lineage: Eukaryota > Metazoa > Chordata > Actinopteri > Cypriniformes > Gobionidae > Gobio > Gobio gobio. The sequence goes on from NC_137098.1 coordinate 30,601,017, forward strand.
TTTAAAAGGAAGGAGAAAATGCCAACAAGTTGCATGACTTGCTCTAATCCCTAAAAAACAACTATCCAAGGTAAAAGAACATTAGAATCAGGCTTCATTACATACGGTTTCATTCGCAGTGAGAATAAACATAGTTTGTGTTCTGTGCAGTGAATTAATGTCTGATGAGAGCTTGAATCCATCAAAACTCAAGAGACATTTAAAAAACAACACTCAAACAACTCAAAAGTCATAAAAAACTAAATGTTGAAAATAAAAAAAATATATTGAAAAAGTATTGATGTTTTCAAAGAATGACAACAAATCAACAAAACCATAAGTCACACTAGCTCTGATTTATGCATTCACAAAATTATCAATTTCTTCAGGAATGTTATTTTGCATATCGTTGGGCCTATGCACTTCACAGTAATATCATAATAATAACTGTTTTTATAGAGTCTACTTCTGTATGACAATTCGAGTGGTGTTTTGTTACCACTTGATTGTACCATTTAAAAATGGGTACTGCAAACAAAACCAGAGAGAGACAACAAAGGGTATGTTTCTTGAAAGCTCAAAACCAAGAACAAAAAATTTTTTAAACATTTGAACTACATTATACCAGTACAAACAGGTTCTTCAATCAATTGCTCATCATTATGAGTAGAGAAAATTTATTTGAATGAACTGGAACACCCAAAATGTTTCACAAAAGAAAGAAGGCTAATCTGTCAGCTGTCACGTTTTCCTAAACATAGCTGTAAACAGGATTTATTTATGTGGTGAAATGTCCCCGTTTCACCAGCAAAAATGTTGCAGTACTAGTCTTTATAACAAGCACAAGCATGTAGGCCCGTGCCCGAGTAAACCAAAGTGATTACAGTGAGAAGAATGTACACAAAGAATTTGCTTAAAGGAACAGTTCACCCAAAAATCTGTTATCAATAATGCCGGGTAGATGATTTTTAAAGTCGTAGGATCGCTGTTCTTCTCACATTAACTGTCTGGGATACCATTTCGTTGCTGTTGTGTGCACATTACATGACGGATCAGCAACAGGGTGTCACACATTACACAACATTTCAATATGAATAATCGTCGACAACCCCTGTCTTGTCTGACTACGTTTTAAAACCAAACACATGTGAGAAGCGATACAGGAAATAACGAACAGGAATTCTTGTGCGAGACTGGATTTCTTCCTGTTAAAATGATAGCCCGCAAGAAGCCCGCAAGTTGTCAGTGCACTAATTTGCAGCGAAAAAGACTTGTTGCAGGTCTTTGACATCTCCCCTTGAACTTTTCCTTGCCCTGTATTTTGCTCTCTAATTGGCTGTAGGTTGTCACCGATGTAATTTCCAGTCAAAACAGACTTCACACATTGCAGTACTCAGATTAGTAGACAGGTCCAGATATTTAGGCCTGGGACACACTAGACGATTTTCACAATTTTTGGGGAGACCACAGACATAAGGACAGTTTCAACCGATTTTTAGCATTATAATCCTCCGAAATGCACTCATTAGAAGATTCGTCCGGGCGGTGAGACCACACATCTGTGGATTGTAACATTTTCACAGTGAGACGAGATGGATCAAACGTGACTTAAAGGGGGGGTGAAATGCTGTTTCATACATACTGAGTTCTTTAAACTGTTAAAGACTTGTATTCTCATGCTAAACATGGACAAAGTTTCAAAAAAAAAGTTGGACGTTTGATTGATTATTTCTGTGCCAAAAATACTCCTTCCGGTTTCTCACAAGTTTCGGAAAGTTTTTTTCGAGTATGGGTCTATCTGACGTCAGATAGGGCGGAATGTCCTTGTACGGGCCGTACGGGCTCTTCTCCCGGAAGGGCGCGCGCGCGCGACTAGAGCAAGAGAAGCCGGCTGCGCTGCAGTCACAGGACTTCAACAATGTCACCAAATATGTGTGTTTTTGGTTATCAGGGCAAGACAACCCTGCACAGCTTCCCAAAGAACCCAGCGTTAATGGGACAGTGGATGGAGTTTGTTTTTCCGGAGCAGCAACGGAGTTGTGCAAGCGTTTTTGTTTGTTCCCTGAATTTCTGCGACGATGGTTTATAAACAAGGCCCAGTTCGACGGCCGATTTGTAGCTAGTCTAATGCTGAAAGATGGAGCAGTCGTAGCGATTAAGGTTCACGGTCGTATGTTGGGTGCAGGCGGTGAGTAAAACTGCTTCAAATGTCTTTGTGTTGTTAGCTATCGACACGTTCATTCAAATGCGCTACTATTCCATTGTTTTTCTATGTAAACACGCACTAGTCTGATGTGCAAACCCGTTCCGCTTGCTATTGCCAACATTAAATAACATACAGTCCTTAAACCAAATCATGTCCTCATAAACCATGAGTAAACACACACAAATGTCACACAAAACTCGCGAGCATGACAAGCCACTAAGCAAGTATATAAGTTACAGTACATACCATTGAGACATCCTGCTGTAGTCGTCGTTGCTGCTTCTCCTGTTCAATTTCAGCCTCTAGATCTGATTCTGGATCATATATGTATGGCTAAATCTGATTGATCTCAATGGTTTATTTAGGATAATGGGTTTTTTTCTCCACGTTTAAGGATGTCAGAGCTTTCAGATGCTCTCAACGCAATAGCTACGCCCACACGACACGCCTCCAGCCGCTCGTTTTTTTCTGGAAAGACTCGGTACAGCCTATCTTTCTTTTATAAATGTAATAAAACTAAAGACTTTTCGGAGATATGAAGGATGCAATACTACTCTATAGATACTCAAGATTGACATGAGATTGACTGAAACTGAGTGTTTCACCCCCCCTTTAAGAAAAACTTTAAAAAAAAAGAAAACGAGTAATCTTCTTTCTCAATACTCCACTTCCATGGCATGTTTGTGGCTGCCCAGTTTCACCAATAGAAGCACGCAACATCCGGTTAGTGAAGCTTGCTCGCTCTCATTGGCTATCGTGGGGTATCACGTGTTTTTTACAATTTGGGATCATGCGGGCTCTGACGCGATCGAGAGCAGTAAAATACTCGTAATGACAGCACACAATTGAGGATGAAAAAAAGTCAAGTTTGGACAAAAAGTCGGTTGCAAGAAGCCTCAAAAATCGGGCCACACCCCCCGGATCGTTGGGGGTTGCAAATCGGGCCCCAAAATCTGCAAAATGAGCGCTCCTACAAAGTCTACAAAGGCAGAAATAAGGCCTTTTAATGAAAATAAAAATTGATGTTTAATAAAAATGTTCACGAAACTAAATGAAAATATTTAAGCAATTTAAGTAAGTTGTAGGCCTATACATGTTCTCCTATCCACATATTTTGTTCTAATGTCACAAGTATTAATCTCAAGGTTTACTGGGGTTTCACACGATTCTATTTTGTAGTGTGGTTTTGGTAAAGTTTACTAAAGTAAACATTGGCTGGTGTGTACCTTACTACTTCTCACCGCTGTTTCCTAACGGTTTAGAGAACAATTAATCAGAGTCACTCCCTGTCGTTTTAATGAATAGTTCAACGGCGAGTGCGTCAAGTATAAATGTTTTATAAACGTCCCTCGCCCGTTTCGAGGGAGTTAAAATTCGGCACATCACTGGCATTACACCCCTACTGAAAAAAAACCTAAATCAAAATGTATTTAAAATACATTTATTTCATACTAAGTATACTACAAATCCATTAACATATTTACTGCCATATCACTGATATAAATTTTGCACAATCAAATATACTTAGGCTACGTATATTTTTTGTTAAACCTCAGCACTATTTCCAGATAACTAAAGTACATGAAGTACAAAATTTGTTTTTCCAATTTAGCAGACTTTAAGTATATCATTTATATTAAGTACATAAATATGTAATTGTATTTATAGTATACTTAGCATAAAATAAATGCATCTCAAATACATTTTTGTATATTTATTTTCAATAGGGTTTTTGTGAACTTTTCAACTTTTGTGAAACAAAAAGGATGTTAGGTAAGATGACAGTCTATGAAAGTAAATTGGGGACTGTCCTGCCAAACATCTCCTTTTCTGTTCCTCAGAAGAAACTCATACAGGTTTTGGAACATTCTGAGGGTGAGTACATGACAGAAGTTTCATTTTTTGGCTAACTTTAAGAATGTGAGGACATTTTTGTCTTGCTTACTCTGCTGTCCCTATTCTACATTTACTGGTGTACACTGAGTCACGCATACCAGGAATTTCTCTCTCATAAAAATCCAACACTACAGAGCAAAGTCCATCTATTAGAAACAGATTCTGTTACCTGTTTTACAGCATAAATAAATATATCCTGCTTGAAATACCATCACAACTTGATAAAATCTCCAGCATGACACATAAGAAACCAAGTTTGAACTGAAGGTTTACGTGTGTGTGTGTGTGTGTGTGTGTGTGTGTGTGTGTGTGTGTGTGTGTGTGTGTGTGTGTGTGTGTGTGTGTGTGTGTGTGTGTGTGTGTGTGTGTGTGTGTGTGTGTGTGTGTGTGTGTGTGTGTACAGCTATGTAATACAGCTTGTCCATGATTTTTGTAAAAAAAATAAAAACACACACACACGTAAACCTTCAGCTCAAACTTGGTTAAACAACATGCAAAACCCTCTTTCGATAGTGTTATCAGTCATGTAGAAACTATTTATTTTGCATGCAGGACCCGTGAGAACTTTGCACTTTTAATTGTATGTGGTTGTTTCTTCAAATGGGCACTTTGCGTTTTGATGGCCGGAGTGAATGAGCGCCCCATCAACAGGTTGAGGGAGTGTTTACACAAGGAGTGGATGAGCAAAACGCACCACAAAAACAAACGATTGTAACCTACTTTACAAAGGCTAATAAAGTATACCGAACTAATCTGATATGTGACCATTTAAATACAATGACACATGAACAACCATGAACGAAAGTGACGCGCTGAAATCTCTCAGCAACTCTCTCAGTTGTTAGGGAAAATTAAGCAGGTCTTTACATACCTCAAACAGTGACCAGCCTCCTGTTGTTGTCAAAACTGGCGCTGTAACTTTCTAACGAGGAGTTGTCACTATCTGCTTCGTTTTGTCTTCATGCCGTGGTTTCTTGCCATGGTGAAGCGACCGTTCCGGATTTCGAGTCTGGGCGCGCGTCTCTCCACGCCTACCTGCGCCAGGCCACGCTGACGCGCCGCGCCTCGTGCCCAACAAACCACGCCTGAACACTCACCACAGTGAACATGTGGCACGCATGCCCAGATCAGCAGGTAGATTGAATTACAATTCAAATAACATGACAATATAACAATGTGGTCATTTAATCTGTTTGAAATTGTCTCTTTCTCAGTTACCGTCTCTCACTCTTCTGCATGTTGCAGCTTGATGCGCCTCCAGCTACGGATTCTGCAGGAATGAATGGCAGGTCAACCCAACCACAGCGCATAATAACACAGCTCTGCTGGGTTAAGCACTTTGCAAATCTAGTTGTTAGATTGCCTTTTTTTTTTGCCATGAAAACTCTACGTGATATGTTTGTATTAATGTTTGTGGGTGTTTCTTTGTCATTTCCGGTGTTAACAGAATTTAGTGATCGTAATGACAGTGGTGCAAGGTTTTTTTTTTTTTTTTACTAAATAACAGCATTGTGAATTAAGGAGGTGTTAAATGTTCTGTTTGCTTCATCACATTTACAGATGACTCTGGGTAAAAAAAAAGTGCACATACTTTTAAAGGAAAAAAGACTATTAAGGGAAACGTTGGTTAATGGAAATAAGTTGAGACAACTGAGGGACAGATGCAATTTTTGGGAAACGATAGGCCTATAGAAGTTCCACATTATAAATATTGACATGGTTTCAACATGCTTATTTTTGTCTTGTGTAGATTAACATCCATAAATCTATAAAAGGCGATTGGTTAATAGAAAAAATAATGTACTTAGAAAAAACACCCACTTGGATATAAAATTGTATACTAAGTGCCTGAAGTTGAAGAAAAACTCATTTGCATCCATGATTGCGATATAATATAAAAGATAGCATGTACAAATATGAAAGAAAAATTGTCATGAGAGCTTTGTAAACCCTATATGTATGCGCAATTCAATAATTTAACCACATGATGGCGTTGAATTCCAGCATTTTCATTTCCCTGTGTTTGTTGCAATGGAGGTAGGCCTACAACAAGGAATCTGAAAGATTTTTCCTATATTTTTCAAATAAATGTTATATTTATTTCCAGGTTAAAATACCATTATATAGTGTTTTAATATACTGTCCATACCTTGCTCTTACATTAGATGATGTCAGGTCATGTCGGTCATGTGGTTCACTGCAGAAAATAGATTTTTCTAAATGATGCTGTCCATAATACAGAAATATAACATTCTCAATTTTCCACTTAATGCTTCTGTCCTAGATTGTAAAGACAGTCAATTTAGAACTTAAGAGAGCCTTTGCCATTTTGTGTGCAATATTTTTAATGCTCCACGGGTATGTGATTGTCTAGTAGTTTCTGACCACATCATAGTTCTAAGGCCCAGCATGTTTTAATGTCCCTGAGATTAAATAATGTCAAGATGCCAAAAAGGTTAATTAAACTGTAACCTACATGTGTGTTATCATTGATTAATGAAGTGAAAGCTATTTCAAGTTTCATTGCATTTAGTCATTTAAAATGTCTGCAGGCTTATTTAAAATATTCTTCTCAGATCATAAATGAAACCTGTTAACAGGCAGTATTTATGTGGTGCCATTATTTAATTTGCTGCAGTGGCTTTCATGAAAATATGATTTTCATGAACATTAGAAGCCTGCTGTGAGCTGCGTGAGGTCTGACTGAATATTATAACATTAGGAGGAAGCCATCAGCATATCTGTAAGTACTGTATTTTATATAGTTTTACAGTCTTTTTTATCAAATAAATGCAGTCTTTGTGAGTATACATAAATAAATTGCTACATTTACCAATGCAGAGTATTTGCATATTTTCTTATAGTGTCTGTGCCTCCTTTGGATCACAAGACTACAGGGGCCATTCACAGACACATAACTCTTTTTTTTTTTTTTAAAGAGTCGTCCATCTCTAAGGGCCGCTTTTGTGTCCAGTCACGCCTTCTGTTTGCCATGACGACCCTATTTTACAGTCCTGGGGTGGTAAATACTGGGTGTACCAGTGAGAGAAGGAAAGATCTTCTCTACTAATAATAAAATCTTTAGTTAATGCTCCAAGGCTCTCAGCGAACACACTTGATAATATGGCAGATCCAGCCAGTCAGCTAACACTCTCACAAGAGAACAATCTGTTAAACCTTTTACACGAGGCCGCTAAGGAACTGAGAGGAGTTTTACAACCAGCGAAAGCGAGAGAAGAAACAGGCCATAGAGATTCAGCTGGACTTCACACAAGGCTTTTCCAGGTTCTCAGGACGTTTTGTGAGGTTCACACCCAAAGAGTGTGCGTGCTGAGAGAGGTTCTTTGTGGTACAGCAAACACTCTCACCGGGCATAGGATGTGCTCTAATTTGTCTCAAGAGAAAACAGCTGATGTGGGTAAGTGCTTCATGAGAGGCTTGGGATCTTTGAGATCTCTCTCCCTCTCTCTCTGTGTCTTGCGTTGTGGCAAAGCTTTATTGGCATGACTGATAGAGTACTGCATTGCTGATGCACTCATGTAGTGCATCAAATTATAGTCTAAAAATTATAAAATAAGTAAAGTAAGAGAAAGTTCAACAAACAGACTAAAATCGCAAGGGTTCTCTGAATGTGACAAGCTCAAATTGTAATTGATTCGCTTGAAAAGCTACAATACCTTTCAAAAGTTTTATGTAATGTTTTATATTACTTTTTTATTACCATCTAACCCCTAATCCCCAAAAAAGTATTAAAAAGTGCCCTCTTATACAGGGGTATTACAGCTTAGACAACATATACTTACATGTTTATCACTTTTAGCAGTGTTTTATGTAACTTCAAAGTGTTTCCTGTAAAATTACACCAACATTTTGTATGGGGTATTACAGCTTAGACAACATATACTTACATGTTTATCACTTTTAGCAGTGTTTTATGTAACTTCAAAGTGTTTCCTGTAAAATTACACCAACATTTTGTATTTAGACCACTGTTTGTGGGTATGGGAAGCTTTTCAATTTGGGTTGGCCTTGATGCAGCATAAGAGACATCTTTCAAAAACAATAAAAGACCCCAACCTTTTGAGCGGTTGTTCATTTGTAATTTCATTCGTTTATTAATTCAGTTTTCCATGAAAGGATAACTTTTGGGATAATAGCTACACCTCTTCATTGATCCTTTGGACATGGCAATAATTATATACACTTTTTTTAGAATATCTAGATATTATTTTTGAACCATTTTACTTTCTTTTTTAGGCCTTTTATTTATTCTATACACTTTTTGTCAATTTGAGGCAAAGTAAAGGAATAGACAAAAAAAAATGTACAATGTTTCATATGCACACAACTAAGACATTACTGAGTATCTTATATATTTTTAGATGCTTCATATGGATCCCACTTTTACCAAGACCGCATGACTGATGTCATTCTTAATGTCCTGGAAGATGTCCACATCATTGCAAACCAGTTCAGTGTAATGAGCAAGAGACTTAATGCTGGTATTGATTTTCTTACTGAAGTCAGTGGAGAGAGAGGTGATCTTACCAGCACTGGACCTCTGGATACTGCAGACCACATAAAACCAGAATCATGTGACATCCGCATTCCGCTGGACCAGCATCCTGCAGACCACTGGCTTTCAAATGTGCAGTCAACAAGGCTTCCAGATCCAGTGAAGCGCTGTGCTGCGTGTATGGATGACAGAAACACGAGTGAAGAGAGCTCACATGAGGAAACAAGAGTAGACTCATCGTATAAAACTACGGTGACAGACTGCAAGAACTGTCTGAACATGAATGGTGAGGTGGAGGAAGAAAAAGAGGGAGAGGAGAGAAAGAAAACTAGAGGACAAGGCGGTGAAAGATTGAAGAATACATTGGTAACTGTTGGGTAAGTCTAAATAGTATGGGGCACACTGTAAAAAAAAAAAAAAACTGTACTGGTAATTTTCTGCCAGGAAATTATCCAGTAATTTTATGGAAATTTCCGTTAAACCCACAACACAATGCATTATTCAAAATACAGGTAAAACACCTGTAAATAAATAAATATATAAATAAAACAATACAGACACAAGTTATTTTTACAGTGCAGAAGAGGGAGATTAAAACAAAATTGTTTAAATGAGAAAATATTTCATACAAGTCCAATATAAAGTGAATTATTACTTAGTCTAGACTATGTTACCCTGAAAAAACCCAAATAAACCAAAAAACAAAACCACTTTTTCATTTAGTGTATTTCTTAAAGTGGCACTGCCTAGCCTATATTGCAGTCATCTTGAACTTAAATTGATACCTAGCGTAGTTATAGAATAATTGCAATAGTTTTCTGTTACCAGTGCCGTTGTAGAAATACGCTGTTCATTAAAGCATGATTAATTTATGTTGTGAGCAAAAGTGTCCAATTACATGGGGGTTATAGAAGTACTATACAACTGGTCATGTGATCTCAACACGGTGGCCCCCATGAGGCAACCTGCCCTATATAAACTTAATCATCAGCTTTTATAGACCTTATTTACAGCAGCACCATCTTTGATTTTTAACGGGAATAAAAGTGAGGTTGTGGAGCATAGACATACATCTCTTCAGTGGGTTTAACTGTTATTTAAGGTGTTTTGGGATTGTTCTGCTGACGAAACACTGCTCAAATAGGCTATCTTTCTGAGAAATTTCAGTAGACAAAGACCATTGTCCCCCAGACAATATGAGCTGTGGAAAAAAGTGATCTAGGTGCTTTTTACAGCAGATGCCATTGAGAACATAGTAAGGGACCGTTCACACAGAACCTGTTTTTCCATTGATTTTGTATGTAAACACGTGCTAGACGGACCGCTGCTCTTTTGCTGCAGGGTCTCGCGCATGACATGCGTTCTAAAAACGCAGCGCTCAAGTTAAAATCAGTTCAACTTTTAAAGAACTCATCTCAAGACGTTGCGTTTTACCTCCATTCCACTGCCCACATATCGCATTATTCAAAGCAAAAAAACTTTCTGTGTGAACGAGCCCTAAGTCTATCCCTCACAGCCTCGCTTTCATACCTGTCATGGCACTGCCAGGAATAAGGTCTTTTAGGCCACTGATGTGCCTGGATGATCACATGTATTTGAACATGATTACAAAAATACTATTCATTTCTGTATGCGTAAAACTTAATAAGGAAATAATACTGATTACTGAATTCACCTTTGACAATTGTATTTTGGTAACTTGCAGGCTTGCAGACAGAGCCAAATCTCCATTGTCTCCCAGAGTCTGCTATATAACCGCCCCATCAGAAGTTGTAAACATCTTGACTTGTGAGGTGGTTGATGGTCTGAGTTCTCTCATGGTGTCAGGATCAGAGGAGCTGGTCAGCACCGTTCTCCGCATACAGAACTCCAGCCATGTCAAATGTCCCTTCCCACTCACCATAGCATTGCCATTCCAGGCGAGTTACCGTTGGAACTACAGAGAGATCACAGTGAAAGTGGTGGATCCAGAGCAAAGAGTTAGCTATGTCACACCTACATCTACTGAAGGCTTCTATGGAGGACAAAGGGTCTGTAATTTTATTTTTCATTTTACTTCCTTTTCTCTCTTTTCAGTCATTTATTTGTGTTGTAAAAGGCTTAACACAGAGGTCATTATACAAGCATTATACATTACACTGATCACGCATAACATTATGACCAATGACAGGTGAAGTGAATAACACTGATTATCTCTTCATCACGGCACCTGTTAGTGGGTGGGATATATTAGGCAGCAAGTGAACATTTTGTCCTCAAAGTTAATGTGTTAGAAGCAGGAAAAATGGGCAAGCATAAGGATTTGAGCGAGTTTGACAAGGGATGTGATGGCTAGACGACGACGAGGGTCAGAGCATCTCCAAAACTGCAGCTCTTGTGGGGTGTTCCCGGTCTGCAGTCTATCAAAAGTGGTCCCAGGAAGGAACAGTGGTGAACCGGCAAAAGGGTCATGGGCGGCCAAGGCTCATTGATGCACGTGGGAAGCGAAGGCTGGCCCGTATGGTCCAGTCAAACAGACAAGCTACTGTTGCTCAAATTGCTCAAGAAGTTAATGCTGAAAGGTGTTAGAATACACAGGTTGCCCATGCTGACCCCTGTCTACTGCCGAAAGCGCCAACAGTGGGCACATGAGCATCAGAACTCGACCATGGAGCAATGGAAGAAGGTGCCCTGGTCTGATGAATCACGTTTTCTTTTACATCATGTGGATGGCCGTGTACGTGTACGTGTACGTGTGCGTCACTTAACTGGGGAACACATGACACCAGGATGCACTATGGGAAGAAGGCAAGCCGGCGGAGGCAGTGTGATGCTTTGGGCAATGTTCTGCTGGGAAACCTTGGGTCCTGCCATCCATATGGATGTTGCTTTGACATGTACCACCTAAGCATTGTTGCAGACCATGTACACCCTTTCATGGAAACGGTATTCCCTGGTGGCTGTGGTCTCTTTCAGCAGGATAATGTGCCCTGCCACAAAGAACAAATGGTTCAGGAATGGTTTGAGGAGCACAACAATGAGTTTGAGATGTTGACTTAGCCTCCAAATTCCCCAGATCTCAATCCCACCTCAAAACTTACTGGACTTAAAGGATCTACTGCTTGGTGCCAGATACCACAGCACACCTTCAAGGGGTCAATTGGAGTCCATGTCTCGATGGGTCACTCAGGGCTGTTTTGGGAGCAAAAGGGGGACCAACACAATATTAGGATAACATTAGGTCATAATGTTGTGCCTGATCTGTGTATATTTCCATAGATTATTGCAGTGCAGCAAGGTCAATCTTATTTGTAGGTACACAATTATTGCTTATATGTTATTTGTTTAAGTATGATGGCAGTGTATTTTCTGTGTGTTTTCCACAGGGTTGGTTTGCAGTGGTGCGGGTGTACTCTCTGGGTGTGTTTGCGGTCCTGTCCCGTTTGAGAACGGAGAGTTTTACAGTCCCTAGGACAGGACTGTCTCACAAGCTCAGTGTGGACTCCAGAATATGCCTCAACTACTTGCCTGGATCCTTCACCGCACCAGTTGTTGCTCAAGTGACGGTACATTAAGAATTTATTTTCAATCAGGCTGAATCACAAGAAAACAAATCTATCATGGAAGATGTTTGTTTTGTTTGTTTTTTTATGTTTTGCAAGACAAAGTGGAGGAGTGAGAGCTTACTGTCTGATTGGAGCACATCATTAGATAAGGTCTTCTTTTAATATAAATTTGAACAAACGTGTCCTATGAAAAAAAATAAAATGCTCTCAAAGATAACTGGTTATAAAATCTGTATAATTTATTGCAATGAAGCTGCTTGTAAAGCCACCTTTGGTAACAATTAAATAATAACTTTTATTAATAAATCATTAACAAACATTATATAATGCTTAACAGATCATTGGTTAATATATATTCACAAAGCTAGAAATATGAGATAATGTGCGTGTTTATGTTTACTAATGAATTTATTAAACATTACATGTTTAACAGATCATTATTTAATGTAAATTAAAATGCGTACAGGAGTCATTAAACTTCGGTTTATATAAAGCACTTTTTTTAGATTTACAAAAGTACAAATGCAAACTATGAGTGATCTGTATAGTTCAACAGAAAATGTAACAATATAAGAATGACTGGTCCCACTTTAGGTGCTGTAAGTATGTCCTTATGTCAAAAAAATAAAATAATTAATTTTACAGTGTCATTTTTACATGTTACATAAATTATGCATTTAAGTACATGCATCTAACCCTAAACCAAGCCAAACCCTAAATCTAACCCTATAGTAAGTACATGTAGTTACTTAATACTACTCAGTACTTAAATGTATAATTACAGTGTAACAAAGACACCTTAAAATAAAGTGTAACCAAAAATAATAGTAATTGTGATTGTGTTCATGTTATATTGCAAAACACTCTTCCTGTTATTAAGGTGGGATATGGGTATGGTTAGGGACTGGTTTAGTGGTACGGGTAAGTTTAAGGGTTGGTTATGGGGGTTAATTTGATTACTATAACTTAAGGGAACACTGTTTAAACAGTTTATATTACATTGTTTTGATAAATAAACAAGTATTTTCTTGAAACATTTATTTGTTTTCTCCTGTTGATGTATGATTCAAGGAATATCCTGTTTATAGATATAGTATACTAAGTGTTGAGGCAATAAAAACATGTTTTGCACCCAAATTACAATTATGTGGTGTATTTATGTCTTTAGCAAGCATTTAGCTAAACTAAACTAGCCACCCTTTGCACAAACGTTGTTACAGCTAAAAGTTCAATGCCCATAAAGTACTAAATCGTTAATAGTAAACATTTACAAATGATGAATAATTTCAACTTTCCACTTTCTCCGACATTTGTATACAATTGTTTCATTTCTTGGCAGTCACACGGAATTTGTCATGAAGTTACACTCCACTTATTAACCATGATAAAATGACTAAATAATTCATGTATAAATATATCCACACAAAACAAACCTCATATTCCTAGTTTTGATAATACATAACATCCAGTCAGGCAGTCATATGGTCTAGCTGTGAAAGTAAAAAATATTTGAACACATTTGCAATTCGCAAATATTTCAACACAACCAACACTCGCACCAAACCCGAAAATTCTGCATGCGCATATGGTCAAAATTCCACGCAGGTCCCATACTACTACTCCACATTAGAATTTGGAGATGAATGACTTCTTGTCTGTCAATTGTTGGAGATAGTAAAAAGGCAGCTTATGAATAAGTGCATACTGTGTATAGAAGCCTTTCTTTGTCTCCTTAGGTACAGCCGGTGGATGCCTTTGTTTTATCCGCCCTTAAATCCAAACATGATTCCTACCACGCTGCTCTTACATCAACCCCCTTACTTCACCTAAGCCATCCATCAACCCTGAAACTCAGACGACCTTTGACACTTATCCTGCCCTGTCCTCCTATCTCTGAGAAGAGGAGAGCCGGTGAAGATACTGACAGACCTACTCTTATATCAGGCACTTTCTCACCCCAGCACAGGTAAAGTTACATTATTTAAAAAAAATGTAACAGTTAAAACAAAGATTATTGGGAGTATGTTTTACAAGAAAATACTATTTCAGTCTTTTTTTCAACCCAATTGCTGTTTCTTTGTAATTATTTGTGACATTTTCCAGCAAAATCTGAGTGAAAATTGTTTCAAAGTAAATCCTAAAACAAATTGTCAGTGTGGAGAGGAATTCAAATTAGTAAAGAATAGTTTTTCCCCCTCTCATTCAGGGTTGATGGTGCCTCAGTAAAGACTCATAAAGAGTGTAAAGAGCAGCTGGCAGTGCTGGGCAGCATAGAGAACCATTGGAAGGTTCTGGATAAAGTCAGTGTAAAGAACCTTCAGAACAGCTTGGTCTGTTTTGAGCTACCAGAGAGCTATGAAAGGTACAGAGGGATCATAATCAACCTGTGCGAAAGATAAAAAATATTTCAAAAAGAAAAACTAAACTGCCACTAAACTCTCACATTTAAAACCTTGCTCTGCCCGCAGGTTAATAGTACTTCGCCTTCAATCCTCTATGAAATATTCCTACCTGACTTCATTAGTTGAAGAACTGGAAGAAGCTGTAAAGATCTTCTCAGTCACAGTTATGCTCCATCATGAGCATCTGGACCCTAGCAGCGTGGTTGTAGCCACCCTGCCCAGCAGAGATGTTAGCGCAGCGTTGTGTGAACTCCAGGCCCTGGGTTACTGTGGCCCTCCAGAGCCCTCGTCTCAACTCTCCATGAGGGAGGGAGAGCAGCTGCTGCTCCGGTTCAGCGGGAATATAACCTGCAATGGTATATTAAACAAATCTTGAAACCCATGCACATCCCATACTTTCTATATTCATTTGATATTTCTTTTGTAAATAACTGGTGAACAACAGTGCCTAAAAGGCTGTTCAATCCATCCATTTTCATAATCAGAATCATCATACCCATTTAAACTATCACTGTTTTAATAGCAGTTAAAATCTACCTGTGTGGATTTAAAAACTGTACTATTGTGAAATGTTATTATTACTATTTACAATTTGAATATATTTTAAAATGATATATATTCATGTGGCAAAGCTAATTTTCAGCATCATTCCTCCAGTCTTCAGTGTCACATGATCCTTCAGAAATCTTTCTAATATGCTGATTTTCTGCACAAGAAACATTTCTTATTATTATCAATTTTGAAAACAGTTGTGCTTCTTAATATTTTTTGTGGAAACCAAAATACTTTTTTCAGCATTCTCTGATGAATTGAAAGTTAAAAAGAACAACATTTGTTTGAAATAGAAATCTTTTGTAACATTATAAGTGTCCTTGATGTAACGTGATCATTTTAATGCAACTTTGCTGAGTATAAGTATTAATTTGACTTATTTTATTTCACCCAAGGCATCAAGTGAGTCAGGCTTTTCACTGTTAGATTTGTTAGAATGTTAGCTTATCCACCATATGTGTACTTATTTCTGAGTGTGTCTTTTGGAGATCCCATAGGTAGTGAACAAACAGATTCACACATAATCACATTCCACAACCAAAGAAGAAACCGGCTATATTTGAGATTAAAAGAAGTGGACCCCTTCGGCAACTACAGCTCTCTTCACTACAAAGGCGTAACCAGTTTATTCAAGGTCACCAAAGGTCATCTGGTCTGGAATGGTGACAGGGCAGCCGTGTCTAAGGACTGTCCTCTAGAACATCCTGTCTGCCGGCTGCCACTCACTCTTCCCAAGGTAAAGACATATTCTTAAGGCCAACTGCATCAACAGACCCCGACCAAGGTGAAAATTTCAGATTCAGAATCAGAATCAGAATCAGAATCAGATTACAGTATGTCGCTTCTCGGACATCCCACAACCCGGCAAACGCCGACAGAAACGTGTGCAACTGGTGGAAACAAGTGCTGACCAATGGCAACAGACACCGACAGGGAAACAGGATCTGAGAAAACCTGATGAAGTGCCTGTTGCTGTTGGTTGCTGCCTCTTAAATCATGGAACATTTACTTGAGAAGCAAAATGACATTAAAAAAATAGTGCAGTTAAATCAATAAATCACTTCTAACATAAAAGTTTGTAAATATATAATATATGCATGTAAATTATATACGATCAGGCATAACATTATATTTTCAAAATATTGTGTTGGTCCCTCTTTTGCTGCCAAAACATCCCTGACCCATAGAGGCATGGACTCCATTAGCCCCCTGAAGGTGTGCTATGGTATCTGGCACCAAGATTTTAGCAGCAGATCCTGAAAAACACCAACCTCTACTGCACTAATGTGTCCTGTAATTTGCAAGGTGGGGCCTCCATGGATCTGACTTGTTTGTTCATCACATCCCACAGACGCTCGATTAAGAATTTGGAGGCCAAGTCAACACCTCAAACTCATTTTGTGCTCCTCAAACCATTCCTGAACCACTTTTTGATTTGTGGCAGGGCACATTATCCTGCTGAAAGAGTCCACAGCCACCAGGGAATACCGTTTCTATGAAAAGGTGTACATGGTCTGCAACAATGCTTAGGTAGGTGATTCTTTTCAAAGTAACATCCACATGGAAACCCAAGGTTTCCCAGCATTGCACAAAGCATCACACTGTATCCACCGGCTTGCCTTCTTCCCATAGTGCATCCTTGTTCCATTTGTTCCATGTGTTCCCCAGGTAAGCGGCCATCCACTTGATGTAAAAGAAAACATGATTCATCAGACCAGGCCACCTTCATCCATTGCTCTGTGGTCCAGTTCTGATGTTCACGTGCCCAATGTTGGCACTTTCAGCAGTGGACAGGGGTCAGCATGGACACTCTGACTGGTCACCGGCTATGCAGCCCCATACGCAACAAACTGTGATGCACTGTGTATTCTGACACCTTTCTATCAGAATCAGCATGAACATCTTGAGCAATTTGAGCTACAGTAGCTCGACTGTTTGATTGTACCACACGGGCCAGCCTTCACTCCTCACAAGTATCAATGAGCCTTGGCCGCCTATGACCCTGTCGCAGATTCACCACTGTTCCTTCCTTGGGCCACTTTTGATATATACGGACCACTGCAGACCGGGAACACCCCATAAGAGCAGCAGTTTTGGAGTTGCTCTGACCCAGTCATCTAACCATCACAATTAGGCCCTTGTCAAACTCGCTCAAATCCTTATGCTTGCCCATTTTTCCTGCTTCTAAAACATCAACTTTGAGGACAAAATGTTCACTTGTTGCCTAATATATCCCACCCACTAACAGGTGCTGTGATGAAGAGATAATCAGTGTTATTCACTTCTCCTGTCATAATGTTATGCCTGATCGGTGTACATACACACATATACTGTATGTATGTACTGTATACAGACCATCAATTAATCATGATTAATCACATCAAAATGAAACACGTTCATGCTTAAAACAAGAAAACATAATATATGCAAATGAAAAAATAAATGTAAAAACCTGTAAAGAAAAATAAACGTAATTCAAAGTAACAACACGTTTATTTTTCTTACCCCATTGCCAGATATTTTTTTCTCTTTCTAAGTATAAACACAATTTGTATACATTTGTCAGAAACCAAGCCTTCTCAAGTAAATCCCAATTAAATAATTAAATTTTTAGATATTTGTACTGGTAAACAATAAAAGAAAATCACTGTTGTTGTTTGTTTTGTTACTTAGAATGCAAAAGCAGTCTGTCAGCCTGTGAGTGTGAAAGTAATACAGCACAGTCAAACAGGTATGTGAAGTATCTACTGCAGCATTGTTTACTTGAGCACTCCAGCTCTTTCTTCACTTTTTCCCTCCATTTGGCCTGTTTTTTGTTTTTGTTTTGCTAAGATCTTTCTCTCATTTAAAAAAATGACAGAATGAGTGAGAAGGCTGTGAAGGTGTGGACACACACATGCTAACAGTGTTTGTCTTCCAGACCCTCTCTCAGATGAGCTGTTGTCATGGCTCTGTGATGAGCTCACTGAAGACGATGCAGCACTTCTAGTTACGTCTCTCCATCTCCGTCGCTCTGCTGTCCAAATCGCTCGACTCCGTGCACCACACAGCCTCTCAAAACAGGCCTTTCACATTCTGACGGCGTGGAGACGGGGCCTTCCTTTCTCATCTCCGAAACGCCCCATGCTGGCCCACTGCTTGACCCGCGCAGGGAGGCCTGACCTTGCCAGAGAGCTACTGCTCAGGGAAGCAGCAGATTACAAAATGGAGGAGAGAAAAGCAAGAGAGCATGAAAAGCAGGCAACCAGGACAGAGCCATGTCAGTGAATATGCCTTTATTATATTAGAAATGTAGCTGTTGTATTGAAGTAGTAAGTTGACACTAAGGAATGATATAGTTGAAAACCAGTGAAATGTTATTACAATATAAAATAACTAATTGTTTTATTATATTTTAAAATATAATGTATTATTATAAATAGTATTATTGGCAAAGCTCCCACTCCAGTCTTGATCACATGATCCTTCAGAAATCATTCTAATATGCTGATTTACTGCTCAAGAAACATTTCTGATTATTATCAATGTTGAAAACAGTCTGCCTATTAATATTTTTGTGGAAACTCTAATACATTTCTTTCGGGATCTTTTGATTAATAGAAAATTTAAATATTCAGTAATATTATAAAAGTATTAATATCTTTCTTTTAAAAAATCTTGCTGACCTCACCTTACTGAACTTTTGAGTGTTGTATATGAAGTGAATTAAATTGCAATTTGAATCTTTACTGATAATAATCATCATCAATATAATAGCTTTGTAATGTAAGTGTAATTATGTTCTGTTAGTTTCATTATCATGGACTTTTTCATGTTTATCATGTGTTCCTTTGTTCAGTTTTCCCGCTCCTCATTATTAGTTCATATATGTCAGTTGTGTGTTCTATTAATCATCCTCATTTGTGTTTGCTATTTAAGTTGGTCCCTCACACTCATTCACTGTCTGATCACTGTTATGTTATGTTGTGCTGTGCATTTATTTTTGGATAACAGAGATGCATAAATGGAATACACCAGTAGATGGTGCTGACATGTCCATGAAAAATCAGCTTTCAAAGAATCATGAAGAACAAGGCAGCTCATAGGCAATAGGTTAAAAAAATGGGCCCTTTTTCAAGATACAGAGTGTATCACAAGATGCCAGGAGGTATGAGGACACATCTACTGCTCCAGAGCCTAATAAACAGATATTTAATAAAATTTTAGATAAAATAATATAAGAATTATTATTTCTATAGGTGTATGGTAGAGCACATAAATAAGGATTGTTTTTATGCATCTGTGTGATTAATTAGTCATGTCTGCACTATGACATTTTGGAAATCACTATGCAAAAAAGGAGTAAAAAAGGGAAGTGCCTAATTTGGTGACTGATATCGTATGCTGAATCTGCAGAAGGAAACAATAGGAATGGCCCTTTAAATCATGATCAAGATGTTCACATCCCTGATGAGTGCAGTCAGGGAGGTTTTGCAAGTGCCTGTGCAACAATGTGCAATAACAAACAATTCCCAAACAGAAATCTGTTGCGTCCTACTGAAATTCTAATGAGATGTAGGTCTATGATAAATGTAAGTAAAAGGAGTCGAAATCTGTATGTGTTCATTCCAACCAGCACAGGTAATGATTTCACAGCAGGAAAGCACTAGAAATCTTTCTGAATAGTTGGTAGGGCACGTGGAAAAAGGAGCGTCTTATTTATATTTTTATAGAGCACGTCCTACACTCTTCCCCCAGTAAACATCCACAGCAACAGCAATAAATTGTCTACTACTTAAACATCATTATGGTCAAAAATGGAACACTATGCAACAGCTTTCTGACCTGTACCAAAGACTATCTATATACAAAGACGGTGCACTCCTATTACTCATGAATGGGAGAAACTGCAACACGCAATACGTCCCGCCTTCTAAATAAAAGAGCCAATCGCTGATTGGTAAAGTCATCGCGTCACTGCAGCTGCCATTAGAAGCTCTGGTTGCCATAGAAACCTGAGACGTTTAGGACTGCACATGTGCATTGGCTGGTCTAGCCTGAAAAATAAGCTTTTTTTAATGCTATTTGAGGATAAGAAATAACATTTATGGGTCAGTTAGTGTTAGATTTTGCTGATTTGAAATTAGTTGTTTAATTGTGAGTTCAGAAAGCAGTTTATGAGATTTCCCCATTCAAATAGAAAGGACCGAAAGTAACTCACTCATGCTAAATATTTACTCTTTGAGCTCTTGCACCAAGGAAGTCTACACCATTATGACTATAAGTTTGCTAAGAAGTATTTCTTACTATCTGGCTGTCATCTTGCGTCTGCGCAGAGTGCTGTTGAAGCTGATGGTGTGCAGAGTCCCAGACCCTCTTGCTCTCTCGGAACCAGTAGTTGATCGCTGGAACATCCGACAGTTCCTTGGACCAGGGGAACAATGGGGGTTGGTAACCGAGCACGCACTGGAAGGGAGTAAGACCGGTGGTAGGTTGGCGTAGGGAGTTCTGTGCGTACTCGGCCCAACCCAGGAACTGGTTCCAAGAGTCCTGGTGGCCGTGACAGAAGGTACGGAGGAAGCGACCGATCTCTTGTATCTTCCTCTCTGTCTGCCTGTTTGATTGTGGATGATACCCAGAGGATAGGCTGACGGTCACACCTAGGAGTGAGAAGAAGGCCCTCCAAACCCTGGAAATGAATTGAGGCCCTCTATCCGACACAATGTCTTCAGGAATCCCATAATATCTGAAGATCTTGTTGAACATTAGTTAGGCAGTTTCCATGGCTGTAGGCAGTCCTTCCAAAGGAATCAGACGACATGACTTTGAGAATCTATCAACCACCACTAGGATACAGGTGCATTTATCAGAAGCAGGGAGGTCGGTGAAAAAGTCGACTCCTAGGTGCGACCAGGGTCTGTTGGGAATGGGCAGAGGATGGAGTTTACCGGAGGGAAGATGTCGAGGGCTCTTAAAGACGGCGCATTCCTTCTAACCCCTAATGTACCTTCTGACGTCAGATGCCATGTTTGGCCACCAGAAGCGCTCCTTCAGCAGCGAGAGGGTTTCATTGACCCCAGGGTGGCCAGTGCCCAATGACGTGTGGGAAGTGTGGATGAGGAGAGTGTGCCATGTCCATGTGATGTAAAGCAAACCTGGTGGGCAACCCCGAAACTGTGAAAAGTTTCTCTAGCAGAATGGGCTCAGATTCATTGGTAACTTCTTAGGGACTGTAGAGACAGGATAAGGCATCTGCCTTAATATTCTTTGACACAGGACGGTAGGAGATGGAGAAATTGAAACGTGTGAAGAATAATGCCCAGCAGGCCTGTCGTGGATTGAGTCGTTTAGCATCTCTGAGGTATTCAAGGTTTTAGTAATCTGTCAGAACCAGGAACGGATGTTGGGAACCCTCCAACCAATGCCTCCACTCCTCAAGAGCAATCTTGATGGCGAGAAGTTCCGGGTTGCCGATGTCATAGTTGACCTCCACCGGGTTGAGTTTGCGGGAGAAGAAGGCACATGGGTGTAGTCTACTCTGGGTCCCCTGCTGCTGTGACAAGAACGCTCACACTCCTGTGGTTGAAGCGTCAACCTCGACAATGAAGGGCATGGCTGGATCTGGATGGACAGGGAGGGGAGCGGCAGTACGGCTTCCTTTAGGGTTTCGAAGGCTTGAGTGGCAGCGGGGTTCCAGGACAGAGATTTGGGCTTATTGCATAGGAGGTGAGTAAGTGGACATGAGATGATACTGTAATCTTGGATGAATCGACGGTAGAAATTGGCAAATTCTAGGAATCTCTGGAGTTCTTTAATGGTTGTGGGTGTGGGCCAGTTCCGAATGGCATCCACCTTCCTCTCGTCCATCCGGATGCCAGTGCTGTCGATGTTGTAACCAAGGAACTGCACTGAGGGTTGGTAGAAAGAACACTTCTCGGCCTTTAAGTACAAGTGGAACTCCCTCAGGCGTTGCAGGACCTCCGCAACATGGTGGCAATGTTCGGCCATACTCTGGGAGTATATCAGGATGACGTCTATATACACCAATACGGATCTGTGGAGGAACTGCCGGAGTACCTCATGAATGAAATCCTGGAATATGGAAGGGGCGTTGACCAGTCCATATGGAATGACGAGATATTCGTAGTGTCCAGTAGGGTTCACGAAGGCTGTCTTCCACTCGTTCCCCTCACCTATTCGGATGAGGTTGTAGGCGCTGCGGAGGTCCAACTTGGTGAAGACAGTGGCACCATGGAGATGTTCCAGCGCTGTTGGGACGAGAGGAAGTGGATAATGGAATTTCACAATAATTTTGTTGAGGGATCGGTAGTCGATACAGGGCCACAAGCCTCCGTCCTTCTTAGCCACAAAGAAAAAGCTGGAAGCAGCAGGGGAAGTAGACGGGCGGATGTAACCATGATCTAGTGCCTCCTGGATGTATTCTTCCATGGCCTTCTCCTCCGGTAGTGACAGAGGGTATATCTTCCCACGGGGCACAAACTCAGCCGGAAGCAGATCCATGGCAGCTTGGGGGCAGCTTGGAGGCTCGCTTGGGACAGAAGACGTCACTGAAGGGGGCGTAACATGGAGGAATATCTACCGAACGATTCTCTACCGGGCTCTCGTGGATGTTGTACACACTGACAGTTCCTCGGGACGTGAAGTGGGAGGAACAGGGAGAGCAGAGGTATATTGACAGTGTAAAGTACATTGTGCCAATGGATACCTTTCTGAGCCATCGGATTTCAACTAAAATATCTTCATTTGTGTTCCGAAGATGAACAAAGGTCTTACGGGTGTCGAACGACATGAGGGTAAGTAATTAATGACAGAATTTTCATTTTTGGGTGAACTAACCCTTTAAGGTAAGCATGAAGGTAAGCTTCTTGGTGCTTTGATGAACATTAATGACAGACATCATCAGTGCTGCTTTAAGATCGGCCGCTGCCGCACATGACACTGATCTGACACGCTGTCCTGCGCATCTCATTTTCTCACAAGTTAATTTAAGACGTTATTTAACTAATTTAAGACTCCTATTATGAGAATACCCGACAAATCATTTTAGCAAAATTCTCTGTGTTGTTATTTTTTGTTCAAGAGCGAAAGAGAACTCGATGTGTGCACAAGACTGGCGCGTGTGTGTGTCAGAGTGTCCAGAAAAATGAAAATTCTGTCATTAATTACTAACCCTCATTCATCAGTTCTGCCGATTAATCGTCACCGATAGCTGATTGGAACAATCGGTTATCTGCAAAAATCCACACCGAAAGTTTTCCGGGTTGCGTCCGTTCCTGGAGTGGCTGAGAAGTGTCTGCCGGTATTATATAGCACGAGAGTAGCCTCTAGATGCCAAATAAAAACTCACTGACGCCTTGTGTTGTTTACATTAATACGTGATGCTGTGCGCTGCACGGAGAGTGCTGACACATCAGATAAGGCATGTGCCGGTATCAAATTTTCATGTTGCGATTAATTGCTGAAGCTTTTATCACGGTATACGGTATTATCACGATATTGAAATTCGATGCAAAAACAGTGTTGTCATCAGTGGCAGCTGGTCAATAGTGGCGGCTGCCCCATCAAAATTCCAGAAATATACATGTATACAAAAATGATATAAAAATGAAATAAAAATAAAATAGTTTACTCATACGGTGTGCCGGCTGTTAGTAAGAGCCTCAGCATTTAATAAAAATTGGCTTTGATCGGTTAACTATTTTATATGTTCTTCAATATGTTTCATGCATGAGGGACGCCGGACAAAAGTCTATCTGAGTACAAAAATCTACGGGCAGCATGTGACCTGAAGCTGGTCTCTTAAAGATCCTCCTCCGGACACAGGTCGCTGCGTCCCTGGCGAATCAGAATTGGATGCGTGTTATTTTATCCAATCTGATTGGTTCTCGTCACCTGTCATTCAACTTTCCGTTCTTGGCAACTAAAGCGAAAGTGCGAGGGCGACACAGTCACTCCGACTCCGCCAAAACCTTGTTAGGATGATCACTGTATTTTGAAGTGCCCACAATAACAATATCGTGCATGTTCATTATTGTATTACCGTATACCGGCACATGTCTACATCAGATGCGCGTTTAAAACATGACAGCGAAACGGTATGAATACAGAACACAACAGTACTTTTCGCCAAAGCAGAAGCGCATTTGTTTTTTATTAGATAATCTCCTTCTAAAAAGCAGACTGTTTGGATTTGTATTAAAGGTCCCGTTTTTCGTGTTTTTTTGAAGCTTTGATTGTTTTTACAGTGTGCAATATAACATGTGTTCATGTTTCGCGTGTAAAAAAACACAGTATTTTTCACACAATTTACTTATCTGTATACTGCAGTTTTCACTGTCCTCAAAACGGCTTGAAAGATTTCCCTGTTCTATGAAGTCCCTCCTTCAGAAATACGTAACGAGTTCTGATTGTGCCAGCGGTTCCCGTGTTGTGATTCGACAGCAGCTTAGCGAACGTTACCGGAAAGGTCACGCCTCTCACCATAACGGGGATGCATGCGCTCAATGATCTCTAAGTACAGCGTCCCTGGGAAAGCCAAACAAAGGTGACTTGTCTCCGGGATGAAAATAACAGCGTCTCGACGACATGGCAACAAACAAACTATACGAACGCAACACTTCCTCTACTCCACGCGGGAGCAACAAGACCACGCCCCCTTTTTCGCGTGTTCTTGTGGGCGGAGGTTAGTCGACATACTGCTCTACTGACGTAATTAAAGCAGGAAATACCAGGATGTAGTCCTAACCAGCCGTTCGCTGTAGGCTTTGAAAGGGAACTTCTGTTAAATAAAATATCTCGCTTGGCATTGAACTTTGAGCTTTATAATTTTACAGGTATTATAAATGCTCTAACAGCAACATTACACACTAACTAAAGTTTGAAAAATGGGATCACGAAGAACAGGACCTTTAAATGGTAACACTTTACAATAATATTCCATTTTTAACATTAACTAAGGTTAATAAATGCTGTAGAAGTATGTTCATTTCAACATTAAATTGAGTTAGAATTTTTATTTTTATCTGTTAACCTTGGTTAATGCACTATGAACTAACATGAATGATCAAGGCACAATAGTATTGCTCATATTAATACATGCTGTAAAAATGTATATTGCATAATGCTTATAGTTCATGTAAGCTAATACATCCTTGTTGCATAGGGACTTGCATTGTGTTACCTATTATATGTACATGCATGTTTCTAGACAGGACATTGACACAGCGCATTCTCTTGTGTCTTGTCGCGCTTATATTGTTTAAAAGCATTTATATGAATAAGAGCGTGATCATATAATGTAACGCTGGGCAAAAATGGATATAAAAACAGACGCTGCGTTAATTGGGTTAAATATTTTTAAATGCGTTAAACTTAAAAAATGAATCGCTTGCATTAACATGTTAATTTGCCCAGCACTAGCCCAGATATAAGTATTTAAAAATACAAAATATTTGTTGAATTGGCCTTTTTGTCGAATCGGCTCCTACCTCTGGTGCAGCACTCTGGGCGGGACTGACCGGGTATATTTCGACAAAGCTGGCAGTTCACCCTAAGTAACCAAGCTGTAAGTAACCAAGCAGAGAGAGCAACCATTGACTACCATGTAGGGAAAAAATACTATGGTAGTCAATGGTTGCTTGGATCTGCTTGGTTACAAACATTCTTCAAAATATCTTCTTTTGTGTTCATCAGAACAAAGAAACTCATACAGGTTTGGAACTTGAGGGTGAGTAAATGATGACAGAATTTTCATTTTTGGGTGAACTATCCCTTTAATGGATGAAACAATGAAGCTGCGCACTCGGGTTTATGGCTGCTATATATTTTACCTACCACGAGATGGCGCTGTTTTCGACACTACTGGTGCCTCGAATGGTCGAATCTTTTCCCGAAACGATCAGAGAAAAGCATCTAAGCATTTCTCAATCCTTACAGTATTGTGGCTTCCTTATGCTGCTAAATGTAGGTTTACTTTTTGCAGCCTGGCTCCAAACTATATTCGCCTGACATTTGGCAAGCCTGCGTCCCAATTTCACCAATCGGGTAAATGGAGGTCAGTGAGTTTATGACGCTTCTCTGACGCCGATGATTAATTCATCCATACAGCAGCAGCGAGCCACACCGCAAGCCGCGTGAGTCTGAAGGGCGTTGCGGAAGCCGCTTGACGTCACCAGCAAGCCAGCCTCTGAGGCACGTGGAACTGTGCATGGCTCATACACCACAGGTTTCAATCGAGTTGTGCTAAACATTTTAAAACAATAGTGTTTGGGAAGTCCCACTCACAGTTCATTTCTGAGAAGCGGATTAAGCTATTTTATTTAGGTTTTCGTGTGGTCCCTGGAATTTCACGCTCTAACCCGTTCGATAAAGCTATATGTAGGCGCATACTATACTGCTCCAGATTTTATTTTTTTATTAATAATAAGGGTGTTAATAATTGCATGAATGTGATCTGTTTTGCTGCATCCATGACTAAGTTAAAAAATAGTCATAAGGACCTACATACTATTTTTAATAAATTAATCTGAATCTACATCAGCACAACACACTCTCACTCTCATGTATTGCAACAACAACAGGCGCGCTGCAACGTGACAGCTGATGAACGTGAGCCGAGCGCCCTTGGCATCGGCCAATCAACGAAAACTTCGCCATGAATGGGTGGAGCCAACCAACAGGATTCGTGGCTTGTTGCGAGCACAGCCAATTGAATCCCTCGGAGTTTTAGACCGATTGGAAAGCACGTGTACTCGTGTGTGTCTGGATTCGTGGGGAAACAAATCTCTAGCTCACAATAGCAGCGCAATGCCAGTGGACTGCAGATGAAAAACGTCGTTTTTATGTTTCACCTACTTCATAACGCCAGGAATACATTGTAATACATTTCCGACATAGCAACATTTGTCCTCTCGTTCAAGAGAAAGCGGAGCAGTAAGACTCAGAAGGTAAGGCCAGCATTAATCAGGAGCTTATATGTGGCGTGTTTCTTCTTTCTCGATTGAACCTTTTATACTACCGATGCCCATTTAAGTTGATTTTCTGTTTGCAACATTAGATTTGTTCAACATAAGGTGCTGATTTGGATGAAATGCATCGGAAACAGCCATTGGCCACTGCACAAAAAGCCAACATAATGAAACTGGTTGAAATGCTAATATCATTCCTTATATCATATCATCATGCTAGTCTGTTCAATCTGTCTATACTTTGCTTAAAGGTTATCCACATTTTTTGATGACATAGCTTTGTGCATGCGAGTAAAGTCAAACTGACGCATCACGCATCGAATACAGTCGTCTTTGGTTTGGTTTGACTAGACTCTCCCAAAATCTCTGTTTAATAAAATATGAACGTTACCTTACTAACTGATATAAAATCGTGAAAAGAGATGGTTGTCCTTACTTAAGGATGTTTAAAGTATCAATATGGATTATTTTCACGTTGTTGTTCATATGCCAATTCAAAGCTACGTCATTGAGGTGTAGTAGTTAGTCAACTAACGTTATATTAAACCTTTGAATTGTAACTGAAATGTTGAACTGTTTTCAGGACAAGGTATATTTTTCATAAATCTCAGGTCAGGGCAAGTTGTGCCAGTTTTTGTATGTTATTAATTTATTGATTTATAATATTTGTTGGACAAACCAGCTGTTTGGTAATTATGCACTTTTTTTGCTGTTTCATGAACTTTATGCGTCATAATTGTTTTGTTGAAATGCTGTTGGGGCATGTTGTCACAGACGTTCAACTTGTGGTCAATAAATACTTTTTTTCCTGAGCAAGAACCTATTTTAAGGTGTATGCCTAAACAGAAATGTAACTTGAAAAAGAAAAAAAAATGCATCAATGCTAATACATCATCATATACAAAGAATATCTAATAGATTGCTGTTGTGGATGAGTTGGTAAGGAGGTTAAGCGTTCACAAATGAACGCCTAAAACTAAAAAAAGCAGGAAACTTGATAATGTCTAAAAATGAGCTATCAGCTGTAGATGATTGATAACTGATTAATGGTGACTGCTTTTTATTACTGTAATTGCCTGAGCGGTTCAGTCTGTTCAGGCATATAAATACAGCTTTGAGTGCTCTAATTTTTGCAAATCCATTTATGCCAATTAGATCATCGTTTAACAGGCATCTGAAAGGTTTTATTATTATTTTTTTACATGTCTTGTACTGCAATATATACAGTTCAGCCGGGTGTAAAACTGATTTGAATGTATACTGCATCTGAAATGTTTTAACAGCAAGGGGCGGAATAATTGTATTTAAAATCTTCTTAGCCTATGTCTAGGACCACACAGATGAAACGTTTCAGGACCGCATTTCTAGGACCCTAGCAATGATTTAGTTGTTTAAGTGATATAATGTCCTAACCAGCCCCTAGCCCTTTTGAAATATTTAAAATTAAAAGTTTAAAATGGCTGTGCCTGCTGTTTTGTTAAAAATTAAGGTGGGAAAAGTTTGAATCAGGTCTCCTCTGTTGGTGTGCAACTTGTTGGCTAGATGGCACTGTCACAAAAAAACTAGGGTAGGGTCCTAGAAATGCAGTCCTGAACCTGCGGGGGTCCTAAAAGTGCAGTCTCCTGTATTGCAGGCAGATAATATTGCTTAGTCCTGCATTAGGGTTTCTCAGCCAGCAATCTCCTAGAGGTTCATGAAGGAACTGCAGGTGGGGGGGGGGGGGGTTGTCTTAAAATTAAAACTAAAATACTATATATATATTAATATTCATTATTTATGAAAAGATTAGATAATTTTGATCAGAGGGGTTCAGCAGAGTAAAATGGAACCCTGCTTCATAATACATCTTGGGGGGGATTATCTGGTGACTGTGTCAGCTTAAAGGTGGCAACATTCTTTAGAATGTGAGTAACAGGATATGATGTCATGCAGGGATTCAGTATTTAATAAATAATGACTTGTAATATTACATTACTCAACGTTTTCTTTATATTGGATAAAGAGGTCAATCTGTGACATTCCACACAGTTTTCTGTGACATTTCTATGAGTTCTTCTATTGGTCAAATTACTTTTGTATGTATTTGCAGTCCAGAGTTCACCAACTTCTTACTATTAAAACAGGGTCCCTCCCCTATTTGTTTTAGTGTATTCTGTAGAGCTGTTCATGGACCAAGACTACTGGGCCATTGATTGAGTTTTTAAAAAAAATATAATTATTATTTAAGTCTACGATTATTTTGCTTTACTTGTCATTTCATTATCAAAACTGATGGTTAATGCTGTTTATCATATGCTGCAGTGTGGGTCAGATTGTATGTTGTTAGTTGAAAGTCTGGTTATGTGAGACTAGATGACAATTCGGGGAAAAATATGTGACGCATCGCACTGGGTAACATGATGACATTCTTTGCATGTCAAAGCAAAAGTGTTTTAGTTTTTTCCTTAGAGTAGGTTTTTTTCATTTCCATTTCTCTTTAAATTAAGTGATGTAGAATTATTTCCTTCTATTCCAGTTTATTGGGCAGTGACAACTATGACATTTATAGTTAAATTTCCCCAAAATTATCAGTATAATTAGGAGGGAAAAGTACCTCCACTTTACCTGCTGAAGTTCTGTCAAAACACCCCACATGAAACCATATGCTTATGACCTTGTTTTTAAATAAATAGCTTTTATGAGATGGCGCTTTTTATCAGGACAAACTTTTAAGGATTTATTTATGGATCCAGAAAATATTTTACAATTTTTAGCGCAAGTACATATAAAGAATCTTTTATAAAATTATATGGAAGTCAGTGGGGTCTATCAACTGTTTGGTTATTTAAATTCTTCAAAATATCATCTTTTGTGTTCAGCAGAAGAAAGAAATTCATACAAGTTTGGAACAACTTGAGGGTGAATAAATTATGACCATTTTCATTTTTGGGTGAACTATCCCTTTAAAATTACATCATGGGGGTTCTATGTGCCACAGAGCGCATATATTTAACTAACTTATAATAAACTTTGTTGTCTTTTTTCATTATCAATTAAATCAGTTGT
The DNA here is from genome assembly GCF_949357685.1 of Gobio gobio. Taxonomy (NCBI): domain Eukaryota; kingdom Metazoa; phylum Chordata; class Actinopteri; order Cypriniformes; family Gobionidae; genus Gobio; species Gobio gobio. The sequence goes on from NC_137098.1 coordinate 30,631,124, forward strand.
TGAAGCGCTGAAGTACCTACAGTGACGGCTTATGGGATGCCTGTGAAAATGACATTCAAACGTTTGCAGCCGCAAAAAGAGTCAAAGTGCAAGTTGACGTTATCATGATATCGCGTAATCTTACTCAGGTGATCTTACTCATTGGGCTGTTAAAACCATAATACTAAAAAAACATCCCAATACAAGCTAGACAGAATCATTAGACGTGTGCTCTGTATTTACCACGCGCGCACGCGGCGGAGGCGAGACTGGGAAAGGCTGTGCGCGCAGAGAGTGGATCACGAGTCACGACTGTAATGGAAGCGAGATGCTTTGGATAGAGTTACAGTGCTTGTGTTGTTCAGTAGAAACCAGTGAAGGAATAGAGGGTGAACTGTCTCTATATCCGTTCAAATGTAGCCAGTCTCTCCACACCTTCATTTGTGCACGTCCGCCTGTCGGTCCCCTCGGCGGAAGTTTGTATGTGCGCAGAACGAAACGTATGACTCATCATGTTTGGAGATCGGGCGCATTACGTTTTCATCTTGTTTATCGTTTTTGGTCTATTTTTTTTTTAATTAAGTCTAATAATACCCAACAGCGCTCATATGTCCTATCATTATATTTTTAATTATAAATTTATTGACACAAACTCTTGCTCTCCACTTAATCCAATGATTTTTATTTAGACATTTACTGAATACCAAAGAAACTATTCTTAACTGAGTTATGTTATAAATACTCTTTATGTAGGCCTATTTTCTAACATCTTTAACCTCCACTATACACATATAATTGTAAGATGCAGAAGATATAATTTGACCATGTTTTGTAGGTTTAAAATCTAGCCAGACATCCACTTGGTGGTTCATTTTATAGTTTATATATGTGTGATGCAGCTTTCTGTTTCTTTGCAGAACATGGTCAAGTATAAACAGGTGCACAACAGGTGTCATAAGTGCGTATGCATGTGCAAGAGAACGCCCACACACAAATTAATTCCAAACAAACAGCCCTGATCTGGCCCAGAAAAGCGAAACACATGGTCTGTCTTAATAAAAGCAGCATCTGTGGCCATTTGACGTCTGTGAAGATAAGTTTGTTTTCTTGCGCCATGTGGTGGATATGGTATCTTGATGTAATTGTTGCGTCCATTGTTCACTGTGTGTGTGAATTCCTAAACATTAACATACTTACCTCTTAGTATGTAGAAGTTACTTATTAAATGACCCTTTTAACAGAACACATTTCTCTGAAAATGTACATCAGTTTCAAAAACAAATTGTGCCCTTAATACTTTAAGAAACTGCTGTTTCACAGTATTTAACAGCCTCATGCTCTGAACATTTGGCATTTTGGTAATAGCTGGGATTAATTGCAAGGCAATTGCCTTTAACACCTTTACACTTGTTGTGCTCTTTGTAATGACGTGGGCTAAAGGGTTCATGCTGATCAAAGCCGTGCAAATACTCTTAATCTATGTCTGGTAAACCAGCTATTTAAATTAAGTGAATTATAAATAGTTCAGTAACAGTTTCTTATGCGTCAAAGAATCTTTTAAGACAAACAATCTAACAAAGAAATTCTGAAATATGATTCCCCTCTGGAAGCAACTTGTATTTAACAAATATTAATAAACAGAGCGTTGGTGTGATTGAGGTCAGCCAAATAAAAGCAAATGGGTAGATGGTTTATCGTATAAATAAAATGCATCTTCAACCTGGGATATATTTGAGTTTCTCAAGTACCGCATTTCCTTGCATTACCACTTTTAGTACCACCAGCTACGTTCCCTTTTTAATATGCCTTAATTTAACTAATTGGCTTAGAATTAGTTTCTAGCTACATGCTTAAATTTTGGTGTCACTTGCCTTGCTTGCGTAGAGGTGCTATTTGCAGTAAATGCCAATTCACAGTTGCACTGCTAAATGTGTAGGTCTAAAGTAAACTCAGTAGCTCCAGAAATGGTATCAGGGTGATGGTAACAATCCCAGAGAAGACGCACAAAAGACTCTGCCAGAACACAGATGACACTCAATAAATATATATATATATATATATATATATATATATATATATATATATATATATATATACTCACTCCGTCACCTGGTTGTCTTATGAGATTAGGTCTCCTTCAGGGATAAAGGCAGAGAATGTAGATGTGAAAGTTGCATGCTGTTTTAAGGTCTTTTTTGCATGCTGGTTTAAGGTCCCAGAAAATCCCAATTTTAAATTAAAAGCCTCAACTCTATTGCACTACCACTACTCCCACTACTCTTTTCTCTTTTAACATAGCCTATTTTAAAATTATATTTTATTCCTGTGTTGACAGCTGTATTATCAGCAGCTTCAGTGTCACATAATCCTTCAAAAATCATTCTAATATGCTGGTTTGCTGCTCCAGAAACATTTTTTTTTTCTTTTTCTTTTTTGTGGAAACGTGGCATTTTTTTCAGAATTATTTGATTACTAGAAAGTTCAAAAGAACAGCAATTATCGAGATAGGAAAGATGTTTATAATAATAAAAAATATTTCTGTCACTTTTAATCAATTTAATGCGTAGTTGCTAAAAAAACAAATAAAAGTGTGGCAGCAACCAAAAAGATTGGTCTGCCATGTGATACTAAATGCCCAAGTTAGAATGGCTACTAGAAACCAACTTGGCGACCCCTGATGTCTTTTTGTGTTTGAAATAGATCCTTGTTTTGCTCCCCGTAGTTCGTAAATGCAAAGGACAAAACAAGCTTGCATAGTTGAATGTAGAGTGGATGTGTGGATCTAGAAAGTAGTCGTGGTTACCAAGGAGACCAGAAAAGGCATTTGTAGTGGCCAACAGAGAATATGAAATCTCTGAGCTCTCACGTGCAGCAAAATCACAGATAGCTAATTTACCTGGTTGAAAAACAAAAACACCTCTGAGTAGCACTTCCTGTTAAAAGACCAGGCTGTTCACAAATAATATTATATATTCGCTGACTGTAATGGGGCTACCTAATCGTAGATGACTAACCAGCTCAGTATGTCTCTTTGTCCGTATATTTCAGACTGACGCGCACTCATCTTTTTCTTTTTCTCCTTTTTCCTTGCAGTTTTCCTCCGAGAAGAGATCGAGTGACACAGCGGGCAAAGAAAAGACCGACTGGACAGAACCCAATAAACCTAATTTCACAGCGGCTTTTTCTTGCACTTTCTCTCGCATTGTCACACTCCATCTGCCTCTGTGGTAGCAGCCAAGTCTGTTTCATAACAACCAGTCGTGTCTGTTTTTCTGGGATGAGCAACGCTTTCTCCCGCTAAAAAGCTATTTTACATTTACACTACTTGGTTCGAGGATAAACCGCTTCAGGAGGAGCAAAGGAACAAAGTACGGGGTGCAGAGACACCCGGATATACCATGAACAAATCTGTGAAAATTATTTACACCAAAATGATTTCCCACTGTAGTTCAAGCAGTCCAACATAGTGAACTTTTTCAACTCCGTGTAACCTCTAATCAGGTGAATCGCATCACCTTGGCCACCGCATATTCGTACAGTATTATTATGAGCGATGACAACTCAGACTCTTCCCCCAGCAATGATACAGCTAGAGGAGCAGGAGGCGTCGAGAAAAAGGCAGGTTTTGTAAACCGATCCTGCTGCATAAGTGAGAGCTCTCCCTCATCGAATCTGGTGAGTAGCGAGACAGGATCATCTCCAGGAGGGGTATCTGATCCCAAGGGATCTGTAGGTCACATCCGCGGGACAACGTCCGATGATACAGATGGACTATCAAGTGGAAATGACTCTGGGGAGAGGGAAAGTGAAGGTGGGATGGAGAGAGGGAGCGGATCCAGAGGGAGACAGTCGAATCGAAGTTATCAGAGTTCCTCCAGTCAGAACGGAAAGGACTCAGCCATGTGTCTGGAGACTACGGAGAGCAACAAGAGGTGAGATCCATACAACAACTTCATTGTGACCACAGGCTTTCAAGCTCAACAAAGAACAATTGAAGTATCACGAAAGTGGTCCTCCCTATGTTCATAGTCTTCTGAAGCCATACCATAGCTTTGTGTGATGAAATGCCTATGAATTAAATGGTTATTCATTGACATAATCTGCAGTTCTGAAATCAAATATGCTATCTAAATGTTGGTTTGTTCATCACACAGAGCTATTATGTCTTCTAGGTCACCAATCACTTTTCTTATACTTTTATGGGGCATTTTCTTTTGTCATTTTCAGAACATGACATCCCCTTGTCTGCAAAAATGTCAACTTTTTTGTTCCACCTATAAAACAACATCTAAATTTGACCTTTGTTTTTGATCTCTGCTCCCTCAGCTCAAACTCGCACAGCCCTTCTCCACCCAGCAGCTCTCTGGCTTACAGCCTATTGAGCGCCAGCTCCGAACAGGACCCGCCGTCCACCAGCGGCTGCAGCAGTGATCAATCTGCTCGTGTCCAGACACAGAAAGAGCTGATGAGAGCCCTGAATGAGCTGAAGATCCGTCTGCCACCAGAGAGAAAGATGAAGGGGCGCTCCAGCACCCTCAATGCCCTCAAATACGCCCTCAGCTGTGTCAGACAAGTCAGAGGTGAGCGGGAATTTCACATGTATGTTCTGTATTCTATGTTGAGTTTAAGGTGATTCTTTTTAAAATACTTTCTCCAGCTCAACTATGAATGAGCCATTTGTTGATTGATTCCTCATACAAGTGTAAACACTGAATCTGTGATCCTATCAAAACTGCTCTGTTTGAGCATCCCGACCAGCCCAATATAGTAACAGTGGCTCAACCAATGGCATGAGTTTTGGGTGGGACTTTTTGTCTAAATGGTGAAAGATGAGGGACATATTTAGGTTAAGCATTGAAAAAATAATCACCATTTTAAAATTCAGTTTGGTGCCACTAGAAGCACAGGAATTACAGGAATTTGTGCGTCCAGTAATGTAAAGGTTTTCTTTTTGCTTTGAATCTTGCAGCCAACCAGGAGTATTATCACCAGTGGAATGTTGAGGAGTGTCACGGCTGTAGTCTCGATCTCTCCACCTTCACTGTTGAAGAACTGGACAATATCACCTCTGAATACACGCTCAACAATACAGTACGTTTTGATTCGCTCACAAACCCATTTCTCTCTCTTGTAATATTGTTGTATGAAAAGTAGTCAATCTCCTCACCAAATTTGCAGACAGATTTTTGTTGATGTACGTTTGTTTATTTCTGTCAACAACAATGAAGACAAGATGTCACCTATTTTCTTTTCTCTCTGTCTCTCTCTCTCTCTCTCTCTCTCTTTTATTTACATTTATGAATTTAGCAGACACTTTTATCCAAAACGACATGCAAAAGAGAAACAAAAGTAATTTGTCAAAGAGCCAACAATATTAGTAATATATGCAATGCCAGGGGGGTATTCCAGAAAGCAGGTTATGTGACATACCTGGGTATGTTTAAGGGTAAGTAAGCAGATAACCTCAACTTTCGGTTCCAAAAGCGGAGGTAACTTTCAGGATATGTTCCGGAGCAGGTTATGTTCCAGGGTTAGTTTGCTTAAGAGGTATTCAGATGTGTTTTATATAATTAATATAGTTATTAATATAACCAAATTTGTTCCAGTTATATAATATACAATATTAGTATATATTAATTCTAAAGTTTAAACAATTGAAATATGTTTATTATTTATTTTAGTCATCTTACACATGGATTAATTAGCATCAAACAAACAATATAATCCTTATTTTCAGTGAATAAAGATTACTTATTAAAAGAAAACATTGAACAATTATTGCATAACCACCAAATAGGTGGCGATGTGCACTAAGAAGGTTATGTAAACTGCCATTAAACAAAAGAAGAAGAATAAAAACTTTTTCTTAGCGTCTGTTTCCATGGTGAATCCTCGATTCGTCGCTCTGTTGAGAATGTCTTGTGTGTTAACCAGGAACATGCTCTGAGTTGGCTGAACTTACTCCCTGACTCGTTTTTGGAACCAGCATACCTCGAGTAAGCAAGGTTTGGGTTAATCAACCGAGAGTTCAAGGTATATGTGACGGTAAGTTCACCTTGCTTTCTGGAATACCCCCCAGGTTTATCAGACAACTAGATGAGGAAGCAAGCTATAGAAGAAGAGAAGTGCAGTGTCTCTTTAAGGGTGCTGCCCCAGTGAAGAAACTGTTGTAGCCCTAAAGCTAATTATTTTATTTTTTTAAACAATTTTTTTAAGACTGTTACAGTAAATAACAAAAGAGTCTTTTCTCTTGTGCAGGACACATTTTCCATGGCGGTGTCGTTCCTGTCAGGGAAGGTTGTGTACATCTCACCGCAGGGCTCATCTCTTCTGCGCAGTAAGCCAGAGAAGCTGCATGGGGTTTTGTTTTCTGAGCTGCTGGCCCCCCAAGATGTGAGCACCTTCTACAGCAACACCGCGCCCTGCAAGCTGCCCCCATGGGCCTCCTGCATCGGCTCTGGTATGTTTGTGTGAGGTGTATTTTGGTTGTGTTATGGCATGGTACACTAACATTTGACAACCAGAAAGTGTCACAATGCTTTTGATCTTAAAGGGATAGTTCACCCAAAGATGAATGTTCTGCCATCATTTACTCACCCTCATGACTTTTATTCATCTTCAAGTCAGTTCCACCAAAAGTTCATAAAGAGATAATAAAAGTAATCCATATGAATCGAGCAGTTTAATCGGAAGTGTTCCTGAAAGACAAGATCGCTTTATATGTTGAACAGATTTATTTAGGCTTTTATTCACATTTACAATTATTTGACTCAAAATAACCAATGAGGTTGAGCTTCCATTTACCATAAGTGTCAAAGTTTTGGTGGAAGAGACTTTCAGCGAAGAGACAGAAATCTCTCAGGATTCAAATCTTTGTTTGTGTTTCAAAGATTAATTGAAGTCTTCCGAGTTTGGAACGACATGATTTCAGGCTTTACAAATGTAGTTTAAGGCAATAAACGGTTCTCTCTTTCCCTTTCTTTGACTGTAGTCTCTCCACCGGTGGACTGCACCCAAGAGAAGCCCATGTTTTGTCGCATCAGTGGAGACGTCTCATCCAGTGGTGATGTAAAGTACTACCCGTTCAGACTGACCCCCTACCTGCTCACGCTCCGAGACTCTGACATGGCTTACCCTCAACCCTGCTGTCTGCTCATCGCAGAGAGAGTGCACGCGGGATATGAGGGTACGTTTTGTGTTTAAAAGCACATCCGTTTTTCACCGCGTTCGGCAAGAACTTGATGGAAATCCACATTTTTAATCTTTGTTTTGATCTCACTCGCTTTCTCTCATTCTCTCTTTCAGCCCCTCGCATTCCTCCGGATAAGAGGATATTCACTACCAGTCACACCCCCAGCTGTCTCTTTCAGGAGGTGGATGAGCGGGCAGTTCCTCTGTTAGGGTATCTGCCTCAGGACCTGGTGGGAACCCCAGTTCTGCTGTACATCCATCCAGATGACAGACCCATTATGGTGGCCATCCATAAGAAGAGTGAGTCACCTTTCCCTTCCTCTCTCTAACCTCTATCCATTTCTTTTCTTTAATGAGAGCGGTATAGCACAATGTTCACTTTTCTTTTCTTTTTTCTCTCTCTCTCAGTTCTCCAGTTTGCAGGGCAGCCATTTGAACACTCTCCCTTGCGGATGTGTGCACGTAACGGAGAGTATCTGACCATAGACACCTCTTGGTCCTCCTTTATTAACCCCTGGAGCAGGAAAGTGGCCTTCATTGTTGGACGCCACAAAGTCAGAACGTAAGTATTCGTGTATATTAGTACACACAAGACCCAAAATTAATATTTAGAAACCTTAGAAACTTGCTATTTTTGTAACGCGACATTAGTGATTCCAATCATCTTTTTATCTTATATTTATGTACACTACTGTTCAAAAGTTTTAGTTCAAAAATACAGTAAAACTGTACATTGTAAAATATTATTACAATTTTAAATGGTTTTACTATTTTAATTTATTTTAAAAGTGCAATTTATTCCTGTGATTGCAAATCTCAATTTTCAGCAGCCACTATACTCAAGTCTTAAGTGTCCCATGATCCATTAAAAATCATTCTAATATGCTCTAATATTGGTGCTCATAATTCATTTTTATTATTATTATCATCAGTTGAAAACAAAGTCTATACTGTCACATTTGATCAATTGAGAAATTAATACTTTTTTTAAAAAAAACATCTTACTGACCCCAAACTTTTGAATAATAGCATATATAACAGCTCAATAATCCATAGTCTTTAGGAATATGACAGATGTGGCAAAAACAATTATTTTAGACTGTAAATATGCACGACTAGCTCCGTCTTCAGTGCTAAAACACCATGATTTTCCACCTGTGCACACTTCTAGACATGTGCACAGCACAAACACACAGACACACACGTAATTCCTCAATCCCATACCACCCACACACACCAGTATGTAATGTGTGTACAGTCAATCACACTCATCAGCACATGTTCTGTCATGTGGACACGGACAGATTTTTTCATGAGCTCATTATGTGCCAAGGAACATTTCTGTGCGTCAAGTTGCTATACACACACACACACACACACACGCATATATGTACACATCAGCACTGCTTCATACACTATGTACATGCATGCATTTACCTTGATTTTTTTTTTTCTGTACAGCTCTCCACTGAATGAGGACGTCTTCACGCCACCGAGGGGTCAGGAGGAGCGTACCCTGACCCCAGACATCCCTCAGATCAGTGAGCAGATCCACAGGATCCTGGTGCAGCCCGTCCACAATGGCAGCTCTCAGGGCTACGGCAGCTTGGCCAGCAACGGATCCCACGAACACCAGCCCAGTGCCACCTCCTCATCAGAAAGCAGTGGGCCGGGGCTGGAGGACCCCTTGCAGTTCCACAAACCAGTAAGTGTTTCGAGACACAAGCCTTAAAACCATATGTAGCCTAAAACGAAAATTACATATGAATTAGAAGCAGTAACAGGCAGTTTTACTTCTTAATGGAACTGATCAAATAAATGAAAGGAAGGCCAGAGATTTATAGTAAACATCTAAATTAAATGAACTGCATTTTTAAACAGATGACGTTCCAGCAAATCTGCAAAGATGTTCACATGGTGAAGACCAGCGGACAACAAGTCTTCATTGAATCCCGCAACCGACCTCCCCTTAAAAAACATGCTACCGCAGGTACACCGACACATGCAGTTCATTTTGAAGCCAAAGTTTCCTTCATAGTTTAATTTATTTCTTTTTTAAGGTTGTTTGTCTAAAGATGTTCTCCGTGTCTGACAAACAGGTGCATTGCAAGCAGGTGAAGCAGCAGGGCCGAGTGGCAGTCTCTGTCCTAGTGCGGCTCCACCCTCAAAGAGCTCCGCACCCTCCCTGATCGTGCCGAAAGAGCCGCCCAGCACCTACTCTTACCAGCAAATCAACTGCTTGGATAGCATCATAAGGTTTGTTTCAGATAATTAAATGCACTGAATTTAACACATTATCACTGAATTTGTGTTATTAATTGCAGATTAATCATATTACTATATAGAGATCTGCGTGTAAATATAGACATCTAGTTAGTCCTTGTGATTAGAAATCCAGTGGCAGGTCCTGGGCCCTTGGTTCATCAAGTTTTGTTTGGTTCATCAGGTATCTGGAGAGCTGTAATATCCCGAACACAGTGAAGAGGAAGTGTGGCTCCTCCTCCTACACTGCCTCCTCCACATCTGATGATGACAAACAGCAGGACGGCCCAGGCAATGCTAAAGGTGGGTACCACAATGATAAACCAATGCAGAACAGTACTAATTATATGCGTTTCAATGTTGCATGTCTTAGTTGTATGCAGTATATTGTGCAACACCTCTACCATTCAAATTTGACCAATTTTGATAGCACAACGAAACTGAAATGCCAGTTTTGAGCAAACTTAATGTATTTAAAGGTTTGCATAAATATTAAAAGGTTAAATGGGAACAATGGCATGTATACACACACATAGTGCCTGCTATGTTTTTGCTTGAGCTTTTAAGCATTCTGCAAACTAATGAATACTACTATGGTGATGGCTTGACTCAAGAATATTAATTATGTCATTTGGCCAGTAGGCCTCATTGATTTTACTGAAGGGAAAACATAACAAATTGATATTCATGAGCTAGGCTTTCTCCATAGCTTGACAGGATTCATAAATCCACCATAATCCAAAAAATTTAGTTGCCAATACTGATTCAATACAAAAAAAGTACAGTTAATGTACTGTACATCAAATGGTTATGATTCAGCAAATGGTAGTGTTTGCATTAGTATACCACTAAATTTGCATGACATTTTTAATTATACACTACTAGTCAAAAGTTTGTGGTCAGTAAGATTTGTTCAGTTTTTTTTTTTATTTAAGGGAAGCATTAAATTGATCAAAAGTACATTATAATGTTACAAATTGATTTATGTTTCAAGTAAATTGAACTTGAATTTGAACCTTCTATTCATCAAAGAATCCTGAAAAAAAAATCAACATTAAGTGATAATTATAAGAAATGTTTCTTGAGCAACAAATCAGCATATTGGAATGATTTCTGAAGGATCATGTGACACTGAAGATTTTTAAATTGTAACATTAATAAATGCTGACTTGGTGAGTATAAGAGACTTCTTTCAGAAACGGACCCCAAACCTTTGAACAGTAGTGTATATAGCTTAAGATATGCTGTGTATTAACGGATACTTTAACCTGCAGGTCCATCTGTGTCTCTGGTAGAGGAGAGTGCATTGTTACCCCCACTGACCATGCACAGTAAGGCTGAAAGTGTCGCGTCTGTCACCTCCCAGTGTAGTTTCAGCAGCACCATCGTCCATGTGGGGGACAAAAAACCTCCCGAGTCAGGTGGGCAAATGTCACGTCAAGTAAAGTCAAGTGAACTTTATTTTAGCGCTATATACAGTACAGATTGTTTCAAAGCAGCTTTACAGTGATAAACGGGAAAGTAATGATCATTGATGCAAAACAGAATTCAATATTGCTGTTTAAAAAAAAATAGTGTCATTGTTCAGCTGAGGTCAGTTCAGTGTTGATTCAGTTCAGTTCAATAACTGTGTAAATTTCATCAATTATGAAATGAGTTTAATTCCGCTATAAAGCAGCTCTGCAGAAAAGAGTGATGTCAACATCCAGCTCAGTTCAGTTTTCCTCCAGTAGTGTCAGTGCAGTCAAATTAGGGGTGTGCGATATCGAACAATAAAAATGTCTACCTTTGAAGAGAGATCGTGCTACAGTGCATTCTGTCAGTTGCAGTTCTGTTGCCGCCGTCCCAACATAATGTTCGACGCAACGAACAGTCGCATGTTTATCTGCGCAGTGGTAATGTTGGGCTTAAAGTAAACACCGGTAGATAAGGTTACGTTCACAGCACGAGTACCAAACTGTTATTGCGCTTAAACTATGGTACACACAAAGATTACATAAATAGTCATTTATATCTAAAGTGAATGTAAACAGTTTGAAGGCGTGTCAGTATATTAGATCTGTGCATTCTGTCTTAAAGTGACAGCAGCCTTATATACCTAATAAACATTAATGTTAATCAAACTACAACAAAGAGAAAATCACTCACTGCTCTTGACCAAATAAATTCAGTAGTTTTAAGAATCCTGTATATGTTTATATTTAATTCTTACAGTGAGGTCTTTGTAGTGTTTGTTTATTTCTTACTTGAATGCTACTGTTAAATACACCTACTGTAGCTGGAAATATTAAAGCGCTCTTTATTTTATTTATATCTTATATCCTATTATTTGCAATTTGCATCTTTGTTCTTATTTTTAAGAACAAAGTTATTAAATCCTAATAAGATTTTGGTCATATCGCCCACCCCTACTTTGGTCTAAATGGTCTGTCATTCTTTTTTCTTTTGTTACTTTGTAAGGCTACATTTTTGAAGAAAACAAATCGTGATAAGATCGTGATCCTGTCTGAAAAAAGTTATGACATTTTTCCATATCGCCCACCCTTAAGTCAAGTCAATAATAAATGCTGAATATTAAGTGTCCCTAACTAAGCAAGCCAAAGACACAGAACCAAAACTCAAGAACATCAGGTGACAGAATGGAAAGGGGAAAAAAAACGGGCTCAGTCGCGGGGCCAATTCTCCTCTAGGTCAAATGAACCAAAATGGTGTGATTTTTAATTCGAGGCTTCATCACAAGTCAGATTGTGGATTGGAGTTGAAGCTGGCCATAAACTCTGTGCAAAGGACTCGTTTGGTTCTCATGGTCTGTGCCGTTGGCTCTCGAGCCGACGAGGTATTCACGGGGGATCTGTCTCTAGAACCCGTCTAGTTGTCATGGTCTCCATTGACATTCAGGGCTTGTCTCTAGGTGCAGTTCTACCATCTGGTCTGGATATGGACCGGTTCCAGCTGACTACAGGATAAGAACAGACCAATATTAGCATAGATGCCATTCCCCTTACGATGTAACCAGCACATCAGATGAAGTGTTCCCAGTTCTGGTTGACCTAATGTATGCAGCCTAAAAATCCTTTAATGGATTTGAATGATAGAAATGTGATGGGTCTTAAATCTAGATTTAAACTGATAGAGTCTCTTCCTCCTGGACAATGCTAGAAAGACGGTTGCAGAGTTTGGGTGCTAGATAGTTAAAGGATCTACTGCCTGCAGTCGATTTTGATATTCTAGGTATTACCAACTAGCCAGAATTTTGAGTCCGCAGTGGACGTGAAGGACTATAAAGCGATAGGAGCTTGCTCAAGCACTGAGGAGCGAAATCATTTAGGGCTTTATAAGTGTTAAATGTATAATGTGTATCTGTAACTTTTTAAATAGCTAGATCTTACTTTGTCATGCAAGTGTCTTTTTTTTTTTTTCTTGTTCCTTGAACCCTAGTTTCTTTATATTACCCGCACTTCACGTTTTTCCGTTTTCCCTCACTCCCACAGATATCGTAATGGAGGAAGCCCCTCCGACTCCAAATGCAGCGGCTCCAGCCACACAACTCCAAGCTCCTCCCACAGCCATGACCTCTCTGCCCCCTAGCCCTGTTCCTGATAGGGATGCAGGAAGAAGAGGTGGAGCTTTAGCATTGGGTCTCACGAAGGAAGTCCTGTCAGCTCACACACAGCAAGAGGAGCATAACTTCATGTACCGCTTCAGAGACTTGAGCGAACTCCGAGTGTTTGACCCTACCTCAGCTGTGCGCCAGCGAGCGAACGCACCCTTCGCAAGAGGTAAGGACATGCTTAATATAAAACACAAAAGCAACACCCTTTATTATTGCATAGATTTATTCTTTATTTATCACACGGCTCTCTGAAATGCTTGATTCTGATTGGTCAGTCGCAACACTCTAAGGTCAGTTATTCCCTGATAATGGCCGTCAGGGTCTATTGTCTCGTATCACACCGTGGACGCTTTCTCCATCGCTTCATTCGAACGTAGCTGGTGCCATCTTGTGCCTCAGTTATTGACTGTATTTACTGTAGAATGATCTTTTTTTGTACACTGTAATGGATAACAAGATAATAAACATTGATTTTAGAAGAAACCGTAATATTTCATGTCCTCGTCATTATTTAAAAAGCTGTGTAATAAATTATACGACTGACATTTAAGGGATAATATACAGTCTTGTTTGAACTTGTTCTTTCGTTTAGGCTTAACGCTAAGCTCAAATAGGAACTGTTTTTCTCTGATCTACTAAAATATTTGTCTAATTATTTACTTCTCTAGCAAGTAGCCGTGTAATGAGTGGGGATAACGTACATATCTAATGTTCAACTGGTTGGATGTACATCATCCCTTACTTGATCTTATTTTCTTGATTTTTAGGTGCGCGCTGCTCCCGTGATTACCCAGCAGCAGGAAGTAGTGGGCGTAGACGCGGCCGAGGAGGCAAAAGACTGAAGCACCAGGAATCCTCAGAGCAGTCGGGATCTCGTAGCGCAGGCGGCCCTCTAAGAGGCCTCCGTTCTGGGGTTCCCACACTGGACAGGCCCTCTAATTCCACCATGCCCATGGGTCCTATAGCCAGTTCCTCTTCCTGGCCCACCTCAGGGTCACAAGCTAGCGTTCACTCGGTCCCGTACCCACCAGGCGTCCTTCCTTTATTTCCTGTCTATCCCCCCTTCTCCCATCCCGTCTCAGACCCCAGCATACAGGCGGGGCTACGTTTCCCCCTTCAGAACTCGCAGATGCCGCCTCCTATGGTGCCCCCGATGATGGCGTTGGTATTACCCAACTACATGTTTCCACAGCCCACCATGGGCATTCCTCAGCCCAGCATGGGCATTCCACAGACCAGTATGGGCATTCCTCAGCCCTTCTACAGCCCAAACTTGGCTTTCCCTTTCCCCGGTGCCAACATGACCTCCCCTGATCCCTGTCAGATTCTGACTCCAGTCCCACGCGCCTACTCCCGCTCCAGCACCCCTCATTCCATCAACCAAAGAGAGGCAGGCGCTGAGAGAGAAGGAGCAGAGTCTCCGCTCTTTCAGTCCAGATGCTCCTCACCCTTAAATCTGCTCCAATTGGAAGAGCCGCCAAGCAACCGGTTTGAGGTAGCATCAACTTTGGCGTCAGGACAACAGACATCTCCTATGGTGGGACAAGGAGGTGGAGCAGGAGGACAGACCTCCTCTAATCAGAGAGGTTCAGTGTTGGACTCAAAAGAAAATGAAAATGTAAGAAACTGGACTGTTGGAATAATGTGCCTTAAAAAGGCTTTTCAGTTGTCAATACCTTTTTTTACTTTTTATGTACTTTAGATTTTTGATATAATTTGCTTAAAGAATATTAGCACAGTGACATAAACTTGTACATTTATTGTCTTTTGCAGGGTGAAGCAAATGAGTCCAATCAAGACGCCATGTCCACCTCCAGTGATTTGCTGGACCTGCTGTTACAGGAGGACTCTCGATCAGGCACTGGCTCAGCCGCGTCAGGCTCTGGGTTATCAGGCACAAGCTCCTCTGGGTCGGGCTCAGGGTCCTCTGGATCAGGGTCCAATGGCTGCAGCTCTTCAGGAAGTGGAACTAGTGAGTGCTTGATGATGGCAATAAATAGCTCTAATATCTTGTATAAATTGGAGAAATAATTGTAGGCATTAATGGATTAGAGTGTTACTTTGTATGAAGGAACTGATTGTCATTCAGCAGTTGTTACTTGTTGAGAAGTGTCTTAACTTGAATTCCTCTTGACTTTAACAGGAAGCAGTCAGAGCAGCCATACAAGCAAGTACTTTGGCAGTGTGGACTCGTCAGAGAACAGCCATTCCCGCAAGCAGACAGCAGAGGGGGATGGAGAGGCACAGTTCATCAAATGTGTTCTACAAGATCCCATCTGGCTCCTCATGGCCAACACGGATGAAAAGACTATGATGACCTACCAGCTGCCCATCCGGTAATGTCAATACTTCAACGTTTTCATCTACACCATTACTGATTTGTGATTATGTCAAACATACTTTTTGATGCATCTCATTATGACGTGAAAAGCTTTCCCACGCTAACACTCAATAAACGTGCATTACTACACACCCACTGTAAAAGGCCAGTGAAAGCAGTAAATGACCCGGTAAATGTGTTTTGCAACAGAGACCGAGATTCTGTGTTGAAAGCGGACCGCGCTGCTCTGAGAGCCATGCAGAAACAGCAGCCTCGCTTCACAGAAGAGCAAAAGAGCGAATTGAGTCAAGTTCACCCTTGGATCCGCACTGGGCGCCTGCCTCGTGCTCTCAACATTTCGGTGAGTTGAAATCTCTCAGACAATAACGCCCACCTAAAACCCCACCAAACACTGAGTCGTGATTGTTTTACTTATATACTATGTGTTTCTCAGGCATGTGTGGGCTGTAGGTCCTCTCCTTCAGTCCCCTCTGCGGCCCCCTTCGATGTGGAGATCCACGAGATGGAGTTCTGCAGCGTTTTAGAGGTGACCGAAGAGAAACACACCCAAGCAGACACGGCCATGGAGAAGAGCGAGGCCGAGGGAGAAGAGTCGTGCAAAGACCAGGAGGCGGCGAATGATGGAACTATTTTGACATCACAAAACAATGACCAAGAAATGATGATCGAAGAACAGGGAGTCGCCTCACAGATCGAGGAGGAAATGGGTGCCTCACTTTCACAGATGACACACTAAAGACACAATGAGTCAGTGGAATACTGACGACATCGTTCGTGTACTCATTAAATGATCCCGTTTTATTTATTTCTATAAAGGAATGCTAATTAGCCAGGAAGGCTGACAGATGATGAATGTAAAGCAGAACTGCTTTGATGAAAGACTGTGATAACACAACTTTTGGTTATTGCAAAGAGGTTATGATCTGTTAGCGATCGGGATTTGGCGGGGAATAAGGGGTACTTAGCATTAGACCACTCTGGATTTGACCTCAAGATGTCACCCGTTTAATTCCAGTTCTAGTAAGCCGCAGAAACCCATTTTGTGGCGTGCTAAACAACAATTTCAGATGTCAAATTGGTCGTTCAGACAAAAGATGATAACTATAGTGATTACTGTTTTAATAATCTAATTCCATGAGAATTATCACTGTGATCACTTTCAGAAAGATGTTTTCCCAGACAATGAATGATAAAAACCTATTATAAACAATGTTATTGTCCATTGATGTGGACTTTAATATTGTTATAGTTATCATCCTTGGTGTGAACTATGTTAAGATGATTTAGGTCTGTTTTTAGACAGGAGAACAGATTCACTGCCTTTGAAGACTGAGAACTTTGAGGATTTAGAACCGTTTCTCACCGTGTGAAATGTTATTGCAATTTTTTACAGGTATATACAGAGTAGGATTTTTCGACCAAATGTACACAATTTTTATTTTGATCATTCTGTATATATTTTTTTATACGTCATTGGTGCAAAATTGTCTTGGATGAATTGTGTGAAATGGAATGCGATTGCTCACAGAGAGAGCCATTGGTCTGTTACAGTTCACCTTCACCACTAGTTCAGATGTAGATTTCACTACAGTAATCATGGCAACTGTGAACTTTCAAAGAGTATTTGTAGCTCAAGGTATCATCTTGTAAAGTAGCATTCAGCAAAGGGACGCTTCAGAGGTCACCGCCAGAAAAAGCTGCCACACGTTGCTGGGGCGAAAGAGTGGCTTTTAATGGTACTATGAAATGTACCATCAAAGATTGAGTTTTAAAGGAGTAGTTTTCCACAGAAGAAAGCAAGTCATAAATGAGGGTGATTTCATTGATGACAGAATGTTCTTTTTTGGGTAAACTTTCCCTGTAAGGAACGAGTGGGAATTGTGCTGGCAATCAGTTGGATGCATTTCGGTTGACCTTTTTTCTGTCAGTTTCAGTCATGTGCTCTGACTTGAAGTTGTCTTGGAACAGTTTGTAAGTATTTTTGTGTATTTCTTTATATATGAAAAAAATAAAAAGAATATGGTTCAAACTGTTGTGGTCTTCCATGAATCGAGGTTTACCAGGAATTATAAGAATATACAGTGCGTATATGATTGAAAAGCACACTGTATGCTTTGGACAAGGAAGAGGGAATTAAAATAAGCAGTTTTCATACCAAACCACAGGCTTTTAGTAGACAAGAATGTCCACTGAGCTAAAAAAAACAACGTATGGAGGTTTTTCCAGGCAAAAACAAAAGCCCACACGTACACACAAACATGCAAATAAGTGTGACGCGCACACAAATAAGCTGATGCTTATTGACCAGAGCTATATGAGAAATATAAATGGGACTTTAAAATTAAAGAGATTTAATGAGAAGTTTGCTTACGCCAGTGCCCTGGTAAGAAAGTTTGGCTCGACTTGCATTCTTTCCCTGGACCGCAGCGTAACGACAGGCCTACAGAGAAAAAGAAAGAACTATATAACCACCAAGCAAACTGAACATTTCTTACACTAATTGTGCTGTTTATCTGCACGCATTTGCCCTTATATCACTTTTCAACATATGTCATTGAGCCTTCAACAAGCAGGGAAAACAAACAAACCCTAAAAATACAACACATCTCAACAAAATCAGACAAAGAGCAGCGGATGTGGCAACGGATAGCGGTTTGTTTGGTTGTTTGTAGTTTTTAATTCAATTTTAAATGTCCACAGCAGTGGCATCTGGGACACATAACTCTTCCCCCTTCACTCACTTTAGCTCTCGTTTCCCTGCTCTCGAATCCCTCTTTCAATCCTCCTCCTGTCATTCTCCACGCCCTTAAACTCGCCCCTCTCCTCCGTTCCCTCACTGACTCGTTCTCTGTGCCTCTTTGAGAAGAAGGATGTGGGGTGATGTGTGCGTGTGGCATTTGGGGCTTCTTTTTTTGGGGTTAGGATGGGTGCATGGACAAAGCCAGACCAACTTCACAAGGTAAGGGGGTGAAGGTTTGTGTGTTTGTCTGTACGTGCACTGGCACATTAGGGCGCGTGTGAGCGAATGCAAGCATTCTGCGGGAGATGTTAACATCTTAAGCCTAACATAAAGCAGCAGAACTGGATCTGGATGTAAAACACATAAAGCAGTTTCAGGAAACATTGATTGCAGCGTTTCTCTGCAACCCTCAATTAGACAGGAAACAATTAATGTCCTACAGTGTTGGTCAGTTTTAATTATTGTATTTTTCAAGTCAAGATAAGTTCAGTTCAGGATAATTTTGTAGCTTTTAAAAAAAAAAAAAAAATTTTTAGGTGACCTCAGACAGTATAAGGAGCATTAAATTCTTCAGATAAGGTATTTTGTATGCCATTTTCAGTTATACACAATTAAAAAAAACATAAATTTGCATATACAAATATTATTGTAAAGTGTTTTTTAGTTCACAGCACAGCTCCTCACATCATACGATCTTATATAATACAACAAAAAATCTAAACAAGCACAGGCTCGTTTTACAGTATCAACAAAAAAGCCCTTGTTGTATAGAGTATGTATTAATATGTACAGCCTGAGCTGAACAACACAATGTTTAAGCCACAAAAAACACCACATTTGTTTATTAATAATCATTAAATTCATGCATTATTCTGTAACCAGCCAATAAAAGCAACACCTGTTTAATTAAGCATGTGTGCGACGCACGTCTGAATGCTTTCTAAATATGCACAGTTTGTGCATATCGCCTACTTTATATGTTTTCTGAGTAAGGTTCAGCAGTTATACCATTCCTGACTCTAAAAATAGTGTTTTTATTTATGTGTGTGTGCATTCCTGGTAAACCCTACATTATGGGTACAAAATGTCCCCACAAAGATGGCAATACCCAAAATTCTTGTCCTTGTGGGGACATTTTTGGTCCCCATGAGGAAAACAGCTTATGAAAGTGATGTTTTTTGAAAATGTAAAAATGTTCTGTGATGGGTAGGTTTAGAGTTAGGGGATAGAAAATACAGTTTGTACAGTATTAAAAAAATCATTACGTCTATGGAAAGTCCCCATAAAGCATGAAAACCCAATGTGTGATGTATACGACCTGATAGACTTGCTGATAGACTGACTGAATTATAAAAAATAAACTATGTGTAAGCTCAGTGGCCTGCTCTGTAACTTCACGTCTGAGTTTAGCTGTTCATTTGGCTGTGGTTTCTTTGTATTTCCTTCTAATATGACAGAACCAGCAGTATTACGATATTGCAAAAAGAGGCACGCACCATAAATGTAGGAACAGGATCCAAAAATAACCCACTGAAGAAATATCCACAAACCAAAGGATTTTAATAAGTAGTGATGTTTGTGACTGCATGGTACTGTTTAAAGATGGCTTATTTGTGTACAAATTTTTGTGTTCAGAATAAGTGAAATGAAATGTAACAAAACTTATATGAGATTTACAGTCAGTTTATTTGCATACTATTTAAAATGTTGTGATGAGTAAGATCTATAAGGTTTCATTTGTTAACATTAGATGTATTAACTAACATGAAATAACAATGATATATACATGTGTTACTGTATTTGTAAATCTTTGTTAATGTTAGTTAAAGGGTTAGTTCACCAAAAAATGAAAATTCTGTCATTAATTACTTACCCTCATGTCGTTCGACAACCGTAAGACCTCCGTTCATCTTCGGAACACAAATGAAGATATTTTATTTGAAATCCGATGGCTCAGAAAGGCCTCCATTTGCACAATGTACAGGTGCTGGTCATATAATTAGAATATCATAAAAAAGTTGATTTATTTCAGTAATTCCATTCAAAAAGTGAAACTTGTATATTATATTCATTCATTACACACAGACTGATATATTTAAAATGTTTATTTCTTTTCATTTTGATGATTATAACAGACAACTAAGGAAAATCCCAAATTCAGTATCTCAGAAAATTAGAATATTGTGAAATGGTTCAATATTGAAGACACCTGGTGCCACACTCTAATCAGCTAATTAACTCAAAACACCTGCAAAGGCCTTTAAATGGTCTCTCAGTCTAGTTCTGTAGGCTACACAATCATGGGGAAGACTGCTGACTTGACAGTTGTCCAAAGGAAGACCACTGACACCTTGCACAAGGAGGGAAAGACACAAGGTCATTGCAAAAGAGGCTGGCTGTTCACAGAGCTCTGTGTCCAAGCACATTAATAGAGAGGCGAAGGGAAGGAAAAGATGTGGTAGAAAAAAGTGTACAAGCAATAGGGATAACCGCACCCTGGAGAGGATTGAAAACCCATTAAAAATGTGGGAGAGATTCACAAAGAGTGGACTGCAGCTGGAGTCAATGCTTCAAGAACCACTACGCACAGACGTATGCAAAACATGGGTTTCAGCTGTCGCATTCCTTGTGTCAAGCCACTCAGAGAGCGTCAGAAGTGTCTCGCCTGGGCTAAAGACAAAAAGGACTGGACTGCTACTGAGTGGTCCAAAGTTATCTTCTCTGATGAGAGTAAATTTTGCATTTCCTTTGGAAATCAGGGTCCCAGAGTCTGGAGGAAGAGAGGAGAGGCACACAATCCATGTTGCTTGAGGTCCAGTGTAAAGTTTCCACAGTCAGTGATGGTTTGGGGTGCCATGTCATCTGCTGGTGTTGGTCCACTGTGTTTTCTGAGGTCCAAGGTCAACGCAGCCGTATACCAGGAAGTTTTAGAGCACTTCATGCTTCCTGCTGCTGACCAACTTTATGGAGATGCAGATTTCATTTTCCAATAAGACTTGGCACCTGCACACAGTGCCAAAGCAACCAGTACCTAGTTTAAGGACCATGGTATCCCTGTTCTTAATTGGCCAGCAAACTCGCCTGACCTTAACCCCATAGAAAATATTGTATTGTGAAGAGGTATTGTGAAGAGGAAGATGCGATATGCCAGACCCAACAATGCAGAAGAGCTGAAGGCCACTATCAGAGCAACCTGGGCTCTCATAACACCTGAGCAGTGCCACAGACTGATCGACTCCATGCCACGCCGCATTGCTGCAGTAATTCAGGCAAAAGGAGCCCCAACTAAGTACTGAGTGCTGTACATGCTCATACTTTTCATGTTCATACCTTTCAGTTGGCCAAGATTTCCGAAAAATTCTTTCTTTGTATTGGTCTTAAGTAATATTCTAATTTTCTGAGATACTGAATTTGGGATTTTCCTAAGTTGTCAGTTATAATCATCAAAATGAAAAGAAATAAACATTTGAAATATATCAGTCTGTGTGTAATGAATGAATGTAATATACACGTTTCACTTTTTGAATGGAATTAGTGAAATAAATCAACTTTTTGATGATATTCTAATTATATGACCAGCACCTGTACTTTACACTGTCAAGACCGATTTCAAAACACTGCATCATGAAGCTTCGAAGCGTTATGAATCAGTGAGTCGATTAATGATTCCAAACCGCTGAATCGACTCACTGATTCATAACGCTTCAAAGCTTCATGATGCAGTGTTTTCAAATCGGTCATCACTATGCAAGTCGTTATTTATGTTTTTTTTGCGCACAAAAACTATTCTCGTTGCTTCATAAAGTTATTGTACAACCACTGTAGTGAGATGGACTTTGTAACAACGTCTTTAGTACCTTTTATGGGTCTTGAGAGTGTAGAGTGCATTGTGCCAATGGAGGCCTTTCTGAGCCATCGGATTTCAGCTAAAATATCTTCATTTGTGTTCCAAAGATGAACGGAGGTCTTACGGGTGTCGAATGACATGAGGGTAAGTAATTAATGACAGAATTTTCATTTTTGGGTGAACTAACCCTTTAATATAAACACAGCTGTTCTCTGTTTGTCTCCGTTACTTCACTGTACATTAACTAATGTTAACAAATGCAACTTTTTGATTTTAATAATTTATTAGTAAATGTTAAAATTTACATTAACGAAGATTAATAACGTCTCAGGTTACAACTGTAACCCTGGTTCCCTGAGAAGGGAACGAAGACACTGCTTCGATGACACTTTGCGAACACCTCTGCGTGATTGTATCTGAAGCATGCGTGTCAACTATTCCAATGGCGAGATGGAACGTCACGGGCGGGTGACGTCACGACCAGGAAAGCATAAGAACACATCCGGAAAGACCGGCATTAGCTTCAATTAGCCGAAGCAACTCGATCATAGGGATGCAGGAAGTATGGTAGGGTGACGCAGCATTTTTGTTCCCTTCTCAGGGAACTAGGGTTACAGTCATAACTTGAGATGTTCCCTTTCGAGGGAAATCGTGCAGCATCAATAACGCTTTGGGAACAATAATACCTAAATGCCATGCTTACAAGTGCCTGTCTGTGTGAAACTGTAGCACAACTCAGACATAAGCACCTGAAAACCTGGGGCAGCATTCAGGTCCAGGTTATAAAACCTCACGAATGTGAGCGGAGAGGACCAGCCCGCCACATCACAAACCTCTTTAAGGGAAATACCTGACACTAAAGGT
The DNA here is from genome assembly GCF_949357685.1 of Gobio gobio. Classification (NCBI taxonomy): domain Eukaryota; kingdom Metazoa; phylum Chordata; class Actinopteri; order Cypriniformes; family Gobionidae; genus Gobio; species Gobio gobio. The sequence goes on from NC_137098.1 coordinate 30,653,961, forward strand.
GAAGGTTGACCAGAGACTTCGTAAGCAAGAGAAATAGCCACGACTATCCACTTGCTGACTGTCTGTTTGGACGCTGCGAGACCCTTCTTAGGTGATCCAAAGCAGACAAGCAGCTGATCGGTTTTCCTCCACAGGCCATCTCTGTGGACATAGGCATTCAACGCTCTTACTGGACACAAAAGGTTCAGCTTTTCCTGGTCCTGATCTCAGAAGGGAAGAGGGAAGAAGCTTGCAACACAATAGGCTGTGGTACATTGGTCGGCACCTTAGGGACATAGCCCAGCTTAGGGTAAAGGAATGCCTTGACCATCCCTGGTGCAAACTCAAGGCACGTGGGGGATACCGATAAAGCCTGTAAATCTCCTACTCTTTGAAGAGAAGTTATGGCTATAAGGAACACTGTCTTAAGGGTCAGGAACTTTTCTGGAACAGTCTTGAGAGGCTCAAAGGGAGCCGCAGATAAACCCTCCAGCACAATAGCCAGATCCTAAGCTGGAACCCTGGCACGAGTTGCAGGCCTCAGCCTCAAAGTGCCACGAAGGAAATGTGTTGTTTCTCCCCACAGATGCACCACCCAAAGGGATGGTAAGCCGATATGGCCGCCACATAAACTTTTAATGTGGATGGGGATAGCCCTGCCGCAAAGCGATCTTGTAGAAACTCTAGCACTGAGCCAACTGGGCAGTTAACTGGATCCCACTGTCACATACTGCACCAAGAAGTGAAAACTCCACTTCAAGGCATAAAGCTTCTTCGTGGATGGAGCTCTGGAGTGTAGTAGGATCTCTACAACCTTGAAAGTTGAAAGACCAGAGTCTATAAGTTGGGCCCTCTCAGAGGCCAAACCCACAAGTTCCATATCTCTGAGCGAGGGTGAAAGATCATTCCCTCCGCCTGAGACAAAAGGTTCTTCCTGACCGGAATCTCCAAGGGAGAACCGTCAAGGAGGGATATTAGGTCAGAGAACCATATTCGGCTCGGCCAGTATGGTGCTACTAGAAGTAGACTTATTCCCTCCCGGTAGACTTTCTCCAGAACTCCTGGGAGCAGAGCAATTGGGGGAAAGTGTACCAACGCAGCCTCTGCCATGGGTGGGAGAACCAAAGCAGCCTCTGCCATGGGTGGGAGAACCAAAGCGGACAATGCATCATAATCCTGAGACGCAAACAGATCCTCTTCCGCTTGACCACAAACCTCCCATATATGCTCTACCACCTCGGGGTGAAGTCTCCATTCCCCTGTCCTCACCCCGTCTTGACAGGACATCTGCTCCTATATTTTGGTACCACGGGATGTACACTGTCCTCAGGGAGAGCATCTTCCCTAGGGACAACAGGAGGATCTGGAGGAACCACCATCTGCTCTGACTGAGCCAGTCGTCTATATAGTTCAGAATGCAAATTCCTTGTAGTCTGAGCGGCGCCAGAGCTGCATCCACACATTTGGTTGAACATGCGGTGTTATAGAGCTAGGCTGAACAGAAGAACCCGATACTGGTACGCTTCGCCCCCGAAAGCAAACCTCAGGAACTTCCTGTGTTGTGGAAGGATGGAGACATGGAAGTATCCGTCTTTTAGATCTATCGTGATGACAAACCAGTCCTCGGATGTGATTTGAGTCACAATCTGCTTCAAAGTCAACATTTTGAACTTGAGCCTCTGTACTGGACGATTCAGCTGACAAAGATCTAATATGCGCAACCCTCCATCCTTCTTTGGAACAATGAAGTAACGGCTGTAAAACCCGGACTCTCTGTCAGGTGGAGGAACCCACTCTATAGCCTCCTTCACTAATAGCGATTTTACGTATTGTTCCATAAACGGAGCCTGCTCGGGACGTACTAGCGTGAGTAAAATCCGGTTGTATTGCGGTGTATTAGAACCAAACTGAATTCTGTAACCCTTTTCTATGATCTGCAGGACCTATCGAGAAATACCCCGAGTCATTAACAGCACGGCCTCCTGAGGGCGACAAAGTGGTGCGGGCACCGTATACTGAGATGGCTCCTTAGTGGCCCTGAGAGACAGATTTGTGACCCAACGCAGTTCTTGAATCATATCTTTGAATATACTGAACTCACTTTATCGGGACAGTACAACAGTAGATGCAGACAAACAGTTTTGACACAGAGCGCTTGCTGAGGCACAGAAGATAATGCCGTCTCACCATTGGACTAGTTGACGCACGAGCTTCAGACACAATCATGCAGAGGCGTTCCCAAAGCGTTATTGACGCGTTGCGAGTTCCCTCGAGAGGGAAATGCTGTAGAAGTGCACTAATGTAGTTAACTAATGTCAACTGAAGTCTTATTGTAAAGTGTTACAGATTTTTTTTAAAGAAATTCAAACTTTTATTCAGCAAAGATGTGACAGTAAAGACATTTATAATGTTACAAAATATTTCGATATCAAATAAATGCTGTTCTATTAAACTTTCTATTCATCAAAGCATCCTGAAAAAAAAGTATCACGTTTCCACAAAAATATTAAACCGTTATCAATATTTAGCTGTTTTGAAAATTCAACTTTGCCATTATAGGAATTAATTAAATTTTAAAGTATATTAAAATATAAAACAAATATTTAAAAATTGTAATAATAGTTCACAATATTACAAATTTTCCTGTATTTTGAATTAAATAAATGCAGCCTTGGTGAACTTCAGAGACTTCTTTCAAAAACATAAATAAATAAAAAAAACAATCCCAAACTTAATGTTGTTAATTAATCTTGTTTATTATTATTTTAAATACTGCATTAAACATAAATCATGTATTTTATATTCCTCCTCCGTGCTCTCCAGGCCCCTATTCCTGTGTGGTGGTCATTTGGTGACAGACTCAGGGTTTGTGGCTAGTGAGGGTTTCCCCTCTCATTACAAACCAAACTCCAAATGCATCTGGTACATCACAGTAAGTCCATCACCTTCAGTCTCTGTTAACAGTATATTCCAGGCATTACATTTTCAGCATGTCTCCTCTTCCATCAGGTCCCAGAAGGTCATGTTGTGATGCTCCAGTTCAGGATCTTTGATCTAGAGGCGGATCCCACCTGCCGCTATGACTATGTGGATGTCTATAATGGACACTCGTACACGGTGCAAAAACTAGGCCGGTTCTGTGGGACATTCCGCCCTGGAGCCCTCATCTCCACCTCCAACACCATGATGTTGGAGATGGCGTCTGATGCCAGCACAGGAGGAAGAGGATTCCTGGCTTATTTCAGTGGCGGGAAACCACATGTTGATGGTTGGATTATTTTAGTTAGTTTTATCTTTGATAGCACAATGCAGTTTTTAGTGTTTAACTTAATGTTGGTCACAGTTTCATTTTGAAAATATGTAATGACATTTTTCAATGAACAAATATTTTCTCTCAGGTTTTGTCCCTAAAATTGTACTGTGTGTGTGTGTGTGTGTGTGTGTGTGTGTGTGTGTGTGTATTGTTATCCACTGTTGTATTGCGGTGGATTACAACCAAATTGAATTCTGTAACCCTTTTCTACGATCTGCAGGACCCATCGAGATATACCATCATATGTGTGTGTGTTTCTTTTTCCACCCCCTATTCCCTACAGAGAATCAGTTCTGTGGTGGCAGACTGATGAAGTCTCAGGGTTCAGTGAAGACACCAAACTGGCCAGAATCTGATTACCCAGCAGGCATCAGCTGCTCTTGGCACATATCTGTGGAGCCCAACATGGTCAGCTCAAATCACAGCTCCTTTTCACTTGCATTTGTCATGTCTACTCTCAATCTGTTAAATAATTAGCCGCCATTAAGTCATCAGAGAATGAATCATATTTAGGTGTACTAGAGACATGCTGCTATGAGATTTTGAGTATGTGTGTGTATGTGGATGAATTTGTGTGTTCATGAAGGCAGCAAACAGTATATGGAAGAGTATGTGAAAGACTTCATTCAGAGAAAGTGTATAAGGTGGGACATGGAAAGAGAGAGTGCAAGAGAGGGGCATGAAAAGTGCATGAAAGGGCCTTTATACCTGTTTAAGAAAATTAGCTTTTTTACTTATATAACTATATCAAAGAGTGTGTGCGTGCACACACGAGTGCGAGTGTGCGCGTGTGTGTGGTCCAGGTAAACCCTACGTTATGGGGACAAAATGTTCCCACATTGATGGCAATATCTGAAATCCTTGTCGGACAATTTTTGGTCCCCATGAGGAAAACAGCTCTTACAAAAAAAGTGTATTCAAGTGTACTATTAGTATACTTCTTTTAAACTAAAAATAAGTAAATACCAGTAGTGATGTTGTAAAATGAGGACGTTGTCATGTCACAATCAGTGTAGTAAGCCAGGCTCCTTATTGTCCTTACCAGTGCTCGAGTTTGTGTCCACAATATACTGATTCAGATTGAGATGTGAAAAAATATATATATTTTCTCAGCTTTTTGTTCAAAATGTTGTGTAAAAATGGGCTCTGTTCTTTCTTTTGATATATATCGCTGACTGGCAATTATTTAAAAAAACGCTGCCAACCATTTTAAAAAACGCTAAAAAATGTATACCTAAATAGAAACATAATAGTATACTTAAAGTGCAAGAATAATGTATAACTATTAACTATCTCACTAACTATTAATAAGCAGTAATTAGCAGTTTATTAAGGCAAAAGTCATAGTTACTAGCAGTATAAAACTACTAAACCAGTCGTTTACTGAGAGTATACACTATATTGCTAAAAGTATTGGGACACCCCTCCAAATCATAGAATTCAGGTGTTCCAATCACTTCCAGTGCCACAGGTGTATAAAATCAAGCACTAGGCATGCAGACACTTCTAAAAACATTTTTGAAAGAATGGGTCGGTCTCAGGAGCTCCGTGAATTCAAGCGTGGTACCGTGATAGGTTGCCACCTGTGCAATTAGTCCATTCGTGAAATTTCCTCACTACAAAATATTCCACGGTCAACTGTTAGTGATATTATAACAAAGTGGAAGAAATTGGGAACAACAGCAATTCGTAAAAAATCACAGAGCGGGGTCAGCGCATGCTGAGGCTCACAGTGCGCAGAAGTCACCAACTTTCTGCAGAGTCAATAGCTACAGACCTCCAAACTTTGTGTGGCCTTCAGATTAGCTCAAGAACAGTGCGTAGAGAGCTACATGGAATGGGTTTCCATGGCCGAGCAGCTGCATCCAAGCCTTACATCATCAAGTGCAACGCAAAGCATGGGATGCATTTGTGTAAAGCACGCCGCCACTTGACTCTAGAGCAGTGGAGACGTGTTCTCTAGAGGGACGAATCATGTTTCTCTGTCTGGCAATCCGATGGATGAGTCTGGGTTTGACGGTTGCCAGGAGAACGGTACTTGCCTGACTGCATTGTGCCAAGTGTAAAGTTTGGTGGAGAGGGGATTATGGTGTGTGGTTGTTTTTCAGGGATTGGGCTTGCCCCTTAGTTCCAGTGAAAGGAAATCTTAATGCTTCAGCATACCAAGATGTTTTGGACAATTTCATGCTCCCAACTTTGTGCGAAGGATGACCCCTTCCTGTTCCAGCATGACTGTGCACATGTGCACAAAGCAAGGTCCATAAAGACACGGATGAGCGAGATTGGTGTGGAGGAACTTGACTGGCCTGCACAGAGTCCTGACCTCAATCCGATTTTTGGGATGAATTCGAGCGGAGACTGCACGCCAGGCCTTCTCGTCCAACATCAGTGCCTGACCTCACAAATGTGTTTCTAGAAGAATGGTCAAAAATTCCCATAAACACACTCCTAAACCTTGTGGAAAGTCTTCCCAGAAGAGTTGAAGCTGTTATAGCTGCAAAGGGTGGGCCAACTCCATATTAAACCCTACGGATTAAGAATGAGATGTCATTAAAGTTCATGTGTGTGTAAAGGCAGGCATCCCAAAACTTGTGGCAATATAGTGTACTTCAAAGTGTACTTTCATAAGCTAATAAATGTGCTACAAGAATTTAACTATTATCAGTATGCCAATAAATTCACTTTTAGTACAGTTGCTGTACAAACGAAAAATGTAGTTGTAAACGTGTGTATTCAAAGTTTACTACTGTTATACATAAAAGTATACTTTTATACACTAAAAAGTGGGCCAATTTAGTCCCAAGTAGTGCTGATATAGTATACTACTAGTATATTGATATTAGTATACTTCTTACATAAAGTATACATTAAAATACAGATGGGCAGCATTTAAGTAAAAAAAATTAAAGTATGCCCTTCCCTCAATAACCCACTACTGCCTTCTACTGGCAGAACCCATGAAATGTGTTTAAATGTAATGCGCTATCTAAACCCTTGATCACTTGGAATCAGCAATGATTCATCACTAAATGTTTTTCCCTCATGAATTTGTTTTACGCATTAATCTATAGGGTCTGTATGTATGCTTGGGCAGTTGGAAAAAACATCAAAAACTATACAAATGAAAATGATAATTCAATAAACTATAACTTGTGCTTAATGTAGCTACAAGTATTATGCGGTTAAATGTCAAAATAAGTCCAATATCATACATAAGAGTTGTGTGTAGCTGGGGTAAATTAGACGTGATCTCCTGTGACGTCACAATCATAGTGCATTGTGGTCTATGGATCAACCTGAGTCAAAATCTCCCTGTGTCAAAATCTAGGGGCAGAGGGTCTGTCCAAATAAACTTCCCTCGCTCACTTGGCGAAGTTGAACGCGCTTCAAAATGGCGATTTCCCCGAGGGGAAGTGCTTAGGGAAGTTTGCAAGTGTATGTCTAAAAGTGGAGTTAAATACAGAACTTAAGTATACTTAATAAAATGAACCTGAAGTCATTTTTTGCAAGGGAGCTTATAAATAATAGTATGTGATGTTTTTGTTTTTTTTTAAATCTAAAACTGCCTAAAGTTTTCTGTGATGTGTAGGGTTAGGGGATGGAATATACAGTTGGTACAGTATAAAAATCACTGTCTATGGAATGTCCCCATAAAATGTGTGTGTGTGCCCAGGTGATTGAGGTTAAGTTTGAGAAGCTGGACTTGGAATCAGACACATACTGTCGTTATGACTACGTGGCCTTGTTCAACGGGGGAGAGACTGATGTCTCTCGTCGCATTGGCAAATTCTGTGGAGAAACGGTTCCAGAGTGAGTGCAAACCCAATGCATCAGATTCATACACTACGACATTTAATGAGGCCTTCAAAAGTCATTCTAAGGACAGAGTATTTTGTAATTTATCTACACAGGAAAAGGATGTTGTTGTTTTCTGCAAGGTCAGTCGTGCTAAGGAAAGCTATAGTGGAAGAATGTGCTTCCCAATTAGGAAATTCTCTCTCTTTATACAGTCATCTGTTTCAAAATATAACCTTTGTACTTCGGAAGGTCCAAGAAGCCCTTTAGTGCTGATTATGTTGAATATTAACTTTAAAGGTGCACTTATTAATTTTGTTCATATCAAAAAATGTTCAATCCCAGATAAGATACTGTTTACACTGATTGTAAAAAGAAAAAGAAAAAAAATGCATTGTACTGTAAAGTGTAAATAGTGTTAGATGCTATTTATACTTAGTCCAAATAGTAGCAGAGATACCATTTGCACCTCAGTGTATTCATTTGTAGTAGTTTATAAAACAGTATGCAATAATAACATATTCAGTATTTATTAAAATCCTAAATGGAAGCTGCCTTATTGGGACCTTACTGATCCTTAAAGCCCTTCTCTAGATTTAACCCTAATCATTTTGAACGAAAGGAGCTACAGTTTTGAGTGTGTTAACAATATGAGCTGAATGCGTCACGGTGTCACGGTCCATGTGCCAGTCCCATCGCCACATCTAGTTTTAAGTATAGGCCTATTTAAAACCCGTTAAACACTTTATGAGCACTAAAATAAACACTACTTTGATATGCAATAAGAAAAGGGAAAAAGGGGAATGGGAAAAGGCGGATTTGAAGCTATATCCACAGTCCTTTTTCTCCACTCCACTATCAGCCTTGTTTCCATTGTAATTTTGTGTGGTTCAGCCAGACAATGGTGGGCAGAGATAGTGTAAATAGCCTTTGCTAATAGGATGGCAATAAACACTCTTAAAGGGGTGGTAAACCACGATTTCACTATTCTAACTTTAGCTAGCGTGTAATGTTGCTGCTTGAGCATAAAAAACATCTGCAAAGTTACAACGTTCAAAGTTTAAAGCAAAGGGAGATATTTGCATCTAAAGAAATCAGTTTCTAAGAACTACAGCAAACGGCCAGTAGGCGACTACACACATTCCTCCAGGGTTGGTGACATCAACAGGCTCAATATTTACATAAACCCCTCCTCCGAGAATATTAAATAAGGGGGGGTGAGGCCATTTTGTATCGCGGCGCTGTTGTGGTATAGTTAGGCTGGAGTGTTGTTGCCGCGATGCCGAGGAAACGCTGTTATATTCATCCGGATTGCAGGTCTGGGGTACTTGCTTTTTTCAGCCTTCCTTGTGGGACAGGGGTGCGTTGCAGAGCGTTTAACATACAGCATGTTATATGCACGTGTGTATGAGACAGAAGGGAACAGGCGCGTGCGGGGCTCCCTCCCGCAGCACATTTCACGGAGGAAAACTTCCACCATCTTCGCGAGTTCAATGCCGGATTTGAAGAACGTCAGCTGCGTGAGACAAACACTGCCAGTGCGTGGATGCACAACGCGCGCGCTGCACATTTCACGGAGGACAACTTCCACAAACTTCGCGAGTTCAGCAGGATTTGCACAACGGCTTGTCCTGAAAGCTGGATTTACAAACAGAAGCTGTTTACGGGCCACAACCTGTAAGTCTGATTTATTTTTCATCGATGTGTTTTCCTGTAATAGGTTGTACATTGTAGCAAGGAAGTAAACAGATGACAGCGCTGTTCTGCAAACCAGTCTGTTAAATGCTCATTCATACTTAACGTTATCCGACGAACACCTAACGTTACAAACACTAACGTTAAAATCTCAACAGCGAACCTGACATTAGTGTAAATGATTCTTTGATTAGAGCTTTTATGTGTTGTTTATCTACAGGCTTGCTAAACATGGTTCTGTGTGTGATTTGGCTACTATAGCAAAGACAATGTTTAGTGCTCGTTTTGGGTTAGTTCTTGCGACAGATATTTGGCTATAATCGTTCTAAAAATACAAAAGTAAAAGTGCCATTCAGTAGCGATCACTATAGATCCGCAGTCTTTACTCTTGAGGACTGAACAGGTTCTGCTCGATCATCTTCACTAAAATGTTCTGGGTCTGATTCGGGCTCAGATTGGTGTGGTTTTATTGACGCCATTGTTTCTAATACTGACCAAAGCACAGTCTACCGGTAAAGGTAAGGGGCGTTTCCGATGAACGTGCACTAGGCGGTTAGCGAATCACAACACACTGGGCCAGCTGACCAATCAGAGCCCATTGCGTATTTTTGAGGGACTGGCTTCAAACAACCCGGAAAGCATCAGACCGTTTTACAAGGAGGGACAGAGCAGTGTAGAATAAAGGTCAAATATATGAAAAATAATGCTTTTTTTTTTTTAAACGAAGCATGAACACATGTTACAGTGCACCCCACAAACACAATCAAGCCCTCAAAAGAATGTTTTACCACCCCTTTAATAATTTTTATAAATGTTTAAAATGATGTTCACCCAACTGAGATCCATTCATATCAGTAGTCTAACAAAAGCTGCTTTATTTTACGAGGAGCTGGCTGCCAACACTATGGAGATTTTCAATCATTACATGAATCTTGGTTGCCTGCTAATAGCACATTACCCAAAAACTACTGCTAGTGCTTTGCATGATGCTGCATCCAGACCACTAGGTGTCAGCATAAATCCAAGACAACTGCCATAACATAAAAAGGGGTGTGCAAAGTGTGCAACATATCTTCAAAATGGACTGGCTATTGGATTATTACAGTAAGGTCCTTGACCTTAAAATTCATGATTCTTACACGTTTTGTTCATCAAGATCATTAACTTATATTTTAAGTCTCAAGTAGGCTATAAACAAACTATAGCCTACCACAGTCACATGACTTCAAAGTCACCACCACCAAGCTTCCAACAACTCTATCAATCTTTATTTAACCCTCTGGGGCTCTTCGGTCATTTCTGACCCAAATTTTTTTTAAATAAAAAATGTTAAAAATCGTAGCTTCATCCGAATGGTCCGAAACTTGGTGACTTTATTGGTACTTGGTATATGAACACCCAAAAAGTGTTAAGTGGTCGTAAAAAAAATAGTCACTCTCAGGACCTTCGGGTCAAAAATGACCCCCATAGGAAATTGGCAAAAATATGAAAATACAGAGTTTTACAGAGCATACAATCTACAAATCAACCAGGATGCAGAAAAAAAGGACTCAACAGTGAAGGGGTGAATCTCTAAAACATCACGAGTGCAAAACAGACAAAAAAACTCACACACACAAAAACACAATTAGCTTTTGGAATGGCACGCGTTAATTTGTGTGCGTGTGTTTTTGTGTGTATAAGTGTGTGTGTGTGTGTGAGTTTTTTTGTCTGTTTTGCACTCTTGATGTTTTAGAGATTCACCCCTTCACTGTTGAGGCCTTTTTTTCTGCATCCTGGCTGATTTGCAGATTATATGCACAAAAAAACTAATTTCCCATTTATTTCCTATGGGTGTCATTTTTGACCCGAAGGTCCTGAGTGCGACTATTTTTTTTTTACGACCACTTAGACTTTTCAAATCCTGTCCCCAATTTTGTAGGATGTTCATATACCAAGTACCAATAAAGTCACCAAGTTTCGGACCATTCCTATGAAGCTACGATTTTTGACATTTTTTTATAAAACGCAAGATCCACTATTGTGGTAAAAATGTGCTTTTGCGTGATAAAAATGCTCAATGTGTCCACCGGATGGCACCGATCTCATTTAAAAAATTGCTTTCATGAGGCCTAGGCTTGACTCTAAAATGAAATACAGCTTTAATAAAAAAATTTAATTTTTTATTATATATATATATATATATATATATATATATATATATATATATATATATATATATATATATATATATATATATATATATATATATATATATATATATATATATATATATATATATATATATATATATATATATATAATTTTTTATTATATTCAATGGGAAAAAATGTGTCATAATCATTGCATAAATATTCATTATAAATCATAAAATGATCTCAAAACACCAAAAAAGAAAAGAAAAAATTTTATTGAACATAAATATATTTAATTGATTTTACTCAAATCTTTTTTATCTTAATCCCGCCCTCCGGGTCATTTTTGACCCGAAGGTCCTGAGTGTGACCCATAAATGAAGAACCCCAGAGGGTTAAAAACTACAAGTTAGAAAATTTCTTGATTATAAATATATTTGGTGTAATGTTCCGACAACCTCTGTAGTCCAATTTAGCCACTTGTTAGCAGGCTTTTTTTAAGATTTGTAAACGCTTAAAATGTCATGTCATTAATGCCATTAAATAAAACACAAAAATATCTTGAGCTTGTGTTAACCACAGAACTTATTTAATTCATTTAACAAAAAATAACAAAAAAACATTGATCCAGATGTTTAAAAATGCTAACTTGTTTCTGGGATTTAGGAATCATTCCTGCAGCACTCTGTAATTGTTATTTTAAATAACTGTAATAATGCTCTTTATATCTCTGTCAGTGCGGTTGTGACCAATGGAAATGAGCTGCTGGTGCACTTTGTATCAGATCTGAGTGTGACGGCTTCAGGGTTCATGGCTCACTACAGGAGTTTTCCCCGCGGCTCCCGCTCATCCACTGCTGGCCTGGACACACTACATGGGCCAAGGGTCGACACTTCACCTACTAAACCCACTACTTCACCAGCGAGACCTAAACCTAAAGCAAAGCCTAGTAGGCCGACACCAAAATCTCCCTCAAGACCACCTAAACCTGCACCACCCAGACAAACTCCTAAGCCAAGGTCAAAGCCCACACCCAAGCCCAAGCCCAAACCAGTCAGACCTACTCCCCCTAGAGTCACACCAAAACCTGCCGTAAAAGTGACAGTAAAACCTACGACGAAGCCTAAACCTAAACCTCAACCAAAGCCAAAAGTAAAGCCTGGTGTCAAACCAACAGCAAAGCCAAAGACCAATCCCATCTCAAAACCTGGGAACAAAACAACAACAAAAGGTACAAACGCTTATTTGTGCAATATTTTGTTTGTCATTGTGTGTGCTAGACTACATGTTTATGATTTTATCCGTTTCTTCCAAGCCTCAGTGGGCAACCCACTGTGTTCCCTACCATGCAAGAGAATAGGCACTCTCGTGACCCGCTTCTGCCCCAGTCATTTTGGTGAGTTGCTTCATTTATATCTCTTTCATCCTGCTATTTCTGTCGTCTTCTTTCTCCCCTAATTGCCCGTCACAGACATGGACCCCTGGGGCTTTTCTGACTCATAGGAAGGCAGTCATTTTGAGGCTTTTAGTGCAGACAGCTGTAATGATGCCGTAAATCTTAGGCCCTGTTTATACTTGGCATTATAAGATGCATTTTAGTTGATCGGATCACAAGTGGACGACACTAAATACAGGTGTAAACGGGGTCTAAAACATTTTGAGCTTGTCCATTTTCGACCAATTCGAACAGCTGCAAATGACAGCCAAAACATTATGGGAAGAGCGCTAGCCAGATGGGATTTAAACTTTGTCGGCTGAAGACTCATGTTTGGTTTGAAGATGAAAAACCTACCAACCACAATGTTCTCTCACCGTTCCTGATTTTTAACATGCACTAGCCGCTAGTGATGGGAGAAACAACGTTTTTCAAATCAATTGAACCTTGCAAAATGATTCACTCGCGTTCGAAACGCCACACGCCGGTGACCCCTGCTGGTCAGAACCGGTGTAAATGCAACAAAATCTCAAGCCAAACATTCATAAAAACACCTTTCACAAACCCAATGCAAATGTTTTATTGAAAGTAAAATCTACCAAATGCAATTAACTTATCGTGCAATAAGATTAAATATCAAGTGTCTGTTCTTTTATCAATTTTTAGGGCTTGTTTTGTTTATTCCATGGATGGCTCAGCTGAACAGGCCAATAATTTTGCAACTTAAAATACATGTTTAAATTATATTTTAAAACTAGCGCAGGAAATAGCCAATTTAAATGATATTATTGAATTTGAATGAGCATTTTGCTTCAAATGTTGCACATTTGGCATGGGAAATTTACATTTAAATGCAGAGACATTGCCATTTTGCATATTACATTTCAAGTTGAATATTGCTACCCATATGCTTCCATACAAAATGGCGTGGTTTTTGTTCACCCCCAAAAAGTGGCAATTTTAGCATGCTATAAAAAATTATCTGTATGCTATTTTGAGCTAAAACTTCACATACACACTCTGGGAACATCAGAGACTTATTTTACATTTTGTAAAAAGGGGCACATACCGGTAGGTCACCTTTAATACCAGGTAAACACAGTGCCTACAGTAGTGCTTAGAGCAAATACTACCGTAACTGTCAAGACTCAAAACTATAATAACAATAACTATTAATAACATTTCATGTTCCGTTACTTTACTAATAAATTATTAATAAGAAATATTTTGGTTGATTACTTTTGTATCGGAATGAGAAGCATACAATTGGAAAAAGAAGAACCTTCTCCCTTTGTGTGTCTCAGTGTTGACTGGTAAAGTGACATCAGTGACCCCAGGATCTCAAGGCAGTGCTGAAGTTGAGGTGTCCGTCATAAAGGTTTATAAAGCAAGTCGACTTCAGTTCAGAAAAAGAGGACCCACAACGTCTGCCAAACTGACAGCCACGTGCATGAAGTGTCCAGCACTGCGTAAAGGTGAAAGAAACACACACACACACACACACACACACACAAGTTCAACCACAAGCAGTCTTGCATGACTGATTTTCCATTACATGTACGACATTTAAGAATATGTCATTGGTTCATATTTTTGATAATTTCACTAACGTTTATAATCATTGTGAATTTACTACATAGGAGTGAACTATGTGCTGATGGGCCAGGTGAATGACGAAGGCCTAGGCATTCTGACCCCATCCAGCTTTGCCCTTCAGCATAAGTCAGTGCACGACAAAGCACTGGCCAACCTCGCAAAGAAAACATGTTGACCTCACAACCACCCTGACCACAATCCCACATCAAAGTCAGGCAGGGAAAAGTCAAATCGAATAAACTAAAGCTTTTTATATATAACTGGAGGCACAATATATGAGTTAAAGTCAATATTCTAATACCAAGAGAACAGAAGATTCATAAATCTGTGGTAAGTTATGTGTCATACCAGAATCTTTCAGTCATATTCAGGGTATAAAGTACTGGGTAAAATTTGCCTGTTTATGTTTATGTGTATTAGGTTATTAGGTCTGTTTAATGTATTATGCAAACATTTTGATATGACACAATGTATTCATTATAAATAATAATGCTCCTTTAATTAAAGATGGTGAAACATATGTGAATTATGTTTTTTCTTCTTGAAATAGTCTTTGATAAGTGTGTTATTTGCAGAATAACACTAAACAATAAATGTTATTCATAACTACACTATCGTTCAAAAGTTTGTGGTGAGTATTGTTTAAAAAAAAAAGAAGTGTTATGACAGGTGAAATGAATAACACTGATTCTCTCTTCATCACGGCACCTGTTAGTGGGTGGGATATATTAGGCAGCAAGTGAACATTTTGTCCTCAAAGTTGATGTGTTAGAAGCAGGAAAAATGGGCATGTGTAAGGATTAGAGCGAGTTTGACAAGGTCTAAATTGTAATGGCTAGACGACTTGGTCAGAGCATCTCCAAAACTGCAGATCTTGTGGAGTGTTCCTGGTCTGCAGTGGTCGGTATCTATCAAAAGTGGTCCAAGGAAGGAACAGTGGTGAACCGGCGACAGGGTCATGGATGGCCAAGGCTCATTGATGCATGACACGTGGGGAGCAAAGGCTGGCCAATCAAACAGACGAGCTACTGTAGCTCAATTTGCTCAAGAAGTTAATGCTGGTTCTGATAGAAAGGTGCCAGAATACACAGTGCATCACAGTTTTTTGCATATGGGGCTGCATAGCCGCTGACCAGTCAGGGTGCCCATGCAATGGACAAAGGTGGCCTGGTCTGATGAATCATGTTTTCTTTTACATCAAGTGGATGGCCGTGTACTTGTGCCCGTCTTACCTGGGGAACACATGGCACCAGGATGCGCTATGGGAAGAAGGTAGTGAGGCAGTGTGATGCTTTTTGCAATGTTCTGCTGGGAAACCTTGGGTCCTGCCATCCATGTGGAGGTTACTTTGAAAAGTACCACCTACCTAAGCATTGTTGCAGACCATGTAGACCATTCCCTGGTGTCTGTGGCCTCTTTCGGCAGGATAATGTGCCCTATCACAAAGAAAAAACGGTTCAGGAATGGTTTGAGGAGCACAACAATGAGTTTGAGGTGTTGACTTGGCCTCCAAATTCACCAGATCACAATCCAATCGAGCGTCTGTGGGATGTGCTGAACAAACAAGTCCGATCCATGGAGGCCCCACCTCGCAACTTACAGGACTTAAAGGATCTGCTGCTAACATCTTGGTGCCAGATACCACAGCACACCTTCAGGGGTTTAGTGGAATCCATGCCTCGACGGGTCAAAGCTGTTTTGGCAGCAAAAGGGTGACCAACACAATATTAGGTCATAATGTTATGCCTGATCTGTGTATTCTAGAATGTAATTTATTCCTGTGATGGCAAAGCTGAATTTTCAGCACCATTACTCCAGTCTTCAGAGTCACATGATCCTTCAGAAATCATTATATTATGATAATTTGCTGCTCAAGAAACATTTCTTATCATTATCAATGCTGAACAAATATTTTTGTGGAAACAATTATACTTTTTTCCCTCAGGATTATTTGATGAATAGAAAATTCAAAAGAGCAGCATTTATTTGAAATATAATATAAGTGTATGTCACTTTTGATCAATTTAATGCATCATTGCTGAATAAATGTTTTTTTTTTTTTACCTTACTGAACAAACTTGAGTTAGCATATGCCATTTTATTACACTACCGCTGGCTACTTACAGTATCTGTAAAAACAAGCATGTCATGACATGTATGTTTTGACAACAAGGTGCAAAAAGCCACAGAGGATTTCCTCCTTGAACCAAGTGCTCCAGGTCAATAGAAAACAAACAGCTGTATGTCTCCATCAAGTGGACACATCTAGAATGAGGTGCTGTGTTTAGTGTCTGCAGTGAGCTGGAAAAGAGCCAAAACAGAAAGCAATGGAAAATGTATTCCTCGGTTGCTTTCGCTTTTGCATTCAAGGTCTCTGCCCCACACTACTGTCTATCTGACGGTCTGAGGTCACTGCTGTATATCCTGGATAAATTCATGCGTTTTAATGTTCTATTTTGTAAAGCAAGTACATAGCAGCAGACAGACACTTGTAGTGAGGGGGCGGGATGTTTTGTGACATAAGAGTCCCAGCTGCTCCTGTTACTCAGCATTAGTCTCTCTCTCTCTCTCTCTCTCTCTCTCTCTCTCATACACACACACGGATATGCAAATACTAATACATGCAAATACAGGCAAATTCACAACTTTCAAACCTGGAAATGTTGACATGAAATCCTTCTCTAAAGGATTTCTCAGCTTAATGTTTAACTCCAACCATGTATATGCCATAAATAAAAGAATTAATACTTAAAAAAATAACACATTTACAGAGCTGATTTACCATTTAAATTTATTGATCTCTAGTTGTTTTCATCTCTTGATACAGTTTGAAGTAGAAACAGAAAATAACTCATATATATTAATATACACTAAACAGGTAAGTTTCCTCAAGTTTCTTGTTCAAGCCTATATCTTAATAAATAAGATATATTCGCATGATGATCTACTGAAGTAAACACACTACAGTCACACTACAGCATAGTTTCCAGTGCAATAAGACTATAATCCGTCTTCTCCCCTGAGAACTACAACTGTCCTAGAACTAGAACTTCTAAATCAACCTGTTTTAAAACACACACTTTTTAAATATTCGCATTTTGGTGTTTTCTCCATGACGGATATATTTGATGAGGTCTAGTCTTTTGTACATTTGATCTGTAGAGTATAACTATATATACTTTATTACAGACGTGAAGTGGTAGCATAAGAACAGCAAAATGTCAGAACCGCATGATGGCGAACAATTGGTGTGGACGGGCCAACAATGCTGAAACGTTCCAATTTTAAACAGTGGTCCAATTTTGTAGACAGCCCTGCTCAATATGTTAAAACGCGATAAAAATGTACATTGGTTCCCTTTCAAGATCACAGATTAGCGCAGAAACGTTAGGTCATTTGTGCAAATCATATTGCCTATTCTGTCTAGATTTGAATACAACGCTTGTGCAACAAAGTGCAATGTAACAAACAATTTATCTCGTCACAGACTACAAATAGTATGACGTATGAGTCTTTAAAAATGTTATTAATGAGTAATGAATGTCAATGATGAAATACATAAACGATTGAGGAAATGCTAGAATATGTCCTCACACTTATTGCAACTATTCGGCCAGCCTGACTTTGAAATATGAGGACAGAACAAAGACACAACATCTTTTTCGACAGCCACAACATCTGATTCAACAACGACTTCAATTTGTCATTCGCAGCAACAGAAAGACATGTTCCCACAGAAAATATTGTTAGACCACACCATAACTCTCAGACTAAATAACACTATTTTGTCAATAAGTGTTTCACTAAAGCACTTTTAAAAGAGCACCACTTACTGAAAGTGTCTGATTGGCTGAAGGACAGTTAAACCACCCAGTAGAAAGACACAACTCAAGACTGTATAGTTGAATACAGCCTGCTAGTAGAACTTCCTAAACCTGCACCTGAACAACGATACCACAGACAATTTTGTGTGGCCTATGACTACAGTTAACTCGTGTCTTCAAAACTGGCCTCCAGTAAAAACAGTACTTGCTGATATGTTTTTCAACAATATGGCTTCATTTTTTTTTTGTTTCAGTCCTTCCGCTAAGGCCTTCAACCAAATGTCAAGTCATCGAGAAGCCTATACAATCAATAGCAATGCATAGTTACAGTATTTCAACTGAAATCTAGTTACTACCTACGCTGTCACACATCTTATTTAAGGTCTAGTATTGATTATATAGCGTGAAAATGTAATGTTCAAAGTGTAGTTTTCCACTGCACTGGTGTAAAGCGACATGAAACCCCACCCCTCTCATTTCCCTTGGCCTCAAACACTTTGGCTGAAGCTATTCGTGTTTGTCTGCATTTCCTGTTTAAAGGGTTCGTTAAAAAGAGGGAGGAAATGTGAGTGGGTAGATGAAAGAAAATGCAAGACAGATTTCAATGATGAAGACTGTTACAATATAAGGTTTCCTAGTAAAAGCTCAATAATGCATTATTTTAAATCCCCCTTGAGTGAGACTTATGAGAACATTCAGGAACCAAAAAAAAATTAATTTTAACAATACAGTCCCTGGGGAGCAAATGTAGCAGAGTCAGCTTGCTGATTACAGAGAGGCAAAGACTTTGACCACCCGACAACAACTCCCTCGAAAGTCTTTACAATGAAACCTGCTAAAAGTCACAGTTTTTGTCTTTTACCTGTGGTCATACCAAACTTAAAGGGGTTCACGAAAAAAAAAAAAATTCTATAATCAAACACTCCTTTTGTTGTTTGTGGAACAGAGATACTCTGAAGATTGTTTTGACTTATAAAATATGTTGGACCAATGAGTGTTTTGATTTTACAGGCTTACAGTTTGATCTGTTCATCATACAAAGCGAAGAATATACCAGTGTAATCGCATGGATACATTTCATGCAACCATTATGTCCTATGTGCTGTTTGAAAGTTTATAGAAAACGTACATTTCTTGTGCTTTGCAAAGGAAAGAAAGCCATGTGGTTTTTGGAACAACAGGAGAGTCAGTAAATTATGACACAATTTTCACGTTTGAAAAATGGAAGTTCTGTGATTAATTACTCGCCCTCATGTCGTTCCAAACCCATAAGACTTTCGTTCATCTTCGGAACACGCATGAAGATCTTTTTAATGAAATCTGAGAGCTTTCTGTCCCTCCATCGACAGCCTACGCAACTACCACTTTCAAGGCCTAGAAAGGCAGTAAAGACATCATTAAAGTCAACCTCTTGCGTCAACACTACATGTGTGTGCCGTGGTTCTCTCGTGAAAAAGTTTGGTAAAATGATGTTTTTGAGTAAACAAAGCACTCATGACGCGTCATAAAATTGAGGTTAAACAACTGGAGTCACATGGATTACTTCTTTGACGTCTTTACTACCTTTCTGGGGCTTGGAAGTGGTAGTTGTGTAGGCTGTCAACGGAGGGACAGAAAGCCCTCAGATTTTCATTTGTGTTCCGAAGATTTTACGAAGGTTTGGAACGACATGTTGGTGAGGGATTAATGACCGAATTTTCATTTTTGGGCGAAATAACCCTCTTTAAATAATTGAAATAACAGCAGCTTGCACAGCAGAAATCAACATTGTTAAACAAGTCCAAATGCTTACAGAGAGCTTTAAACCTGACCAGCACGTCATGGTGCCTCCTAAAGTCCCTTGAGCTTTTTTTGCTCTGGTGCGAAGATCTGATATGCCTGCCAGCCAAACCAGGCTATGACGCTCGCTATGCACCCTTGCAGGAGCACCATGACCCCATAGGTGGACCAGAAAGATGGTCCAGGGAGTCTAGGTGGCATTACAGATGATAGTACCAGCGCTGGGTTGAGAAGCAGGGCCCGCATCTCCACTTTGATCATCTGCAGCTCATCCAAAATCGAGAGGAATGTGCAGCAATGGAACCACTGATGGCTATGGCCCCAGATATCAAAGTTCCCCGGAGAAAAACGCTCTGGAATCTTACTGATATTGAAGATGGCAGATACCACTAGCCAAAAGCAGTGGCGGTAAAAGAAGGCAGCCATGGTAGAAAACAGATGATAGGAGGATGACGACATGTTTGCGGAGGAACTCAGGAGACGGTAGAAGACAGGAGTGGAGGAGATGAAAAACGGGAGGAGGAAGACGAGGGTGCGGACAGCATAGCGGTGCTTCCGCCAGCGCTGTCTGGTGTTGCAGCAGGTGACGACGCATATGATAGCAACCAGACAGGTCGATGGGATGTAGAGGCTTTCAAAGAACAGCTGGAACAGAGTGCGAGAAGACACAGTGTTCCAATCCTCTTCGTCGGTGTTCAGTCCCTTCTTTTGGGAATTGTTCTGGCCCCCGAATCCAATCTCTGGCGTTCCTGCTTGAGGATGGATGTAGTAGTAATATGCCAGCGAGGAGCCCACCGTATACGCACTGATAGTTCCATAGTCCACAAAGAAACAGATTTCACGAATGATGAGCGACATGGAGTTGAGAAGATGAGCCAGACTACTGGCTAGCAGCAGGTACAACACCCCCAGGAAGTAGTTCCAGAAAGGGTAGAAAAAAGGACTGCTAGGTTCTGGCGCTCCTTCCCACGTGAACACCTCCAAAAAGTGGAATACGAACACAAAGATGGGGAGGAAATGTGTCCAGAAGTTTCCAGTCTCATTGGTGGGACAAAAAGCAGAGGCTAGGCACTGCCGTAGGCTGTAGTTAGGAAAGCGATAACCAGACAAAATGAAGTTCTCAGTCACTCTCTGTGGAACGTCAGTGTGACGTACTAGTGGCAATGACCACATGATCGGACAGAAAGATAAATTCACTAATTAACGATAAAAAATATCTCCTGAGCTTAGAATCAGTCTTGACTGCTAACATGTATAGCTAACACTACAGTATGTAGGTAGGCTAGTCATTAAATAACTATTGCTTACAGAACGCTTAACTATCATCACAGAGACACAGTTGTCATTGTAATGCTTCCTTTAGAAGCATGAGTTCATGTGCATATTTTAGTTGGCAAAGACCAATCCCAAGGCTCAATATAAATCCAAAGAGCATGTGCTGAAATGGCTGTGGTCTCAGCAGAAATAAATAATCCGATGCTGTTGCGAGTGCAAAGGTCAATGGCTCCAGGGTCCCTTTTTTCCGTAACTTCAAGTCTTGAATGTTATCAGCGTGGTAGAATAATTTTAAAAGACAATAGCTGAGGATGGAGCTCTCGATCAAGTCTTCCAAGTGAAAGATCCGGCCGTGACGTTCATGTCACCTGAGGTCCACACGACACATGTGAGCAAACAGTGAGCTTGTTTTTCAGTGCTGAAGGTCTCGTTTGACTCTCACTGCGGCTGCATCTCTCCTGGATGGATTAAAGCTTTTGAAAGTAGGTCATGTGGGACACGGTCATGCACCGGCCGGTCTCTGAAAACGAGCGTCACCCCTCGGTATAATTCACGCTCCGCCGTGCATAATTCATCGGTTAGATTATCACGTGCTGTCTCATATGAAGATGCACTGCTGTATACTTAGATGGTTGCGAAAACAGCCTGAGCCATATCGCGCTGTTTCACGGCGGTGTTTTAACGTTACCTCAGAAGGGGAACAGCGAACATTTCTCACCATGTGTGGCGGCTAATTCCTCTATTTTCGCCCATGTTAAGGGCAGTTGTGCTGATTTAAGCGGCTCGACGTTCGCATTGCGGTGCTGTTCCTGCACGAGCTATTTTCCAGGAAGGAGATATTTCGTTTCTGCTCGACAGCACTTCTAAATAAACAGTTAACCCTGGCGTCCCGTCCCTTTATCGTTAGATCGCCCTTGACTTCTTGCTCAAATGCCGGCTGTGAGGTGCTGTAGGGCTGTCTGTCTCTTGTCCGGCCGTTACTTAATCAGGATAAAAGCATCCGTGTTGCCAGCTCAAGCAAAGCCGCGCAGCACTACAACGTGATGTGTTCGTGGTCATACGAGCTGTACTTTCTTTAGAAGTGTACAACGAAAACTCACTCCACAGCCAGTCTCACTCTTTATCTCTCTCTCTCACGCACACACACACACACACACACACACACACACACACGCACACACTTATCTCTTTCTATCTTTCTCCCCCACGCGATAAGCAAAACACCCCCCCGGAGGCTATGGCATTAAACTTCTGACATGACTGATTTTGAGCAGTCTTACAGGCAGCTTTTTATTATAGGCTATAGTTCACATATTTGTATGCCCTTATAACAGTAGCCTATATGCTACGTCGAATGACACTTTTATATTTTAGGCAAAGCATCTAGTTGTTATAAACTTTTCCACATTTTTGCGTTAAAGTTGTTAAAAACATTGCTAGCTAAGCTACAGAGCTAAAGAGAAAAAGCGGTGCTACATACTTTATATGATACATGTTTAATAGTCAGCTGTCATTTGATCTAATACACATTCTAAGGAAGTACCAGAAAAAAATACATATTTCTAGCTGCTGTTTGTGTCTTAAAAGTTGCTCAGATCACATACAATTGTTGTGTGCAACATCTGCCAGATGTGAGTAAAATCTGATTTGTTTATTACAGTGTAAATGCAGCCTGATTTACACAATACAGCACTTTGAAGTTTTGCTATTGTGGTGACTTAGTATTGTTTTCAGACCTTTTTTTAACCTTCAATAGACAGGACAGTAGGAGGAGACAGGAAATATTGGAAAGCGAAAGAAACTCAGTTATCATTTAAAAAAAATTCTCAGTATAAAATAAAAATGCACCTTTGAATCACTCGATACACATTCTTACCATACTATTTCTAGGTCGTTTGAATTCTTCATTATGACTTTTAGCTTCTCTGCTAATTTATGCCCAACACACACATCCAGTATAAAGTAGCCTAGTCTAGTGTCCCTCTGTAACCATGACAGGTGGCCCTATGATGAGCAGTGAGTTGTAAGAATAGGGCCATCATTCGAGAATATTGATTCTGTACGGCCAGCTGTTGGACTGGACAGCAAATGTCTAGGTGTGATGATTTTGGATTGTGTGTATGTGTGTGTGAGTATGTGTGATGGGGCAGTATTTGTCATTTGACAGTGCAGTCACTTACAGTATAATCAGTCCTCAAACACAATGACTTGGAAAAGTATTATTAGTACTATTTTTTTTTTAAAGAAAAATACAATTTACTCTTCTATATTTAAAGCATTTCTCATTCACTTCGGCACCTCTGAAGATGATATTTTATTTAGGCATTTCTGTCTTTTAATATCGTAAACGGAAGTTGCAATAGTCTTTTCTTCTCGGTTGTGGCATATATCTCGGTGAAATGGCTTCTCAAACAAGAAAACTGTAGGGCGGGACTTGATTTTGTTCATTGAATTGTTGTTTGCTATTTCTGTGATCTCTTGTGAGTGACAGGTTGCCTCACCTTCACGTTATGAAGTAGACACATCATCAGAGAAGAGATGTCGTTGCAAGAGGGAGGGGAAGTTATTTTGAATAAAGATTATGATTAAATATGAATTTAAAAAAAATTATAACAAAGTTTACTGTGCTACATAACAGAGTATTGCTATTTTGGAAGCATTATCATAGCAATTATATAATTATATGCCATTTATTGACATGTACAGGTGTGTATGTGTATATGCATGTGTGAACCCACGTGTATGTTTTTTTGTGTCTGCGAGAAATACTGCTATGCCTTTTGTTTCATAGCTCATCTTTGGCTGGTTAGGGGGTGGTTTTTGCTCGATGATTGACTGGCTGCTGTGTGTTTGGTGACCACCTGCCTGAGGATTAGTCGGTGAAGGCCGCTGTGGGTGCTGAAGTATACTGGTTTATA
This sequence comes from Gobio gobio, assembly GCF_949357685.1. NCBI lineage: Eukaryota > Metazoa > Chordata > Actinopteri > Cypriniformes > Gobionidae > Gobio > Gobio gobio. The sequence goes on from NC_137098.1 coordinate 30,677,705, forward strand.
GATGAGATGGAAGATGAATTCTTTAGAGCACCCTGTGGAGGAGAAAATGGAATAGGGTTTAGCAATGAAAAAGATCAGACGAAAACCATAGACTTCACCCATCAGCAGAGTATATGCTTTACATACAGTACAGAACAAACTAAAACTAAGATCAAATTCGAAGCCCCCAGCGTTCTAAAACCTCAGACAAGTCGAGACTGGTTTTCATCTGCAAGACTCAAGTTGTCAGGTATTTTAAGGCATGTTAAGGCCTACATCATTTAAATGTTACAGATTCACCCATTTGCTGTATCTGTGACAGTATGCACATTTCACCAACACAGATTGTAACTGAATTGCCTTCTCTATCATATAACACATTTTTTCCCCCATAAATTTACACCATGATAATAATAAATTAAATCCTGTTTTGACATCACTAACAACAGATAAATGACTTAACAGGAAGCCCATTGTTCCTTCAGATCCTGAAGGACATTGGAAAGGGTTAAAGGGTTAGTTCACCAAAAAATGAAAATTCTGTCATTAATTACTCACCCTCATGTCGTTGGACACCCGTAAGACCTCCGTTCATATTCGGAACACAAATGAAGATATTTTAGTTGAAAGCTGATGGCTGAGAAAGGCTTCAGACAGGCCTCCATTGGCATTCAGTACATTGACACTTCCAAGATCCATGAAAGGCACTTAAAACGTCGTTACAAAGTCTATCTCACCACAGTGGCTCTACAATAATCTTACAATGCGACGACAATAGTTTTTATGCGCAAAAAAAAATCAAAATAACACCTTTTTCCAACTTGTTCTCGACTTCCGTGTGTGCCTCCACGACGCATGCGCGAGAATATGACGTAGCGCCGGCGTTCGGGAATCCATGAAATACACACTTAAGCCCCATTTTGAGAACTACCCCGAGACCTAAAGCACGATCAATGTTGAATCCAACAGCTTAGACACGCGCGTCTTCCTCTGCTCGTAAACAAATCGCTTCTGGGTCATATGTCCGAACGCCGGATCTGCGTCATATTCTCGCGCATGCGTCGTGGAGGCACACACGGAAGTCGAGAACAAGTTGGAAAAAGGTGTTATTTTGATTTTTTTTTGCGCACAAAAACTATTGTCGTCGCATTGTACGATTATTGTAGAGTCACTGTGGTGAGATAGACTTTGTAACGACGTTTTAAGTGCCTTTCATGGATCTTGGAAGTGTCAATGTACTGAATGCCAATGGAGGCCTGTCTGAAGCCTTTCTCAGCATCAGCTTTCAACTAAAATATCTTCATTTGTGTTCCGAATATGAACAGAGGTCTTACGGGTGTCGAACGACATAAGGGTGAGTAATTAATGACAGAATTTTCATTTTTGGGTGAACTAACCCTTTAATATGCAAAAAGGATAATGCCCCCCGTGGCCGTTCACAAAATTACACTGCCCTGAGTGACAACACCAATAACATCATCCAGTCAAATGCATTTTTAAAAAAAGGCAGTACTTAGGCATTAGATGTCAAAAAAAAAGCACATGAATTTTAGCAGAGGAAGAACAGATGTATGTTTGTGTCACCTGATGCCTGGAGGCTGCTGATCCACGTGACATGCGAGGGATCGCCGGTCTGAATCCTGCAGAGGTACATGACCATACGCAGGTTTTGAATAGTCTTTTCAACAAGCTTTTGTAAGTGATGCATTGTGGATTTTAGGCCCATTCAAAAAGATCACGCAGCCTTGATTCACAAACAAGCAATCTCTTTCTTTCCCAGTTTAAAAATCAGACAACAGCACATTCAAAACTGCTGAAATGCAAACAAAAACTGACATTAAACATTAAGAATCACCAAGCATCAGGTCTGGTTCTGGACCATGGTTCATGTAAAAACAGGGCAAGGTGATTTTTTTCCCCCTGCTGGCCCAGTCGGATAATTGATTCCTTTGGCCTTGCCAACATGTTTCCCGGCACAAACAAAAATAAATGTTTTTAGCCACATTAACTTTTAAACCTTTTTTTTAAAGAAAGGTTATAATGTAACTAAGGCAAATTATAGATTTATAATTTTCATCCCATTCTAACTGATGCTTCCAAGACCATCACAAGTCATTCTCATAATTTCGACAAAACAATCTTAGTTTGCTAGTTAAATTAAAGGGATAGTTCACCCAAAAAATGAAAATTACCCTGTGATTTACTCACTCTCAATCCATCCTAGGTGTATATGACATTCTTCTTTCAGGCGAATACAATGTGAGTTATATAAAAAAATGTCCTGGTTAATCCAAGCTTTATAATGGCAGTGAATGGGAGCCCAGAATTTGAAGCCCAAAAGAAGTGTATTTATCTGTTATAAAAGTAATCCACGCAGCTCCAGGGGGTTAGTTCACCCAAAAATGAAATTTCTGTCATTACTTACTTACCCTCATGTCGTTCGACACCTGTAAAACCTTTGTTCATCTTCGGAACACAAACGAAGATATTTTAGCTGAAATCCGATGGCTCAGAAAGGCCTCCATTGGCAGCAATGACATTTCCTCTCTCAAAACCCATAAAAGGTACTAAAGACGTTGTTACAAAGTCCATCTCACTACAGTGGTTATACAATAATTTTATGAAGCGACGAGAATAGTTTTTGTGCGCAAAAAAACCCTAAATAACGACTTTATTCAACAAGTTTCTGTCTTCCGCGTAGGCCTTTGACGTGAACTCACGAAGCACCACGACGCATGCGCGAGAATATCACGTAGAGCCGGCGATTCGGGTATCCAGGAAATGCACACTTCAGCACCATTTTGAGCACTACGCCAAAACCTAAAGCACGATCAATGTAGAATTCAACAGCTTAGATACGGCGCATCTTCGTCTGCTTGTAAACAAAGCTCCTCGCATCCGGGTCAGGCCTACGCGGAAGACAGAAACTTGTTGAATAAAGTCGTTATTTAGATTTTTCTTTTTTGCGCACAAAAACTATTCTCGTCGCTTCATAAAATTATTGTAGAACCACTGTAGAGAGATGGACTTTTTAATGACGTCTTTAGTACCTTCTATGGATCTTGAGAGAGGAAAGGTCATTGCTGCCAATGGAGGCCTTTCTGAGCCATCGGATTTCAACAAAAATATCTTCATTCGTGTTCCGAAGATGAACAAAGGTGTTACGGGTGTCAAGCGACATGAGGGTAAGTAATTGATGACAGAATTTTCATTTTTGGGTGAACTAAACCTTTAAAGGCCTTCTGAAGCAAAGCGATGAGTTTGTGTAAGAAAAATATCCATATTTAACCTGTAATAAAGTCCAATATCTAGCTTCCGCCAGACCGCCTTCTGTATTCAACCCTCTCGCAGTTCAAAACGCTTACGCTACATCATACGTCCTTTTTCGTAAAGTGTTAAATATGGACATTTTTCTGACACAAACGCATCGCCTGAAAAGGCCTTTATTAACCCCCTGCAGCCGTGTGGATTACTTTTATAATGGATGATGCACTTTTTTTGTGCTTCAAATTTTGGGCCATTAGAAAGCTTGGATTAGCCAGGACATTTTTTATATAACTCCGATTGTATTCGTCTGAAAGAAAAAAAGTCATATACTGCTAGGATGGCTTGAGGGTGAGTAAATCATGGGGTAATTTTCATTTTACAACAGAAAACAGAATATTTATGTTTACAAGACAAAAAACACGTACATGATACACGTAACAAAACAGCACTGGCCCATATGGGTCAGTTCTGTCAACAAAAGTTCAAAGGTCACATGAGGAAGATAGACGTACATCTATCGGAAAGATAGTGGTTTAAACAGGAACTTAAATGCTAATGTCATCCTTTGTCTTACAGGCCAGATAACGCAATACAAAGCAGAGAAATGATGAAATGAGAGCTCAAAGTGTATTGTAATCAGCTGCTTTCACACATGCTGTTCCTGAACTGATCACTGTTTTCATGCCATCAGGCTTTGACCAAGTAGCAAAAATAGATGGCTGCAGACAGCATGTGATGAGGAGCACTTGGCGCTTACTAAACCTCCTCACTGCTGCTGTAAATTCATTACAACGTTCCTTCCACTACAGTTCAGGTGTTCATGATGTCCATGAATAGAACAACATAGATGGGATATGAGACCATAAAACACCCTACTTCTGCTTGAATTGTTCCTTCACCTCCTGTTTACGGAGGAATGCATGTCCGTTTTGTTAGCAGCCCGTGTACTTTCTCAAGCCCTTCCTGAACACTCAACTTTCATTGTTTATTACATTTTTGGCAATTAAAAGCTGACCTCACTGTATCTGGTTTCACGGACTCTACAACAAATACAAAAGAAGCGCTGCATAATATCATTGCGCCACTTCACCCATGGTACGGCAGCAAAGTTCCATGATTACTACGCAGGAGTGAGAGTATAGTTCCTAACCATATCGGTCTAGAAAATCACAACTTTTCATTTTTCTTCAGTCTTAGTACACGATGTAACTATACACATCACAACATGTAAATAGGAAAATGTTGGTGTTATTTTGTCAGTTATTGAGCGGTAGGCTAGCTGGAGCCGTTTACCTCCAGTCTTTGTGCTAAGCTAGGCTAGCGGTGGGTGCGTCAGACAGAGTTATAGCATGCACGGAGATGAGAATGGTATGTATGGACTTATCTAACTCTGGGGGATACAGTGAATAAGATAGTCCCAAAAAGTCGGCGTGTTTCTTTAAGGGTTAATATATAAACTAACGTTCAAAAGTTTGAGGTCAGCAAGATTTTTTTGTTTTTAGAAAGTAATAGTTTTATTCAGCATGAATGCATGAAATTCATCAAAGAATCCTGGGGAAAAAAAGTATCAGTTTCCGCAAATACATTAAGCAGCTCAACAGTTCTCAACATTGATAATGATACAAAAAAAATTTCATGAGCAGAAAATCAGCATATTAGAATGATTTCTGAAGGATCATGTGACACCGAAGACTGGAGTAATGATGCTGAAAATACAGCTTTGCCATCACAGGAATAAATTACATTTTACAATATATTTAAATATGAAAAGGTTATTTTAATCCATAATAATTCACAATATTACTGTTTTAACGACTATACTGACACCAAATGTTTGATTAGTAGTGTACATGTACATGTAAAACAAAGAATCGGCAGTGATCTATTGCTATGGTCAAGTGTGTCTTCCCTCAGTCTGAAAGGTTGCAAATTGGCTAATGTCAACTACAATCAATACAAAGAGTGACTAGTGACATATCTAGCTGATACTGTTGTCATCCTGCAGGCTATGATGGCCATTGAATGGATGTGAACATGCTTTCCATATGCCATCTGTCACTTGATCTGAAATCAATGAAACAAGGAATTTAGCAATAGAACCCGAGACAGCCTTTTCCATTACTAATTTACAGAACAATCACAGTAAAGCACTCAGCTTTTACAGAGCAAATACTACAAATGAGAACGTACTCATACATTAAAGCACTTTACTGCTTCCAGATGGCCATTATTCATCAGGCAGAACATACAAATACATTTAATGCGGATAGCAACCATGTTTCTCAAACACACTGGATTTCTATGTTTTATGGGGACATGATTTTTATACTTTTCAAACTATTCTATCCCCTACCTCTAAACCTACCCATCACAGAAAACGTTCTGCATTTTTATATTTTCAAAAAACATAATTTAGTCTGATTTATAAGCGGTTATGCTCAACAACAACAACAACAACAACAACAAAATCCCAGCAAGGATTTTGGATATTGCCAGCTTTGTGGGGACATTTTGTACCCATTATGTAGGGCTTACCAGGATGACACACACTCACACTTGTCTTTTATTTCTCTCATAGTGAGGATCATCCATTGACTTCTATTGCTTTTATACAGGGTGAATATTTTCTATAATGTAAACCTAATTCTACCTCTTTTTTTGTTGCATTTTCATTAAGACAGTATTAGGTTAGAAAATCCCCAAAAGGAGGAACAGAAAATGACCTTCAGCTCATTATATTTAATGTTTAATTAACAGTCCGTTATGGGCTATTAAATGTAATGGGAAAAAATGTACAGTCCTCTAGCACTACTGTAAATGTATTTGGTTGTTGCTGCATTGGTTGAAGGTTACACTAGTGTTATATTTGGTTTTACATTGAATTGCCTGAGGAGAACTGAAGCTGAGATGGCTGTGGCATGTGACAGCAAAACAGAATTCGTCTAATATGAGGAAGTGTAATTTTAAGTGGAAGTGTATTGTTTGTTATGGCAAGCTACAAAATATTTTGTTAGGAAGAATCATTTGAAAAACCTACACAGAAAACACCTTCGGGGTTCTGCCTGTGACGGAGACGCTATTGTTTTGGCTTATGTCTTTATGTAAGCTCCTTATCAGTTTTTAATCCTACAGTATATCCCTCTCACCATCCCTTTCTCCTTCCATATATTTGTGTTGTTTGTAGGCCAGCACAGAAATAGATTACTGGTCTTCTAAGAGTTTTTTTTGTTGGTTGCTGTGGTTTCTTTCCCCGAGTTGTACCACCACTGCAGAAATCCCAGCATCTTTTTAAATGGTTACAACCACCCTCCACCATCTCCCCCTCCTGAGACCAATCTATATAAGATCAAAACCCCCAAAACATCCGGATGAGTCACTCAACATCAATACACTCTTTTCATCAAAATGACATGAAGGGAGAGAGGAAGGAGAAAGAGTGTCTGGATATGACCATGTGTTATAGACTTAGAATAGCTACAATGAGTGTATGTGTTACCACAATTAAATGTTCAGAAAAGTGTAAATACAGATACAAAAGAATGTGAATGTATAAATCTGTTCTTTTCACCTGTTCAGGTCTGGTGTGTGCACCAGGGGGCGGTGTGGTGCAATTACGCAAATGCAATAGAGCTGTTCAGTTTGTGTCCCTAAAGCCCAATAAATTAACATTTGAGTGATGGCTTCCCGCAGGACTCTCAATTTTATTTTTAGAATAGTGTGTTACAATTAAGTAGAACAATAAGTTCTGTGTAACATTATTTGAAGTGACTTTCCAGCCTTGTTATATAAAACATACGTTAGCACTTTATTGTACAGTCCTGTTCCTCATGTACATACTGTGTACTTATTATAGTTATTGCAATAACTGGGTAATAACTAGGTACTAACCCTGAACCTACCCCTAAACCTAACCTTGACCCATGTAGTTACCTTATATTACCCAGTCCTTTCTTAGGTAAGTACACTAAGTTCACATACTGTAAAATAATGTGCAACCAAACAAACTCTAATTACATTTAATACTGAATGAGGTTTTACAGACAAACGGTAAAAAATATTATGAAAATATGGAAAATGCCATCAAATTAGCTGTTAATGCTGTACCCTTAAGTTTACAAACACAACCATAAAAATAAACAGCCTAAAACCGGAGGTAAAATGTTTTCCACAACTTCAAGAAAATACTTTATAGTAATAATCTATTTTTAGTGACATTTCTTCTATCTTCAATCATATGCACGGAATCGTTACATTATATTTTCTTCATGTGTCTCAACATTTATGTCAAAACGTCATAATAAATGTTCATGTTGGGTAACAGTTTATTTCGATAGTTGACTTTAGACATTAACTTTGCAACTTCATGTCAACTAGCAGTCATTAAAGTATTAGTAGACTGTCTGCTTATAAATAAATGCTTTAATAAATGCTCACACTTTATACTGATCGTCCCTCAACTGACATTCTACTGACTTTAAGTACTACTTTGAAAGTAGGGGAGAGCGGGGCACAACCTAACGCTTTTTGAGTCTCAGTTTGTGTAAATCTAAAAAGTATTTATTTTTTTCCCACATTAATTTCCCACATGTCTAGTACAATTATGTGGTTTTGTTTCATTAATACAGTGTATACTTTTTTTCTTGATTTACCCCGAAAGAATGAAAGTGAAATGTGACAACATGCCCCATAGGTGGGGTACACTATAACATGTGAGGGGCACAATGTAACATGACCAAATGACAGCTTAAAATGTTACCTAATCTATTCAAAAAAATATCCAAGACAAACTATAATATTTTGTCAATAAAATACAATTATTAACTTTTTAAAATAAAATGGCATTTTTTTAATCATTAAAAATATACACATTTTTGAGTTTGACAACAAACACGTCGCTAAATACAGCTGTACAGCATAAAAATATAATAATAAATAATAATTTCTGAACATTGACTCCCAGTCATTATTCACCCTTTTCTCATGGTTTCTCAAAATAATTCATAAAAGCAGGGCTCGACATTAACGCTTGTCCGCTTGTCCGGGACAAGTGGATTTTTTGAAGGGGCAAGTGAAAAAGAATTTTACTTGCCCGACGGACAAGTAGCCTGAGTAAAACGTCAAAACAAAAAATAACTAAGGAATCACCAAAGTGCAATAATGATTCTGCATTCAGTGTAAGTGGAGATCGATAGTGGATTATAATAGAACTGACGTTAATAAGGTTGTGCTTTTGAGGCTCCTGCAGCCTCTCGAGGAGAAAATCGAAAACAAATTAGCGCCGCTCATACAAAGAAACTCAGTTAACATACATGGTTAAAATTGTATAGTTTTTATATTTATAACATATAAGCAACATCACACTAACAAGTGTTGTTTTACTGAATACCATCATGACACTGATTTCATATGACAGTTCCATAAACAATTAATTAACATTAAGTCACTTACATTTTAGATGCAATATTGACTGTTTTTGTTCTATTTCAGCAGCGAAAATAGTTCCAAACAAATATCACAGCAGAACCGTAACGCACAGCAACAACGTGTTACTGAATGATTCAGTGTTTTAATGAATCAATGACCTATTCGTAAACGACCGCCTAATTCTTGAATGAATCAGCCGGTTCACTGAATCGACTCAATGACTCACTTATTAAGACGGTCACCTGCTGCCACCTACTGGTGGTTTAGTTTCATCTTTCCAACATTTCTTATTTGTATATTAAAAAATATTTAAAATAATCTCATAACATTATTTAATGCAGTTGTAATTTTTCAGTGTAAATGATTTAATTTGATTGGTAACAGCCTATAGTGTCTTATTCTAATTTAATTTATAGATTAAATTTAAGAATATAAAAGGAAAACTGAAGCATAGTCTATATTTAATAAGATTATCGAAAAATTATAAAAAGGTAAACATATCACAAATATGCATATTTAAATATGTCAAAGCTGATTGAACACTGGTGAGAATATTGCTTCAGAATAGATTATATTTACAAAAAAAATCCGGACAAGCACATTTTTTACTCGGACAAGTGAATGACAGATTGTTGTCCGAAGGACAAGCGTGGGAACAGGCTTAATGTCGAGCCCTGATAAAAGTATAGAATATAATGGCATATTTCTAATAGGGGCTCATTGTAACACAGTTACAACCGCACCCCATCTGCGCAAATAGGATTTAAACCGCGGCTCGTGTATTCTGCTGGTTAGATCAGCATTAAAGAACTATCTCAACTGTTAAATAACAGATATACGATTAAAATAATATCAGATTTGTCTTATTTTAAATAAACCCAAAAAACAGAGATGGAAAAATAAACTTAAGAAATGTACTTTTGCCCTGGTTAAATAAATGTTCAGTAATATCTTCCAAAGATTTTTTTAATTTTGGTGCAATTTTTACACTAAATAATGTTGGTATGGCAACTAGTAAATACACTAAGTTTCGTCATCCTGGCATATGTGAAAAGTTTTAAACCATGTGTGTTACAACTAACCCCGTGTTAGGTTGTCTCCCCTATGAACTTATTCTACTAACCCTAACTTAACAGTCTACGAATACTCTAATGAGAGTTAGTTGACATGTAGTTCCAAAGTTACTTATAGTCAATAGAATGTCCAAAGTGGACTTATGAAATAACACGTGTGGTTGCACATATTTATTTGTACAATAGAAAAAGTTGAAATGTTAAGCGACGCTGTTCGGACAAATTTGCTTAACTCCCAATAACAATTTATAAAACCGATTCTTCTGATTATGATTGGCTAAGACACGTCCTATAAACACACACCTGTGAGCTACTTAAATCAGTGTTACTGAGCTAAATGTTGCTGAAGAACCACATGTTTGGTGGAAGAATTATTACATTTATGTTGCTGTGTGTGGTTTACAGTGATTTCAGAACACCTGTAACTGTTATCATCACATTGCATAATTCATTTTAGGCCATATTTAGCTTCATATTATTAACACTGACATTTATTCTGGTGCAAAATGTTTCTCAGAACAACACAATCAAAGTGCGAAAGCATATGATGAAGAAAAATGTATTTCTGTTTATTTGAACAAACAGAAAGACCTTTTCAGGGTTTCTGCAGGTTGAATGAAGGTAAATTTAAGACCTTTTCCAAGACCTTTTTAAGAGCAAGTAAAGAAAATGTAAGGAATGTATTGAAAGGAACTCAGTACGTCAATATGTTCTCCAAATGTAAATGTCTAGGGAGAAAAACAATGAGTTGTATTAGCAACACTTCAAACTTTCAACATCCATTACTTTAGAATTAATTTGACTAAAAAGCCTGAATATGCACATAACTTTTAATGTACTTTCTGATCAGACTCTACAAAAGTGATGTTCTTCCTCAGTATTTTTGACTTGTTTTCCAGTGCAGTTGTCAATTAGAATCTTAAATCAAGATGCATTTAATGAATTGAGTTAATAATTCAAACAAGAACAAATCAACTTAATGCAAAGGGAAGTTCTCATAACTCATTAACAGATATTTGCATAAACTCACTTCATTTTGTTCAATTTTTCAAGACTTAATTTGATACATTTACTTGAGATGCAAATGTAAAAGATGTTTCGATATTAGTATCGGAAAACATAACTATAACTAGACTTTCTGCTGATTTAAGACCTTTTTAGGGCTTTAATTTAAGGGTGGATTAAGACTTTTTAAGACCCGCAGAAACCCTGCCTTTTTAACATACAGGATAATTTGTACACAAACAGAACAGAATGTTAACTGTCCTTTGACAAACAGTCATCTGTGCACAAAACGGAAATTCCTGATGGCCATTTATTGGTTTATGTAACATTTTACAGACAATTACCTTAAAACAATATTCTATGTAACAATGTTAAACGAAATATTAATCATAGATATGTAAATAAGCATATGTAGTGCCTTGTCTATTGTTATACTTCCACAATAAAGACTTCATTTACAGACAAAAATAAAGGTGATAGAAAAGGAAAATAAGCAAAACATCATGCCTGATCTAACACTACAACAGTAATCTAATGTTGTTTACATCACCATTGAGATATTACGTGTATTAAGTGTATATGTCTACTGTCAACTGGCCCTATTCATGGGGAAATGGGTTTACATCACTTGGGGTGAATTTGAGCAACTTTGAACATTTTCCCCCATTAATATCTGAACCTTTACCTTTCAGTCTTCCTTCATAGCGCAGCCATCATCATGTGGACGCCTCCACTCGACCTCACCTGTGAGAATGACAAGATCGTTTCTAATCTTCACATTAGACCTAATCTTGTACTATGAGGAACCTTCAGTGTACCTTCAGAGTCCACTCAAACCTCCCTTTACTTCAAAGCTTGACTGCTCTGGTCCCGAGATATAACACAATCTGGCCCTCAGTGGACCAACTCCAGCTGACTCGCAGAAAAGGGCAGTACGCCACTAACATAGTAAGCAATGCCCAGAGAAAGAAGGGCGATGACCACCAGCAGCAGCAGGACCCTCCAGAAGCCCAAGTCCTCCACAAACTCCTGCCAGGTGGAGCGAAAGCTGGACAGCACACCCTCGCTGTTCTGTAGGTTTGGATTGAGCAGCGAATGGCTCTCCATCGCACTAGGAACAAGAGCGTTGAGTTAGTGATCAATTAAAACATGTCACTAAAAGATGTTCCTAAAAGGTGGCATCTGGGGCGAATCTAACCTTTCGCTCTCAGCCATCTGCATGGCTTCTAGTTTGGAGTGGGCTCCTCTGTTGAAGCCCTTGACCTCTTGTTCTTCCAGTCCTTCTAACAGCCGAATGGCATCTTTATTTACCCCTCTCCTCTTAGCCAGCACCAGCGGGGTCGACCCGTTGTGGTTACTGTTCAAATATAAAAGCACAATCGAGTCAGATTAAAAACTTACCATTGTAACCATAGTATTCTGCCAAGTTATTACATCATTACAAGCACTACTACTACTACTACTACTACTACAGTAAAATAATAATAAATGAATATGATATCTCAGTGTTAAACATTTTATTTCTATTTTATGAAATATGTGACTAACTTTCATAAAAACATTGGTGGAATCTACGCAAGCATGCCGCACACTTCCTGATAAGTGAAGCCAAAGCGTCTCGATCGCCCCCAGGTGGTTGGTCCCAGTATAGGTCATAAACCCCGCCCTCACCATGAAATGTAATGGGACGTGGGACAAACGAAACAATCAAATGACACTTAAAATATGTGTCATTTTAGGCAGTTTTTATCATTCAAGTGTTCGTTTTTAAATAAGTTTGGTTTTAGTTAGTTATTTGATGCGATAAAAACGGGGGTGTGACATCACGGTTAACAGCTGAGATTGACATTATGAGATCGATCGTTTGCTTGGCCTGGGGCCTATACCATGAAGCCGGTTTAGCTGGCTAGCCAGATATGTTTAAGCTTAGTTTGTGCCAATCCTGGGTTTTAGGTACCATTAAAGTGGTTTGGCTTTTAGCAGTGTTCATCTCCATAGTAACTTACTCTCCACGGCTAACCTGCTCCAGGGCAGGTTATGTTCTAGATAAGAGATCTCAAACTGAATTTGGACCAATCAGCTGTGAGCAAAGTGACACGCCTCTGATGCAATAAAGTCACTCCCTCTGTTTCTATCCAAATTAAAGGTCACTATAGCAAATGGTTTTTAAAAACTAACGCGTCTGGCTTTTAACAATGCTTATTTATAATAATAATACTTTTGAATGATTTAGATATCATTTATGTAATTATACCCTTATATATTTTAGTTAATCAATCATTTATAGGCACTTAGTTAAAATTTATATTAATAGCCTATATAAAGGTCATACAAATAAGCTTTAAAATCAATAAATAAAGCTATAAAAATGACTACATGTGATCTTTAATGTTCAATTCTCTCTATATATCAACGAAACTAACTTCATTACTTTTACTTGCATATATATTTCATATATATTTCTTATATATATATTTCTTTAAAGGTCCCATGGCATGAAATTTTCATTTTATGAGGTATTTCAACATTAATATGAGTTCCCCTAGCCTGAATATTGTCCCCAAGTGGATAGAAATGTTGATCGGTGTAAACCCGAGTTCTGGCTGTCTTTCTCTGCCTTTGAGAAAATGACAGGCCAGACGAGCCAATCCTGAAGTCTCCTGGTTTGACGTCCAAGCAGGAACGGTTTCCTCCCTTTCCTCCGCCCAGAGAATCTGGCACGCCCATGCAAACGCTTGAGAGATCATGGGTTGTGAACGAGTGAATGCTGGCAGTTTCTCAGTGTTTGGATGTACAAATGAAAACAGAAGTCTTTTTTCAGTTCCTTCTGATCTGTGATCAGTGATTTCTTATGTGTAGCTAATTATTTATTATTCGTGAACACAATGCGGCTTCTCTCTCTCCCGACAGAACGGTGTTTTCGTGTTTCTATCTTGTGAGTCAGTGTTTTTGTACGTCCTCGTCGCGTCTATCTGTTCTTAAATGTGCATACAGTCGGGAGTTTCTGCTAAAACATCGGCAGAGCCACATCTTTAGAGATAAACCTCACGCACGCCGAAGCTCGGCCTTCAACATCCCCGACCCCCAGTACTGCATCTGGCCCACAGCGGAGGCGCCAAACGCGGCGTGAGATTAAGCAGAAGGGGGGTAAGCGTGAGGGTATCTGGGCTAGGCTAGCCAGCTTTCCCCACAATAAACTGGATTACATTCGATTACTGCTGTTGTGTCTGTGTTTGCGCTGTGTAAGTTACTCAATGCGCGTCACTGACGCTTTTCATATGATTGGAACATATCTAGAAATAATGCTTTAATCAAACTTACTAACTCGTTCATCTCGCTGTAATGGTACATTGCATGTGTTACAAAGTTGGTAGAATAATGATGAAGACGGACTCGGTGTGACTGGGACTCGTGTTTATTCAGAACTCTCAGATACAAACACAATAAACTCGCGCTGACAGACAGCGCTCTCACAACTCAGTAGTTACTATAAATAACTTTGTTAGCAATCGCTCCGTCTCCGTGATGTCCGGTTCGCGAACGAATCATTCGTTTGAATTGGTTCTTTTTAGTGAACCGAACCAGTTCACCAAATCGGACTGAATCGTTCTAAACGGTTCGCGTCTCGAGTCAGCGCTGATCCATAATTTACTAAAGTTACTAACTTTCTGACATGAGTGACAGTCCCTCCGACTAGAAATAAACTAATAACCTGAAGTATATTCTAGTAACTACAACAGTTCACCCTGAACTGAGACGTGCTGAGAGAACTGATGAGAAGTGAACTCTCTGGCAGCAGCTCGTGCGTCGTAGACCTCGTTAAACCACGCCCCCTCCGCTCATTTCAAATGCAAAGATGTCAGCCAATCACAACAGTGGGCGTTTTTACTGAAGTCTCACAGCAGACACGCCTCTTGAAACAGGGCAGTCAGCCACAGGGCATACAGCAGTATAGACAAAATGCCTTTTATTTCTAAATTATGACATTTTATTATGTAAAAATCATACTAACAATATAAGTACACCTCAGGAAACACTATAAAATAATAGAAAAATGCCATGCCATGGGACCTTTAAGTTATCCTCTTTCATAGACAGCTCTTTTCTTCCTGTCTATTTGTTTAAATTCTTAATATTTTTCAATCATGTAATATTCTGCAGAAGAGAGAAATGAATCTCAGTTTCACTGATCCACAGCATGTGATTGGCTGTTCACTACTGATGTCACAGCTAAACTCCTAAACTCAGGATCAAAGCCTGAGTTGACAGAGAAAGCTGATGATCAGCATCATGGGACCAACAAAGCCTGAATAGATTGGTTTGGTTTTGTCAACTCAAAACTAATCCTGTAACCCTGAGTCTGCTAAACTACTATCATGGTACAGGCCCCTGGTGTCTATAAAAGCTTTTCTTTGACTAACAAGGAAGTTTTCCGCTCTGAAACTTACAGGATATTCTTATATTACCATGACCTTTTATATATCAAAGGCTCAAGGGAAATTTCTCAATCCATCACCCCTTTAAGTAATCATGTAATCAACAAAAAAGTAACTGTAGTTTGATTATGAGTATTTTAAGTATTTAATTTTTGGAATCTGATTACTAGCTACAGTTTTAGCCCCGTCGTTGTACCCTACATAACAAACACAATAGTAGTCCCAAACACTTACCAACAATCATCTAGTTACCTAAATAAATAAATAAATAAATAAATAAACTATTGTCACATCTCACCAAATATCAATTTTGAGACCATTGGACACCAGGAACTGAATCGTGTCCACATGTCCACACAGGTGCAGTGCAGTGTTGCCCTGATAGTCGGTGGCCAGCAGGTCTGCGCCGAACTTGTGCAGGAAGCGGCAGATGTCCACATTACCTCGTGCCGCTGCCAGATGAAGACCCGTGCGACCCCTGTGATCACGGATATTGGGGTCGCAGCCGGTCTCCAGCAGACGCCTAGCGAAACTCAAGTCCCCATCAATACAAGCCTGCAGTAACGGTACACTAGTCTGCGACGAGTCATTGATGAAGACATATGACATGTCCGAGTCGGTCTCTGAAAATTCCAGCGTAACTGGAAAAAAAAACAATGATGTGGATCTCATGAAACTATATTTTGCACTGTGACATTAGTTAAATGACAACTAACCACACCACACCTCTGTACTACACTAATGTCCCACTTAATAGGTGTCTTTACTGTGTACTTGTGGACTATGTTATTGTGTTTCATGTTGTAATACAAAACACCTCAATTACTGCAATTGAGATGGGACACGGGTGGATAGGCAGAGGTTTGGTGATATGGCTAAGTTTAAGGGTGGGTTAAGGGGTAAGGGAAGGGTAAACATTGCAATGATATAACAACAGAAATTAATTACAGCTTACATACAGGTATTTTTTAAATACAAGAACAACATAAAACATGTACGTACACAATAAGTGAATTGTAACAAATGATTCTTTAAAATCTTAGTACATCGTGGTTAAAGGCACAATATGTAAGATTTTTAGATTACAATATCCAAACACCACTAGAAACAATGTTATTTATTTTGTTGACTTGTGTACTTACATTAACCCAAATGTTTTCAAGAATGTTTTAAATCCAGAGAAATAAGCAATTTTAACCAGGACACGGACCACGTCCGTGCATCGCATATCAATGACATTGTACTAGCAAATAACCCTCGATTTTTTATTTTATTTTGAAGTAACCATGGAAACACCAAAGATGCTTTAATATATTATCTGTTTTATTAGACAGGTGAGCAACTGTTTGGATCCATTCATTGACAGAAAACTAATCATTGTTCCAGTATATAGATCAACACAGTTACACCGTGCCCTAACTACACGCGACGTGATAGGATTCCAGCGACAAGCAACATGTCTGTCCACACCAGACACGACGTGACTGCGAGATGCAACAAATCAATTAAAAACCACAGCCAATCAGAACAGCGTGTGGGCGGGCTCTCGCGGCTAGTGTACAGAACCAGAGATTAATCTTGACGGCACTCGCAAGGAAATGGATAAGTACATAATCAAATTCACAAATAGTACACCATTTAAACATTACTAAAAATACATACTGAGTTACTAAACAAACAATCTTTGTCATAGAATATACTTGACATATACTCTTTTTCAATTGGTTTAATTTCAAGATCTGAGGTGAATTATCCTTCAGTCCCTCCAGAAAAACGCGATTATGCGATCGCGTGATTTAACGCATAATCAGCCAAAGTCCGCATATTCATGCGGGGGCCGCATTTTTTCAAATACGCCGCACTTTCGCCGCATAAATTGCCTATTTCCGCGTGCAAAATATGCGGGGCTATCATGATTTCATAATCCCCGCATTTTCGTTGCAAAAAAAGTCATATATATTAGCAGAAAGTTGAAAAATTTTCGTTTACTTCACACAAGAGCCGCCATTTCCGCCTATTGCCATGGGAACGTTTTGAAGTGACGTGATTACCCGACGCGAACGTCATCGAAAAGCTTCAAACCCCGTGGAGAAACCATAGATACCGGTGAAACCATGATGAAGCACAAACTCCCATTGGCCAACAAAAATAACAGCAAAAGAGCAAAGCAGTTTCCCTGTGTGCTGACTGATTTCAAAACACAGCTTTGAAGCGTTATGAATCAATGAGTCGATTCAGCAGTTTGAAGCGTTATGAATCAATGAGTTGATTCAGCGGTTTGAAGCGTTATGAATCAATGAGTCGATTCAGCGGGTTGGATCGCCAAAGTCACGTATTTCAGCAGTTTGACATGCGATCCGAATCATGAATCGACTCGATGATTCATAGCATCATGATGCTGTGTTTTGAAATCAGTCATCACTATATAAGTCATTATTTAGTTTTTTTTGCACACAATAACTATTATCGTCGCTTCATAAAGTTATTGTAGAACCACTGTAATGAGATGGACTTTGTAACAACGTCTTTAGTAGGCTACCTTTTATGGGTCTTGAGAGTGTACATTGTGCCAATGGAGGCCTTTCTGAGCCATCGGAATTCAACTAAAATATCTTAATTTGTGTCCAACAACATAAAGGGAAGTCATTAATGACAGAATTTTCATTTTTAGGTGAACTAACCCTTTAAGAGATTGCACTTTGTGCATTGGAAGCACTCAAATGTCTGTTTTGTATAGCGACATCTGTAAAACAGGAAGTTATTTATAAATTTTTTCAGAAGTTGTAGCATATTCCTTTTGTAAAGCTACAGAACTTGATTGACTAAATGTTTTGTAAATTTGAGATGAGAACTTAAATATTCCAGCACTTTCTGTGATGTAGTGCTTTTTTTCTCTTTCTCATCAAACCGCAGTTTTTGCAAGTTCCCGCAATTTTATCGCATAAAATTGCATAAATATCCCGCATTTTTCATCGCATTTTTTAAGAAAACGTGCCGCATAATCAAGGATTTTTGCCCGCAACAATCACAAAAAAAAGCCGCATTTTTCTGGAAGGACTGATCCTTTGTTGCTTTTAGTACGACTAACAAAGCTGGGAGCACTAAATGATATTCAAAGTCACATTACACGCTTTTAACATTAAATAAAGGACATAAACATTACCTGAGATTATCATTGCCATGTTTTGCGTTGTTGTTCCAATAGAAACCGTTTCTAAAATAGAATCATCACGTGTCGCCGTCGCGACTGGTTAGGACAAAAACTCTAATTAACATGGAAAAGATACCTTTTATCGTGTGTCGCGGCGCCTGTAGTTAGGACACGGTGTTAGTCTTATTGTTTAAATCTCATTTTCTTGATTTACCGCGAGTACCATGCCTAATATAGATCTAGCTTACCGCAGTGTGCAACAAGTGTCTTAGTAGCCTCCGAGTGAACGCAGAGTAGCATTATAACATAACTTTCAACACACTCACATGTATCTAATATGATAAAACAGCGTGGCGTTACCACACATACGCATGATCGGAAGAAGCGGAAGCGGCGACTGGGGCATTAGAAAAGCTCTGCAAAATCAAGGCGTCATCAAGCCACGCCTTTGTTTTGAATAAGCGACCTCTAGTGGCGTAAAATTACATATTGTGGCTTTAAAGACAATATAAAATGGGTCCCGCAGTACTATATTAGAGTAAATCTAATTGTAAAAATCTCACTGAGAAAAATATAAATAGGGGAAGTAACCTTGATAAGACCATGTAATTATACATTTAAATAATAAAAGTAATTAAAAAAAATTATATTAAAATTAATAAATGAAATGCATCCTTATATTATTTATTTTCTCTGTATTTATTCAGCAATATTCTGTGTTTGTAATTAGGGAAAGTGACTCTATTAAGCCCACCAGTCTGTCTAAAATGACACATATCAATGGTCTTCAATATACAGTAGGCTCAATTTTTTTTAAATTAAAAAATGCCTTACTTTTCCATTTTGCATATGAGGTGAAAATATGACCTAACGTTAAGTCCTAAATGATGAGGGTGATGATGGTGCTGGTCGCACCTCATGATGGATTATATTCCACTGCAATCATTCAACATAGAGGCTTTTTAACTGTGGCAATTTAAACACTCTTTAACAAATCATCTGATCATGAGCTGCAGTGCAGGAGGAGGAGGATTCTGCATTAGCCAGCACACACTGCTCGATGATGCGGACTAATGTAAAACCATCCATCTCATCACAACTGTGAGATTTATTCCTCTAAAGTCACAACAGATACGGAAGCTGGTTTGCACTAGAAGATGCCTCTGTCAAGTGTGATGTAACGTTTGTGAACATGTCATTACTGTAAACAGCTGTATAATACTGCTTACAAGCGTGGATAAGAGCACAACTAACATCTGAGAGACGAAAAACAGATTCAACGAAGAGACATATCAGCGAACTTATGATACACACTCTTATGGATTTATATGTACCTGTTTTGTGCAGCAGTATCAAAGGAGAAATTTCTTGTGTTTGCTGAAGTGACGTCCCGTCCCTTATGTCTGTCTGTGTTGTTTATGAGTTACTAGTACAGCTGCTGCAGTGGAGACGCCTCACACACAGCGCCCCCTAATGCTGCGGGGCGCCACTGCCGCGCTGTCGGGTCCATTTTATAATGTAGGTTCGTTCTTGATTCATTGAAGGAATTTAAATACTCAAATTGAATGAATTTTCATTACATTTCGAAAAGCTTAGTTTGTATCATTTCATTATCACTACTAAAAACATGTAGGCTACTGATATAACCCTGATATAGTACTGTCGGTGTCTCTTTCTCAATGGATTGGTTCTGTAAGAGTGGACTGGTTTTATTTAGGAAGTGCACGTGTATGTGGTTATGGACCACTTCTGGTAACCTGAAAGTTGCTGGTTTGATCCCTGTAAGAAGCATCAAAGCACATAACTTGATGTAACTCCAAAAGGCATTTTCCTGTGTTATGTCCACGGTACCGTTCTAAGGCAACATCACAAGAAAGTTGTGGAAATGTCACCACTCACCAGTCATGTCACAATAAACATTACATTTTGTACACAAGCAACTTCATATAACACAACATTTAGACGTTTGAATACTTTTATTTGACAGGTTTCATACATGTACTCACTGTGAGCATTCAGACCAAACATTTACATCACTATATGAAATACTGGGAGGACTAAATTAAATGAATTCCTTAAACAAATTTTTTTTACTGCAGGTTCTGAAATTATACATCTCTTTTTAAGTCTCACAGTAGTAAAAATATTAAGCAAATTGCCCACTTGCGATGGCCAATCTTCACAAATGTACATGATTGTATTATTTCGGAAAACCAAAAAAACATAAATGTGGAATTATTGTTAAATCTTTCCCTACGGTTAAATATACAATGAATTTAATGCATATCTTTCAATCAAGAGGATGAAATGAATAAACCATAATCTACCACTTACAGACACATCATGAAATGTAACACGAATAGAAGGAAAGGTATACTCAGGGCTACCAATGAGAGACTGAAAGGCTAAGTGGTCATAGTGGTTATGTTTCAACCAATCTCTCTGAGAGACTGGGTAACTCAAAATTAGTCTATTTATCACCTCCAATGCACACAGTAAATTAGACATTTTAAAAAGTAAAAATGACATTGTGAGTATAAAACATATACACATTTTTGGTGTGAATTACAGAGGATGAAAACCTATACCTTAAAAGACCAAGATATGATGTGTAAGGTATTAATCATCCTCATCATTTATGTTTGAGGAATGTCTGAATGTTCTTATCGATAGAAGAACATGATTTTCACTCATTGAACACATTAGGTGAACTAGATGAGTTTAGACCAGCTGCATGCGATCTTGTGAAAGAACATATTAACTTCAGTGCAATTCATATAGGATATTTAAGGGGTTAGACTAATCCTTTCAAGTGACAACCATGAGGCACAATCTTACTTATTCATGTAGATTGCAAAGTGCTGGTTTGTCAGTTATTGCCGAATGGTAAACAAGAAGATCTGGTTAACATTATTGTCAAGAAAGCACCGATATAGGCTACTGAAGCCAAAACATATTATATATACAATGCAGTAGAACCGGTTAATGAAAAGACTGCATCGTTTTCATCGTTGCATGGCTTCATCTGAAAAATAAAGGTGTATTATTCCGTGCCATCCACTGGGAGTCTGGGATGCACTCTCTGAGGTAGCCGTGAATATGCCTAAGAACTTGAGGAAAAAGCTTGAACACAAAAACAGAACATCATATTTTCAGCATAGCACCACTGTTGATAATAAACAGATAGAGAGTAAAAATCTCTTTCTCCACGTCTTTTCATTCCAACCCCGATAATCTCCAAATTCACCAAGGGCTCACCTTAGCCCTTCACTGTTAAGTTCACGTTTGTTTCTTTTACCTTCCACTACTCATCTCATCTTCTTCCATTGGTTTAGTTAAAGTCTCCTGCTGTGCACCTACACAAGCTACAAGATCTTCATGCAGACTTGACAGCGACTGATGCGTGACCGGTACTGATCTCCCTTCAGCGTCTCCTGGGCAGGACCCTGGACGAACTGTTCGTCCTGCTCTACCGTGGTCAACCAGAAACTGTACTTGTTGGCAAAGTAGTGGCATGTGCCGCGGGCACCGTTGCACTCGATGAAGGGAGTGGCGCGGAAATCCTCAAGACAAGAACCGGGAGACACCAATGACTGACCACCTCCTTCTGCACCTGCGGCTGTGTGCTGAAGGACAGACACAAAAATTAGAAAGCTGTATGAAGGCATTGTAAAAAAAAAACGTCATTCATTGCATCTTTGAGGCGTAGCGGTATTAACATTAAAGGCATAGTTCACCCAAAAATGCATACAAAGCAGGTAAAGCAACCATTGACTACCATAGTATTTTTTCCCCCTACTATGGTAGTCAATGGTTGCTCTATCTGCTTGGTAACAAACTTTCTTCCAAATATCTTCTTTTGTGTTCAGCAGAACAAAGAAACTCATACATGTTTGGAACAACTTGAGGGTGAGTAAATGACAGATTTTTCATTTTTGACTGAACTATCCCTTTAAGTGACATGACATCTGATGCACTGAAGCCAATTGCACATTTCACTATGCGTATTGGCACATCCGGTCTTCACTGGCATGTGCCAGTGGATAGTGGCATGTGTCACTGACGTTCTCTCGACATGCCGAGTCGCGGAACATGTCGTTGTGTGTCGTGACACCTCCAGTAGTGACTGACAGATTAATCGAGGACATTTACTGACATAATTGTGACACAAAATCCTAAATAAATAGCATAATTTGGTGATATTTTAAATATCAATTAAACGCATTAAAGTCAGTAATATTTTTTCAAACGTGTTATTTGTCACGTCTGAATTTGATTGGCATGTGCCACTGAATGCTTTGTAATAAGTCACAAACTGCCCATCTGACCCAACTGACCGAAACGTTAGTTGAATTTTTAAAATGCACTGAGCACTTTTTTGCGCTTGTATAAATAAAGAATATTGCTAGTAGCTCGGTATGTAATCCTTTTCAGATACGTAGCCTAAAAAATGATTTTTAATAATTGATTTTTTTACTCTCTTTGGATGAACTTGTTTTGAAATATTAAAGCCACAGATGAGAGCTGGCCAGTACACACTTATACTGACACCTACTGGCGTGTGTCTGTGCAGCATCACACAAAAATAAACGCAACTGTTAATGCGTTATTCGTAGTGACACATGATAGATTTATTTTGTGTCTTTCCTAGAATGGGCAGTTTGTGACGTATTACAAAACATTCAGTGGGACATGCCAGTCAAATACAGACGTGACAAATAACACGTTTGAAAAAATATTACTGACTTTAATGCGTTTAATCGATATTTAAAATATCACCAAATTATGCTATTTATTTAGGATTTTGTGTCACAATAATCATACGGAGTCTGAATGATTATTTAATTTTATTTAAGTCTCTTATGCTCACCAAGGCTGCATTTATTTAATAAAATATAAAGTAAAAACAGTAATATTATGAAATATTATTAAAATTTAAAAACTGTTGAATATATTTTAAAATGTCATTAATTCCTGTGATGCAAAGCTGATTTTTTCAGCATCATTACTCCAGTCTTCAGTGTCACATGATCCTTCAGAAATCATTATAATATGATAATTTGCTGCTCAATAAACATTTCTTATTATCAATGTTGAAAACAGTTGTGCTAGTTAATAATTTTGTGGAATTTTCAGTATTCTTTGATGAATTAAAAGTTCAAAAGAACAGCATTTATTTGAAATAGAAATCTTTTATAACATTAGGGGCCCTATTTTAACACTCTGAGCGCATGGCGCAGGTGCGCTTAGGGCGTGTCTGAATCCACTTTTGCTAGTTTATCGACGGAAAAAATGGTTGGTGTGCCAGGCACATGGTCTAAAAGGGTTGCCCCTATTCTCTTAATGAGTCCTGGGTGTGTTTTGGGCGTAACGTGCAATAAACCAATCAGAGTTTATTCCCTTTGCCCATTCCCTTTAAAAGTCAGTTGTGTTTGCACCATGGCGGATTCACTATTTATATGGCGGAATATAGACACCCTCAACCTGACCATTAAGGTTAAATACATGTGTGTATTGCCACGATTAGTCAAATAATAAGCCAATTTAATTCGTCATCACTACAAATAGATCATTCTGATTCATGCAATAACTAGCCATTATGGCATTTTTATCTTTAAGTACACAATAATAATCTTTTACATAGTAATCCTTTTATTTTTAACATTTGGCATGTTTGTGCACCCTGTGTGTGTAACAAGAAGAGTTTACGGGCGTTGTGCACCCGGATATACGCACCCTTCAAATAACCCAAAAATAAATACTGTGCTATTGACTTTAGACTTTAGTTGGTCAATGGCACAGTCATTTTCAGTTGCCTCAAAATAGCAACACTTATTATTTTACAGCTGCTTATTCAAAACAATAATAAAGGTGTAAACTGATGACACTGTGAATGAGCGTGGAATCATGGGAGTTGTCATCTTCACCTCCGCAGCTGATGGAAAGGAATCTGACGGCTCTCAGGCAGAAATCATATTCATGGATGAGCTAATGTATTAATGTTTTATTAACGTTACTGTGGTATGAAACAGTAGTAAGCTAGATCAATATTCAAATATCATGATAATAAAAGCATGGATGACTTGTGTTGCTAAATGGCATGCAATTCATTAATAATATATATTGTATGGTTGGAAAATGCTGTATTAATGTTACTAAAAAAAGAGTTTGTTATGTTAGCCACTTGACAAAAGAGCACTGTCTCTGAGAAATTAAGAAAACAAGAGATTCAAACAATAAGCCTAAACACATTGAGCTAGTATATAACAATGATTAGCTTGATAAAGTATTCCAAACAGTTCTAATAAAACATATAATATATTAAAGCTTCTTTGGTTTTTCTATGGTTTCTACAGAAGTAAACCGGGAATCGAGGGTAACACTGATATGACGTCATTGACACAGGCCGTTACACTGGTTAAAATTGCTTATTTCACTGGACTTAAAAATTGTTGGAAACATTGTTATAATGCTTATTTGGGCAGACGATCACTGGCTATCACAACTGGCTATCACAAATTTATGAACATTTAAAAATAAAGTATTCATTTATTTACAGTAAATAGCTTATATGAATACATTGTTTCATGTATTAACTGTCAACACTTCTTTTATTTTGTTGACTGTAAAGTGTTTAAACGTTGCCCAATATGCTGTCTAGCGTGAGTGGAGAAAAAGAAGAAAAAAGTGTTTAAATATTATATTACAGACACACATGAGTGCATGTGTAGTGTACTACAATGTAAGTTCTGTTTATTTGAATCTGCAGTGTGACTGTGCATGTGGGCTCAGGTATAACTGAATTTTTACCATAAGGAAGGAGTAACCAATCCACAGACTTCTCCAGCCCTGAGGGCAGGTCGGTATGCTGAGATCTTGGCTATGGACAGCGATTGCTTGAGATGGAGCCTCACACACAGAGCAGCGGCTAATGTACTGAGATATCTGCTGATTTGCCACAGGCATCATGGGAATGGGTGCAGTGGTGGACAGCCAATAGGATTTGTCATTCCGGCTAGCGTAGTGGCAGATTTCATTGACTGTGCAGTACAGGAAGGGGATGGTGCTGAAACGTGGCAGACATGAGCCGGGCAATCCTGTGAAGAAGAGAACATTTCAATTCAATCTTCCCCAGCATCAGGCAAATCCACTCATCAGTTCATACATGTAAAATGGCCAAGTGCATAAAAAACTGATCTACAACAATATTATTCCAAATCCATCTATTCCAAATCAGAATGTTTAAAATATATGAATATTTTAAACAATTGACAGCCCTTATAATGACACCCCTAGTGTCTCACCCAGGTCCTGGTTGTGTGCTTTCTCCTGCCCCTCCACATACAGCAAACTGTATCCCTCCCATAGCTTGGCCATGCCTTGAGGACACATGGGCATCTGGCTTGACTGACTGTGTTTTACCAAAGTATAACCAATACCATTACTGCGCCTCGGTGGAGCAGGAAGACCTGGCAACCCTGGCTTGCCACTGAGTCCTGTAGGGTGAGAGAATTTGAAAGACAATTACAGAAGGGAGGAGAAGAAATGGGTGAAAGCTGTAGTGACCTTACACACTTGAAAATATTCTGCTGTTAATGAAATTTCTACCTTAAAAATATGCAGTTAATGAGATGTTTACCTGAACTGACCACTAAATCTACTTTTATTGGTCTATGATTGAGCCATATGAATAAAATAAATGAATTTAGATGTTACCACATAAAGAACATTTTAAGTTACTTGACAAAATGTATTTTTCAGAGCAGAGTAAACAGTCAAAAGTAATACACTGGATCAGTGGTTCTCATCTGGTTTTGCTCCAGGATCCAAAATTTACACTTGCATCAAGTGAAGACCCAACACAAGGCCAAAATTGTCTATTGCACAAAAATGTTTATTGCTAAGAAATATATACATAAATACATTACACTACCATTCAAAGGTTTATTAAATATTTTTAATATTTTTGAAATAAGTCTCTTATGTTCACCAAGGCTGCATTTATTTGATCAAAAATACTGTAAAAACAAATACTATAAAATATTGTTACAATTTAAAATCTATTTAATATATTCTAAAACGCAAGTTATTCCTGTGATAGCAAAGCTGAATTTTCGGCATCATTACTCCACTCTCCAGTCACATGATCTTTCAGAAATCATTCTAATATGATGATTTGCTGCTCAATAAACATTTCTTATTATAATATTATATATAAATTAATAGAAATCTCAAAAGAACAGCATTTATTTGAAATTGAACACTTTTGTAACATTATAAATGTCTTTACTGTCACTTTTAATCAATTTAAT
Organism: Gobio gobio; assembly: GCF_949357685.1. NCBI lineage: Eukaryota > Metazoa > Chordata > Actinopteri > Cypriniformes > Gobionidae > Gobio > Gobio gobio. Next base: position 30,704,352 of record NC_137098.1, read on the forward strand.
GCATCCTTGCAGAATAAAATATTAATTTCTTAATAAAGTTTAATTGGACACACAACCTTTTTATCTGGTTAGTTATATTTTATTATTTTAATTTTGACCGCTTTGTTATTTTCCCTTTTGTCCATGATAAAAAAAAAACAGACCTGTGAACCACCAGACTGTTCCAAAATGTATATAAAAATGTAAAAGGTAAAAGGAAAATCTTTGTACCTTGGCTTCCTGTGGGTCCTTGGATTCCTGTGGGTCCAGGATCACCAAAAGTTCCTGGAGATCCATCTGGACCAACTGGACCAAGTCTACCCACTGGTCCTCTGAGCCCTTTTGGACCTAAATACAGTTCAGAGGAATTGAAATTGTAGTTAAAACGTTAAAACATTGATCAGACTTTCAGTTGAAATGTTCTTACTTTTTTCTTATCTTATGTGAAGACAGAAAAAAAGTCACTCACCTGGGACTCCTGGACTGCCTGGCAGGCCTGGTATTCCTGCCTGACCAACAAACCCATCAAGACCTGGTGAGCCCGGATCCCCAAATTGCACCCTGTCGCTTATATTACGTGGATACACAAAACCTGGAACTCCCTTAGGACCAGGAAGACCTGAGAGGACGATATGCAAATGTTTTTAAGAATGCTTATTATTTACATTATTACTGTTAAGTTTTTTAAGATATATAAAATGCACTCTAAACTACTGACCCTTTTGTCCTTGGGGTCCATTATTGCCGAAACGTCCTGGTTCTCCAGGGAACCCTGGTGGTCCCTGTACACCACTAAAGCCAGGTTCACCTCTTTGCCCTTGTAAATCCAGATAAAAAAAGAGAGCACAAAAATGAATGAATTCCCAAAGCCGGCCTGTTGCATAAGTGACACAGGAGGTGACAAATGACAATGGTGACAAACGCGTTTGTTCAAACGAGTTTTTGTTCAGAGCAATCCTCTCGTTATAACAAACAAAGTGTGTGTATATATGTATATATATATATATATATATATATATATATATATATATATATATATATATATATATATATATATATATATATATATATATATATATATATATATATATATATATATATATATATATATATATATATATATATATATATATATATATATATTCAGTTTCAACTCTTCTGGGAAGGCTTTCCACAATGTTTAGGAGTGTGTTTATGGGAATTCTTGACCATTCTTATAGAAGCACATTTGTGAGGTCAGCCACTGATTTTGGACGAGAAGGCCTGGCTCAGAGTCTCCGCTTTAATTCATCCCAAAGGTGTTCTATTGAGTTGAGGTCAGGACTCTGTGCAGGCCAGTCAAGTTCCTCCACACCAAACTCACTCATCCATGTCTTTATGGACCTTGCTTTGTGCACATGTGTGCAGTTATGTTGGAACACGAAGGGGTCATCCCCAAACTGTTCGCACAAAGTTGGGAGCATGAAATTGTCCAAAACATCTTGGTATGCTGAAGCATTAAGAGTTCCTTTCACTGGAACTAAGGGGCAAGCCTAACCCCTGAAAAACAACCCCACACCTTAATCCCCCCCTCCACCAAACTTTACACTTGGCACAATGCAGTCAGGCAAGTACCGTTCTCCTGGCAACCACCAAACCCAGCAGACTTGAAGCGACAGAAGCGTGATTCGTCACTCCAGAGAACACGTCTCCACTGCTCTAGAGTCCAGTGGTGGTGTGCTTTACACCACTGCATCTGGCACTTTTCATTGCACTTGGTGATGTAAGGCTTGGATGCCGCTGCTCGGCCATGGAGCGATTTTACGTGGCCTACCACTTGGTGGCTGAGTTAACGTTGTTCTAAATTGCTTCCACTTTGTTACAATACCACTAACAGTTGACCGTGGAATATTTAGTAGTGAGGAAATTTCCCAAATGGACTTGCACAGGTGGCAACCTATCACGGTACCACGCTTGAATTCACGGAGCTCCTGAGAGCGACCCTTTCTTTCACAAATGTTTGTAGAAGCAGTCTGTATGCCTAGTGCTTGATTTTATACACCTGTGTCCCTGGAAGTGATTGGAACACCCGAATTCAATGATTTGGAGGGGTGTCCCAATACCTTTGGCCAGTGTATATATATCAGTTACACTCCTGCTTGCTTTTACTTGACCAAAAAACTACAAAGTGCCAGATTTACTAAACAGGGCAAATTAGAGTGAGAGCGCAAAACCAAAAAAGCACTGATGGGAGTGGAAAGCTCTGCACCTTATCTACTGCAAATTAAAGAACACAGATGCAGCCAGATCATTTCCATGATGACCAACGCAATCTACCAAGAGCAGCGCAAATTAGCATCTGGTTTAAGACATGTTTTTTCTGCAAATACCAGTAAATTGACGAGTGCAAACCTTAGTAAATCACCTTGCATGATTTATTTAAATACTATTCTCCCATAAATTGAGTCTGAAACAGAAGCTCCTACAAATGCATATACAATAAGGTCAGCTGCAAAAATAACTGTGTCCACGACTTCTCAGTGCTAGTTTACTGAGCGTCTTTAGTAAATACTGACAGTATTTTTTAACGCTAAAAGAGGGTTTGCGCCAACCCAAGCTGTTAGTAAATCTGGCCTTAAGTGTCTTCTTTTAAAAGAAGCATTTAGAGCATTCATGAATTGCCATCATTTGTATGCTCAAAAAAAGGGATGACAGGTAAGAGGATAATTTATTGCACTTTTTTTGTCGATTTGTAGTTTGTTTAATTCTTGTGTGCTTCTTTTTTTCTTCTCCCGGATTTGTTAGTTGTTGTTTATCACCACCATTTATTTACTTCATATTTATTTTAACGTTAATTACTATTCCTGTTATATTATAGGAAATAGCCGTTCATATGAAAGATAAGCATTTGCAGTAAAAAATCTCAACCAGGGCACTCACAGAGCCTGGGCCAGCCCTGTAAATTCCTATGAATAAAATACAACATCACAGTATGAGGCTGAAAAATATTAAAGGGGCTATATGCGTTTTTCTGAAATTTAAACTCGCGACTGACACCTGTGGCCAAAAAACAGAACTGCTCTTGTTTTCTGCTCGCTCTCGCAGCGGTGGTGACGTCACATCCGCAGACAGCGCGGGAAAAGACGACCCGCCAGAAAATAGGAAAAATAGGATACAGGCTTATAGGTGCACCCACTGTGAGCGGACAAGGTGTCAGTATGCTCATCAGGAGATGTTTGAGTCATAAATGGTCAAATAAAAAGGCTATTGTTACGTTTATTTTGGGGAAAAAGTTGCATATAGCCCCTTTAAAGCAGTAGAAATTTCATGTCAAAATATTAACAAAAGAAATACCTTTAAAACCAGGGTTGCCTTGAAATCCAGGGGCACCAAAAGCACCAGGTTCTCCACGTGCTCCTGGTATTCCTGGTCGCCCTGGAAATCCAGGATCTCCTCTGTCTCCTTGGACTGTTCCAGGGCCTGGTGGACCAGGCAGGCCAGGAGGGCCAAAGGGACCTACAAATGATCCAGTTCAACTGATTTCACTGTATCACAACAATTATGACCAAACGCCTTTACAAAAGGTTCCAAGCCCTCTTGCCCTCTTAAAAAAAGCCCTCTAGATTAAATCTCTTTTCATTTTAGAAATATACAGCCTAAAAAATGTCAGTTTAATCTTAGAGAAGCAATAAAAAGTAATGAGAACAAAGAGAACAGAGATGCCCTGTACCTTCTCGTCCATCTAATCCTGGAAGTCCAGGGTCTCCAGGACGACCTGGGATATTAGAAGGACTAGGTGGCCCAGGGGGGCCTGGATTACCAGGGTAGCCTCTCAAACCAGTAGGACCTGAAAGCAAAAATGTTACAATGTAAGGGTGCTTTCACACTTGGTTTGATTGCCTGGACTGAACCCGAGTTCGATTGCTCCCATGATGATGAGTCTCACCAGGTTCTCCTTTGAATCCTTTCTCTCCAGGGCGGCCAGGTCCACCGGGCTGTGATGAGCCTCTCTCTCCCTTCTGGCCATTCACACCGGGAGCTCCAGGCCGACCACCTTCAACCACACCTGATGACATATGGTAAATAAATGAGCAGTGTTCAGTTTTATGGCTTAATGTAGAACTTTATAATCAAAGGTTTGTCCGATTAATTTACCTGGAGCTCCAGGTTGCCCCCTGGATCCTGGAAGACCATTGAGTCCATCTAAACCAGGTGAGCCTCGAAAACCTAAAGTAACATTTGCCGTAGAGTACTTTAGAAATGGATTCAGGTTGCTTTCTTTTGGTTTGTAGAGAGATGAAAGACTACACTGAAAAATATACTTGGTTTTGGCAACATTAAACATTAAAATGGTAATAGTAATTCATTAACCTTTCTCTCCTGGTGAGCCTAGAGCTCCAGGGCGGCCTGCATCTCCTTCACGCCCGTTCTGTCCTGGATAACCAGGAAGCCCCCTAATGCCTGGGAAGCCTGGCGAGCCTATGAATAAATACAACAATAAAAACAAAATGACATTAGAGAAGAAAACATCTTTTGAATTAAAAACTGGAATCATTACTCCAGAATCATAATGGTGGCAGCGGATTTACACATACCAAATCCTGGTGCTCCTGGTTCTCCAGGAAAACCTTTCTGGCCTTGAAATCCTAAGATTCCTGGGTAACCTGAATCACCTGGTTCACCAGGAAGTCCTGGTCCACCTGAAGGTAAAAGACAAAAATCTATTTACAAAACCAGACTGGAGCATAAAATACAATGTTAAATGCAAAACAATATCTAACGAGTTGATAAATAATTCATATCAATTCTAAGAGCCTGAAAAAGTGTCTCTCACCTCGGAATCCAGGATTTCCAAATGTACCCTTTGGTCCAGGGGGTCCAGATAATGCATACGAGTCACCTTTCTCACCTTAAAGACATAATTTTTTGGGGCATCAGTGATGGCTGCCTTCAGCCTACTATTAAACTACCTGCATTTGCCATATGTAGTGTAGATCAGAAATAAAGATTGTAAATAATTATTCTACTAGTCCCTGACAGAATTACACAAATTTCACCTTTGCCACCATATTGTCCTGGAGCGCCCGGTAACCCTTGAATCCCAGGTACACCATCATCCCCCTGCAGTAGACAACAGCACAAAATGTAAGACTTCCTGAGTTAATCTCACAGTCTGTGAAGAATTTATCCAGGTCATTTAACTCAGAAAAAAATGAAGACAAAAATAAAGAAAATTAAGACTGTTTTTGTAAGAGATTTAAACTTTTAAATTGTGCCACTATATGTCTGTGCATAACATATTTTAGTAAATGCTGATACCAATATGAGTATTGATGGATCCCTAGTAAACTTGTACATACTTAGACCTGAGGATGAATACAGGATGCTTACCCTTGGACCTTGTTGGCCAGGGAAGCCCATAACTCCAGGGAAACCTTTAGGCCCAGGGAAGCCTGAGGAGCCAGGAATACCTGGGATTCCAGGCTGGCCAGGAAAACCTTTTGCTTGGTCTGCAACACCAGGTGAACCAGGAAAGCCTTCACGTCCAGGTCGCCCTGGAAAACCCTTATCACCTGTTGAAAAGAGAAATTACGTTTTTTTTACTGAAGTTCTAATGACTGGTCTTTAGTGTCATTCCAGTCATCCACCCAACACTTTCATCACAAACTGAAAATATACCTTTGCTTGTGATGTTGAGATGTTATGTAGAGTCATTTAATTAAGTTGGGGTAAGTCCATGAACACGTCAATGCCACTAAATAGCATGAATTGACCATTATAAACAATGGAAATTAGTTCTAACTGGATGGTCTGTCCCCTTTTTGTACCTCTTGGTCCTGGGAAACCAGGCGATCCACCAGCTCCTGGGTTACCTGCTTCACCCTTTTCCAGCTCTTCTAGTGGAAACACTGGAGGAGGACCAGGAGGACCAGGAGCACCACGATCCCCTTTAACAAACAAACATGTACAATTACTACAAACGATTTTATATCTGGCTTCTTTCTGAACTGTTGAATTCTTTATTAAGTGCCTTCTATGGTTTCACTTAACTAGAAACAAATTATATTACTAGATGTCCTGCAAATGACATTAATATACCTTTGAGTCCTTTTGATCCAGATTCCCCACTTGAGCCATCCCGCCCAGTGAAACCAGGTAAGCCTTTAACACCGGGGCCACCAGGGACTCCAGAAGAACCAGGATATCCTGGGAACCCCAACAACCCAAAAGACCCCTTCTCCCCTTGAAAAAAAAAATATATATATATCTACATTATGGTAAAAACAGACATGATAAGGGCACAGTAAAATAGTAGAAGTAAAATTGCCACATTTTCAATAGAATCAGGCAAGGGGCAATTAAAACAATCTCAGATTCTTGTTGTCGTTCTAATAATGCATAGCATAAGTTTTCATAGTGTGCTTTTAGGGATAGTAGAAGAAAGTTAAAATTACTCTAGAAATGAATCTAGAGTATCTTCAATCAGCAATATAACTCAGGAAGTCAAATACATTTAGAATAAGTCTGCACAATAAGTCTTTCTGCAGTCTTCATACCCTTTATTCCTGGTCTTCCTGGAATGCCTGGACGTGTTCCAATGCCAGGGGGTCCAGGAGCTCCCCTAAATCCCTGTGTCCCTGGGATGCCAGGATATCCTGGTGTACCCTTTATTCCACCAGGCCCTGGAGGCCCCGGATTTCCTCTCACACCCTTCTGCCCAGGGAAACCTGTGGAGGAAAAATTTGTTAAATCATAATATTGGAATTTGGCTTTGAGAGATCCTCAAAATTACCTTTTATATGAAATGACGAAGCACGTTTTTTTTTTTTTTGTATGAGATAGTAAATGAACAGACATTATAAAGCTAAATCTTTAAATACAGTATACTTTAAACAGCATGTATCTAATCAAAAACAAGTAAATGCTAATGGATGCAATGTTGTACAATAATGCATTTAGTAAAATATGCAATAAATGTTTATAAAAAAAACATTTATTGATATTTGTTGTACTGGTTGAACACAGTATATTTCACAATTTTGGAAATGTCAGTTCCAAGTAAAAGCTAATTCTAGACTGTGTACAAGCAGCTGAAACATGAAACATTACTTTCATGACTAACTAAAGATTACCAGAAGGTGTGTTTATGATTAAAAAGGCACACAAGCACATTAGGGTTATAGCAGCGTAACACAAGTTCTGAGGCTAGATTGTTAGATGGTGCTGCTCGTGAACCTGAGGATTAGTACCGAAACACACAAGTTTAAGGCCATCTTTTAAGCGTGAGCGTACTAATGTATGCCAGCTGGTACACAAACACACAAAAAGATGTTTGAATGCAGTTTAAACCACTCCACTAATGAAAGAAAGACTATGGATGAAACAATTCAATCTTAGAAATTACAAAGTGAATTCTACATTATTACTATAAACAACAAATAGGGTACAACAGGGATAAAGGCACACCTTAAGAAAAATGTGCTTTTCACTACTCCTGTAGGGTATGATACACAGAAAAATACATGTTTGTATTGAACATTTATGGAGCAACAGATTTTGTGGGAAAATAAATCATAAAAGTGTTACACACCAGCATGGGGCAAACGGCACACAGTATTGATACAAATACTTTCGCTAAAATAATATGTTTTTAATAATGCCTAAGTTAATACTTGTTCAAAACAATCACTTTAGCAAAGTTTGAACTATTTTCTGTTTAATTTGATGAATAAAATAATTCATTTTTGATCAATAAATATGCTGTCATTAAATATGTTAATATAGAAATGTATCTGAAAAATGTAGAAACAAAATAATAAAAAAAAAATAAAGATTCTGAAAGCATTGAAGGAAATGCTCACAAAATAAGTAACAGAGATATTGAATTTATGATCCATATTGTTAGATACTGTTAATTTTTGCTAATTTTGGACTTCATATATAATTATATTTATATTATATATATTAATATTATATTAAGCTAATGTACAAACAAACTGTAACTCTAAACTGAATTGTGTATTTCAGTATGTACCATAACCTTGCAGAGAGAAACTGCCACTCAGAATACACATAATGAAGGACGTAAAGACATCATAGAGGATTGTGAAGATATTTCACTGGAACTGGGTCTTCATTACATCTATCATGTTCAATGTCAATTGTTATTAATTAATGTATTCAGCTAACAACTGTAAGTTTTTGCTACAATTTGCCATGTCAAAAAAAGTACCTAATTGACACAACATGATGGGGTTTATTTATTATTTTGTATGTAAAACCCAAATAGAGGCAACAAGACCAGGCAGATAGATAGAGAACTAAAAAACAATATTAATAAAACATATGTAAAAAATGATATTAATAATACTAACATTAATATATAAAGATGCTAATATACTAATATCAAAGAAAATAAACACCATTAAAGGGTTAGTTCACCCAAAAATGAAAATAATGTCATTTATTACGCCTTTGGCTTGGCTTGCTCAGTTTGAACTAAATATCCAAATAAATCTAATTAGTAAACTAAATTAACCATATAAACTAAATTACTGATCTAATTATTACTGATCTAATGCCCACATTGTCACTGTATGATAATTGAACTGAGCTAGATGACATCCCCATTTTCTTCAGAGCGGCTGTACGGCCGAATAAAATTCTGTTGTATTATTTTCCTGTTTAACACTGTGAAGCTGCTTTGAAACAATCTGTATTGTAAAAAGAGCTATATAAATAAAGTTGACTTGACTTGACTTGACTATTACTCACCCTCATGCCGTTCCACACCCGTAAGACCTCCTCTTCGGATCTTCGGAACGGCATGAGGGTGAGTAATAAATTACATTATTTCCATTTTTGGGTGAACTAATCCTTTAAGGTCACTTTAAGTTAACACTTTCAAAGCATGGTTATGGAACCTTATAAATAGGGTTCTATTTAGCACCAAAAAGGGTTCTGCTATTGTTACAAGCCAAATAACCCTAATTTGGTATTGTTTAGAACCATTTTTCTTAAGAGTGCACAAATGAAGATATTTTCAATGGAACCTGAGAGATGTCAGTCCATCTATTGAAAGTCTATTACGCCAAAACTTTAAATTGAGCAGAAGAGACACAATCAATATATGATTTAATTTAATTTAGGCTTTATTCACATAAACAATGATCAACAGACATCAAATATAGTAAATGGAAGCTCAACCATACTTATTTGATGTGCGATAACAAACCTCATTGATCAATGTTTCCATCTGAATAAAAGTCTAAATTAAATCATAGAAAGTGATCATGTCTGTTCAGAAGTCGTAAGGTAAACTGTCAAAGTTTTAGTGTACCGGACTCAATAGACAGAAAGAAATCTATGAGGTTCGATGAAAAATATCTTCACTTGTCTTTCGAAGATGAATAAGATTCGTATGGGTTTGGAACAAAATGAGGATGATTGAATAATGACATAGTTTAAAAACACAAGGAAAGACAAGTGCGTTAAGAGGTAGCAAGGCAAGAGTGTGAAATGTGTGTTAGATAAACATCAACACTATAAGCAGGGCATCAGGGAGGACAATAATTCTCACCTTGGCAGCCTAGTGAGGTGACCCAACACCAAAAATAGAAGAGGGTGACACCACAAATGGAAGGACGGGAGGGTAGAAATGATGGTAACAACAAAAGAGAAGGAATGGAGGATGACCATAAAGAAAAGAATAATGAAAACAGATATTTTTGTGAGGAAGATCAGTAAACACAGGCTGACAAAGACTGATGAGAAGAGAATGAGCCAATGGTGAAATATTTTACCACAGCTGAAATCTACAGTAGTTTACACAATGCTCACATGAAAACAAGTTGGTGTATAATATAGATCGTAGAAGAGATTCCTCATGATGAAGTCTTAGGAGCTGGGTAGAACATCCAAAAATTATAATGTGAAAGGTCCTAGTAACAAAATTGCTTATTATGGAGCTCAAGGTAGTTTACCCTAGAATATGGATCTGAGCAGCTCTTGTTGAACAAATACTCACAAAATTGATGTTTTAAGAGAATGAGAAGGAATTAGCTTACCTGGAGGTCCATCAAATCCTTTAGCTCCAGCTGGCCCTCTGGAACCAGGGATACCCCCGGGAGGGATTTCTCCTGGTGGACCTATGGGACCTACGCGACCAGGTATTCCATTCACACCTCGCTCACCCTTTACGCCAGGAATACCACTGCGTCCATCATTACCTAAGGAGGAAAATCCATTAGTTCTAATGCTTGATTATCCATATATCCTGGTGCTAATCATGTTGAGAGTAACTTGAAAACATCTCATCAAACTTACCAGGCCTCCCAGGTAAACCAGGTGTCCCAGGTTGACCCTTGTCTCCCGGCTCTCCTGGTCTCCCTGGAGAACCTGGACCTCCAGGGGTAGCTCCAAGCACCACACCGGGTTCTCCCTTAGCTCCTGGCACACCTGGAAAACCATCTCTTCCTGGAGACCCTGGTAAGCCAGAATTTGTTGTTCCTGGAAAACCTGGATCTCCTCTGGGTCCGGGGAAACCTAACCATAAGTTAGAGATAGACAATTAGAATGCAACTATAACCACTAAATCTATGGCAAAGTAAGTTGACTAATTATGATGTGTAAGATTTGTGGTTAAATGGAGCACCCATTCACATTTAAGGGTGTAATCTTACCCTGAGGTCCTGGCTGACCTCCAGAGCCTGGATCTCCTCTCTCACCTTTTGACCCATCAAACCCTGGTCGCCCACTTACTCCTGGGGAACCAGACTGACCCTTTGGCCCTAACATATACATGAACACAGATATGTGCAAAAGAACATGTTAAAAATGTGAAATGTGAATAACCCTTTATAATTAAAATACTACTATTTTCAACTTTCATATAATTTTAGAAATTCAATTACCGGGCACCCCAGGACGTCCAGAGAATCCTGGATCTCCTGGTTCACCAGGAATCCTACAGGGCAGTGGTATTCCTGTTGACGTCCATATCATTGTCAGAATCATATAAAACTGTCGATAATGGCCCATTCCACACATACACATGCACACACATACATCTAACGCTGGCAAACTGTATAAAGGTATTCTGCTCTAAAAATCAGTATTAAAGGGATAGTTCACCTACAAATGAATATATTGTCATCATTTACTCCCCCTCATGTTGGTATGAGTTTCTTTCTTCTGTTGAACACAAAAGAAGATATTTTGAATATTTTGATATTTTATGTTGAAAACCAGATGGTAGCCATTGACTTCTTTAGTATTTTTTTTCCTACTGTGGAAGTCAATGGTTCCTGTCAACTGTTTGATTACCAACATTCTTTAAAATATCTTCTTTTGTGTTCAACAGAAGAAAGAAACTCATACAAGTTTAAAACAACTTGAGCGTGTGTAAGTAATGACAAAATGTGTTTTTTGGGGATAACTATTCCTTTAAAGGTGGGTGTTTGTGTTAATTGTTAGTTTAAAAAATGTACTCTGAATATCAGTAAATGTTGGCTGACAAGAAAAAGGACAGGAGGGAATATATTTCAACTATACAATTACATTCAAGCAGAGGTGGACAGTAGTGAAGTATTTTTACTTTCCAAGTAATTTTATTTTTTCAAGTATACAGGTGCATCTCAATAAATTCGAATGTCGTGGAAAAGTTCATTTATTTCAGTAATTCAACTTAAAAGGAAAAACTAATATATTATAAAGACTCATTACATGCAAAGTGAGATATTTCAAGCCTTTATTTGTTATAATTTTGATGATTATGGCTTACAGCTTATGAAAACCGCAAATTCAAACTCTCAGAAAATTAGAATATTACATGAAATCAATTAAAAAAAAGGATTTTAAATACAGAAATGTCGGCCCTCTAAAAAGTATTATCATGCACATGAACTCAGTACTTGGTTTGGGCCCCTTTTGCATGTATTACTGCCTCAATGCGGCGGCCTGTGGCACTGCTGAGGTATTATGGAAGACCAGGATGCTTCAATAGCGGCCTTCAGCTCTTCTGCATTGTTCGGTCTCATGTCTCTCATCTTTCTCTTGGCAATGACCCATTGATTCTCTATGAGGTTCAGGTCAAGCGAGTTTGCTGGCCAATCAAGCACAGTAATCCCAGGGTCATTGAACCAGGTTTTGGTACTTCTGGCAGTGTGGGCAGGTGCCGAGTCCTGCTGGAAAATGAAGTCAGCATCTTCATAAAGCTTGTCCGCTGAAGGAAGCATGAAGCGCTCTAAAATGTCCTGGTAGACGTGTGCGTTGACTCTGGACTTAATAAAGCACACTGGACCAACACCAGCCGATGACATGGCTCCCCAAACCAACACTTCACACTAGACTTCAAACATCTTGGATTGTGTGCCTCTCCATTCTTCCTCCAGACTCTGGGACCTTGGTTTCCAAATGAGATGCAAAATTTGCTCTCATCAGAAGAGAGGGCGGGACCACTGAGCAACAGACCAGTTATTTTTCTTTAGCCCAGGTAAGACGGATCTGACCACATTTGAAGCCCATGTCCAGTATCCGTCTGTGTGTGGTGGCTCTTGATGCAGTAACTTCAGCCTCAGTCTCAGCTCCCACACACATTTGAAAGGCCTTTTCCTGACAATCCTCTCCAGGCTGCAGTCATCCCTGCTGCTTGTGCACCTTTTTCTTCCACACTTTTCCTTTCCACTTAACTTTCTATTAATGTGCTTTGATACAGCACTTTGAGAACATCCAACTTCTTTTGCAATTACCTTTTGAGGCTTTCACTCCTTGTGGAAGGTATCAATGATGGATTTCTGCACAACTGTCAGGTCAGCAATCTTCCCCATGATTGTGAATTGTACTGAACCAGACTAAGAGACCATTTAAAGGCTCAGGAACCCTTTGCAGATGTTTTGGATTAATAAGCGTATTAGAGTGTGCCTACAATACTGAACCTTTTCACAAAATTAGAATTGTCTGAGATTTTGAATTTGGGGTTTTCATAAGCTGTAAGCCATAATTATCAAAATTATAACAAATAAAGGCTTTAAATATCTCACTTTGCATGTAATGAGTCTATATAATATATTAGTTTCACCTTTTAAGTTGAATTACTGAAATAAATGAACTTTTCCACGACGTAATTTATTGAGATGCACCTTTATGTACTTTATCAGTGTTATTTGGAAATCTTGTACTTCACAACATTCCAAAACAAAATATTGTACTTTTTACTGCACTATGTTTTATATCGAATATCATTTAATACATACTATTGTCTTACTTTTACTCAAGTAAAAGTAATTTCAAAGTTTTATGTACGTTATTTTTAATGTAATTAAGTATTAAAGGTTAAAAAAACCCTTTAATTTATGAAAAGTAGTGCAGTAAAAAGTACGACATTATGCTTTGGAATGTAGTGAAGTAAAAGTTTTCCAAAGAAAAACAGTGATAAAGTAGTAGTACATATACTTGAAACCGCCTCTGCAATCCAGCATTAAAATGTCATGAACTGTACAGACAATGAGAGTGATTCAAAAACATGTATAAGTGACTGACATAAAGGAGCACACTTTGTGGAGGGCATTTCAATTTACTTACAGCTTAGGAGGAAATTGTATTTTCAGTTTTAAAAACAGAAATGTGCAGCTTAATTTTTCTTATTACAGCGCTTATATTAGTTCCTCTGGAAAAAAACCCGAAATGTTATTTGACCGTTAAAGTTGTCCAAATCATCATTACCTGTAGGAGGATTTGTCTCTTTGCGTGAGTATTTATATGCTTTACATGGTCATAAAAGGAAATCTTGGAAATTTTAAACTACACGTTTGTAAGTGAGGGTTTATGAAATTGTATTCCTCTAGGCTCATGATAAGCCATAACAGTGTGTATTTTAGTGTTGAAATGCATTGCTGCATAGACTTTCATTGTAAGTGGATGTACAGTAAAGGCAATTTTTGATTTTACAGTCATTTTCATACCTCAAACAAACAAACAAAAAAACATAATAAATAACCCCACCCTCCCTACAGTATAGTCAGCATATTAGGGCTAATAACATGCACAAAAATTGTTAAATGACTGGCAAAAGAGGGCTGTTATATGGCAACTACCACTTTTCCAGAATGGCAAGAGACTAACTGGATTAATCATTTCATGCTAAAGGAAAATCGTAATGAAAGTATGGTCAGGTTTGGTGGACCCTCTACAGTTAAGCTGTCTGATACAGTCAGGCCATTGGAAAATGATTTATTTTATACTGGCTGCAGCTCTGGGCTTCGCATCTCACCTCCCTCTTCCAAAGAGGCATCATTAAGCCCCGCCTGCCCACAGCTGTCACCTAGTCAGACAACATGCAAGGGCAAGAGAGATTGCAAGAGAAGCTGTCAATCAATCGGTTGATGAATCAGTTCATTCGGGCAGCATAAATAAGAAATCAAATGCATAAGCATGAAAATGATTGTACCTTCAGTAGAGAAATAAAAAGATAAAAAAAAAAAAAAAAGATTAAAAGAGATTTAAAAATCAAATATTCCAGCACATTCGGTTAAAGCAGTGCAAATAAAGAAATCAAAAGGGGAACATGTGCATGGCTGTGTCAAAGCCATTCCATTGCTAAGAGAGAGAGATGGAGAGCATGCCGAGAAGTGAAAGGATCTGGGGATTCAGACATGGATGTTAAGACTTTTGATTTTAATTGCATCTGCTCAATTTCTCTCCGAATGGAATGGCTTGCAAAGAAGTCAAAAGTTCTGTTAGCACAGGCAAAATGTCAAGATTCATTCCCACTCACACATCCAAAGCTTGACAAGATGAATGCTTGTCAAGATGAAATGTAGCAACCTCTAAACTTAAGCTCTTTCAACCTAGCTTATCTTATACTGTTCAATTATGCAATTCAGGATACCTACAGGAACAAACAACTCAATATTCCTCAATCAAATGAAATGAGGAAAGATCATGCCAATCTAATGTAATTACCTGGATTAGAAATGACCAAATGTGCCAGTTTTTATTGTGTTGGCTAATACATACTCAATATTAAACAGTATTTCTGCAACATAAATAACTAAAGTTTAATTAGCCCATTTATAAAATATTTTAACAACTATTTAATAATAACAACACTGTTTTATGCCTGTATTCAATATAAAAATGTTTATGTTAACTGCTTATATTGACAAAATATTATTTTATCCACCAGTTTACATTCATTTGTAGAGCATGTTCTTTATAAAAAGTTATCACATACATTATATGGAATCTTATTAACCAATAATAATAATTACATACACATTTTGAAATAATGTCATGTAAGCTGTAAAAAGATTTTTTTTGTATTATAAAATATTTGATGTGTAGCTATTGTTAAGTGTTACTGAAGTGTTGTTTCTACTTACCTGGAGAACCTGGAAGTCCAGGTGTTCCAGGAAGACCATTGAATCCAGGATCACCTTGTGACCCTTTGAACCCAGCTACACCGGGATAGCCAATACCAGGATCGCCACTAAAACCGGGACGACCTTTGGACCCTGGGATACCAGGAAAACCTTTATCTCCAGTCACCCCAAAACCAGAGTCCCCCTGTAGAGAAGCAGAATTACAACAAGCAACCATTTTATCAGCAGTTACTGGTGTCGTGTCGTGTAAGACCACATATCTTCTTTGGCAGTAACTACGGAGCTGATGAAATAAAATGATAGAAAGGAAAAGGGAAATTAGCCTATCTACTCACAGGTGGACCTGGTTGTCCAGGGAAGCCAGGAGAACCATCCCTTCCGGGGTTGCCGCTTGCTCCAAGTGGTCCAGGAAGACCCTGCTGACCCAAATCACCTTTTTGTCCTCTACCTTCAGGGAAGTAAGAATTACCTTTCTCTCCTTTAAGCCCATAAAAGCCTCTCTCCCCCGCACGACCCTAAAACAAAGCAGGACTCAATTAATATTTTAAGCAATATTTTACGATTTTCCCTGCTGAACCCAATTTTCTCACAAGGATCAATAAGACAATAAAAACCTCAAAGCAGTCTCTCCAATTTTTTTGAGATTCCATGACAAAAACCTTTTTTTTTTATGAATTTCGGGAAATTACATCCACAACATCAGTCATTTTGATAGCAAAACATTTCATTCAAGGTTTTTAATGATTTTTTTTAATGAACAGTCTCTTACATTAAGGCCCTGTGGCCCACGAGGTCCTGGGAAACCTTGGTCACCAATTTCTCCCTTCACACCATTAGCTCCAGAGAAACCTGGGGACCCTTGGGGCCCTTGAGGTCCCTGTGCACTTGTCGTTCCTCCACCCAAACAGTTGCAGTCACCATTTTCTCCTGCAGGAGCACAGGGTCAAGTAGGGAAGAAGTCCATGTGTGTCATTATTATTTTCTAATTTAAACTCAATACTTCTCTTTTCAGTTCTACAACAGAGTTCCTTACCTTTAAACCCTTTATAGCCTTTGTCTCCAGCAAAGCCTCTTGGACCAGGCCGACCCGGAAAACCAGGTAGTGCAGCAGAAAACGAGTTTACTAGAAAAAAGAGGTAACCTGTAATTGCTAACTTTCTACTTGATTTAACCCATATAAATGACTTTTGTTGGTGTGATCTAATTAGTCAAATCTTGATTTGATTTTCACTTGAATAAATCCAGTAAAGTTAGATGTTACGACATGATATTTATAGGTTACTTGAAATTAAGATGAAGACCATCATATGAAAAAGCTTACATGTATTGCCCGGTGGTCCAGGGAGACCAGGAAATCCAGAAGGGCCCTGATTTCCGGGAAAACCTTCAGGACCATAAGAATCCCGACCTGGGTTTCCCCTCTGTCCTTTAGGTCCACGACTACCAGGGAACCCAATGATGCCAGGACGACCTGAATAGACAACCCAGACTAACAGTTAAAATAACATTGACATAAAGAGTAAATCCTGGAAAACTCATCGCCATGACATTAGAGTGTTGTGGATCATTTCCAGGGTATTGCTATGTGGTTGCTAAAGTATTCTGAGTGATTGTTATGTGGTCGATACTGTAGGGTTCTTTTAAATGAATTTAAAACATACAGCGTGACCAGTGTAGTCAAACTGATTCCTGGGCGAATGACTCTCATGAGTCAGCTCTGTCAAAAGCCATTAAAAGTCTGCGTAAACACATTGTTCAAGTACTGTTTTAAATTTATTATCGAATTTGTCATTATTTTACAATGTAATTGCATTTTTTTAAGCATTTCCTCCTCAAAAATAGTAAAAGAATTGTTACATTTCTTTTGATTCCCATTCCTTGTGATTGCACAGGTGTTCGGATAATATGGTTATTAGATATGACCCAAATTCCAAATGAGATTGTTTTTGTAAATGTTTTTGTCCTAAAGACAAAAATATTAAGGGCCAAATTTATCAACTGCTTGCGTCAGTGCAAACCTTTTGCCGTTAAAAAATACTGTCAGGATTTACTAAAGACAAATTAGCGCTGAAAAGGTGTGGACAGGGTTATTTTTGAGGTTAAGCTTATTGCATATGCATTTGTAAGCGTTTCCCTTTCAGATGCAAACATTTATGGAAGGAGAGTATTTAAATTAATCATGCAAGGTGATTTACTAAGGTTTGTGCTCGTCAATTTACTGGTATATGCGCCATTATTTACTGCCCAGAAAAACCAAGTCTTAACCCAAATGCTAATTTGCGCTGCTCTTGGTAAATTGTGCTGGTCATTATGGACATGATAATCAGTAGATCATGCACAGAACTCTCCACTCCCATCAGCTCTTTTTTGGAATTGCGCTCTCATGCTAATTTGCCCTGTTTAGTAAATCTGGCCCTAAGTCTGATCACTTAGAAAAGCCATAGCACATTCTCCTCAACAAGCTGCATGATTTGAGTCATTAAGTATTAAAATGTATGTCACTAGTACCTGTGTCAAAAGCAGGTGGTCCAGGAAGACCAGGCTGACCAGGAAACCCTGGAAAACCAGCATCTCCAGTTAGCCCCGGATAACCAGTAAAGCCAGGATCACCTTGAGGACCTAGGTACAGAATTAAATAATCACCGAAGAATGTACATCAGCACAAATAGGTGTGTGTGTGTATGTGTGTGTGTGTGTGTGTGTGTGTGTGTGTGTGTGTGTGTGTGTGTGTGTGTGTGAAACATAGGGCATGTTTTTGTGAAATATCAGGACACAAATGTGTATAATGACATGGGTATGACATAGGTATTACAAAAAGAGGGTGAAATATGAGGACGTTCCCCATGTCCTCACCTTTCAAAATGCTTATAAATCATACAAAATGAGGTTTTTTTCACAGAAAGTAAACTGCACAGTCTCCTGTGAGGGGTAGGTTTAGGGGCAGGGGCAGTGTAAGGGGATAGAAAATGCGGTTTATACGGTATAAAAACCATTACGCCTACGGAATGTCCTCACAGTTCGCAAAAAAAACCCTGTGTGTGTGTGTGTGCATGAGAGATTGGAAGATGCAATTACCTCACAAAAGGTCCTGCAAGTGTATGAAAGTGAAAAATACTTCTTAAAGATAAATAATACCTAATGATTCCTGATACCTTTAATTCCATTTGTTGGTTCCAAAATCGGTCCAGGTGGACCTGGGTCTCCTCTGTCACCCTAAAAAATATATAAAAAAATATGCTGTTGCATAACATATTCCTGTTTGTGACATATTTTTTGTATTTTTCTGGTGGTGCGTTCTTACTTTTGGGCCATTAAAACCTGATTGGCCTGTAAAACCCGGATCCCCAGTGAAGCCCTACAGAGGAAACAGGAGATGGTCCGTATATAATAATCATATAGGAGGGAAATTGTTTAGATTGAAGAATTTCATAGCTTACTTTTCTCCCTGGTAGCCCAGGAGGACCATTCAGACCTGGTGCACCCTGCCATATTGGGTAACACAAAACAAGAAATTCAGGTAGATTCAAAACAAACACAGGATATGAATATAAATGAAAAAATATGTGCACTGCTTTATTTTCAAATACAGTACACAAACATGCAACTATAAAATGTAGTGTAAAATGACAAAGAGCCATCTAAAATAGTGTACCCAATGGTGAATCACAAAATGTAGCAGTAACAGGACTTACCCTCGAGCCTGGCAAACCAAGGATTCCCTTTTCTCCAGTCTCACCACTAAAACCAAACGGGTCCTACATATGCGCAAAAAATTAAGATAACGACATATCACAAATGAATTGGGGTGAAAAGCTGTCTTTGATTACTCACTGTTGGTCCTGGTCTCCCGGGAAGACCTGGATTACCGCCATAGCCTTTATCACCCTGAAGTAGAAAGAGAGAAAGACAACAAAGAAAAATGAGACTTCATAATGTCACTTTGTGGTTTTTAAAAACATTTGTAACATATCTACCATGTAACTGGGCTGGAAATTAAAGCTACACTGTGCAGGGCTCGACATTAAGCATGTTCACATGCTTGTCCTTCGGACAAGTAAATCTGTCATCCACTTGTCCGAGTAAAAAATGTGCTTGTCCAGAATTTTTTTTTTAGTTTTTTTTGTGTGTTGTAAATACATTTTTTTAATATTCTCACCAGTGTTCAATCAGCTTTGACATATGCATATTTGTGATATTTTTACCTTTTATAAAGGGCATTTTTCCCCTAATCTTATTAAATATAGGCTAGGATTCAGATTTCCTTTTATATTCTTATATTCTATCAATAAATTAAATTAGAAGACGACACTGGCTGTTACCAGTCAAATTAAATAATTTACACTGAAAAATTACAACTGCATTAAATAATGTTATGAGATTGTTTTAAATGTTTTTTGAATATACAAATAAGAAATGTTGGAAAGATGAAACTAAACCACCAGTAGATAGCAGCAGGTGACCGTCTTAATGAGCGAGTCGTTGAGTCGATTCATTCAAACGCTGAATCATTCACTAACACGCTGTTGCTGTGACACGCTTTCTGCTGTGGTCTTTTGGAACTATTTTTGCTGCTGAAATCGAACAAAAACACTCAATATTGCATCTAAAATGTAAGTGACTTAATGTTAATAATTGTTTATGGAACTGTCATATGAGCAGTGTTGGGGGTAACGCATTACAAGTAACTTGAGTTACGTAATAATATTATTTTTTTCAAGTAACTAGTAAAGTAACGCATTACTTTTCAAATTTACAACAAAATATCTGAGTTACTTTTTCAAAAAAGTAACGCAAGTTACTTTTTCACATTCATTTGACTGACAGCTCTCCTGCCCCCATGTTGAGAAAAATAAGTGCAGAGGCATGTGTGTGAACATGATGGTTATTGTAGTTCTAGACTAAATGTGAGCATTTATTTATCTCACTTGCACAATAAAGATTCTGTACTCCTCAAAATGAATAAAATCAGTCAAATGCAAAATCAGAGTACTATGCAAACCAACTATTTAATCTACCTTTATATTTAATTTACCAATGTCTTGCTGCTGACCTTTGATGATGAAAATTACTAGATTTTTTGTTTTTATTGGTAAAACTTTTTTCTCCTGCGTCCTATTCTCCCATTGTCCAGAGCTGCGCCCTCTACTGATCATGCGGGAATCTGCATTTTTACCTCAGCCTGGGTCTTATTATTTTTTCAATTTTGGTATGAAGAGGTCTTTACAAAAATATAACTTTTTTGTTATAGAAAAAAAACCAAAAACATGCCCAGCCCAGGTGAGAAAAAGTAACGCAAAAGTAACGCAACGCATTACTTTTCTTAAAAAGTAACTAAGTAACTCAATTAGTTACTTTTTAAGTGAGTAACGCAATATTGTAATGCATTACTTTTCAAAGTAACTTTCCCCAACACTGCATATGAGATCAGTGTCATGTTCAGTCATGATGTTATTCAGGAAAACAGCACTCTTGGTAATGTGACGTTGCAACTGTATCATGTTATAAATATAAAAAAACTCCACATTTCTACATTTTTACGGCAGTGTGTTAACTGAGTTTCTCTGTGTGAGCGGTGCACATTTGTTGTGATTTCTCCTCAAGAGGCTGCGCGAGCGTCAACAGTGCAACGTTATAGTTACGGTCAGTTCATATTATTATCATTCACTGTCAATCGCCACTTACAGTAATGAATGCAGAATCATTCTTGCACTTTGGTGATTTCCTAGTTATTTTTGTTAATGATGGTTTCTCAGGACACTTGTCCGTCGGGCAAGTAAAATTCTCTTTCACTTGCCCCTTCAAAAAATCCACTTGTCCCGGACAAGCGTTAATGTCGAGCCCTGCTGTGTGATATTTTCCCCCATCTAGCGGTGACAAGGTATATGACCATCCAGTGAATATTAGTTTCTGTTCTTCTCAATTCCGATTTCGTTCTAACTTTAGTCCAAGATTAACATGGCTTCCAGGCTTCCAGTGGCTTCCAGTTTGACCTCGTCCACATTCGACACGGTGCCATCGAGTGTTAAAAAGCGAAAAGGTATGTCCCTCTTTGGCTAATGTACTTTCAAGATGGAGGGGCAACATGGCGACCGGCATTCGAACCCCTCACCCATATGTATAATACTTTATTACTTGAAAGAAGTAAATATACATTAATGAGCACATATATTTTTGAAAGAACTAAGTGTTTTTAGCTAAGAATAAACTAAACAAGTTACGTAAGTTTATAATATGCCATTAAAAATACATACGGGTAATGTATTGGTAATGGTTCGAATGCGGGTCGCCATGTTGCCCCTCCATCTTGAAAGTACATTAGCCAAGAGGGACATATCCGTAAATTCAAGCTTCGCCTTCCGCGTTTTAACACTCGATGGCACCGCGTCGAATGTGGACGAGGTCGAACTGGAAGCCATATTAATCTTGGACTAAATCGGCCACCGTAGGAGTTAAAACGATATCGGAATTGAGAGGAAGAGAAACTAATATTCACTGGATGGTCATATACCTTTTCACCGCTAGATGGGGGAAAATATCACACAGTGTAGCTTTTTTACTCCTTCTGCACATATTTAAATGTGCTTATTTCAGGTATTTTAGTGAGAAAATGGCATAAAACTTTTTAATGAATATGACAAAATATGTATTGTGAATGTAAAAAAGTTAACAAGAGCATACTGCTTGAGAATGGAAGTATGAATGATACTGATATTTATATGGTTAAAATTACACATTATATGACACATTATGCAGCAATTTATAGTTTTGGAATCAATCAATTTAATTCATTCTTGCAGAATAAAATGATTAATTTGTTTCCATCCCAAAAAAATCTTTTGAGCAGTGATTTATATAATAAATATATATATACAGTGGCTGCGTTCAAAAGCTTAGGTAGACGTGTTGCCTCGCTGCCTTATCAGGCAATAACTTTGCAGGCAGCAGACTTTGCGCATGAAGGTCATCACAAAACTGATTTCAGACAGACGTCAGAGGCAGCGTAACAGTTTAATGATATAAAACAAATAGAGAGAGCTAACTAAGTGAATCGTTAATTAATCAAAATAGTAATTTCTTGCTAGAAATGACATAAAAAGTGGAAAACGTTGGTCAAAAACATACATTTACACAAGTTGACCACCAACTGCAACTTTCAGATGCCATCTTTATTTTTTAGCTCAACTGTCACGAGACGTACAGGATTGTGGGATATCAAAAGCAGCGAAGGACACATCTATGCTGCCTTCAAAAATCAATCATGAAGGAATCTCAGGAGACAGGAAGTGAAGCTAACATTGGACTCTGACGTGTATTGATGCCTTCCTACATTGGAATGTGACCTCCCAAGGCAGCATTTTTAAACTTTTGGACGCAGCCAGTATTTCAATAAGCTAATTTGACACTTGAGCCACAGTTCAAATTCATTTCATTGTTCAGGCCATTTTATACATTAGATAATGATATTCATACATTTGTGTGATATTCATACATAAGTGTGGCTGATGTGTCCTCTTTAGGGCCACTGTAAATATGCACACATCATTTAAGAAAGAA
Source organism: Gobio gobio (assembly GCF_949357685.1). Taxonomy (NCBI): domain Eukaryota; kingdom Metazoa; phylum Chordata; class Actinopteri; order Cypriniformes; family Gobionidae; genus Gobio; species Gobio gobio. The sequence continues at coordinate 30,727,244 of NC_137098.1, forward strand.
TCTTTGGAAATTTTGTCACATGTGACTAAAATCACCACCAAATATGAAGAATTTACAAACACAACCCTCAATGTTCACCACAGGGTGAAGTATGGGATGTATACAGTAGGAACGAGGTGGACGTCACCCTCCTGGATAGCAGGCCTGAGGTAGGGAGTTAGTGGACAAAGAAACTAGAAAAGAAGTTGAGGAGGATGGTGTCGATTGACGGCATCCTAGTTTTAGATCCTCACAGCTGCGTTTTCCTCACAAACCTTAGTTCCTTTGTCTCCTTTTGGAAAGCCAACAAACTCCACCACTCCATTGACCAGTGGGCGGCCTGGGTCACCTAGCTGGCCCACATCTCCCTGGATACGGTAACCAAGGAAGAGAGATTTTTTTTATATGGGCAAGATGAGGTGTGATGGGGAGGCTGTTTGGAGACGGTAGCGGCGGAGCATGTTGAAGAGGTGGCATGTGGTGAGAAGTTTTTTGGGTTTTGAAGAAGAACGTTAAGTGGCCTGTGACCACTGCCGGAGCAGCGGGGAGATCAGGGTGAGAAGGAGATGAATGGACACAGGAAGAATGAAGGAGCTTTGGTAATGAACCACACATTTAACACAATGGATGCATCTGTATCTCTCCCCATTCAATCATTATGCAACTAACCATCCCCCTCTGTACTGTCAGGGTTTCTATGTGAATTCTTTGTGAAAACGTTTTATTATTGGTGTTTCCCTGGAGCAATGATGTGGTTCAGTGCCCTCCAATGCTCCTCTCTCCCCCACCATCCATCCCTCTCACCCTGGCACTGCCCCTCCCTGGGTTGGCATCACCGCTCCCCTGTGTGTTACCTTCTCTCCTTTGTTGATAGTGCTTATTGCTGGTGCGTTAAACTGAACGGCCGGATTGCCCCTGTGTCCTGGTGGACCAACATCCCCCTGAGATCCACAACACAGACATTTGACACATTAGAGCCCAGGATTTTATCAGAGAGCGAGAGAGAGTGAGATAAGGAGTCAAGGTCAGGTAAAGAAAAAGCATAAAAGTCACAAGAAAGTTGTGAAGAACTGATGTGAAAGCAACGGGTATTTAAAGAGTGTGAGAACAACAGGCAGAATACTGCAAAAATCTAATTCTTTTTTCCAGTAAAAATATCTCAACATCCTTAAAACAGTCATAAGTTCATGTTTTTTTTTATTTGAACAAATTTAGTGAGGTTTATGCCTAAAACAGGAAAAGAAAATTGTTTTCCCCCAATTTATTTTAAAATGAATGTGCTAAAGAAATCAATTATAATCAATAAATATCTTCTCTGAAAAATCATCTGATGAAATTTTGCTACTTAAGTTCAACTTTATCTTGATTGAAAGACCCCATTTCTTTAATTGATGAACATAGTTTTCTATGTTTTTTTTCTGTGTTGGCATTGAAGTTTGTGACATTGAAGTGTTTGAAAAACAGCAATGAACCATTATTTGCTATCTGCTGGTCAGTAGTCAGTTGAAAAATTCCTTCCAGAAATCATTTAAAGAGATAGTCCACCCAGATATTAAGATTCTGTCATCATCTATTAATCCTCATGTCGTTCTAAACCTGTATGACTGACTTTCTCCTGCAGAGATTTGAAAGAATGTTGGAAACTTAACAGTTTCAGTTCCATTTGTATGTATGGAAGAAAATACAATGGAATTCAAAGGGAACCAAAACTGGTTATCAACATTCTTCAAAATATCTTCTTTTGTGTTCAGCAGAAGAAAGTCAGTCATGCAGGTTCGAAATGACATGACGATGAGTAAATGATGACAGAATGTTCATGTTTATTACTAAATAAATAAATAGTAGTGCAGAATAAGTCATCAACATGTTAGGTAATTTTTCCCCAGAAGAGAAAGACTGTAAATACGTACTGTCTATCTGCTAAATTTGAACTTTTTTTCTTCTTCTGTCAATAGCATACACTAGCATATAGTAGATGATGCCAACGCTATAACACACATGATCTAAAAGCCACAAAACTATAAATTTAATTTTAATTAACTGTATTTACATTTACATTTTTACTGGAAAACCAGATAAACAAAGAGATTGATAAAGAAAAAGATTTTTTTAAAGAGAATAGACAGGAAAGCAAGATAATGAGGAGATAGAGAATGACAGTAATAAAAGTGAGAGTAGCAGGACTAAGGGCTCCTTTTGTAATAGTTACTGCTACAAATGCATGCATATTATTGGTGCACTCCTTTATTATTAATTTATTTCATAGATCTAGACAATTTCAATTTGATTGCATATAGAACTAACTGGTCCTTGTTTTCTTGTGTTCTGTGGGTTAAGTGTCCCAGCCAAAGGAGACAAAGGCACACAGAAGATTGGAGCAGGTGATTCCAGCACCAGAACAGATCACTCAAAAACAGCAAATTGAATAGCAGCTCAGAGATTCCATGTGAAATATGACAATACTCTTACATTGACTTTACAAATTATGCCGGTACTGTTCTGTAACCTATGAAATCTGTGAACTGCCATTCAAAAGTTAAGGAAATTACATTCCAAACTTTGTAGTGTTACCATGCTTATTAGTAAGATTCAACCGTGTTTTCCGCATCGGACATACCACAGGGATATATTCCTTTATATTGCAGGAAAAGGCTTTTACTATATGTAGTGTGAGATGAGTAGAAACATACTGAAGTTGGGTTAAAACATAAATGAAACAAGATAGGTATGCTGGCACTACAGAACTATTTGGAGAAGAGGGAAGACAAGAAAATCAAGAGGGAGATGATGAGAATGAAAGAGAGATGTAGAGTTATTGTGCAAAAGACAAAAGCAGTATACGCTTTTAATGTCCAATCCAAAAGACAGAAACCAGTCACAGAGCAGACTAAAATACTATTTGAACTGAATGTGACACTATAAACATTCTCTGAGTGTGCCAGTCTCGTTACAGAGAGTGGCGTCTTATTGTAGAGATATGTGGAAAAAACGTTTAGTACTTGAATGTATGGATTGTTAGACCCCATGAAATCAAAATGAAAGTTTTGGGGCTTTTAGTCCATGTTTGTTAGATATGGTAGTGTACTACTAAATATTGACACATTTTCAAATATAAGCATTTCAATTTATAGTCTATCTTTTCCAAGAAAGACAGAGATAAAAGATATTGATGATTCATCTTGCAGAACACAGACTTCTGTCCAATCTGAGAATGTCTCTTCTCAGAGAAGAGTTTGCTTATGGTGTTAGGCCAATTAACCACAAACAAACACATGCAATAATATCAGCATAAAAGCTCTCATTAAGACATTCAAACAAACATGAACAAACACCCAGGGCTCGGCTAGAAAGATTTAAATCTAAAATGCATCTTAAGTGTTATGGAACAAATATGTTGACAGTATTGGATGAAATTAGCATATCACCTGAACCTAATGATGCTAATAGGGAAAACTAAAAGCAATTGTGTGTGGAAGACTGCTTAGTTGTTGGCAAGTTGATGAAACCCATACCTTTTCTCCTGGCTCACCTCTGTATCCTTGACCTGGACTTCCCTGTAGAATAAGCAGAGACATTCAGCAAACTGTAATGTACAGTTATTTTAGCCATTCTGAAGGTCAATTTCAGAGGTCAGTTTCACTAAATAAAATGTGTTCATACAATTTAAAGCAGATAACTATAAGACTAGGGTTGCGTCCGAAATCGCATAGGCATATGTTCTTTATATGGCCTCATGGGATAGTAAAGTTTCCATCGTATGTACACTTCAGAATCTCAGAAGAAGTAGGCCAACCTGGTACGTTTTGCCTACTCTGAGTACTTTTCGCCTACTATATAGTAAGGAAATATGCGATTTCGGATGCAGTGTATGTAATGATTGCACTGATTACTTTAATACCAAATCAAGTGCTCAAAAGTACATACATTTTTGCACACTGCCCCCTGTCTGACAGGAGGATAAAGAGTTACAGTAAAGATGATGGAATCATGTAACATAAAACATGCAATTTGAAAACTGTCCCTTAGACATCTGAACTTACTGGAGGTCCAGGAGGACCAGATGGACCAGGTAGACCCTGTGGAGGGAGATAATGGTGAAATTACAGTCTTTATACATTAGACAGACAGACAGACAGACAGACAGACAGACAGACAGACAGACGACAGACAGACAGACAGACAGACAGACAGACAGACGACAGACAGACAGACAGACAGACAGACAGACAGACAGACAGACAGACAGACAGACAGACAGACAGACAGACAGACAGACAGACAGACAGACAGACAGACAGACAGACAGACAGACAGACAGACAGACAGACAGACAGACAGATAGATAGATAGATAGATAGATAGATAGATAGATAGATAGATAGATAGATAGATAGATAGATAGATAGATAGATAGATAGATAGATAGATAGATAGATAGATAGATAGATAGATAGATAGATAGATAGATGTAATTGTAGATGTAATACATACAGGAACTCCATCTGGACCTTGGGGTCCCACTGGACCTGGAAATCCCGTTGGACCTGGAGGGCCATCGACTAAAAATTGCTAAGGATTTTACAAAGAATTTGTAGTTACAAAAAGGCAACATTTGGTTTTTAGCACTTAAAAGTACACATATAGTCCAAAACGGCTGTATTAAAAGTGTTCTGTAGCCATGTGTTATCTGTGTGACAAACCGTCATTAATCACTGATAATCTTCACATCTAGTATGCTATTAACTACTACAACCTGATCAATTATTCAGTTGAACTTGAGAACCGGATTGGTCTGAATCATTAATGAATCATTCAAAGAGCTTTGTGAACTGGATCAACTGATTCATTGAAAATATTCAATTACTCATGAATTGGACATAGCTTCTTTTCTTTTAAACATGTCATAGAGAACAACAACAGATGTCAAGGTTTTCAGCAAAAAAATACATTTTAAAATGACTACAATCTCAGCTATAAAGTTGCTCTACTGAAGACGGTACTGTCATTATTCAGCTTAATTCAGTTCAATGGTGATTCAATTTAGCTCAATAACTCAAAGTTCATTAATTATGATCAAATTATAATTATACTTCAAAATAATTTATACAAAAGACAATAGTCATAATGCAGTTTAATTCTATTCGTTTTCGTTTTCTCATCTAATATATTATTTGTATCACTCTACAGGTGAGTAAGGAATTTTATTGAACAGATAAACTGCCATATGCAGCTCTCTAATAGAGTATCTAATGTAAATAGTCATATCAGCGCTGAAGCACAACCAAAACAATATTCTTCCACAAAATGCATGCAGTTTTGTTTTTTAACCATGAGTTACGTAGAGTTCCTTTTAACGTCGGTGGGTAAATAATGATTTAATTCATCAGAGAACTACACCTCTTTTTAACACAGCTCTCAAATGTCAATGATCATTGTCCATCTTAGCCTGAATTTTTATTAAAACAGCAGAAAAAGTTGTTAACCTCCTTATGTGTGGCAACATTAAGGACATGGGCTGCACGCACCTGAGAGAATTTAAAACCCACAGGTAATATAAAAGATGCATGAGGTGTAGAAAATGACGGAGGGAATTTCCCAGACAGGTCTGCACTCCACACCCAAATTTACAGCTAACTCACAAGACATATTATTAACAGGGTTGACAGTAAATGCCACATATGGATGTGTGTATGAGTGTGTACATATAACATTTTGCCATGTGTGATTTGATTGAGTTTCATAAAGAATGATTGTAACTTACCGGTCTTGCAATATAAGATGGTTCTCCTTTTTGACCTTTTTGACCAGGGTATCCCTATAATCAAGTAAAAAACAAAACAAATGTGAATATGAAAACTATAGATCTATATATGTATATTATTAAAAATACAGATCTATATTGTTATAAATAAACAATCGGTAATGGCATAGTTTCACAGCTAGTAAAGAATTAGAATGAAAAGCAAGTATTACACTAATAAGCAACTGAGTCAACTGATGCAACTTGGGTCAACAAATAAAAATGAATATTTCCCTTGTTGTTATAGACACTGCAGTTGGCATATATGATATGATGATTTCTTCATTTAGTAAATTAAGCTGCTACTTTAATTCAAATTGGTATAAATTTGATGCTAATAAAGCCCTTAAACTTACAGGAGCTCCAGGATTACCAGAAAATCCATCACGGGCTCTGTCACCTGGGTCACCTCGTGTGCCATTACAGCCGTCGAGACCTGGGGGTCCCCTGGGCCCCTCCTGACCAGGGTGTCCCTGTACAGCATGGTAAAAACAGCTTAGTCAACCATTTTCAGAGAAGGGTGAAACCAGAGAAGGAGACAAGAACTGTGTACTCACAGGAACACCATCATTTCCAGAAAACCCCGGAACACCCATTGGGCCCTGTCAAAAAATAAAAAAAAACACACAAAAAGGCATTTTGTAGAGACCTGCATTCCCCGACGCAGTGACGCACAAGATTTGATGGGTGAGTGCGGTTTGTGGGAGAATAAAATTATTCACGGGACTCCCGCAAAATAGAAATATCTAAAAACAAATAAACTGTTATTCATCTATTGTAAAAAAGCAACAAGAACAACTAAAATAAAAATGATTTGCAGGCGCAAGCATAGGCAGAGGGTGTGTAAGTTTGCCTTCTCATGCCTGCTGCTGCTTCTGATTGCTTTTAGAGGAGAAAGCTGCCCATAACTAGGATCTAGGATCAGTTTTGTCTGTAACGAAACATTCGGCAAGCGATCCAGTGCATTTCTGTGTTTGCGCTCTGGAGCCTGTCAAAGGTTTCTAATTACAACGTGTTTTTGCAGCACTGAGCAATGTAGCCAGTCAGGAACATATCTGATGATTTCTTGAACGCAATGGCCAATCAGAGGTGTTTAAGTTAGAAGGTTTTTAATTTGGTAACACCATGTGCACTACACATTGATAATTAATATCCGGTAAGTATTTCAGCAAAGCAGACATGGATATCTGTTATAAATGATAATTCCCCTGCATGTACTATGTAAAGTAATCTGACCTTATCTCCATTTAGTCCAGAGGGCCCTTTACGTCCTACATGGCCCTTTTCTCCTTTGGGCCCAACTGGTCCCGGGCTCCCAATGAAACCCTCAGGACCACTGCTGCCCACTTGTCCAAGTTCCCCTGGCTGCCCCTAGAGGGAGACAAAAATGAATGTAGCAGTTAGAAATACAGATGCCTCCTTAAAATGAATGGCTATGCTGTATTTATCATTTAACTTTGGATAAGTGTCTGCTAGACAAATAAATCAAAATGTAGCATGGATCCTTAAATTCAATTTAAATGATGAGGATTGTTCATGTCTGCGCATGAGAGAATGCAGATAAACACACAACAAAAACTTTAATCATGCACATTTTTACCCAACTTTGAAGAAAAAAAAGTTACTACTCTGTAGTATTTCATTTTTGTATTTTAGCAGAACATATTTTAAATGTCAAGGCATGATATAATAAAATGACTTTTTGTCATAACCACTGGTAATACTCATTGCTGACCAAATGGTGGCGACACAATCCAGATTTTAACTCAATGCAGCTGGTCTTTCTGATTTATTTAGGTCATACATAAAACAAGACTTTAACTTAAGATGAGCATATTTCTAAGAAATTATTATCTAAAGTATTTATGAAAACTGCAGCCTTAAAATGATTATTAGAGTGACACATAGTGGTTAGTTCACATGATATGAAGAGCCTGCTGCAGGGGTGTATCCGTCATGAATCATATTCTGATTCTGGTCCCCACTACCTCCTTTACGTTACTGTCTCACCTACACTGTCCTGTAAAGCAAAAAGCCCCTAAAATTATTCTAGCTGTAATGGTGACCCATTAGGTGATTAAACAGCTGAGCATACCGGTAAGCCTTTTAATTGATGTTTACAGATATTAGTTAAACTAGTTATTTCATAGCTTAAAAGGAAGATGGGGGCCATCTTACTGTATGCCTCTAAATGATCTTAACCTGTATTTCTTAATATTCTACAATGTATGATTAATCTAGTGCAATGTTCTGTGAAGAGTAAATATTTCTGTATAAAATACATTATACTGTAGCAATAAACTTCAAATGGTCAAATGGCCACAGAAAAATTGCATGTCTTGAAAGCAAACTTAAACCTTAAATTCAAAACACAGTGTCTAAATATAATACAAATGCTGGTGTGGGAAACAGTTTTTTTTTTTTTTTTTACTTCGTTGGAACTAGATCGTTAAGATTGCAACTCACCACATGGGACAATATTACAAACAAAAAAACAAGTTCTGGGATCTGCCATCTTAACAGGATTACAGCCACAAAAACAAAAATCCCACGATTTTGGGGGGTGTAGGCATCCATGTGCCATTACAGGGTGTTTTTTCAATGCACTTCTGCCATAGAAAGGAATTATAGAGAATTAGTGTGGAAAAATACAGAAAAGGAGAATAGAAAGTGTAGATGTTTCAAAGCAAAGCTTGGTAGAAAGTTTATTTTTAAACATTTAATGTGGTTTCATTTTATCCTTCAAGCTATTCCTCTTAACAGTGATGGAGGGAGAAGGAAGGAATGTGTCACTTCTTGTCCACATCAACCATCAAGAGGCTTAACATTTGATCTGAGGTTAAACCAGACAAGTAGTCTTGGTTTGAGATTTAAAAGTGGTTGGTATTGGGAAACCACCAAGAACTAAACAAGATCTGTGTGCAGTTGAGCAATATATCCTAGTAGTATAATTTTCAAAAGTCTCTCGCCAATTATTGAATGCTATCCTTCTGGTGAAAACAGTTTATTTAAAGTCTTATATGAGATTCCCCACATATTTTCAGTGGAGCACAGGCAAACGAACAAACAAGCAAAACTTATAAAGTGACCTGGGTAATACACTATATAGCCAAAAGTTTTGGGACGCCTGCCTTTACATGCACATGAACTTTAATGATATCCCATTCTTAATCTGTAGGGTTTAATATGGAGTTGGCCCACCAACAGCTTCAACTCTTCTGGGAAGGCATTCCACAAGGTTTAGGAGTGTGTTCATGGGAATTTTTGACCATTCTTCTAGAAGCGCATTTGTGAGGTCAGGCATTTGGACAAGAAGGCCTGGCTCACAGTCTCCGCTCTAATTCATCCCAAAGGGGTTCTATCTGGTTTAGGTCAGGACTCTGTGCCAGCCAGTCAAGTGAGACCACACCAAACTGAGCATGAAATTGTCCAAAATGTCTTGGTATGCTGAAGCATTAAGATTTCCTTTCACTGGAACTAAGGGGCCAAGCCCAACCCCTAAAAAACAACCCCACACCATAATCCCCCCTCCATCAAACTTTACACTTGGCACAATGTAGTCAGGCAAGTACCATTCTCCTGGCAACCACCAAACCACCCAGATGGATTGCCAGACAGAGAAGCATGATTCGTCACTCCAGAGAACATGTCTCCACTGCTCTAGAGTCCAGTAGCAACGTGCTTTACACCACTGCATCCAACGCTTTGCATTGCAACATAAAGACTGTGTGCGTGCTGCGGCGGTTGGAAAGCATATTTACACGGTCTGAATCTTTCTCTATCCCCTATATAGTGCACCATGTAGGAAATAGTAAATGTGTGAACAAGTGACCGATTTTAGACACAGCTTCAGCGTCTTTTTACGATGTAGGAGGCGGGACACTTTAGACTCTAGAGAGCATTTGATTGGCTGAAAATCTGATGAGTAGAAGTGAAGGGGGATGCCATCAAAATTATTGATCCATATTGGCAGAAGTGTGGGAGACTGTAAGTTTGAATGCTTATATCTTCTAAATACGAATTGTCTATTTACCGCAAGGCATTACAAGACTGTGATCTGGTCTCATCTGTCTCCTTCACACTCTGCTTCGTAGGGTTTCAACTTGTAAATACCGATATTAACAACATAAAGATGGAAAAAGTGACTTCCAGCCACATTAACGCGCACTAGACTGCTTCGTTTGTGGCACAAATCTGCTTCCTCACAATAGACACAATAGAACTCATTCTGCCTTTTTAAGCCAACCTGTCTTGCTCGCCTGGCTACTGAGCATGCACCTCACTTCCTGTCGGAACGTCCAACAGAATCCATGAGCCAACAGATTCCCCTGGCTCAGTCCTGTTGGCTCTGAGGATTTGGTAGGAACCATTGTTCGTGAGCAGCGAGGCTCAGGCCTGATTTTACCTGTCGCGCCATGTGTTCATCGGGTGCTGTGATGGAAGCAGCATTAGGAAACACATCAGAAAGGGGTAGGGTGCGGACTGAGTGATTCAGCCTTGATAGCCACATTTCTCGGAGTGCACCACCCCGCGTGTAGAAGCGAAATAAGCAGCAGTGCCATGCAGACAGCAGAGAAAACACACATGCACTGACTCAGCAGTCTTTCTCTTATTCAAAACTTAACCCTGCAGGCATGCTAATGTGATATATGAATGAGTCACAGTGTGTTTTTAACTGTGTGTGCAACATTTATAAACAGTTTGGCATTTAATAAATTAATGATTTTGTGTTACACCTTCATCATAAAATATCTGCTCAAAGCTTTCATAGACTTTCTGGAAACATTTACCTGGTTTGTTTATTGTCTCTATCAACTAATCAACTTGCAGCATACAGTAAACAAGTCTGTGCCTGACTGGATAAGATTTTTTTGTTTATGTGTGTATAAACATACTGTATATGTATATATAAGGGAACATCCTCATAACTTTCACTAGCGTTCTTTAAATGTTATGTAAATGTTAAGACAAAACGTTTTCAAAATAATGTTTATGGAACGTTTTATGTTATTAGTAATTCATATACGTTCTCGTAATGTTGAGAAAACGTTGTTAGAATAACATTCTCGGAACATCCTCATAATGTTATTTTTATTTGAATGTTTGCATAATGTTTATCGTAAAACGTTCCGAGTACAATTTTCATGGAACAACCTTACGATGTAATGAGTGTTCTCGCAATGAAGAGAAAACATTCTTAGAACGTCTTTATGATGTTATTAATATTTGCAGAATGTTTTTGGAATGTTTGCATAAAACGTCATGAGAAAAATGAATGAAACATCCTTATTGTGTTATCTTAAACACAATAATATCTTAAAATCTTCATGCCTTATATTTAGCAGATTCCCAACTCACAGGGAACACTCTCAGAACGTTGGCTAACATTCTGGCAAGGTTCTTTCAAAGTTATGGACAAACCTTTTTCAAGTACTGTTAATAGAAATTTCGTTCAAAGTATCTGGTCTTTAAAAAAAGTTCTCAAAACACTAGCACAACAATGTTATTTATATATTGTTCATGGAACATACTTTTTGGAATGGTTTAGTTGGACGTTTATCTCACATTTTTTAAATGTTACTACTTGTTAAATCATTCAAGAGGATTGAAGAGAACACAAAGTCACAAAACACATGCATAAGGAACAAACAATGAATGCAAGTTGTATATAAAATATACAGGAAAGCAGGAATGATACACTGACTTCTTGCCAGCTAATAAAAATATGTTCTTAGAATGATTTGCTAGCATTCACACTAAGTTATGAAAATGTTATTTTTTTCTAAATGTTATTAATGGTTTATGTGAAAATTAGAGGAACATTCCATTCTATCAATTTGAAAATGTTATGAAAACGTTATTTCTGAACGTTAAAAACATCCAGTTGAATGTTTTGTCCTAACATTTACACAACTTTTAAGGAACGTTAGTGAAAGTTATGGGAACGTTCCCTGTTAGCTGGGATTAAACCTAATGCATTACACTAAGCAATCAGGACTTTGAATTTCCCATTCAACAGCATACACTAACATACATTAACAGCATTTCATCTGAGTCTGAACTAAATCTCATTGTCTTTCTATTCCTCGCAACTCTGCGCATTCGCTCCGGAGAACCGTTAGAGAGAGAACCGTCACACTCTGAGGTCTCTCTTCAGCCTGAAGCATCTCAAAGCATTTTGTTAAATCATTTGAAACGCTGTATGAAACCGGTCACATTCACAGAACACAATTTTGTGGTGTTTTCTTTTTCTATTGTATTGTTTTCCACGACTTGTTAGATTTGACTTGTGTGCTGTCTAGTATGTTAGAGTTTGTGTTCTTTTTTCCCTTGTTTGGGGGTGTGTTTTACGTTTAGAAAAGGTAAGCTTTGCTCTACGATTCCATGTTTTGGACTGTGTACTTCCCAAAGACTTGCACAGTGTTCTATGTTTAATGTACTACTACAGTAAAATGTCAATCTTAAAGTAAAGTCCTATCTGTTATGTGTGTAATTCAAATACTTGATGCACTTAGAAACTTTTATACTCTGGAAAAATGTGTCTTAACCCAGTTTTTGGTACTTCAAAATTCTGTTAATTTGAAATCCATATGCGGCTGTAAGAAATGAATTGCTTACTTACATTTTATCTATTTTTAGCACTTGAATTAATATAAACAGGGCAGCACATGGCTAGCACTGTCTCGCAGCGAGGTCCCCGGTTTGAGTCCCGGCTGAGCCAGGAGGCCTTTCTGTGCTGAGTTAGCAGGTTGTCCATGTCATTGTGGATTTCCTTCAGGTACTCCAGTTCCCACCCCAATTCAAAGACATGCAGCATAGGTAAATTGGTGATACTAAATTGCCATTTGTCCAGGGTGTTTCCCAGCCTGTGACCTGAGATGGTGGGACAGGCTCCAGCAACCTCACAACCCTAGAGAGCATAAGTGGTGTGGAGAATGGATGGAAGGGCCCCACTTTATATTAGGTGGCCTTAACTACTATGTACTTACATAAAAAAATAAGTACAATGCAAGTACTCTGTTTAAATTGTATTGCAAAACACTTTTGCTGATATTGAGGTGGGATATGGGTAGGGTTAGGGACAGGTGTGGTGGTATGGGTAAGTTTAAGGGTAGGGTTAGGTGTAAGGGAAGGGTCAACTGTGTAATTACAAATGTAACTACAGAAATTAATTACAGATGTAATTACAAACAGGTATATTTAAAAATGTAAGTACAATGTAAAGGCATGTATGTACACAATAAGTGCATTGTCTCAAATTATTAATTAAAATGTTAGTACATAGTAGTTAAGGCCACCTAATATAAAGTGGGTCCGATGGAAGAGTACAAGCAATGTTCCTGCGGATATGTTTGGAGGATTTCAACCAAGAAAAAAAAAAAAAAAGTTCTCAAAACATAAAAAAAAAAAAACTGGACGTATTGAACTTGAATTTTCGTGGCATTTTCAATATGATAGCATGAAAAGTTCATCTAACGTTCACATAAACTAAGTAAAAAAAACGTTCTTAAAACATTACAAATTTTTGGAAGTTTAAAAAATATTCAGAAATAAAATCAGTTTGTTAACTTAATGGAAATGTTAGCAAAACATTCTAAGAACATATTTTTTAGCTGGGAATATCCATGGAGAAGTTTGTCATGAGACTATACAGCTAAAAGACCATGGAACTGACATTTCAAATTTCATCGGTTACTGAGAAACAGTATAAAACTCTTCAACAAAACAGAGCACCTCAAAATTATTTGAAAAAATAATAAATAAAATAACAGATGTGACAATGGCTATTTAGCGGTCACACATTTCCATTTAACATTTTGCCTAATAAGTTGTTATTAGAATCTGAAATTAAATTATGAAATATTAAATAAAGAAAAAAAAAACATGGTAAGGCTGCCAGCAAAAGCTTATCACAATTTTCAATCATATCAAACATTGGCGATGCATTTTCCAAACAATATAGATCCTTGACAAAGACATTTAGACATATAAACTCTGTAAACTATGTGTACGTAATAACAATGCTGTAGGCAAAGAACGAAAAGGATTAAAAAAAGAGATGGAAAGAGAGCATTAAACAGTGTTTCACAATCTACCAGCATATAGGTCATGAAATGTAATCAGATTATACATCTGACATCAGATACCATTATTATATCTTTCGTACAGTTATATGTACAGCCATATTACATATGCTGGCGTGAATATCTGTGATGTGTTGTAAATTACCTCACACCTCCTTTCATCTCATTAAGAATGATTTTTTGCCTCAGAATAACAGCAAAGACGAGGATACAAAACGCAAACAATCATTTACATCTAGATGTATATCAGTCTTGTTAACACTCAAACACACTTGTTAAGTCTAAACAAGTAAGGATTGTTTACACCTCTTGATCTGGATCAACACAACACCTGGCTGTTCATAGTAAGTGAGTTTACATACTCTTTGAATATTAGACTTCATTCAGACTTTCATTCTAAACAATAATTCATTATGCGAATGCTTTCCCAGAAAACAAAAATATGTTCTAAGAATGTTTTAGTAACGCTCCCATTTCATGGAAATGTTCTCTGAATGTGTTTAAAATGTTCCGTTTTTTTTTAAACATTTAAAATATATATTTATATATTGGTTACGTGAACATTAAGGGAACATTCCATTTGAATGTTTTCTGAACATTCTGAAACAAGTAGTAACATTTAAAATATTACAACAAAAACAACGTTTCAGAACAAACTAACCATGAACCATGTATAAATAATGTTTTTGTGCTAACATTTTTGAGAAAATTATTAACTCTTAACAAACATTCTATTAACGTTACTGGAAGAATGTTTATTCTAGCCAAAGTTCTGAGACATTTCCTGTTAGCTAGTACTAGTTTTGTCCACCATGGGCCAAATTTACTAAACAGGGCAAATTAGCGTATATCCCAATAGAGCGAAATTCCAAAAAAGCACAGATGGGAGTGGAAAGTTCTGCATTTGATCTGACAACGCGCAAATTGAAGAACATAGACGTAGCCAGATAATTTCCATAATGATTAATGCAATCTACAAGCGTGCTTTGTTCGGGAGGTAGATAATGGTGCAAACATCAGTAAAATCACCTTGCATGATTAATTTAAATACTATCCTCCCATAATTTTAGGGAAACTACTGCAAATGCATATGCAATAAGGTCAGCTGCAAAAATAACTGTGCCCACGCCTTTTCAGCGCTAATTTTTCACAACGTGTCTTTAGTAAATCCTGACAGTAGTTTTATAACGGCAAAAGAGGGTTTGCGCTGGCGCAAGCTGTTAGTAAATCTGGCCCCATGTGTGTTAATTAGACTACAATCGACCCTTCGCAAAGACCCACCCATCTTAATTACTGTCTCCGACAAGCCATGGTGCTCTCAAGGCACACGTAGTCGAATGCATCGTGGAGAAAAAAAAAAAAATGACAACGCACAGACAGACAGGACAGAGCAGGTTACTTTTCATATAAAAAAGTTTCAGCTTTCAAGTTGTGTATTTTTTAAATAAATTCAAACAATAAATATGGTTTTGTGACTCTTTATTGTGTGGTGTCAGATCGCTATAGCGCCTGAACCAAAAGGCTGAACCAATCATCTCTTCCTTCTAGTTCATTTATAGCATCAAATAAACATGAATGAACATCAGAAGGAATGTTGTTTCAACCGCGCAAAGATGTCAAAACACATAATTTTTCAAGTTCAAGTTCACCGAACTTCATGACCCTCAAGCATATCTCTCTCTAGTCATGGATGTTTGGTTAAATCTTCTGTAGCCGAAACACATGACTCACATTTGTTTGGATTGTTGTTGTGTTTGAGGCAGACCCCTCTAAAAGAAGAGCGATAGGTTATAGGGATGAAACAGATAACAAAAAGTGGGATAAAACAGCACATCTGTGTGTTTTATGTGACCCCATTGCGATGTAAAATACCCCCCCCCCCCCCATATGCTGTAAAAACCATAAAACTGAAAATGTCCAGCTGTTATTTTAAAAGGTTCACCCATAAATGAAAATTATGAGTTTGGAATGACAGTATGGTATAAGACTTTCATTCATCTTCCAATGCAAAATGCAACAGAAATCTCTCAGGTGTCATGATCTTCTTTTGTTTCAAAGATGGATGAAAATCTTATGGGTTTGGAACAACAAGCGGGTGTGTAAGAAACATGTTCTGACCCCTTTTATAGAAAAACTACATGTAGCTTGGGCCTTAACATCAGTTATGAAATCAAAGAGAAAGAAAAAGAAGAAAACATCAGCATTAACAGACAAAAACTATCAATTCTATTTATCTGATTTACTGTGGGAATTTATGTGTGCTGAATATTTGTTGTCTACTGTGACATCTGGATAAGTGACTTATAAGTGATAAGAGACTAATGTAGTGTGTAATGCAAGATGTATGCACTTCCCTGCATTAACTACCACTGTATTCAGATCTGTATTCAGATCAGTCTTTTTATAAACCGAATCAAGAGTAAATAAAGTCTCTCATCGCTAATAAAGGAAAAGCTGGGGATCTATTCTAAGAGTGGACAGATTGAGTAAGGATGGCTAAAGTGGTCACACATGCTCTGCATACATGAAAGACAGTGTTGCTTTTCTTTGGCGGCCCTTAACTCAACCATTATGTCAGCCTCCTACAACCTCTGACCTGTCTGGAAGCGGATGTTATTGGTCCAAATGAGACCAGTATGGGTGCCTGTTTTTGTTGGGAGGCTCACCAGAGAAGAATGCTCTTTTAAGATGGCTCATCATGGCTGATGTTTGTCTTTAAGGAGGGTTCTGAGACAGCTGGAAACAGATGCTTGAGGAATGGCCTCATGCAGGCAGGTGTATTCCTTTGACATATTTGTCTGAGAACTATGGAGGTAACACTTTCTATGAAGCCCCACTGAATGATTCTTGAAACATGCCCAACTGCATTATTTTTTTTTAAAACAGCAACATTTCCACTTTGAAATCATTCAGAGATGATCACTAGAATGTTCTAAACACCAATGTAAAATTACATTTGATTTTCTCTTTTTTAATTAAATTCAAGACATTACATTATCCCTCACTACCACAACTCAATACGTCATACAGATTAACATACACACTACCATTCAAAAGTTTGGTGTTTGTAAGATTGTTTAAATGCCATTAAAGTGATCAAAAGTGACAGAAAAAATCTCAAATAAATGCTGTTCTTTTTAGCCTGACAAAAAAGTGTTTACAACATTTATGATAAGAAATGATTCTTGAGCAGCAAATCCACATATTAGAATGATTTCTGAAGAATCATGTGACACATGAGAAATTTGGTTTTGTCCTCAGGAATAAATTACATTTAAAAATATATTAAAATAAAAAACAGTCAATTTAAATTGAAACGGTGTTTAGATAGTGTTTTGATCAAATAAATACTAAACTTTAAAATGTTAGTGTACAATGTAGTAGCTGTAAAACGAAACGTTTGAAAACATTTAATACATGTGTGACAATGTGCCACAATGGCTAGCTTTTTCTTATGGTTCTTTCACATACCTTGCCGCTAGGTTTGCATAGGGTTTCACCTTGAGGGTATGGGAGTTTCTATGTATTAAATTTCAAATTCTTTGGTTTGCAAAACAGGTAAAGAATTATTCCTAATGTATGTGTATTTAAGGCAAGTCAAGTAAAGGCTGTGCTATTTCCTTGTCCATCAACCCCTTTAACTGATTGCTATGTTTTGTTGGTAATTTAAACTAAAGCTTAACATTTGCATGTTTTTTCCCCTTAATGATGGTGCAAATAAATATATGGTTAACTAGTAAACTCTCCCTTTCTCTCCGTCTTTTTTTATCCTCCTCTGAAGCAGACATTCCCAGTACGGCTGACTGCACTTTTCAGAGCTCACTCACTTTGCATCGCATCACATTGTCTCCTGTTTATTTTGGGGGCCAGAGCTCTATTGGTGGTGGTGAATTCAGGCTCAAAGATGGTTTACCCACTCTGGCCATGTCTTTCGTGTCAATGGATTACTGGAATCAAAGGTAATGGCAGCTAAACAACCACATAGATTTTTTTTTTTCTGCCCTGGACACTGACTGCAGCTCGATTCAAACTTGACACTGTGCCCACTTTGAGTCAGGGTTGGGTGCATTGAGTTGCAAGCATTCGGACATTGACAGAGTAAGGCCTGAGTCACGAGGTCTCTGTCATGTGTAGACTGATGTTAAACAACTTGTGTTGCCCTGAGTGTATCACTAAATGATGACTCAAGGCCAGAACAAAGAGAGCTATGAGTCTGCTCTTCCATTAACTACTACTACAGTATCTTCCTCCACACTTGACTCTGGAATTAAACTAGCAGACTTAAGCGAGTGGAAACATCCTGTTCTTTCTTTTATGGTTATATTTTGCCACTCCTGCCTGTGGAAAATCCTGCATCACTTACATGCAAATAAATCATGTTGTATGCACGTGTAAATGTTTATGTCAGGAAAGGATGTGTTTGTCCTCCTGCTTGTTTAATTAGAGTTTGTGGTTCCAACAGCAAAACAACCACTGATTTTAATCAGTGTCTTATCACTGTCATGTGTACATGGAAAACATGCAGGTGGCTATGACTGGCATGTGTACGCTAATGCTCATAAAATAAATTTCTCACCTTGTAGGTGTGAATGGAACACAAGTAACAATAAATCTGACCTTGAGAGCAGTTCTGTCTTGCGTGCCAACATCTTGGCATGCTCCAGGGAAGATGGAACGGATGCGGTATGAACCACGAGCATTCTCTGTGTGTGCATGTCTGTGTGTGTTTGTGTGGTAACTCTGAACTCTCAACAGTTTCCAAAACTCATTTGTTTGACCTGTCTAAGGCTGATGAACTTAGAGTGGTTAAAGTTTATTTTAAACACTGTTCCTGAACATTATAACTCCAACATTTATCTGTGTGGTGCACATTTAAAGGAGAACAGCTTCTAGAAACTAAGAAAATACACTGCAGGCTACGCACAAAAGCTTCTCCTGAAATGGAGCAGTTCCCACTTTGCCGGGACAATCTGTTGTTTTTGGATCACAACTTGTATGTATGTCTTATTATTTGTAGTAGCGTTTTCTATTAACAGCTCAAATTATACGTTTTATGTTGTTGTTACGATGTAAACAAAGGGCAAGGTTTTGCCTCCACTAGCCTGCTAGCTAACATTACAGTATTGATACAGTGTTTACTGTATAGCTTCTGTAAACTCTCGCTTTTGTAACGTTGTTTCACTGCCCCTTAGGAAAATATGCATGGTTTTGTGAATGATTACGTTTGTATTACCAGTTTTTCGACAAATCTCATGATTAATGGTGTGTAGCAATATATCTAAAATACAAAACAAAAAAAACAAACATACTAAACGTCCTGTGAAATCTGTTCTGAATGATCCTCTTGTTTGTTAACATTCTAAAGTCTGAATCAAGCTTTAATTGGTTTGAAATTCTGGCCATGACATTTCCGGAACAAGCGCTAAGCGGTGCCAATCACAACACACTAGGCGAGCTAACCAATCACAACAAATTTGCACATTTTCGGAAGGAGGGGCTTCATCGAAAGAGGAACTAATAATATTTTACATTATTACAGCACCACTCTCTCCAGCAAGACTGGAGAGAGAGGTGCTGTAATAATGTAAAATATGTGAAATATAATGTGTTTTTTTTTTAACAATCAAGCATGAAAGCATATTCTAGTACACCCCAAAAATAAAATCAAGACTTCATAAAAGGGCATAATAGGACCACTTTAAGATTTGCACCCAAACTTGCTTTTATTCATCATCTTAGCAGACTGTGGTTTTTATATACAGAACATCATCAACCAATTTGTCTGTGTTTTTGGTTTGTGGGAGTTAGTGTGCCTGGTGATTCATGGAAAAAAAATTGTATTATGTGCATGTGTGTTAAAGTGATGATGCCTATTTCAGACCCTGATGGTAATGAGTCTTTAATGAATTTTGAAAACACTTTCTTTATTTACGCAATCATTCCTGCAATTTACATCTCACTACACGTCTTTGATATGATAACAATTAATGTGCTTCACAACATCAAAATACACCAATACATGAAGAAGTTTGGGTTCTGTAGGATTTTATAAATGTTCCTCAAAGTCGTCTTTTAAGCTCACCAAGGTTGCATCTTTTATTTTATCAAAAATACAGTAAACTGTCATGCAAAGCTGTATTTTCAGCAAGATTAGATTTCCAGTGTCACATGATCTTTTAGAAATCATTCTAATATGTTAATTTGCTGTTTAAGAGACATTATTACTATTATTATCAATGTTGAAAACAGTTGTACTTTTGTAGAAACTGTGATACAGTTTTTTCAGGATCCTTTATGAACAGCATTTATTTGACACATAAATGTTTTCTAACAATGTAAGATCTTTTCACTGATCAATAAAATGCATCTTTGCTGAATTATGCGAGTTATGCTGAATTATGAAAGTATGTGATTCTTTAAAAAAAAAAAAAAGCTTTTGAATATAGTGTATTTTCTCAGCATAATTTTAAAGAAATGTCATCGTCTTTCTAGAAATGTTTCCATTCAGCAATTCTAGAAAGTAACAGTTCTATGATTATCTGCAAATCCTAATGTATGCTTTTGAGAGACCTTGCGGTAAACATATCGGTAAAATCAGCTATCAGTCATGTCACACTGAGTGTGAGTGTGTGTGACTGAGTAGGACTCAACAGTGGCTTGGATAAACTCCAAAGTCATACCAGTTCTGGAGACATGTCTTCTTGGCAAACACCCATCTTTCCCCCTCCTGCACACTCCCTCACATCTCTGTGATTGGCAACCTTAAGTGGCCATGAACGCTATATCTACAGGGTATGAATATTTCTATTCCTGCTCTTAAGCATTGTAAAGACTTGTACTTTGCCAAATAACTTCTCTTGCACTGTGTAACTTTTTGCCAACATGTCTCTCAGGTGGGAATAATTCATCTAGATTCTAAATAAAGTCTTTTTTTTACATAAATAGTGAACATGACAATGCATTCAATGCGGATTTGTTTTTCCAAGTGTAATTTTTAGACCCTACTATCCACAAAGTTATTTTGCAGACAATAAAATCAGATGTGTTTGTTCAGTCAGTGTGATATCTGGTTTAAGCATTGGTTGCTATAGCAATGATGTAGGCGTTAGTTAGCACAATGCCAAGTGACTTTCTTCAACAACAACTGAGAGTTGTGAGTATAAAAAGAGCAGTTCAACTACTACTAACACAGCGATAAAGTGAACAGAATTCATTCATTTCACATGAGTGATGTGATGTGTCCAGCAATGCAATTAAGTTAATTAAAGTTTAACCTTAAACTTATTTCTTGTCAAAATGCAATACAATTTTATTTCTAATTGTAATACATATTATTTGTGACCAGTTGCTGTTATCAACAGTTCATGTGACTTTCAGCGTTATGTGTGAACAGGGCATCTGAAGGGCTCTTTATGACACCGTTTTTAACTAAAAACGTAAAACCTTTTATGACCATTCATTTACACGACAACGGCATTTTGAGGGCCTGAAAATGCACACTTTTGAAAGCGGGTTTCAAAGTGCACGTTTTTGAAAACAAAATCGTTATCGTCTTGAACAGTGTTGAGGAAAGATACTTTTAAAAGTAATGCATTACAGCGTTACTCCCTAGAAAGCTAACTAATTACGTTACATTTTATGGAAAATAATGTTGCATTACCAGTGTTGGGGGTAACGCATTACAAGTAATTTGAGTAATACTTTTTCAAGTAACTGGTAAAGTAATGCATTACTTTTCAAATTTACAACAAAATATCTGAGTTACTTTTTCAAAAAAGTACATTTTCAAAATGTATTTGACTCACAGCTCTCCTGTCCCCATGTTGACAAAAATCGAGAGTAAGTGCAGAGGTGTTCTGTGTATACATGATGGTTATTGTAGCTCTAGACTAAATGTGAGCATTTATTCATCTCACTTGCACAAAGATTCAGTACTCCTCAAAATGAATAAAATCAGTCGAGTGCAACATCAGAATACTATACAAACCTCCAATAATTCAATTTGCATAAAACAAATAATTTTATGCATTTAATCTACCTTTATTGACCAATGTCTTGCTGCTGACTTTTGATGATTCAGTTAAACCATGAGCAAAAATTACAAGGTTTTTTGTTTTTATTGGTAAAACTTTTTCCTATTCTTCCATTATCCAGAATGGCAGCACAGCACAGCAGAGCTGGGCCCTCTACTGTTCATGCGTGAATTTGTATTTTTACCTCAGCCTGAGGCTTATTATTTCAATTTTGGTATGAAGAAGTCTTTACATTTGTACAAAAATAGAACTTTTATTGTTGTAAAAAAAAAAAAAAAGCCCAGCCCAGGTGAGAAAAAGTAACGCAAAACTAACGTAACGCATTACTTTTCTTAAAAAGTAACTAAGTAACTCAATTAGTTACTTTTAAGGGAGTAATGCAATATTGTAATGCATTACTTTTCAAAGTAACTTTCCCCAACAATGTACATAACTTTCTCACCTTGGCTGGCTTGCTTTTTTTAATAACAACAAAAAAAGTGTTATTTTTGGCAAATGTAAAGGCCCGTTCTCCCCAAAAGTGAAATAAATAAGCCTAAGGCTGAAAGAAATGCAAATTCACACCAGTACAGTAGAGGGCGCAATTTTAAAATAACCTTTCAGCTGTCCATTCTGGATTGAAGAACAATAGGATGCAGGAGAAAAAAAGTTCAACATGCTTACTTCAGCAATACATTTTTTGTTTAAATTAAACACAAATGTGATGTTTATCTCAAGTTATTTGGTTGCACTTTATTTTACAGTACATGCAATTACATGTACTTACAGTGTACTTACCTAAGAAAGTACTGGGTAATATAAGGTAACTACAGGTTAGGTTTAGCGGTAGGTTCAGGGTTAGTGCCTAGTTATTGCAACTACTATAATAAGTGCATAGTATGTACATGAGGAACAGGACTGTACAATAAAGTGCTACCAGTTATTTTTGCTTATTAGTATGGTTGAAGTGGATCAACGAAGGTCAGAAGCAAAGACACTGGTTAATAAAGTGAGATTAAGTACATAAAATAATTTACTAGTTACTTGAAAAAAAGATATTCGGATTACGTAACTTGTAATGTGTTACCCCCCAACACTGGTCTCGAATGTGTGAAAATGGTGACCTAATGCGCATGCGTATTACATGTTCAGTATATAGGTGCGTAGTGTTTCTTTACAAAGTGACATCAGCAACTACTGGCCTGGCATGTATAACACATTTCCGGGGATCAGTTTGAAAGGGGATTGTTTTGACAATGGTGGAGTCTGTATGCAAAAAATTTAAAGGAAAAACGTTTTCATTTTAAGTACATCGTTGTCATGTAAACATACCTTGAGGCAGTCTGTTATCAGTTTGGTTTGGACAAAGATCTCTTGACTGTGTGACTGGATATAGATGTTTCTATATCTAGTGTGTCAATGAGATTGCAATAATAATCAAATAGAATAAAGTTTGCAATTCGTGATTTAAAAAAAAAGATACAAAAGATATGAAAGTCTAATGCTGCCTTCACGTGCTATCGGAAATTTCATAATTCCCACTTCAGAAGTCGTAATTACGAGCTTGTTGCATTCAAGTGTTTTGTTGTCGGAATAAACATGGAGGACACCATGTTTATTTTTGCCTATTAATTGGGAAAATCATATTAAAACCAAAATGATATGTGGCGTCACATGCACTGACAACCATATAAACATTTACGATGCTATCCAGTCCACAACTGCCGATTCTGTTATTTTGTTCAAATGCAGGCTATTTTTGCTGTGTATAAAACATGCAATATGCTTAAAAATAATATGCATATATGTAAATATGCACTACATTAATGACAAGACAAGACGATCTAGCTGTTTTCAGGGGGATACTACTAAATAATACCTGTCACAGCAGTAGTTCTCCCTGTCACCATGTTTAAAGTTTATGGCGCGCCCATCTCAGGAATTTGGGTATCAAAATTATTTCCGATCTTCCCAGTGGTAAACACGACATCAGAGGGCATTCATGTGCAATTTTTCCCAAGGAAACTCATATTCCTAGAGCACGTGAAGGCAGCATTCGACACAGGTTCTCAACTCTATCCCTCAAGGTCCACTTTCTTGCAGAGCTTTGCTCTAACCCTAATCAAACACACCGGAACAAGCTAATAAAGGATAACTAGAAAGTTAAAGGCAGGTGAGTTTGATCAAGGTTAGAGCTAAAGCTAAAAGAACAGTGGACCTCGAGGACCAGAGTTGAAAATGCCTGGTCTGAGAGATCCGTTTCTCAGTTAATGTTCATTCATGCAGCTTCCTAACATGTGAGAGATCTGTTTGTGTGTGCATGAGTGAAATTGCACATGCAGGTGTTTGCAGCTCTGAAGGTAAATTTGCAGTTAACAGTGCTGTTTGAGGTATTGAATGGGGTCAGGAGATTGGTATGAACAGTCTCAACATTAGGAAACAGAGTTTCTCATCACTCACCCTGCTACCCTTTAAGGGAAAACACGGGCACGCTCCTCTGCAGTCCCGGCCTGCACACGGCTCCTGCAGATCTGACCCCTGCACACAAAAAAAAGACAAAGGGACAAGATTAAAGCATGTACTGTCAGTCATATGTCAATAAAATACCAATGAAACGGCACACCCTCATATGGATGACAAGTAAGTTAAAGTGAAACGATATCATCAAGAGCATCAACATTTGTACATTTGCTAATTATATGAGCACCTATTATAATGTGTGTGTGTGAAATTGTGACTGTGCTTAACACAGCAACAAGTTGTAGCGTAGTTTGTGAGAAAATAAAATGTACTCAAGGATTGATCTATTTGTTTCCCTGCAGGCTAGTGAAGATCACATAGAAAGCAGAAAGTGGTACAGTATATGATCCCACATAGGAACAAAAAAACAAAACCCTCTCTGGATTTTAGCCTCTGGTACAGCATACCAAAACATCTACTTCAGAAAAAAAAGTAAGACAGCGACTAGAGGCCATTGCATTCATACTGGCAAGACGATTAGTTACCCTATACATCACAACCACTAAACCTAACCCCTATAGAGCGCTCGCACATACACAAACACACAAAGATACATATGAGATCTATTGTCCCCTCATCCCATGCTGAGATCACATTCCAAAAAGTGCTTGTCCCACCCTTCCCAATCATTTATCTCTTTTCAATGCTGTTTTTTTCTTCTTCTCCGAAACCCACCATCATACATACACAGTTTTTGAACAGACTCTTTTCAAATGTATGCTATTGTTCAAATGTTTAGGGTCGGAAAAATTAGTTTTTGAATGAAGTCTCTGCATTTATTTAATAAAAAATACATGAATATTGTAAATAAATAATATTTCTATTTGAATATATATTTAAAATGTAGTTTATTCCTGTGATGGCAATGCTAAATTTCCAGCAGCTATTACTCTAAAAAAGAACAGCTTTTATTTGAGATAAAAATATTTTGTTTTAGATTGCTTTAGATCAATTTAATGTATCCTTGCTGTATATATATATATATATATATTAGCGTATTCATAATTTTCTTCTGGCCATTACAGATGATCAGATATCGTAGCACACAAAACATGTATATTTTTTATTCATAGTATTACATTAATATTACTATCCCATGTACTGGCTGCTGGTCTGTAGTTATGGCTTTGCCACAATTGAAAAACATTATATGCACACATAAACATACATGTCAGGATCTCCTAACAACATGTCCTTTCTTCACCTGTAGGACAAGATCTGTGAAATCCAATCCACTTTATTGAGCAGACATATGAATAATGTGATCAATGAAAGCTGCACATACATATAAGGGTCCTTTAAGCGGCATGCCCCTGCTGGAGTTCAAAGGTCATTGGATAGCATTTCACTTTGATTAAAGGATGAAAAGGTGCAGACAAGAGGGGATGAGGGCCCCATAAGGCTTTGGACAGTGGGTACTTGGCCAAAGGGTCAGGGGTGCTCGGACAACCATCTAGAAAAAAAACCTCAAAGGTCTTAAACTGATAACCAAGACCTTATTTACCCATCACAGCGCCTGCCTGTGTGAGTGTAGCTGATATAAGGCCCCCTGTGGAACCTGTCTCCACTCAGAACGTCACATGACTCCATAAAGCCTGTAACTTTTCCAACTTGTGACTGCATTTTTCTGTGACAGAGAGGCTTTATAAAGAGGGATATAAAGAGAGTTAAAACAAGGGTAAGAGAATGAGTACAGACTTTAAAAAAATAACAGGGAACAGGGAACTAGTAAAAAGTAGGTTAGAAAGCTGGGGCTGCCCTAAACAGGCCTTGGCTCTCTTCTACTGATCTCTTGTTTACCACTAATTGCTCTGACAGAAACAGGCCAGAAAATCTACATGGAGGGATTCAGATACAAGTAGACTGACAGAATGAGAAAAATAATATATCACACAAATAAAGCCCTGAGGATCTTTGTGTCGGCCTTTTTCAACATTAAGACTAACAAATCTTGGCAACCAAAGAATGAAAGACTTTGTAAAGACTATACAAAACATGAGAGCCAGAAAATGCCACATAAAAGCCAAAAAAAATAATACAACAATTAGTATTACATTTAAAATTAGGTAACGTTTTACAAATCTAAAAACACCTCTAACTGCAGAAGTATCATCATAGCCTCAAAGTCTGGTACAGACCGTTAAATGACACAAAAACAGGCAATCTGTGCAGATTTATGGTTCTTTAGTGGCACACTGGCACATATGGCACATAGTTAAGTGCCATATAATTATTCTATACTACCTGGCAGATTAAAGGGGACAGCAGGTGGCAACACAGAAAGGAGAGAAGGATAATCCAACACCCCTCTCTCTGTCCCTGCGGAAATCAGCCACCTTTGTCACCCTCTTTTCAGGTTGCTTAACCCACCTGGTGGAGAAGTGAAAACATAAGCCATATATATGTGCATTAAGGTCCCTCTCCTGTAAGTTAAGCAAACCTCCACTACAAGGAGCAACAAGCCCCTGTCAATAGCACACCTTGACATTCCTCTGCAGCTTGTTCAGTGGAATTGAATCGAGCTATTTGAAGGAGGACAAAGAGTGCAACTTTAGGAGAAATCTTTGAGCACACATTTCCAGACACACACACATACACACATCCTGCAGGCAGAAGGACAGGATCCATTTACACACTTTTAAGCCAATGGGCCTCCTTAGCTTTAGTTCACTGTTATATGCAAATCATCGCCCATAAACTTGTTTCAGCAAATAATTAAAAGATTATTTTTATGCCTTGATTTGATTACCATCATTTATGACGATAAATTTGTAAAAAAGTATAAATCCAGACCAATTAAAACACAACACAGAGTTCCAGTTAAAAAAAAAAATATATATATATATATATATATATATATATATATATATATATATATATATATATATATATATATATATATATATATATATATATATATATATACATACATTGAGAGAGAGAGAGAGAGAGACCTAGTATTGTTATAAAAAATAATTAATTGCTTCAATTCATGCTTATTGAATCTTAAAATGTAAATCAAACCATTACAAATGGAATTGGAATCCGCAAAAATTTAAACAGAACACTCAGAATTTGGGAAAAAATCTATTGTATTTAATAGGGTCCTAAATTTATATATATATATTTTTTTTTGTTAATTAATTAGGCATGCCTTTTGATGACTAACATTTAAACAAATCCAGAAAAAATTTAACTGGGAAAAAAAAATTGAATTTTGGGGGGGAAAAGCCCTAAAAAGTATCTTGACTGTGACTCTGGCTTGTAAAATTAGAACTGCTATGGTTGATGTTTGGTCATTCTTGGGTAACAACTTCAAGACTGCAAAAGGTTTAAGATTTACCGGCATCTGCATGCACTGTAAAAAAAAAATCAGGTCTCCAATTGAACATTTTCAAGTGACCGATCACATAAAAAAATTTTAGTTGGCCAAATTGAATTTTTGTGAATTAAATTGTATCAATTCACAGAAATTCAATTTGGCCAACTGAAAAATTTAGATGTGATCGGTCACTTGAAAATTTTCAATTGGAGACCTGGTTTTGTTTTACAGTGTGCATGTACAACGCACACATCTACACAGAGGCCGCACACAGAGTGCGAGAGAGGTTAACCTCCCGTTTCCCCTCAAGCTTTAGAGATATTTGCTCACATTCCCTCCATCATCTGCTGTCATCCATCAATCCACCCATATCAGAGCATGACAGAACAGAAAATAAGACCCAAAGACACTAGAAAAAGGGAAATGATGTAAGTGGGACGTTTATCCGTGACTGATGAGCTCCACTGACAGATGGCTCAGCCCAGAGAATAGAGCAAACAAAAAACAGTGGTACATGAAGTCTGATGTACAAATGCCTAACCTTGACTATTATATAGTCAAAATTGACTATTATATGAATGATGTATATTCTGAGTGAGTGAGTGAGTGAGTGAGTGAGTGAGTGAGTGAGTGAGTGAGTGAGTGAGTGAGTGAGTGAGTGAGTGAGTGAGTGAGTGAGTGAGTGATAGATTCCTGAAGTGGAGTGTGTTTTTTATGATGTGAGTGAAGTAATGATTTTATGTATTTTTCTGTATATGTTTTATGAACTTCTGTACGTAGGGCTTATAACATCTACCTGTCCAGGGACTGCGGGTGGAAATTAGCATTTTTTGCTATAACCTGGCACATGACATCTCTTCTTTTTTAGACTAATGTTTTTTCTGCGCATTGTCCCTGATCAAAAAAAACAAAACAAAAAAAAAAAAACCTGTCTGTCCTCGCCATGTCTTTACAAATACACACATTATTTGCATTTTGTTCCTGTTACACTTCCAAATTCCATGTTTTCCCCCTCCCTTTAATATTCAAGATAAATCTTCAACATATGTATTATGTATACAACATATGCAACATATGTATAACATTAAATTGTAATTAAAAGCCATGTGTGCAGGGAAGTGATTTTACCAGGGTTAACGGGTATATTAAACACCACGGAAGTGGGTTTATCCAATCAGATAAGAGCCAGAAATATGTTTTATGAACAACACACAATTCTCTTGAATATGTTTCTTCTACATTTAAATAACATTATTATAATATAAGTAATATAATATAATATACTTTTATGTAGCAAAGATGACAAAAAGAAAGTAAAAAGTAACAAAAATCTCAATAAATAAAAAATAAAAAATCAATAGGTTAAACGCTGTTCTTTTGATCTTTCTTTTCATCAAAAAATCCTAAAAAAATGTATCACGGTTTCTAAAAAAAATGTTAAGCAGCTTCAACATGATAATTAATGTTTCTAATGTTTTTTTCAAATCAGCATATTAGAATGATTTCTGAAGAATCACATGACACTTAATGGCTGCTGAAAATGTATACTCTATCATACTATATATTAACAAAATATGAATTACAGTTTTTGTTTCAAAATAATAATAAAAAAAAAAATTGTATTCATAATAATAAATGTAATAAAGAAGTACAAACTCAACTACAAACTGCAACAGGTCAGGAATTATATGTTTGTATGTTTATATGTGTGTGACGTGCTTGTGAAAGTGTGTGTAAACTGGAACTTTGTTTGGCATTTTGGTCCATTTTAAACATACTGTTTGTGTACAAGCATCTTATCAACATCTTCAAGACCAGATTCACATCAATAAAATATTAAACTGCGAATTTCAACACCACAAATCCAGCTGCAGAATGTCGTCCTAACATCCGTCAGGAAATGTCTTGTTTACAAGTTTTGCAGTTACCCGGATGAACATGAAGACATCCTGGCATGCATAAGCTTTTGAGTTCCTTTATTTTATCCTTCACCTTTTATCTTTGTTTCCATAGTTTTCAAACAGACCCCCTACAAAACAGGCTGCGCTCCTACACTCCTTTATTAGGGTCTGCTGGTCATATGTGTCCATTCTCACAGCTGTGTTTAAACTCCCAGTACTTCACAGTTTACCTCAGGCCAAACAAACCCCCTGTTCCTTTACTATCAACTGCATATACATTTGGTTTTAATGGTCTCTTAAAACACCAGGCCCCCCACTGACACACCCTGACCTACACATGTCTGATGTCATCCAAGTACAACAAAAATCTGAACGCAAACAGCATGCTTCAAACTGCAGAATGGCCTGGATGACATGTGGCAAGCCATGGCAAGCATAAAAATACACAAAAATACACTAAATACCCTACATTTTAAATAACATCATATTTATGCTTTATGGTAATTTCTATCATGTGCAAATCAACTAGTCAACTAGTATAATTAGGCTGTTTTCAGTTTAAAAAAAAACTAAATAAATATCTAATAAACTACAACTGTTACAAAAAAAACCCCTTTAAACCAGGGGGTGGGGGGACACAATTAGAGCTATATTAATAAATACCCTGACGCTTACACGCTTTATAACTCCGGGGGGTTAATAAAGGTCTTCGGAAGTGAATCGATGGGGTTTTCTATGAAAAATATAATTTTTTTAAACTTTATAAAGTAAAATATCTTCGCCAGACCACCTTCCATATTCAACTTACGAAAAAAGTGTAACTGGCGCAACGTATGACGTAAGACTGCCGCTACGCAAGTGTTTTGAACTATGAGAGGTGTTACACTTTCTGCGTAAGTTCAATATGGAAGGCGGTCTGGCAGGAGCTAGATATTTGACTTTATAACGTTTTAAATATGGATATATGGATAAACCCAATTGATTCGTTTCAAAAGACCTTTATTAATCCCCCCGGAGTTATAAAGCGTGGAAGCGTCAGGGTATTTATTTATATAGCTCTAATTATGTCCATCAGAAAGAAGAAAGTCATATACACCTAGGATGGCTTGAGGGTGAGGAAATCATGGGGTAATTTTCATTTTAAAGTGAACTAATCCTTTAAGATAACTTTTGCTGCAGTAGTACTTAAAGGTCCCATGGCATGAAATTTTCATTTTATGAGGTTTTTCAACATTAATATGAGTTCCCCTAGCCTGAATATTGTCCCCAAGTGGATGGAAATGTTGATCGGTGTAAAACCGAGTTCTGGCTGTCTTGCTCTGCCTTTGAGAAAATGACAGGCCAGACGAGCCAATCCTGAAGTCTCCTGGTTTGACGTCCAAGCAGGAGCGGTTTCCTCCCTTTCCTCCGCCCAGAGAATCTGGCACGCCCATGCAAGCGCTCGAGTCGAGAGATCATTACTTGTGAACGCTGGCAGTTTGTCAGTGTTTGGATGTACAAATGAAAACAGAAGTCTTTTTTCAGTTCCTTCTGATCTGTGATCAGTGATTTCTGATGTGTAGCTTATTATTTATTATTTGTGCACACGCAGCGGCTTCTCTCTCTCCCGACAGAACGGTGTTTTCGTGTTTTCTATCTTGTGAGTCAGTGTTTTTGTACGTCCTCGTCGCGTCTATCGGTTCTAAACTGTGCATACAGGCATGAGTTTCTGCTCAACATCAGCAGAGATAAACCTCACACACGCCGAAGCTCGGCCTTCAACATCCCCGACCCAGAGTACTGCATCTGGCCCACAGCGGAGGCACCAAACGCGGCGTGAGATTAAGCAGAAGGGGGGTAAGCGTGAGCATATCCGGGCTAGCCAGCTTTCCCCACAATAAACTGGATTACATTCGATTACTGCTGTTGTGTCTTTGTGATCAAATGCAAAGATGTCAGCCAATCACAACAGTGGGTGTTTTTACTGAAGTCTCACAGCAGACACGCCTCTTGAAGCAGGGCATTCAAGCCACAGGGCAAACAGCAGTATTGAAAAAATGCCTTTTATTTCTAAATTATGACATTTTATGATGTAAAAGTCATACTAACAATATAAGTACAGCTCAGGAAACATTATAAAATAATAGAAAAATGCCATGCCATGGGACCTTTAAAACATCACATCTTCTCCATCATTTAAAGCTACACTGTGTGATATTTTCCCCCACTAGCGGTGAAAAGGTATATGACCATCCAGTGAATATTAGTTTCTGTTCCTCTCAATTCCGATTTCGTTTTAACTCCTACGGTGGCCGATTTAGTCCAAGATTAACATGGCTTCCAGTTCGACCTCGTCCACATTCGACACGGTGCCATCGAGTGTTAAAACGTGAAAGGCGAAGCTTGAATTTACGGGTATGTCCCTCTTTGGCTAATGTACTTTCAAGATGGAGGGGCAACATGGCGACCGGCATTCGAACCCCTCACCCATTTGTATAATACTTTATTCCTTGAAAGAAGTAAATATACATTAATGAGCACATATATTTTTGAAAGAACTAAGTGTTTTTAGCTAAGAATAAACTAAAAAAAGTTACACAGTGTAGCTTTAAGATGAAGTTATTTTCATACATGTCACGTGTAGCCTATCAATTAATTAGTTTTATCATTAACTGACGTTGTTGTGGATATTACCCAGACACAGAGGCAGGCACATGATAAAACATGGCTCCCATTATTAGGAGGATTACTGTGTAATCAACTGAGTCATTTGACATTTGAAACTGACAAAGCTGCCCACAGGCACATTACATCATACGCGGAAGTCTGGGCATGCTCAATGAAGGCACGCAGGGTTGGGGAGAAGCTCTACACCCTACTCTGGCAAGCCCCAGCACCTGCCTACCTCAGGACACTGCTTCAACAGGTCTCTCAGAGCTTGTGTGTGAGGGTCTCAGGGGGCTTCTACAAAAGTTCAAACACAGATATATGACTCCTCTGATCCAACAGTAATAAATCAACAGTGGGAATGGTAGCCGAGCATACACTCCGTCAGTAAAGAGTGAATTCTTCCCCGCTAATCCCAGAATAGATCCTTCTCACACCTTCACGCTGATGCCAGAATGATGACTACATCAAGATCAGGCTGAGGTTTCTCCTCACTCACTGCTGACAGTGTAAGTTTAGCATGCATGAAGTTCTCCCATCATCCCTTAAAACGCCTTAAAATTTAGACTTTTTTACAGCCAGACCAAGACACAACAGACTCAAGGCAACATGTAGTCTCTCATTATTGTGATCTATGTCTTGGTTTGTTTTAAAAGGTTACTTTAATCAATGGAACTATTTGTATTTATTTGAACTCTAGTGCTTGTAGTGAGAGTCAATCCAGAGCACATATCAGAGTCAGTGCTACTGCTGTCAGTGTGAACATTACCCACTTATATGCAATCACGCTGATGAAAGGTGAGGCATAGGCCTCCTACCTCCGGGCTGTAATTTCCAAAGCTAAGTGCTGGGATGCTAATAACGCTGTTTGAAGTGGAAGCAGCAAGCAACTAAAACAGGAGGAGCCTTTCCTTTCTCCCTTCAGCAGAGAATTCCACACAAGAAGGGAGATTAGAAATGGTTACTAAATTACAAAATGAATCCATGTTTGGTCACAAAAATTTGTATTACTTACAATGTATAAAATTGCCCGCTAATGTGAAAGGCTTAGCTCAGCAAACACCATAGCATACATAGCACAAACTAGTAGTAAATAAAATGGAATGAAATACAATTATTAATTTCTTTATAAAATACTGCTGACCCGAAACTGAATGGCAAACGAGAATCAAATAATTAATCAATATTCTTATATAAAATATAATATTCACCACCTTGGATTTATTTTTTCACTAAACTCATCATTATGCATTTTGGAATTGTCATGAAAAATATGTGATACTGCCTCAAAACAGGTATGGTATATGGCAGCATCATTTCAAATGCTGCCTCCATAGGCAGGTTACTAGGTTTTGGAATAGAGCAAGTATCTCTGTTCTCCTCTTTCGCTGCATGTACACTGCCAGCTCTGCTATTTATAGTAAAAAGGATGTCTCACAATAGTGGGATCTTTATTTGGCAACATTACCAGGAAGGATCACCTGAACAGCCATGGCTGAGACTGAGAGTAAATGAATGAGGGAGAAACGCATGTCTAAGACTGCACGTCAGTGTGCACATATGCTCTACTGTACATGTGTGACTGTAGTGTAAGACCAGTGTGTGTGTGTGTGTGTGTGTGTGTGTGTGTGTGTGTGTGTGTGTGTGTGTGTGTGTGTGTGTGTGTGTGTGTGTGTGTGTGTGTGTGTGTCTGCTGCAAACCTTGAATTCCTCATCTCCTAGTTAATGCAAACACAGAGCTGGCATAACAGGGAAAACACACACACACACCAACACCCTCCATCCCGGTTCTCAGTTGTCATGTCTGACTCTGGGCTGATTCAGCTGTGCTGGAGAGCTTTGAACCTGTGAATCACAGAGCTCCAATTGGCTCACATTGATTTAGACCAGCAGTTCCCAAACTTTTTTTCCTGCGCACCCCCTTCTATGTCCCAACCGGGTTGGCGCACCCCCAATCCCCACTTCAAAAAAAAAACACAACAAAGCTTTGTTTTATCGCCATATAAAGACTCATGTTTAATCATGCGCAAATAACGAGAACACGCATGACAATAACAACATCAACAAAGTTTCAATATAATGCAACAAAGCTACGCACCATATTTCCTTCTTTTTCCCCCCCGTCTTGTTTTCACCCTCATCACCTCTTTTTTGCCATCTCTCTCCATCTCTGTTGCCTCCAAATCCTCACTCTCTCTTTGTCCCTCTCCTCCTTCGTGACTAACAACTTTATCATAAGACGTCCCACTTGACAGTTTCCTTGATATCAGCCAGTTAAGCATATTTATAATATATTTATGGAATGAATGAAACGAGTTGGCACGCATATAGCCTAGCCTGCAGTGCATAAAAGAAGAGCAGTGCGTAGAAGAAGTGTGTGTGTGTGTGTGTGTGTGTGTGTGTGTGTGTGTGTGTGTGTGTGTGTGTGTGTGTGTGTGTGTGTGTGTGTGTGTGTGTGTGTGTGTGTGTGTGTGTGTGTGTGTGTGTGCGATCTGTGCCCGTCGTTCACACAGAAACGCAGAACATGCAGGAGTAATATTGAAATAGTATTTAGCAGTTTAATATTCACAGACACTAGTATATATATTCGGCTACAGTCTGGAGCCCTGCGCTTAGATAAACACGGAAACGACTGAACGCAGCTGCGGGTACCGAATATACTGGGGAGTCGGTACTACCGGTAATACAGAAATGCTGGTATCGTCACATTTTTAAAATTTCAGTACCGTACTTCTGACATCCCTTTAACCTTATAATAAGGTCATAAATCCTTATAAGTTTAATAAAAAATATACAATTGTTCATTGTTGGTTCATGTTAGCCTATAGGTCCATTAAATAATATTAACAGATACAACTTGATTTTAATAATGTTGAAACTAACATTAACTAAGATTAATTAATTCTTTAGAAGGATTTTTTTTATCGTTTGTTCATTAATTAATGTTAACAAACGGAACTGTATTGTAAACTTTTTTGGAACAAAAAATATTGAGGGTGTTTTTTTGTTTGTTTTTTCAGATTTATCTCACTTCAATATAGTCTCCTAAATCTAGTAAACCTACACAGGAAGGACGATGGAAGATGCAACTACCTTGGACAGGAGGTCCTAAACTAGCAGGCCTAATTTTCATTAACCTTACTAGTTCTTCAAAAAGAGAAAGATAGGTGAAAAGAAAAAAAATCTCCCTCCCTTCCCCCGTGTCCCTCTGTCTCCTTCAAAACAATGACCCCTTTCACAGATTCCTGCAGTGGGGCCACGATCTGGTTAAAATATCTCCCTGTCGGACATGTCCTTTGTTAGGAAACCAACTTCTTTTTTCCTTTTTAGTCATGGGCAGGGTGAATAGCTGACAACAGACTTACCTACACACCATTAAGCCAGTCCGCCTTTGAAGGCAGCGAGTAAAAGACGCCCAAGGCTGTGAATAGAGAGGGGCGGGGTGCTGAAGAAATGAGAGAAAGGAGTGAGGGAGGACGGCAAGAGAAAAGAAATGGATAAGGAATAATAAAAAAAAAGAGTCCAACATAAGAACGAAGCTGGTTCTGGAGTTCACCTTCCTCTATTTTTTCCTTTGCAAATATGTTTAAGTTAAAAAAAGCATTCATTCAGAAGAACCAGGGCCTAGCAAATATGACAGAGAAGCTTAATTATTATAAAAGAGGTGAGGAAAGGATTACAAATGGCGCTAAATGACTGAATTTCTGCATGTTTTCCAGCCGGGATACATAACTAATCCTACTACACAAGGAGAGAGAAAGAGTGGGAATGTAAAAACAAAAAAAAAGAGAAAATTCATAACTCATAATATTGTATTAAAATAACTATTCATAATAGTGCTACACACAAAATACAAGATAAGATTGAGTGTGGCCTGAGGGGGACGAACAAAAGCTTGAAAAGCCAAGATGAAAGCTATTCTGTGATTCTTTCATACATTACTTTTGTTATCTTTTTCTTCTTTGTCCCACTGCAGACTATCAACTGACAGGTGGCTGTTTTAGAAATGTTTTACCATCACTCTCATCACTTTATCTGTGTATGTACCATCACATATCTGTCTTGCCTGAGAACAGCACAATTCATATCGCTCTAAGTGCTCATATACACCTGACCAGATGTGACAGTCTGTCAGAAGTCAGAGGTCAGGAATCAAAGCCTCTTGAAAACAGGGTTGAAGAAGGTCACAGTGATGGGGGAAGGAGATATGGATGATGGGATTCAGGAAGTGAACCAGGTGGTAACTGCGGTACTGTACTCGATGCATCCTGCTTTATATTAAATATCTTCTCACTGTTGTTTGGATTAACATATGGAAGGACTACAGGAAAAACATATAATTACTGCCATTAATGTTCAAATGTGCTACACTGGCATTTACGAAGAGCAGTGACCAGAAGAACAGTACAAAAGCATTCTGGTTACTATTGAGGAAAGATGTATGAATGTTATGTCTATTTCCATTAAGAGAGGAAGAGAGATCTTGTTGGTTTCAGTGTTTCAAGTTTCAGTGACCTGAACTGACCACTTCACCTCAGATAATTCCTTTGAGAAAAACATCAACAGTGGCCTTCATCATGATCCAAGAAACAGCAACCCTTACTAATCTGTTCAAATGGCATTTAGAGAAAATAATAAGGGGAGTGGGTGAGTAGGAATGGATGTGACCAGACACGTCTGTTGTTGGTTTGCAGCTGGCAGCCACTGGTTGTTATCACTTGCTCTGATGTCAGGCTGATTTGCACTGAATAGTGCTTGTTGGCTGCCACAAATCACGGCTTGTCCTAACACTGGTTGGGGTGCGGGGTGTGGGGGGTGAGGGGGTTTAACTGTGAGACTGGACACACCCATTGTCAGTAGGATTTTTTTATAACAAGACCAAGCAGGTGCTGAATGAAGATGCTCGATTGATTAAATCATCACCTGCTCCATCCTCCCAATAAAGCCACAAAATAATACAGCCACCATTTTAAATTACAAGCACATGGCTTTAGGCCAGAACTACACCTGATGTTATTGACCGCTAGCACATCTGATCTTATAGCAAGTGACCAGACTGCACTCCTACACAGGATGCAACTGCGTTACAAATCAAATATTATCTTATAGATATAAGATATCTTGTATATAAGATATATTATTAGTAGGTATTTTAACATTACATCACTTGATGACAACATACGGTTATGATTTATACAGGCACAAATATGCCATCCCAAAATACCAGAAATATTTGTCACCATATTTTTACAGAGAATTTCTGGAAACCATAGCTGAAATCTTTTGTTTCTTATTATTATTTAACAGGATATTTTTTACAGTGCAGTAATCTGACCATGCATTTCTTGCTCTGTCACTTGCTTGAAAGTCTTGAAGGGATAGTTCACCCAAAAACGAAAATTTGATGTTTTTCTGCTTACCCCTAAGGCATCCAAGATGTAGGTGTCTTCGTTTCTTCAGTAGAACACAAATGAAGATTTTTAACTCCAACCGTTGCTGTGTGTCACTCATATAATGCTTGTCAATGGAGTCTAATTCTATTAGAGTAAAAAAAACATGGACAGACAACTTCAAATTAAACCCCGCGGCTCGTGACGACACATTGATGTCTTAAGACACGAAACGATCAGTTTCTGAGAGAAACCGAACGGTATTTAAGCAAATATATCACCTCATATCAGACGAACGCTTCAGCTCTGCAGACTGCCTTCACTTCCCGTAGGTGAGGTCTAAATAGCGGCTGGGTCATAGATATATACATAGATACCTCATTAGTGCCTGCGTGGATCATGGTGTGGATCGCTCGAATGAGGAATCTATGTATATATCTATGACCCAGCCGCTATTTAGACCTCACCTACGGGAAGTGATGGCAGTCTGCAGAGCTGAAGCGTTCGTCTGATATGAGGTGATATATTTGCATAAATACCGTTCGGTTTCTCTCAGAAACTGATCGTTTCGTGTCTTAAGACATCAATGTGTCGTCACGAGCCGCGGGGTTTAATTTGAAGTTGTCTGTCCATGTTTTTTTTACTCTAATAGAATTAGACTCCATTGACAAGCATTATATGAGTGACACACAGCAACGGTTGGAGTTAAAAATCTTCATTTGTGTTCTACTGAAGAAACGAAGACACCTACATCTTGGATGCCTTAGGGGTAAGCAGAAAAACATCAAATTTTCGTTTTTGGGTGAACTATCCCTTTAAGGCAATGACTTCAAAAAAAAAAAGAGCCAATGAAATGGTAGTACAAAAAGGTGCTATATTGTTTGCCATATTTTACTTTCCATGGTGTCAGTGTAAGTCACCTTTTCACTCTCATTCCTGCCCTCCGGTCTTGGCTGCCCCGCCAGGCAGTTAGGATGGAGAGATAAAGCGAAGGAGGTATGAATGAGTAAAAGTTTGCATACAGCTGTGCAATGCTGGGCAACAGCTGCATAGATTGCGGCCACAACTGACAAGAATTCCTGAAAAGATTTTGAAGGGGAAAAGGGAAAGGTCGAAGGTCACTGTTTCTCAGAGGAGGAAAGTGCTGTCATCCCAAGTTGTCAATCAAATCCTCTTTGACTTTTATGACTGTCAATAACCTTTACACCTATTTGTCCCATTCCCAACATTACACACCTGCACTTGGCCCTCTAATGTGCTAAGTGTTGTTATTTGGGTCCATTATTTCCACACAAATAATGTTTCCAAAATAATTGTTTTTATTACACACCCCCACCGTCCCACCAATTTTTGTCAGTTTCTTTTCCCCCCTATATTTTGCTAATTATCTTTCCTGTTATCTCAAAGAAAAGATAAGCATAACAACAGTAACCAAATTGCATTTACCCCAACACGCTTTGAAGTGAGTTTAGAGAATAAAACATTGATATGATCTATCTGATAAGGCACAGGCAATTAAAGTGAGGTGGGAAGATAGGTGCCTTGATAGGTGTTGCTAAGAGGTGTTAGATACATTAGCTAAGTAAATTTGTAGCCTGCAGGTATTTGATTCACAAAAAAAGAAAACCTCAGTTAGATCGCCATCCTGGAGAGTAAAGTCGGATAGATTGTCTGCATGCCTATGTTTGTGTGTGTGCGTGAGAGATCTACAGGGATGAAAAATCCCTTGTCTCAGTTGAAGAGATTAAAGGTCCACAATGGTAATATGTCTCTGATGACAAGACAGAAGAACAAAGACAGAAGATACAAAAACATAAGACAGAGAGACAAGAAAGACATTGCCCTGAAATTCCACAATCTCTTCATACACAGACAGCTTTGTGCAAGACAGACGCAAAGCCCATGGGAATTCCATGCATTTAAGCTAGAAAGCGTGGTCAACCTGGCCTCCTTGGAGGTCAATGTGACATTACTTTGATGTTTCTTTAATATGTAGCGACAGGATAAATCAAAGATTTTAAGTGTCGCTGATGGTGGGCTCCAAATACAAGAACATTGTTTTGGTTGTGCTTTGGCTCTGCGTGACTTTGCGGATGAATATGGTTATCCAACTGCTCATAAAACATTCACTACTAGGCTTAAGAGATATAGAGTTTAGACAGAAAGGATCTCAAGCTGACTAGCTGAAGACGTGACTGTAGCTATACCCATTAACAGACGTGGTACTTCCCTGAAAGCTACAACAAACATAAAGAGATGGCCCTTCACAATACACTCTCAAAAAAAAAAGAAGAGTACAAAGTTGTACCTTTTAAGGTACAAGTGGCCGTCACTGGGGTGGTACCCTTGAGGGTACATTTTTGTACCTCTAAGTCAGGGGTAGGCAAGTTCGGTCCTAGAGAGCTGATGTCCTGCAGAGTTTAGCTCCAACCCTACTAAGCCACCACAGTATAAAACTCATGGCTCCCAGCATGCATTGCAGCATTAAGTATGTCACCATTGTTGAGATTCATATGCTGATTCTTGATATCTGTGTGC
Source organism: Gobio gobio (assembly GCF_949357685.1). Classification (NCBI taxonomy): domain Eukaryota; kingdom Metazoa; phylum Chordata; class Actinopteri; order Cypriniformes; family Gobionidae; genus Gobio; species Gobio gobio. Next base: position 30,767,436 of record NC_137098.1, read on the forward strand.
GTTTAAACTTTTTTTCCCCTAGAATGTATTTAAAAATCAGAATTCAGAATGTCTGATCTGTGGCAAGAAAGTATTGTTGGTGAATATTATTTATTAACGTTTTTAGTCAGTGATGCGTTTACTCAAACATTTTTCTTCATGATAATTTTTGTTTTGCCCAACTAAAGAAGCACTGATCACCATAATGGTGACCAAACATTTTCAATAAAATCATCAATATCTAAAACTCTGTTAATTCTCAATAAGAGCTTCTATAGACGTTTTTCAGGGTTGGAGCCAAACTCTGCCGGACAGCGACTTACTAGGACCGAACTTGCCTACCCCTGCTCTAAGTAGAGGAAAACAATGGTATAATTGTATCCCAAGGACCAATCGTGTACCTGTAAAGGTACAGTTATACGTTTTGCTCCCAAAGGAAAAACATTGTACCTCCGCTGTACCTTTTTTTTCCTGAGAGTTTAGATAATGCTTTACAGTGAACTCTGTTAGAGAGCTACATATGGCAGTTTATCTGTTCAATAAAATACCTTAATCACCTGTTGAGTAACAAAAACAGCATCTCTGTGTTGCTTATACAAATTTCAAATCCCTCAGTCCTAGCCATCTTTGAAAAGCTAAGCCCATGTTGATTCTTGTTTTATTACTAGCTCTGTCATGCTCTCTTTTCATCAGCAAACTCTCTTCTGTTAGGCTTTTTTTTTTAACCGGTGATTCGCCGGAGGTTTGAGATTTAGCTGCTCCATATCAACCTTTCTCGCTCGTTATGACAAATAACCTATGCCACTCCCACCCACACCATAAATGCTTCAAAATAGCATGAGCAACTTTTCTACAAAGTGACATAGTGTACCTTTAAGAATTTAAGTCACTAAATAACTATCTGTTTAAGTAATAAATAAAGCATTTTGGGTTCAATTGTCTTTATTCTGTGGAACACAAAAGAGGATATTTCGTGTTTTATCCATACAACGGATGTCAATGGTCTACAAAATTCCAACATTCTTCAAAATATCTTATTTTGTGTTCTGCAAAAGAAAGTCATACAAGTTTGGAACAAGATGAGGGTGAGTAAACAATTTACTTTTTTTTTGGTGAACTGTCCCCTTTAAAGTGATATAAAATGACTTAAACCATGATATATTATAAGGTTGTACCGCCCACCAATAGTGCCCATTCAATATGAGACTAAACACTCACTACAAATCTACAAACACAGACATAGACAGAAACGTACTACCCCCAGATGTCAAGAAAGAGATAAATATGGAGTCAGAGACAAAGTAGAGGGAAAGAATGCAGGAGCTTTAAATAAGGGCTTCTTTTTAGCAATGGAGGTTCACTGGGATGCTAAGCTCGTAAAACTGGAGTGATTTGTGATTGGCTTTATTTGGCTCCTCTGCTGGCAGATATTCAATTATTGCCTGTCTTTCTCCTTTGTCAAAAAGGTCACGACACATCAGTGTTCTTTATATGAGCGTAAATCAAGCAAAATCTCCCTTTCTTCTAATCTAGTGTAAACAGATAAGATAGATCTGAGAGCACCAAGAGCAGAGGGAGAGGGAAGTTTAAAGTGTGAGTTCCCCAGGCAGCTGGATACTGAAGTCCAGTTGGTGGTGTGGACAGTGAAAGGGAACGAGGGTGTTGATGGTCCCACAGCAGGAGCTGAGTGGAGCTCATGAGACAAAGTAAGACCTCCCACACCCCTTTCTGTGGGGTCCTTTACAATGATAATTGGAAGCTTTCCGTGGCCACAGAAAAACATTACAGTTATCTCTGCCACAGCAAGCCCACCCGGGGGGCAGAGATAGAGAACCACTACATACAGCCTGCTGTGATTTCATCCTACATCCTGGACAGATACGTATGAAGGATGCCATCCTAGAAACACAAGAAATAGCCATTTCTTTACCACCTGCTTTCTTTACACACCCACTCCCTTTGAACACGTAAAGAAACTATTTTGAAGCTCATTAGCAATTTCAGATCTATTGTTCCATTAGATCTGCTGAAGCAGGAAAAGTCATCTCACATTCATGCAGACCAGAAGAAAAAGATGGCAGCATCCTAACTGAAATAGAATTAATGTTGCAGATTTACGGAAATCGTCTTCAGAAAGAAGTTAAGAAATGTATTTTAAAAAAGAATGTGTAAAAAAAAACGGAAAGAAGTTCTCAAACATTTTCTTAAACCTCTGGTGCCGTTTGCGTGTCGGTCAAAAATGACAAAAAAATAATAATAATTTAGATGAAATCATGCAGTATCTGAGCAAGTTTGTGCGCACTGCTAGAGTGAACACATTCTGTGTATAGGCACTCTTATATGTGCTGAAAATTATATTGTAATTTTAACATTTGTAAAGTCGTTACTGAATCTTTGAATTTACATGCAATTATAACCAATATTCCTCTGACCTCTGGCATAAACAAGGCAATTTTACCCACAGAACTGCCGCTCACTGGATATGCTCTCTTTTTCTGCCCATTCTCTGTAAACCCTAGAGATAGTTGTGTGTGAAATTTTATGCATGAATGTTTCTGAAATACTCCGACTTGTGTTTAATACCTGTCTAGTGATGTATGTATATGCTGTAATATAATTAAATAGTGGTTTCTTTGTAATATAAAAAAACATCTATCACATGTGTAGCAAGTTGTCTCACGTGATTTATGTTTCACACTTCAGAACTTCCGTTAAGGGAACATAGTAAGTATCGATGCTCCCTGGTTTTCACGGTGCATTGTGGGACTTTTTAGGGAGCAAACGTTTCAGTGCACTGGAAGGATTTTGCGATTGAGACAGCCCTTAAAATGGCCGACTCCCTGATCAGGGCCCAGACTACTGAACTAGGGAGCTGATTGAGATGCATGTCTACATGCCTAAATGCATTGAGTTGCTGCTATTTGATTGGCTGATTAGATATTTGCGTTAATGAGCAGTTGATTAGGTATTATAAAGTAGCCGGTGAGTGTATGACGAAGTCTTACTGAAATATTTGTTCTCAAAGTAATTCAGTGATACAAATCAGTCCTAGGTGTGTGTTAGCACCGTAATTCATAATACACACTATCGACAGATACTTAATCTGAGTGTTGCTCTTTTATGACTAAAGATTAATATTTCCTGCTTTAGGGTACAATAAATCATTTAAAAAAAGAACTGCACAATAAAATAAGCAATCATTGAAAAAGATCTTGTAAGTAAGAGTTACAATAAAACGTCAAAAAGTCATCTTTTATTTAATAAAAAATTCATTCAATGAATGTTAGCAGTGAAAAGTGACCAAAATATCCATCTCTAGTTATCAAGGTATCAACATCTATGCATTTGGCAGACATCTCTATCCAAAGCGACAAACATTGTACTCAAAAGTACATTTTATCAATTCATGCGATCCCTGGGAATCAAACCCAGCATGCTCAAATGTTTAAACTACAGGAAGACAATATGAACCTTTGATCACAGCTTTAAACCAGCATTCAAATGCCAACAGTTTAACCTAGGGATGCTCCAATTGGTCGGCATCGGCCGATAATCATATCTTATGACTCGATCGGTACTAAACTTGACCGATCTCACAAACCGATCGCAATTTGATGACGTCAGCGCTTGAGGACGTACATGACGCGTGGGGTAGTAGCAAATATTCAAAGTGAGCTTTGAAGGCCGAAGTGGAGAAGGGATCCATGTGAACAGCAGTTGAACACGGGTCAGTCGGTCCTAAGGGATGGGCGAACGCCGTTCGGAAGTATCGATATACAGTAGATTGATACGAACGCATCTAAAAAAAATAGCGGAGTACGCAGAATGAGCTGATGCAGGGAAAGTGCATGATACAAATACCTAAACATGACACATGCTTTATATTAAGGGTTTTAAAATAACTGGTAAGATATAGTTAACATGTATAGTTTAAAGCAGCTTGCCCTGTAAGATGCTCTGAGGGTACTTGTGTTGACAGACAGATAAATACTTGCTCTGTTTAATGCGTTTGAAATGTGTGGTGCTTTCCTCAGTGCATAACTTACATTTCACAGGTATATTCTCCATCTGTAAATGTTAGAAAGTCATGCAAATATGTCAGAGGACGAGCTTCTGCAAGTGAATCTGCGCTAAAATTCAGGCTTCCGAGAACGAGTGCCGCCATGTGCATGTGCGCTAAACAGACAGAGCGCAGCAGACTAAAATATACATATTTCTAAATATTTGTTGTTGGACAATAAATGTGCCATACGTGGAATTTTAAACCTACAAGTATGTATATTTTTATGAAAGTGACCATTATAATTGGGTAATCAAATATAGGCTATTATGCTTTTGTTTTTATTTTCATTTTTAGTTTAGTGAATTAAAAAACAAGATTATTAATACATGCCTACATTACATTCACTGTATTTGTTTATAGCCTTCAATATCAACATTGTTTATAGGACATCATTGGGCAGGATGTGAAAAATACAGAGATATGATTTTTTTGGCCATATTGCCCAGCCCTATTAAGTATCGTGATATGCATAGTGTTATGCAGGAACCCCATTTTAAAGGCATATTACAAATGAATATTGAATAATGAATATTTTTTGTGATTATTTAATACTCTGTTAAAACAATAGTTACATTACATAATTACCATAAAAATGTAACAAAAATATAATAAAAGCAAAATCTATTGTATTTTTTATCTGAATAAAGGTTAACAGTCATCAGAGAGCTTACAAATCAGTGAAGCATTGAAATCAGGATCAGTATCAGCCGATCACCATGACAAGAAATCGGTACTTGGTATCGGCTGCAAAAATCCTGATCGGAGCATCCCTAGTTTAACCTGCAAAATTCCTTGTGAGCTGAGCAAGGACCGCGCAGCAGCAGCAGGGTCACGCTCCACTGATAATCATCAAATGCAGCATGTGGATCCAGGGTTCCCAAGGGCTGCAGAGGTTAACATCAGGCCATTAGGTGCAGTTACCCTCTGGGCTTGATGATGCATCCCTAAAATGCTGTAAAGGTCATGAACGAACAGGTGGGGTGAAGAGTGTGAAAGAGCTTACTTTCCCTGTCTGTTTGGGTGCGTGTACACTGGATTTGGCGAGGCCTGTTAAATCCAGAAGCTTACGGGATTAGCTATAAAAGTGCTAAAGGTTCTTCATGTAAAGGGAAAGCACAGTAACAGTCAACAATTTTACAAATAGGTTACAAATGAATAGGGATGGGTATCGAGAACCGGTTCCAAATTTCCCAGAACCGGAGATTCGATGAGAAACGCGCATTTTGGTTCCGCTTATCGGTTCCTGTGTGCACATTTTAATGTGATTTTACACCATTCAAGCTCAAGTTTTCTGTGCTATGCACACATTCAAAAGGTGTCAAAATATTCTCGTAAACCTCAACTGTCTTAAGACAGTTGTTAAGAAAAGATGAAAACGCATGTGTAACAGTATGGGATCTGTGCAGCTCTTAAAGTGACGGCAGATTTTCCTGATGCCGTCTCTGAAAACGTTAATCAAACAACAAAAGACAACAAGAAAATTCACTTGCTGTTCTAGACAGAATAACTTTATCACTGTAACTAATATCACTATATTAAAACTACATTAATAAAATGAATGAATACTATATTAATAAAACATAGGCTAATGTACAGCCTATATTTTATTAATTAAGTGCAGTGTTATTTTACATTTGATCATAGTTTCTGTACCTGAATATTAATATTTATTTCAATCGTATCTTTGTACAATTGTATTTATTTGTGCCATTGCTTTTTTAATTACTGAATGTTTACTTGTCTTCAATGATGCTTGAAATTTATATTAGTTAGGCTACTTGTTTTTGCTATGGTATTTTTAAACCATAGGCAAAAGTTTCTAGCCTGTTGATTTTTCTTCATGGTATTCAGTAGGGATGCCACAATTCTCAATATAATATTGAACCGTTCGGTACGGCATTCACGGTTCAATACGCGCTTGTGAATTGCGTTTTTCCGGTTTTGCATTTAATTTATTATTTTTCTACACATTCTATAATTTGCCTCCGTCCCAATACTTAACAACGCGACATACATTCACATTACACGTTAGTGGTAGAGTTATACTCACGGAACACTATAGTTATTCACAATCATGAAAGTTCATTATTTGTATGTGTTTTAAAGCCTTGCCGGTTTCATTCACGTGCGCGGTTTTAACATGCGCTTTTCCGAGCGTCTGTCAAACACGTGATTACTGGACTAAGTAGTCTTACTGCACTAATACTGTCAAATACACACAAGGTTTACATAAACACAGTCGGTTATGTCTAAAGTGAAAGTAATATCGGCGTGTGTCTGTATATTAGATGCACGCAGGTCAAATTGACAGCAGCAGCCTAGTGAACACGCTGTCCTTAAAGGGACAGTTCACCTCTAAAATTATGTCAATATTTACTCACTCTAATATTGTTCCAAACCTGTATTCATTTCTCGATGACAGAATTTTCATTTTTGAATGAACTATCCCTTTAATGTTAATACAACAACAAAAGACAAAGAGAAAATCACTCACTGCTCTTGACTGAAAAACTAATACAGTAGCTTTAATAAGAATCAATGTATATTTTATAGTGAAGTCTATGTAGTGTTTTATTTGAACATTTATTCATTCAATTTCATACTTAAATGCTGCTGTACTGCTCTGAGCTGCCAGTGTAAATCTTAATATATATATTTTTATATTATACAATATACTAGGAATGTGTACAAGGGTTTTTTTTTTAAGTAAAGTTTTAAGTTTAAGTAAGGTTTTTCAATTCTTTTAAGTAAAATAAAGAAAGAGTATTGCAATAAAAAATGTAACTTTTTTTCTCCATAACCTCTTGCTGTTCCTGTTGGCTAAGAATAGAATAGCAAAAAACTAATGTGACAAGCCATCAGAACCGAACCGAACCGAAAACCGTGGTTAAAAACCGAGGTATGTATTGAACCGTGGACTAACTGTATTGTTGCATCCCTAGTATTCAGCTACAATGAAATGTTTTGCTAGGCTTAGAATAAATGTGAATAATATCCAAGTTTATTTATTTTTTTACTTATTGGAATCGAAATTAGGAATCGATAAGCAGAATCAGAATCATTCAAATTCAAACCAACCCTAGTATTGTGCATTTTTCCTTACCACTATTTTTTTATTAGTTGTTTAATAATTTTAATGGAACCAGAATCGCTAGGCGTAACCGGAACCGAAATATCTCTTACGATTTCTAACCCTACTGAACTTTCAAAACTCTTTCAAACCCTGTATTTTGTTTGTATAAATTAAACATTAATTGAGACCATTTCCTTTGTCACCTGGAAATATTCTCTTCATGCTTTCTCTGAGCTGTTGATTAATGAAAGCACTGAACCTCAACTGAGCTGGTCTGAACTCGACAGGCGTCAGAGTCGTTCTTGACTCACAGCGTTTCCAAGAGACTCACTTGTTTCACAGTAGCCAGTCACTTGCCTTCTATTCATCAAGAAATCACTTTCATTGACATAAATTCTTTCAGGTGGTGCATAAAAATGTGACAGAGACTTCTTTATTTAACAATGTCAACAAGATCCTGTTAATCGAGAGAGATCAGGGCCGAATAGGTAAGGTCAGGCCACATCGTGAGGTATTATGTCTAAGATTTACACAAATGCCAGGAAACATTCCAGCAGCACGACTAAATCAACAAGAACAGGGCACTTTTCAACACCTCACTGCCACTTTCATTAAATACGGCTAAACGGCTTGACTATGTTGCTCTCCTTCACCCATTCTGGCTTGTGGTGACACGAAACTAAACAAGACAGTTATGTACTGTCCTTTGGTGGCCATGTTTCTTTGGGGTCCTCATGAGATTTGCCCTCTCCTGACCTTTTACGGGCTATGGGAACAGCACTGGTCACTATGGTAGCCAGTTTAGCACCACAAGGGGAGGGCGTGTCATGGAAAATCTTTAGTGGCTATGAAGGGAATAGTAAAAACACTGAGGTAGAACAAGTTTTAACAGACAGGAATCCATAGCCAGACATAATGCAGTTTTGTTACTTCACAAATACCTATTAATATGAAGCAACAAGTATAAACAATTTATGAAGTATATGGCACGGACCGGGAATGAAGGCCTGGGTCAGTGGACCACAAAGAGGGGGGGTGAGTGAATGGGAAAGTATTGGAGCCGATTCCTCTTAACGAAGAGGTGGGAAAGGCTGTTGCCTACTGTGACACCCTGTTGCTTGCTGGCTGCCAGTATAGTCACCCTGACAACACGAAAAGCACACTTGTAATCACAGAGAGATACTACTGCTTTAGTAAAATTGCCACAGTCATTAAAGTCTCTACAGGCAGACGACAAAACAGCTCTTACAGTAGGTAATAAGTCAAAGATTGTCTCATTAAAGGTTTCAATTGTATTGAAGAAAAGGTTGGGATACTGAAGAAATAAAAATAGCAACAATACATATATATAGGGATGCACAATATTATCGCCACATCATCTGAATGAGCCAATAAAGGTATACAATGTGGATATGCCGATAAGATAGCCAGTTGATTACAACAGCAGTGTGGTCATTCTTGAAGTGATCTTTTGCATGTGTAGATTCACTATTTGGGATTGGCTCCTTGAACTTGAGCACGCAAGTACAGAATGGCGATTCTTCCGGTGTGCGATTCCTGTCAACAGCAGCAGCCTCCCCAAGATACTAGTGCCCGCCAGGTAAGCCATTTTATTTATTTAAGGAGACGCTGTTGTTAGACAAATAAAATGAAAAGTAAAATACACAAATAACCTTAAGTTACTTCTATTTCTGAATAAATAAAGCAGTAATTGATGTCAGAAAATCACAGGTCTGATTTGATTTAATTGTCAGAAACTATCGTCTACATGATAAACGAATATCACAAATTGTACACTTGTACATTAAATATTTGTATATACAGTTTATTAATCTGTAATATTTTTTTTTAAATAGATGATGAATTTTTTTTTTTCTGAGACTAAAGGCGGCACCCTTCAACTGAAGTCACGCCACCAGCACTTCATGTGTTGATGACTTCATTGCTGTAGACCACCTACAAATGTTAAATTCACATATAAAATGTTTAGGTTACTGCATCTGTCTGGAAGAAAAAACAGCAGTGATTGACTTTACTATTGTTTTTTTCAAAGCTTTCAGTGTACTCTTATTATAAAATGAACTTTATCAACATTTATTTAGCTCTAACAAATAACCTTTTGCTAATACCTCAGAACTCTGAAACAGGAATCCTTTTTTTTCTCTCTCAATGATAACCAAAATAAAAAATTATTAATTTATAATTCCTGCAGAGGAGAGAATTATATCACTATCGGCTATAGGCCAAAATGAGTTGAAAACTATCGGCAAATCAGATATCGGCAAAAATATATATAATGTAAACACTACAATGAAAATGAACATATTAACATGTTCTGCAAATGACCCTGCTGAAAGTAAACATTTCATAATGAAATTGACACTTTTGTTTTCCAATATTACATGAAAATGTAATATAATGCATAGTGAAAATGAATTACTATAGTTACTGTCGTTTCAAGCTTCACTGTATTTTGAATCCATGCATTTATGTCAAAAAACCTCCCTCTCCCTGTCACTCCCTTCTCACCTCCTCTCCTCTTTCTCAATTGAGAAGAATGTAGACAAAAGCTTGACATGTTTCTGCAAGGGTAAGATTATGTATATCCCACCATTAGAGTATAGGCTGAAACACAATCTCGCCCACTTTATGCTCTAATAGTGGGATAGAATTAGTGGAAATCTGCAAAAACTGGAAAGCTTTCCGCTAAGTTTGGGATTGATAATTCCATCATCAAGAGGACAAAATATATATTATTGAAGAATATATATTATTGATGGAGAAAACTAAAGCTGCTTCCAAAATTGTACACAGAGAAGGAACTACATTTCAATGAGCGCTTATACTCTGTGACTGTTAAAAAGAGTATGTTCTATTGTACATAGTTTGAATGTGTCTAATTTCAATGAGCAATGAGCAACGCATGAAGTGACCAAGTAGTGACTGTAATTGTGATGTGTGTGGAATGTTTAATAGGACTCTATATACTTAGTTGAATAATAATATTGAAATGTATAGCATTAACTTTGTTTTTCTCAAAGCTAAGTGCTAAGTTTAAAAAACAAGCTGTGTTACTATGAGGGATGATTACCTCAAAATGTAGATCTATATGCAGGTACTTTATCTGAATGAAATACATACATATAAATATATACAATTATGTTGCTTTTTTTTGCTCACATGCAATAGGTTGGCACAATTTATTTCCAGTGAATTTCCCCAGACAAACTTTTGGTGTCGGCGTGCTGGTTTAATCATGTTGACATGAGGGAGTAGCAAAAGTGGTGGTGATCAGCTCTGCTTCAGATTTAGGGTGTAGAAAAACAGGGACTGATGTGCTGTTGTGAAAAGTCATGTTGAGTTTTACGCCAAGTTTTCAATACCGAGGGGGCCTTTCTTTGCCCGGTTGACTTTCTGGCATCCAAGGTTAATGACAGTGCGATGAGGCCCAGTCTGAATTTGGGAGCCCCCCGTCACATAACTAATCTTCACCCATCAACACATGAACCTGTGCTAACGTGCAAACATACATGTGTTTGCATGTACCCATGTTCCTTCATTTCACAAAAGACAGGGAAAAATAAATGTGTGCACTTCTTGCTGTCTTTTGTGTGTGTTCATTGGTTCAGGCTTTAGTTTGACATTTCAAGAAAAGCTGTTTATCTTCATGATGATCAGATTTTTGACAATTGATTGTCAGTGGGCATGACCAGAGAGACCCTTTCAGGCATTCCATGCTAAAAAAAAACACACGTTCACACGCAAACTTTGCAAAATTCATTTTCTTTTATAATGAAATAGAGTTGCACTGTAATGTTTTGTTTCTGTTGTACTGGCCAATATAGATATAACCAGAATAGACAGGTTTTTATTTACCAGTGCCACTGCAGAAATGCAGCAATCGAAGCATGTTTGGCTAAATTAAATATTTGGCTGCAATCTGCTCCATTTAGCACATTTTGTGTAGTTCCTTTCCATAGAATTTCCCCAAAAGTTAGAGCAGAAAATGTAAAAAAAGTCTGCAGATTCATCTGCGCCTAATCAGTACAAAGCAATGGACCTTTGAAGCCTATTGCTAGTGGAGATTTAAGTTAGTGTGCTGATTAATATAAGTTTTGATTAATTTGATGAATCTAATTGATTTTAATCTTAATAGAAGATTTTAAATAATAATTGAACAATAACTTTTCTGCTACATTTGCAATTTGCACTACAAACTTGCATTTATCAAAGCTAAAGCAAGCTTGATGGACACAGACTTCACAATCTGCAGAAAACTACCAAGGAAACGGAAAGCATGTTTGATGAATGAGGAAATGTGAAGGAGTGCAAGGGTCAAACAAAGTAAAGAGGCAAATGAAACAGTAGCTCGAAGTGTCTGGTGGCTTGAGTTAAGTCCACTTTATCTATTTCAGGGAAGCCACAGCAACAGAACTAAGTGGACGATTGGTGGGCTCTAAATAAAGAACAGGAGGTGAAGCAGTTCAGAAATAGCCATCTTTCAGATGTATAAATGAGTGAACCATATTTTGGGGACAAATTTGTACCCAGAAGTCTGCTAAACCTGACAAAACCATTTGTAAAAAAGTTATTTTAAAATGGTAAAAATCATTATGTCTATGGAGAGTCCTTATAAAACACAAAAACTAAAAATGTTGCACGTTTCTGTGAGGGTTATATTTAGGGGGTAGGGGTTGGGTTAGGCGATAGAAAATATCATTGACATGATATAAAATCAATGGAAGTCTATGCAACGTTCTCAAGAATATAGTATGTGTTGTCTCTCCTTGCTTGTTTGTCCATTTAACAACTCAATAAATTAGGAATTACTTGAGGAAAAATCTGTTTGTGTGTTCAGTTTAAGAAAGTTATTTACAATCAATCCTGTGCCATCTAATTATGTTTTCACAGGTGTTGAGCAGTTCCCTGGGCTTTCCATTACATCTATTATGATTGAGATCTGTTTAAAGGGTAAATTCCAAACATTTACCAGCTTGTTGTGTCATGAAAAAAGTTTTTCCTCACATTGCCTTTTGGATACACTTCAATGTCAATATTTACAGTCAATAAGGCTTTAAAGGAAAACAACCCTCAATAGATATTAATTCCATGGAATGCAGCTTGGACGTTCAGAGTCTTCCAGACACGTCATTCCCTTATCTGGGAAAATGAGTGTGTCAAGGGACAGACAGATGCAGAGGAATGAGGAGGTGGTAAATAAAGACAACATGTGGACCTCTGCTAACATGTCTTAGCGTGAGCCCTCATCGGGTGCACCTGAAGATCAACCATCCTCACAAACTCCAACACACTCTGTGTATTATATGCATTCTTGTTCCAGGACTCTACAGATATCACCAACCCCATCTTTGGATATCAGATCCAATACCCATCATACCCATCAATTACCCATCACACCGCACCCCCTTTTTTGACTTCAAGCCATTTAAAATCCATTCATGTCATTCCACTCTTGCATTGCCTGGCACCTTAGGCAGTGTGCTGCCCAAACCACCCACCCCCCACAGGCCGGTGTGTTATTGAGATGATTGGGGTCTGTAACTATGTAAATCCTTTGCTCGGGGCAACCCCTGAGTTTAGCAGAACTTATTTATAATTTCAGCACAGTCTGTGGAGCCCAGGGCAACACAAGCACAAACATGACACAGGGTGATGAGATAATTGATGACATTTATAAAGCATGTTTCTCGGTTCACATTTACAACTTTCAGTCTAAATGGATCAATACTCAATAGTTCATTATATAATCAAAATAATCTCACAAAAACATCACACAAAATCTATATCTACCTCTACCTATCCATCCATTCTTGCATCCATCCATCTATCTAGCCATCCGTCTATCTGTCTATCCATCCAGTGTTATAGAGTCTAATATCTAGTATCTAATAATGAGAACAAGACATAAAGGCAAAAATAGAAGCAAAGGATGTGACTGAAAGACAGGTTCTCTGGGACAGATATTGTCTCCTCCATTTTTGAGTGGGACGATTATAGCGAAAGAGTTTATGAAGGAGTTTTAGGGCAGGCATAGGCCTGGGCTTAGAATACGAGGGGGGACGCACTTTAAATAAAATGTAAATTCGTTTCCGCACTTTTTTGGGGGGCAAGTGTGTTCACATAGAGGTTTTTATGGGCCAATGTGAATACATCTGGATTTAAATTCAAAGAGACAGTATAGTCTATGGGTGACCTGGCATTTTATCCTTAATCAAGATGAGGCAATGTAAGCGTTATGGGGTGTAAAAAACACTTATGTAATGTATGCGTCATTCATACTGGAAGCTGGAGGGTGCTCTCGCAGAAAGTCCAAAACAGACTTATAGAGGTAATAATTTATGACGTTGCAGGAAATCAAGAGATATAGAGGAAAAACTGGAATTACACTTGACATTTCTGTCCCCCTTACTTGTGAAATGATGGGTACAAACACCTCATAGGCATAGGTCTCCATATGCTCTCTTTCGGAGCAAAGTATGTGTAGGAAAACTTTGCTGGTCAGTGTGAAACAACACTTGAAAGCTGGAGTAATATCACAGGCCCGTGTCAAGGAAAAGATGAGGAAGGGGTCCATGGACCATTGGTGTGATCTCAGTTTGAGGTGCTCTAAAAGCTGTTAGTTCAGCTTGTTTCTGCAAACTCTTTTGGGAGATGTCCATGACCAAGCTTTCATCTTTTGGAATATAAGAAAATATTGTGCTTTTTTAGCAATCACACTCATAGACTCATATTTCTCCATTTGGAAAAAAAGAAAAGACAACACAGTGTGCTAGAAAAACACAACCCAACCATGTAAAACGAGAATCTCCCCAGGTATAGGTATCACAGATGGGCATTTATCACAACATGACACATTTTTTCCTCTTTTTGTCCAGGTGAGGACACAATATTTGTTACATTTTGAGCATGAGATCCTGCAGATTACAGTACGGCGCAACTACACTATCTTACACAACATCTAGTTTTAGGAAACAAGTTAGTCTTTTGTATATTTCTTGATGGAAGACCCATATGGAGCTTGTAAAAACATCCTGGTATGTTCTAGCACATTCAGGCCCACACAACATGGAACAGAGTTTATAAACAGCATGTAAATAAAAGGCACGTAAAGTAATACTTTTCCAGACTTTACTGAAATGGATATGGTAGACACCATATTTGTTTTAATTGAGGCTGCGGGAGATAGAAGTACAGTCCACTGAATTGGCTGTACTGTTCAATTGACAAAACTTTTATTTAAGACTAAGTGAAGTCCGTAAAAATAGGGCCCTATGTACTGTTAATTATGAAGGAATTTTCTGTATTGATTTTTACCCGCATTGTATTTTAGAGTTAAAGGAAATATCTGTAAACTTAACAGCTTAAATTTTCTGTATATCTGTAAACTTACATTTTCCTGGTAGAACATTACCAGTAACTAGTGATTTTTTTGATACGCATCAATACTGAAAAATCGGAAACAGTACCAATACTCATTTTTCGATACAGCGATACCATGTTTGTTCTTATTTTATTACTAACTGTATATTTTTGTAAATTCAATTAAAAGTTTGAAATCAAGCTTCTTTGTACTTTGTGTGAGATACTGCACAACAAAATTACCTCCATTGTAAAAACACAAATACATTGAGTGAGCAAATATTTAGGTGAAATTTTTGTAATGTAATTGATCAATGTTTATATGTGAATATAAGCCTAAATCTGTTCACAGTATAAAGCAATCATGTCTCTTCACAAGACTTGGGTTGAACTGCTTGATTCATATTCACACATTAGCCTACTCTTACTTACTATGTGTCAAACTTTTTGAAGCTTGAAAATATTTATTGCCTAGAATTTCAAAGAATGATGCAATAATATAAAAAGTATGTATGGCAGTTTTCCCCTGTGGTATCAAAAATGGTATTGAATATTGATATTTTTCAAGGTATCGTATCAAAGTCACAGACACACCGATCTGACACTAGGTGACTCTATAATGAGGCAATTTGCATTTTGGATCATAACTTTGGAACTCTAAGGGCTACAAAAATATATATTTGCCCCCCAGAATCCCCAAAAAATGTATATGACCAATTTCTGCCAAAAACATTTTTCCGCAACTTAGAATTTTCCTAAAATTCCTAAAAAAAACTGCTCCTAGGCCATTAATCTGATCTTCACCAAAACAGGCACAAAGCAAATAGGGACGGTGCTGGCAAAAAAGTTATCAAAATAATTTTGATTCAAAGCATTGCAACATTATGTTAATTAATTGGTCAGGCAACGACCTAAAGTTGACCTAAAGCTGCTGAACACAATAGCTGAGTCCCAAATCGCGTACTATGCGAGTAGGTAGTACATTTGAATTTGAACGAACTTTGCGACCGTTAGAAAAAGTATGTTCTATATAGTATGAATTAATGTAGTATGAATGTAATACGGATGTACTACATCTGCCATGTTGTCATTATCATGTGACCTATCAGCGTCAGTTGCGTCCCATCCCCTCCAATCATAAATCCTCTCCCGTGGCCTCATGGGATAGTAAAGTGTCCATTGTATGCACATTTCAGAATCTCGCCGGAAGTAGTAGGTCATCCGGAGACTTTTCGCCTACTGTTTTTCAAACAGTATTCGGACATACTACTCTGTTGGCGTACTGTTTGTCGCATACTATATAGTAGAGAAGTATTCGATTTCGGAAGCAGCTCATGTCTCAGCTTAACGAAACTTGACACACAAAGACAACAGGGCATTCTGAGGACAAAAACAAAGTTTCGTACAATTCCACCAATAGGGGGCGCTACAACTAAAAAAACCATTCTAACTGCCCAACTGTATGATCCTAGAAGTTGAAAATTGGTTTGCCTTGAGATAAAAGCTTCAGATAAATAAGGTTTTGTGCTTCAAATCATATCTTCAGATTCATTTAAAATTGTCCTGTGACATCCTACGACATACGCTTCATCTAAATTGAAATGTTGTCCACAGATACACCACACATAATATTGTCACATGCCTGTCTTGTCTTGTGGAGCACTTGGTGTTTTGTTGTTGTTGATGTGCTCGTGTCTCTGTCTGATCCCTCCCCCTTGTTATCTGATTAGTGTTTAATTTCTCCCACCTGTTCCCTCCTGATTTCTTCCTCTTTATATAGTTCCTTATGTTCACTGTCTTTGTCGGTACGTTGTTAAACGTCTCCCTTCCCCGTGGTCCGCTCCCTATCCTTGACCTGTTTTTGGTATGTTGTTTGTTTTGAAATGTTATTTTCTTGTTATGTTATGTTTTCCCCCCTTGTGGGTTTTTGTTTTTGATTATGTTTATTTGTTAATAAAATCATCCCTTCCTGCATTTGAGTCTTCACCCTAGTTTGTTTTAAGTGTAAACGTAACAAATATTATATTCAAAACATAACTTTCAGTGAAGTTTCAAGATAGACTTTGCTATAAAACCACATCATGAGATCTATTTCAATTGGATTGCTAATCATCCACATAGGCATAGCATGAGTTACACCAATTCCTACACCTCTTTGGATGCACTATTGAAGCTATTCAACATTATATGAATATAAGTTTAATTTGTAACTGCTAATGAAAACTTCACATAGTTCCAGTGAAAATTTCATTTTTACGTCGCTCTCAATAGGCAGTAAGAGTCTGGAAGCTCAGCTGGCTTAGTTTCTTATGCTGGCTGAAGGAGTGTGCGCACCACAGGCTGTAGGCCAACACTGTGCAGACCACCTGCTATGAGCACTACAGGAAACCACCACTCAGCAATAGGTCAGAGTCTGAGGCTTTGAAGCCACACCAGGAAACCATTAAAACTCAGTTTGAGTTAGAGAAGAGGGCAACGACCGGCCTTCTTCTGCAAATCCCAAGAGCACAAGGTGTTAATAGAAGGAGGCTCTTTTCCATCATCGCCTCAGGAAATCAGTACTATAGGCTACAAGCAGTGGTCAAACCACCCCAGGGAATCCAATTTATAGCTCAACAAAGTGCTGGAGCTAATGGGTTTCGCCACGCGAGGTTGAAGTCCCATGTGGTTTGAAAGACTGTGATACAGATAACTACAGCCAGGATGGGGGCATATCTTAAAATGATCGTTAAATAGTTAATAAGGAATGCAAGTATATCGATATATTTGCCATTAACTAAAGGTAATGCCCTCCCACATTGGTTCAAGCAAGGCTAAACAAAAAGGAGATCAGAACCAAAAGAAAGTTCTAGACTAAAGGAATGACCTGAGGTGTAGGGATTCCCCAGAAGAAGCCTAATGTCAAAGCATGCTGCTCTTGAACTTCAAACAATGTTGTAAGCCTTGAACAAAACTCATCTTTGAGCCTGTGTCCTCATGAAATCTGCAGCGTCTCTGACCACAGTTTGGAGTAATCCACACTACAAAGGTGGATGTTAATGAATGAACAGAACAGAGACAGACTGTATACAATTCCTCCCAGACTGCCAGAGTCCTGAGGCACACAGAGAGAGTTGATAATTTACAGCATAGCAGGATGTGTACACACTCATGTTTGGTAGTAGTTTATAAGGGATAAACATAAAGACATGCATGCACGCATGTATATAATATCCTCCAAACCAGATACATATCCTCTTTGACTGAAAGCACATGGAGGGCTTACAAAAAATAGTTTTGAAAATATGCAAAGAAAAGAGACTTCTGGTTTTCCTAGAGCAGGGGTTCTGTGGTTGGCCAAACCCCTCCTTGCTGGAAGAATCAAGCATAAACCAGCATGAATACCATGTTGGTCCTGGTTCATTGGAGCTGGTATAGTGCTGGTCTAGCTGTTGGACCAACATAGCCATGCTGTTCTCAAGCGGAACTAAGCTGGTGTAGCTGTCATATATTTCAATAATTTAACAACACATTCAACATATTGATAATGTTTTCTGTGTTTATGGCTGCAGAGATGAAGTCGACGATACTGACTCGTCATCTCCGCAGTTGTGGATGCGCCTATATGCACGCTTCATACAGATTACATAATCTGTAAATATTTGTTTTTCACATGAATTGGCTGACAATCACTTGACATTTGAAGCTTTCTTAAAGCTTTTTAAGGTTTATTAAGGCTTTCAGACAGTGCTTTTCTAGGAGCCTGATGGTTTTGGCCATCTAGTGCTCGTTGGCGGGAGAAAAAAATTAACGAAATAACTGGTCAAATGTGTTCTTAAACATTATTTATTATTAAACTTTTAAAACGCAATTCCGTTTAACTGTATAAGCTATAACAGAGTCAATATAATATAATATTTATCATAATTAGTCAACCTGTTTTTGTTTTGTCAAATTTTAGTTGACTAAATGTCTGGGCAATGAAAACTCACATTTTCATCATGCTGCATAATGGTTAAATTTTGTTATTGTATTGTCACATAGAGTCTAAATGCAGTTATTCAGTGAAATGAGAAAGAAAAACACACAGAAATGTTCTTTTTAAAGTTTCCTGCTTATAATCCTCCTAAGGGAGTCAGAGTTAATGGAGAGAGTTGTTGTGGTCTAAATTACACTAGTTACACCGTGTTTACACCGGACACAACCATTGAAGCGTCACATCGCGCCACAACAGCTAGAATCGGTCTACACTGGACACGACAAAGCGACCATTACAAAGCATTTGTCCTTCATGACAGTACGTCATGAATAAAACGAGGCATCAGTTTACTGTCAGGGGTTTCTCATGTCGCACTGCGGCGCATCTAGCGTAGACAACATCACTGATTATATTGAATTATATTGTCTTTTGTCACGTCGCATCGTGCCGTTCGTGTCCGGTGTAGAGTAACACCGTAGAGGTGTTAGAGACGCATTGTGAATCACAGATGAGATCGACCCAGTACTTCCGGTGCTATGACCTAGTGCTGAACCAAGTGTAGTAGAGCTTTTCTTTACCAAAGCTACAAACCTTGGCCATTAACAGAAACCACAGACAGACCACATTTGGCTGTAAAACGTGGTGACACATAATGACTTGGCTGGAGGACACTCAATCAACCAATGAGCTGACAACCTTAGTGCACAATAAAAACTCAAACCTACTCCCTAATTTCCAAGACAACTTAAATCATTAGTATTTACAGTGGTTTAAATGTGAAGACCACCACTCCATTTTTTCTTCCTTCTCTCCACTCCCCCATGTGATTACACAAACACATTGATATAATTAACAAACAGTAAATTGCCGTTGTCTTTTACAGGCCAAAAAAGTAAAAACAAAGCCTACAGGACCTGCCCTAAATCTGCCCTGGAGCAGTTAGGCAGGAACAGACAGGTGAGGTAAAAGGTCATGGAGAGAGTCATGAGGTGGATTCATCTTTCAAGGCACGATAGAGGGGCGACAAGAGGGGGGAAAGAAGAGAGTAAAAAAAATGACGTCTCGGGAAAGATATTATATTTTTGAATTAAGCAGGAAGATAAATGTTTGAGAAGGAGAAAGAAGAAAGCATCAGAGCTGAGGGTAATAATACAGAGGATCAGAGGCGGTGGGTGTGCATACTGGGATGGTACATGCAGGTGAGGGGGTTCAGCTGCTTAGCCAACGGTTGGAGACTAAGCTGAGGCCTGCCCCTGTCACAGACTTGGGAATGCCATCATGGGAATGTCTAGCTCCGGGGCCTGAGCTCTCGAGGGGGGGGGGGGGGGGGGGGCGACGTCTGCCATTTTTCGTTCCATCTTGATGAAGTGCACTGAAACTCAACTAAAGATTACCACTAAAATAATCTCTAATAACGTGACACACATTCTTTCGATGCTTTACACATGATAGTACATGACCGTGCTATGCTACAGTAGATTATACTGTAATACTACAGAATCACACACATTAATGCTTGAGCTTTATAGAGGTGTTGGGGAAAGCTTCACCAGTGCCGTATTTTCTGGATTAAAAGTCAAATTTTTTATCATCTGAAACATGCTGTGATTTAAAGTACACTCACCTAAAGGATTATTAGGAACCCCATAATAATACTGTGTTTAACCCCCTTTCGCCTTCAGAACTGCCTTAATTCTACGTGGCATTGATTCAACAAGGTGCTGAAAGTATTCTTTAGAAATGTTGGCCCATATTGATAGGATAGCATCTTGCAGTTGATGGAGATTTGTGGGATGCACATCCAGGGCACGAAGCTCCCGTTCAACAACATCCCAAAGATGCTCTATTGGGTTGAGATCTGGTGACTGTGGGGGCCATTTTAGTACATTGAACTCATTGTCATGTTCAAGAAACCAATTTGAAATTATTCGAGCTTGTGACATGGTGTATTATCCTGCTGGAAGTAGCCATCAGAGGATGGGTACATGGTGGTCATAAAGGGATGGACAAGGTCAGAAACAATGCTCAGGTAGGCCGTGGCATTTAAACGATGCCCAATTGGCACTAAGGGGCCTAAAGTGTGCCAAGAAAACATCCCCCACACCATGTTACCACTGTGCAGGCTGGTGGTGGTGTAAAGGCATGATGGATCCATGTTCTCATTCTGTTTACGCCAAATTCTGACTCTACCATCTGAATGTCTCAACAGAAATTGAGACTCATCAGACCAGGCAACATTTGTCCAGTCTTCAACTGTCCAATTTTGGTGAGCTCGTGCAAACTGTAGCCTCTTTTTCCTATTTGTAGTGGAGATGAGTGGTACCCGGTGGGGTCTTCTGCTGTTGTAGCCCATCCGCCTCAAGGTTGTGCGTGTTGTGGCTTCACAAATGCTTTGCAGCATACCTCGGTTGTAACGAGTGGTTATTTCAGTCAAAGTTGCTCTTCTATCAGCTTGAATCAGTCGGCCCATTCTCCTCTGACCTCTAGCATCAACAAGGCATTTTCGCCCACAGGACTGCCGCATACTGGATGTTTTTCCCTTTTCACACCATTCTTTGTAAACCCTAGAAATGGTTGTGAGTGAAAATCCCAGTAACTGAGCAGATTGTGAAATACTCAGACCGGCCCGTCTGGCACCAACAACCATGCCACGCTCAAAATTGCTTAAATCACCTTTCTTTCCCATTCTGACATTCAGTTTGGAGTTCAGGAGATTGTCTTGACCAGGACCACACCCCTAAATGCATTGAAGCAACAGCCATGTGATTGGTTGATTAGATAATTGCATTAATGAGAAATTGAACAGGTGTTCCTATCAAGCACACAGAACAAAGCACAGAGCACACATTTGGATTCATGCCGAATGAGAGAGAAGTGTGTGAGCACAAGTTTATTTGTAAAGCACAAGCCGGTAGTTTCAATTTGGCTTTATATACATTTGTTTAGGCTTGCCATTTATAATGAATGACACTATAATTTATGTTTGTTTTATACTTATATTTTTAATTCCTGTTCTGAATATCATTCAATTTGAATGATTTGTTTTGGAGTGAGGGGACCTAAAATACATGTTTATAGTTTTTATAATATTTAACAACATTCAATTTTATTTACTGGTATTTTACATTATTTCTGAATGTAGTAATAAAATGCAAGTCATACACCGATGCAACTTTTCTGTGTTTTTTTTTTCTTGCAACAATGCACTTTTGACTGGATGTGACTTAAAGGTGCATTGTGTAATATTTCTGAGGATAATATAATATACATAACTATGTTTTCAGTGGTGTATAAAGACCTTACATAACGAACCGTTATGTTTATATTACCTTATAATGAGATGTTTCTATCTACAGCTCAGGAAAAAATTAAGAGAACACTTAACATTGATTTCTCAATGTTAAATGGTCTCTTAATTTTTTCCAGAGCTGTATTTACTAGGGCTGTAATCTCCCAGTCGATTAGTCGATTATTGGTCGATACGTTCTGGCTCGACCAAAATTCTGATTGGTCGATTTTTTGCCGCGTTCATTTAATCAGTTTTGCTGCGTTCATTTAATCAGTTTTGCCGCGCCGCGTTCATTTCATCAGGTGGAAAGCACTAATTGCTAATGGGGGTGTTTTCAGAGCACCCCTGTTTCACAGGTAACAGTCTGTCTTCAGAACACCCCCATTGTTTCACTTATTTTGGATTAGCCCAACCCGCAGGCGAGAGAGACAGATTGAAGAAGGCTAGTTTTCTTGTATATTATTTATTTAATTGTGAGAGCGTTTTTTCTGCTCTTGATCTGGCTTGTTTAATAAATATTCCTTTTTTATTAAAGAGGACGTGCCTTTTGTGTTTAAGAGTAAAAGCTTTAAGTTAATAGTCTATTCGTGTCTCAGCCGCGAAGCTGAGCTCAGCTGACTGAGCTCATGTTTGAGCTGCACAGAGCGGCTGAAATGAGTGTCTGTCAGTTATTATTATACATATGACAAAAACAATTGTCTAAATTATGTTGCATATTCCTCAAAAGTTCTTGTGATGATATCTAGTTAACAACACATAGTGCTATATTTTCGGAAGTCATAGTCTATGATATTGCGCAGGTGCATGCGATGCGACGCTGTCAGAGCCGACAGACTCGTGTGTCAGACTCATTTCAGTGCAAAATAATCAGCTCAAAAACTATTTAATATACAGCAAATAGCCTACTAGTTTTTTATGTTTATTTATAATTAATTTAGGGAGACAACAAGGCTACCAAGTACTGCGCACAGTGTGCAGCTTATTCATTTAAGTTTTTTTTTTCCTAACGTTATTTTAGTCGATTTTTAGTCGAAAATTTCAGGACTTCAGTCGACCAAGATTTTCTTTGGTTGATTACAGCCCTAGTATTTACACCGCGGGTCCCCTTACAGTGAAGTCCCCATTTTGCCCCGTCATGTTTCTACAGTAGCCCTAAACAGACAAACTGCTCTAAAGAGCACTAGCTACTCTCTGCTGTCTCAGATGACATCTGTGTCCTGTGTCGGCCACCGTAGCTTCTCTGTTTGCTTCGAAAGGGAGTGGTGAGCGGTGGCCAGTTGCAAATTCACAATCTCGCCACTACATGCCGCAATAATTTACACAGTGCACCTTTAATTAAAAAAAAAATTCTGAACTGTAATGTCCATACAATTAAAGTCAAATGGGGTCCAATGTTATTTGGACCTCATTGTTCTACAAAATGTCTTCTTTTGTGTTCCATAGAAGAAAGTAAGTCATATAGGTCTAGAACGACATGACAGCAAGTAAATGATGATAGTTTCAATTGAAAAAACAGAACTTAGAAAATGTAAAAATGACATTCTTTCTGTTTCTGACCACTGGGAAAAGTGAGAGAAATTGAGGCCTTTAGAATAATATCCACACCTATACTTTGCTATTAAACATGAATAATTAATAAAAAAAATACTTATTTTTCATAATTTTGTGAAAATTGTATTTATCAACAAAAAAAGTGGAAATATCCATCATGGTCCTTTTACACCTGCATCTTATGCTATTTTCAGTGGCACTACAAGACAGCTCATGCTTAAACGAGGGTACATTTCAGCTGTTGGCATCAGACAACAGAAAACTGTTTATATAATTCACAGGTGGACACATCATAGGCAAAGAATGAGGGAGGAATTAAGGAAATCCTGTACAATAGATATGTGGAAAAAACAACAGAGGGAAGAAAGGATGATGTAGTCCTGTAGAGAAGGAGGGGAGGCAAAACACAGATGAATAAACAGAGCCATTCCAATAACTGGCTTTCTTGCAGCTCAACGACGAGTTGTGCATTAATTACACAGATGTATGAATGCAATACTTGCTTGCTTACTCACTGACAATACTTACGATTACTGCAAGTAGTAAATATTAGTGTGCTCTTTATTAATGTCAATATCAGACTCTTTCACAACAATGGTGAACTTCTAGATGAATCAACGTGTGCTTGGGGGTTTTGCCCTGAGGGTGTTAATTCACTGTAAAGGTTATATCGATGACAGAGAAGGGTGGGGTACATGAAAGAATGAAAGAATGAGTGAAAGAAAGTCAACCAACAACAAATGAAAGAAAAACAGAGCGAAAAGAGCAAAAATCTATTTCAAAGAAAAGAGTAAATCCAGCCCAAGGCTATAGTGGCATGTAGACTGTGTGAGACAAGGCATGTACAATGAACTAAAACAACATAAATATAAACCTATTTATACGTTACGATAAAAGGGGGCCCTCTTCAAGGGAAAAAAAGCTCTTAAACCCTAAGGGGAATTCATGCACTTTCCTCCATAAATCCATCAATCTTTCATCTATGCATTTCTCCGAACTCTCCATGTCACAACTGCATTTACTCGTCATTCTACATGTAGATTCTCCATATCTCTCATTCAATCTTTTTTTTTTTAAAGAATGCAAAAATCACAAGTACTACTGCATTTACTTAAGGCCATTTAACAAATCTCTACTCCCACGTAACATTCATGCTAAGATTTATGCAGCTTGTCGAGGTGAGGTGACTGGACTGTAAAAAAAAAAAAAAATTGGGAAATAAAAAAAAAAATTCATAATCTAAATTTGCTTTGTGCCAGTACCAAACCACCTAGCAATTAGGCTGCAATTTGACACAAATTTAATTTGATCTAATCTTGATATATATACAACCCCAAATCAGAAAAAGTTGGGACAGTATGGAAAACGCAAACAAATAAAAAAAGAAGTGATTTCTAAAATTACTTTGACTTGTATTTCATTGCAGACAATATGAACACAAAATATTTCATGTTTTGTCTGGTCAACTTCATGTCATTTGTAAATATGCATCCTTTCCTGTCATTCAGACCTGCAACACATTTCAAAAAAAGTTGGGACAGGAGCAATTTAGGGCTAGTAATGAGGTAAAATGGTTAAATAATGATGTGATTTGAAACAGGTGATGTCAACAGGTGATTGTAATTATGATTTGGTACAAAAGCAGCATCCAAGAAAGGTCTAATCCTTTAGGAGCAAAGATGGGCCGAGGATCGCCAGTTTGCCAACAAATACGTGAGAAAATTATTGAAATGTCTAAAAACAATGTTCCTCAAAGAAAGATAGGAAGAGATTTGGATATTTCACATTCAACAGTGCATAACATAATTAAAAGATTCAAGGAATCTGGAGGAATTTCAGTGCGTAAAGGACAAGGGCGCAAGCCTAAGCTGAACAACCGTGATCGCCGATCCCTCAGGCGGCACTGCATCAAGAATCGTCATTCATCTATAAGCGATATCACCACATGGGCTCAGGACTACTTTGGCAAACCTTTGTCAAGTACCACAATACGTAGTTACATCCACAAATGCCAGTTAAAACTGTACTGTGCCAAAAGGAAGCCCTATGTTAACAGTGTCCAGAAGCGCCGTCGACTTCTCTGGGCTCGGAGGCATCTGGGATGGACCATCACACAGTGGAAACGTGTACTGTGGTCAGATGAATCAGTATTTCAGGTATTTTTTGGGAGGAATGGACGCCATGTGCTCCGGACCAAAGAAGAAAAGGATCATCCAGACTGTTACCAGCAACAAGTCCAAAAGCCAGGGTCTGTCATGGTATGGGGTTGTGTCAGTGCCCGTGGCAAAGGTAACTTGCACTTCTGTGAAGGCACCATTAATGCTGAAAAGTACATAGAGATTTTGGAGCATAATATGCTGCCTTCAAGAAGACATCTTTTCCAGGGACGTCCATGCATATTTCAACAAGACAATGCAAAACCACATTCTGCACACATTACAAAGTCCTGGCTGCGGAGGAAGAGGGTACGGGTACTTGACTGGCCTGCCTGTAGTCCCGACCTGTCTCCAATAGAGAATGTGTGGCGCATTTTGCGCTTCAAAATGAACAACGAAGACCCCGTACTGTTGCCCACCTTAAGACTTGTTTGCAGGAATAATGGGACAAAATTACACCTGAAACACTTCATCACTTGGCGTCTTCAGTCCCTTAACGTCTTTTAAGTGTTGTGAAAAGGAATGGCAACATTACAAAGTGGTAAATGCTTTACTGTCCCAACTTTTTTTTAAATGTGTTGCAGGTCTGAATGACAGGATGCATATTTACAAATGACATGAAGTTGACCAGACAAAACATTAAATATTTTGTGTTCATATTGTCTGCAATGAAATACAAGTCAAAGTAAATTTAGAAATCACTTCTTGTTTTTTTTATTTGTGTTTTCCATACTGTCCCAATTTTTTCTGATTTGGGGTTGTATATATATTAGGGCTGGCAAATTAACGCGTTAACGCGGGCGATAAATTTTTTCTGCTTATTTGTAACGCAAATAACGCAGCATCCGTTTTTATATCCATTTTTGCCTAGCGTTACATGATCACGCTCCTATTCATGTAAATGCTTCCAAGCGCGAACAGACACAAGAGAATGCACTGTATGTCAATGTCCTGTCTGTGTGGCTCTATGGTGTGGCTGCGTCTCATGTCAGCTAATCGAGGGACACTCTTGACACACACACACACGACGCACAAACAGACTCGCGTCAGTCTCCTGCTCACATCGAGTTCTCTTTTGCTCTTGAACAAACAATAACAACAACACAGATAATTTTGAGTATTCCCATATTAGGAGTCTTAAATTAGTTAAATAACGTCTTAAATGAACTTAAAGAGTTGTGAGGAAATGAGATGCGCGGGACAGCACGTGAGATCCGCGTCATGTTCTTCAGCGCCCGTTCTTAAAGGAGCACTGATGATGCCTGTCATTAATGTTCATCAAAGAACAACGGGAACAGAAAAAATTGTAGCTTTAATGATGATTAATCTATATTTCATTTATTATTTATGCAGTTAAGAAAGATGTTTGATAACTATTACATTTCTGTATATGTCTAACAGGGAAGGCCATGGGTAAATATAACATTTATTAAGAGAAGTTGTTATTTTTTTAAAGCCTAATAAATGTTGAAATTGGGAGTTTTACTCCCAATGTAACGTCATTAATGTTTCATAGAGACATTAGTATCAGTGATATTGGCCTACTTTCATAAAAAGATGCCATTACAACATATTTAAAATATGCTCTCTTTAAATTGTTTATACATTCATTTGGAGAGTAACTGATATTATTACAATATCAAAATATTAAAAACTTAAAATATTAAAAACATGATTAATTAGTTAATTTTTTTTTATCGATTCCCAGTACTAATATATATATATATATTTTTTCATGCTATAACTAGTAGTAAAGAGGAAAAGATGGTTCATTCACATGCGCTTTTGTATGGCCAGTATATACTAAAATATATACAAGATTTTATATACACGTTTATACACACATATTTTTATTTTAAAACGTGTCAGAAACCCGTGAGTGACGGAAAAAAATTTAAGGTGCCCTCTCCACACACTCTCATTCTGTTTCCCTAGTGTAACCTTTGACTCTTTGCTTGCTTTGAACATGAGTGAACATGGATCTTAGTGAGCTCTATCATACGTGAAGAGCTGATGGCAAGACAAAGACAAAAATGTCACTGGCATGCCTTTAGTCCTGTCCTGTCATATCAGCTGTGGAGGAGGCATCTGTCAACGCCTCTGGGATTTTAATCTCCCAAATCTCTGGTATTTATTATTGACACGTTTGGACTGCTACTTGCAACATGATTTGAAAAGTTCAATAAGAAGGTACATACAACAGAAAGAGGGAGATCAATGTACTGAGAAAAAAAGAGACTATATAAAGAGAAAGAGAGACCATAAGTGAAGTAAAACCATGTAAAACAATGGGAGGGACAGAAATGGAGACAGTGAGGGACAGAGACACTCAGCAAGTCTTTAGTCAAATTATTTTTAGCAGCCCAAAGTGTTATAGTAGCGTGCTGTGATTTATACTTATGTTGTATGCATTGTAACTGCAGGATATTATAGAAGAGCCTGGCTGGAGACCACACACATGGTCCCAGAAATATACAAAGATCTACATACAGCCTGCTATCTATCCACCCTCATGAAAGATGAAAAAGCAGTAAAACTGTTTGCTTTTTGGCACTATAGAAATGGATGCATGACAGAGTAAACGATGAGATAGTGACAGCAATACATTTAGGTCTAGAAGGAGAATAAATATGAATGCTTATGGACTGTAATGGAATAGAATAAGGTGACATGGAATGCAGGAAAGAAAGAATTCAATACAATTGTAAATACAATATTCTTTATAATCCGTATCACCTGTTTTAGAGAATGAATGAATGAACGAATGAATTTTGTGTGTACTTCACTTTAGATCACTCCAGGGGGATTTCACAGGCTACACTAAATAGCTATAAAAGTATCTGTTAAATGGCAGCTTGCTATGTTGCTATTTCATTTCTTACTAAACATACACCTGAACATTGAAATGATATTTAACATACGACAAACAGAGAAACATATATTCTCAACAAATATTCTCCATTTTGCCCTCAATCCACTTAACCTGATTTCCAATAGAGGGCCATAAATATTACCTCCTAGCATTAAAGCTTTTAAATGGACGGAGGGACATTCAGAATTTGTGCCCCACGGAAGGTTTAAACAGGGAGGGGCACTAACAAATCACAAAGCAATCACAAAGTGTCTCGGTCTGACCTGGAGGAATGTTCTAGAAAGCGACACCTGCAGCAAGGAAAAGTGAACTCTCAACACGTTTTACCAGGCAGCCTAGGAATTTTTCATGTGGGAGGAAGCATGGGGTGTCCTCTGTGATAACACTAAGACAATATTCAAACAAAAAGCACAACTGTTTCTCAGGAGACTTTCCTTTGTGAAATGACAATAAAGATTGGTAATGCATGTTTTTTCTCAACATAGATTCAACATGAATCCCCATCCTTATTCCACACACAAAGTAGTTATTTTACATGGCAAACGTGATTTTTGTTTTATATTACATTTTTAACACGAGCCCATTTTGAGTCTAAGCATTAGGGAATTTTAAGGGAAAATAATGCCTTACACTATGTGCACCTTGTTATTGGAATCCATTGCCTTTGACATAATTAAAATACTGAAACATTATGTAACAGTGCCCGAGCACAAAAACCCTCAGCTAAAGTGCTTTAACACACATTCATGTTTTTCTAGTCCACATAAACCCCTTTATATCTCTTTCTCTCTCTGCTGATATGGTGTATGAGAGGTAGTTATCATCCAAATATTTCCGCTGTGGTTTCTTTCAAGCTGTGCTATAGAACACATCAAAAAGACTTACTATCAAACTATGCAGACACTCACAAACACTATGAGTCTGTTTCAGAAAGGCTATATAACTGGCTGTTTTGCCAATAAGATTTAGATTATTTTCAATAAAAGGAGAAAGGTTTTGAGCGCCTGCAGATAGCTTATGGCTTATCTGTGTATATATAAAAATAAACGATATGGAGTGAAAGTTCCATACATCAGTATATCAATGTATGATCTGCTACCAACTAGGTTTGTCATATCATGTAAAAGTATTATCAAATACTTGGGGTGTGACGAGACGAGAGACGACATTGGGGTTCACAAGCACAAGATTTTTACATAGTATTTTTAAGAAATCCTCAATGATGAAATACATGACTAGAAAAATTGTTTGCAGGTGCATTTAAAATGTTTTAACTAATCAACTAATGTAATTTCAGTTCTACTTTCTGAGTTAGGATTATCATATGCAGTAAAAGACAACAAGCACTGTAAAGGTTTTGCCAAAAACTCAACTGATTAGCTTGGCTTCTTTCCTGTATGATTGTCTCTTAAGACCTTAGAACTGCACATGAGCTTCTTTTGTCCTCCTAACTGAAATCCTTCGCACAGATTGATCATAGATATTAAAGGGTTAGTTCACCAAAAAATGAAAATTCTGCAATTAATTACTTACCCTCATGTCGTTCGACACCCGTAAGACCTCCGTTCATCTTCGGAACAGAAATGAAGATATTTTAGTTGAAATCTGATGGCTCTGAAAGGCCTCCATTGGCACAATGCACTTTACACTCTCAAGACCCTTAAAAGGTACTAAAGACGTTGTTATAAAGTCCATCTCACTACAGTGGTTCTAAAATAACTTTATGAATCGGCGAGAATAGTTTTTGTGCGCAAAAAAAACCTAAATAACGACTTAAATAGTGATGACGATTTCAAAACAAGGCATCATGAAGCTTCGAAGCGTTATGAATCAGTGAGCCAAATCATGATTCGGATCGCTATCAAACCGCCAAACTGCTGAAATTTGGCGATTCAAACCGCTGATTCGACTCGCTGATTCATAACGCTTCGAAGCTTCATGATGCCTTGTTTTGAAATCAAAAACTATTCTCGCCGATTCATAAAGTTATTTTAGAACCACTGTAGTGAGATGGACTTTGTAACAACGTCTTTAGTACCTTTTAAGGGTCTTGAGAGTGTAAAGTGCATTGTGCCAATGGAGGCCTTTCAGAGCCATCAGATTTCAACTAAAAGATCTTCATTTCTGTTCCGAAGATGAACGGAGGTCTTACGGGTGTCGAACGACATGAGGGTAAGTAATTAATGACAGAATTTTCATTTTTGGGTGAACTAACCCTTTAAGTGCAAACAATAACCATAATCAAAGTACTCAATATTCAAAGTGCAAACAGAGACCAATTTTTTTTCCAAGCATGATACAGAGCTAAGAGATGATTACAACAACACAGATAGCTTTCATATTGGGAGATATTCGCATGCCTCAGGGAGCCACTTTCAAACAGCGGTAACTTATTGAACTCGCGTTTGAATGAGCGCTCCCGTTTACTTTCACTTTCAAATTCGTGATCATGCGTACTCTGGGAGCGGTGGTGTTGAACACGCATTTTAAACTTCTGTTGTGCAACGAATCCTCCGCCACGGTCCTGACGGTCTTCTCGTCACGTGATCAGTGCTGTGTCCTATGTACAGCTTGAACAGCTCGTGTTGGATGAGCTGATGGAATTGAAGCGACTGTTATCCGTTATCTGAATTAAATCGTTTTTATTTCTATAAAAAGCAAAACTAAAGTGGAGGGACAGTACAGTAATGTAAACATAGGGTTGGCATATTCTATACTAACTTCACCCTCACACTCCATCATGACAATATGACGCGAGACAGCTTTTCACCTAAACGAGAAATCTCGTCAGAGTTTAGTCTCGCACAAGATTAATTCACAAGATCTCACCCCTATCAAATACACAAACTCCAGATGTTTACATAACATATTGATATTTCCCGGTGTGCAATTTAAAAAGTGAGACTTTACTTTGAATTGAAATGGTGTAACGAAATCTTTAATCTGGCGTTTCCAACTAGATACCAGCCTCTTTTTGCTTCTGATTTGCTAGTAAATTTTGAATGCCGTTTGGCTTGAGTTTTTTTTTTTTTTGTCAATTACCCCTATTCTTACATGCTAAATATTAAAATGTATCAGCTAAACATTTGCTTAGTCAACAAACATTCTTATAATTTACAGATTACACTGAAAGCAAAAAAAGAGAATATTTTACAGTTCAAAAGTGTAATTTTCTAAAGTCTTCTCTATAGCCTTGAGACAGGCTGTATTTCACCAGTTCACTAATACCTGGCTCCTTGTATTGCCTTTCTCCCCATAATCCAGTTGAAGAATTTGGGCCAATTAACCATTTAAAACGCATGTAGAAGCTTACAATTGCTGTTAAATGTCAGCACACTGGAATAAAGATTGATTGTTCTTGCCCATAGAAAAAAAGGAATTGTAAAACCATTCACCTAAGACCCTGACCTCTGTGCTGACCCCCATCAAAGACTCTTAAGAACTTCTCTGCTCATTCTTGATGGCCTTATCTAAATGATGTTGGAGGTCTGACCCTCTACAAACATAACTCTAAAAAAGTCTGAGTTAAAGTGATGTCTGCATTAGGAATTGTTTTTTAAAAAAAGGGGTCACTGTCAAGAAAATAGCTGCTTTTCCACCATCGGGCCAAACTGTTCTCTTTGCTTAACCATTCCATTGCGTGCACTTGTGAGGCTGATAATGGTAGGGCTGTGTATCGCCAACAATGTCACGATACGATACGCATCACAATACTAAAGTCACGATACGTATCACGATATGGATCAATTTGTAATTTGAATTTCTTTTGAGCAGAGTTTAGTAACAGTAATATCTGTTTATTGAATAACCATTGTTATAACAGTTGTGATAACTAAAAAACTATTTTGTTTTTGTCATTAAAAAAAACAATGAGTTAAATTAAATTAAAAAAATTGTCACAAAAAAAGCGTAGAATGGCTCTTCCTTTTGCTTTTAAAGTCTCTGCCTCAATAACTGAAATGACAATTATAGTAGGGATGGGTATTGACACAAATTTCACAATTCGATTTGATTCAATATCGATTATTTTGGATATATCAGGTACATTACCTGCCAAATTTTCTCAAGGAAAACTACAAATCTTTTAACTAATGTTGTAAGCTATTGGAGTCAGCATACTATAGGCTACATTAGCCTACTATAATATTGAAGGTAAAAATGACACTTAAATTACACTCAGTGATGTTTTTTTATAATAATAAAGTAATAATATTAACTTTACAATTACATAATCATATTTCTACTCCAATTCGTTTTTTTAAATATAAACATTTAAATGGTGGCTGTCATAAAAACTTGCCAGATTTATTCAAACATGCATTAAATATTGAAAGGCATTAAAAAGTATAATGAATATGTAATATGGTGCATATATTTAGCAAAATGCTCCTCTCTAGAGTAATTTTTTCTAGCTGACTAACGAGTTTACAGTATGTTCACTGGATATGGTTTTTCTGAGGTAAATGTGACGTTACATGACATTGTTTAAAAGCCGTTTTATTGGCGTCTTTCCGCGGTTGAAACACTGATTGTGACATGATACGGATTTCGGTAAGTTGTACTCTATCTTTTAACATAATTTCAGATGCTCATTCATGTTTATTTTGCGCTGTAACTGGTATTAAGGCAGAAGAGAAGATCAGTTAATTTTGAATGTCTCGCACTGCTGCTCGCGTTGCTAAAATTGGCACCACTTGACGTCACGTGATAATTGGTTACATTCAAAAGCACACAGAATCGATATGGCAGCTGCTGTATCGATACGCACATCGTCAGGAGTTCATGACGACGTATCTTTGTATCGATATTCTGAGCACAGCCCTAGATAACGGAGCTCGTTGGAATGCAATAAAAATGCGTCAGTCATTGCCTTGGTAACTCAAGAATTTACAGACATTATGAAATGTAAAGAGTGGCCGCATTATGATCAGATCTTTCTTTTAATTTCATTATTAACTTGTATTTACGTCGCTCAAATAGTGCACTTAGCCAGACACAAAGAAACTGGTAGCCAGGCAACAGATAAATTACCAATCCTGAGTGGCGACGGCACTACACGCATTCTATCAGTACGGTTCAGCGCAATTAGCCAATTCACCCTTCGCCGCAAGTTTGATTGACAGGCGATCTGACCAATCTGCCGAATCTACTGTTTTGTCCGACAAAGCAGTCAGGAGAGTTAGTAGATTAACGTCGGTGGACTTGAACTTGGAAAAACGGTGTGTACTGATGTCTTTCCGCGGTTGAAACAACATTTCTTTTAGAGTTCATTCATGTTTATTTCATGCTTATCAATGAACTAGAAGGAAGAGATAATTGGTTCACGAGCAGCTTTAATTGAAGCGCTACAGCGATCACGACACATTAAAGAGCCACAAAACGGTATTTATTGTTTAAATTTCTTTTAAAAATGATAATTTCAAAGTTGAGACTTTGTTTCATATCAAAAGTAACTTGCTCTGTCCTGTCTGTCGGCATGTTGTCAGTGACCTCTTTGCTTTGCGATGTATTTTCTCTATGTGAGAACGTGTGTGGTGTGAGAGCGCCATGGCTTGTCGGACATAGCAACAGTAACTAAAGGGGACGGGTCTTTGCGAATGGTCAATTCCGGCCCGAGAACAGTTTGCAATCATGCCGTACCAAGCTGAAGTGGAAATACAACTGGAATCGTTCCTTACCGTTCGGCCCAAAGGTGGAAAAGCGCTAATGTTTACTAAGCTGACTTTTGCTTCCCAAACATTCCTCAAACACTGAAAGAAACACTGATACTGTTTTTCATGTTTAATACTGATTGTTTAATGCTGCTTAAACGTGGTGTGACTTGATTGCCGAATCGCAGAGCTCAGGCAAAACACATGCCCATTGTTATGATCAGATGCTTTCTTAATTACTGTTTTCTCATCTTGTCATTTTTGTAGTGTGTTTATTTTTGTTATTGAGAGGACACTGCTCTCAGCAGCAAGCACAGTGTCAGAATATACGCTAACAGTATACAGCTGAAAAGGTAATTAAAACTTTTTTCACTCCCAAGCTAAAAATAAAAATAACTTTTTTGTGAGTATATTGGGGCCTCAAGTCCCCACCACTGGTGTCCCACAGGGATCGCTACTCTGCCCCTTACTTTTCTCCATCTACACAAGTCAATAGTGTCATCTAAACACGCAGTTGAGTACTGATAGCAATCAATTGTGCGTCACTCCAGCCAAATGTGTTTGCAATTGCAGAGATTATCTTTGCTTACCACTCAGACCCTGTTTACACTTGGTATTAACAAAAAACTTAATATGAATTTCCTGTGACCACATGTGTTTGGATTTCATCTCTGATTTTATATACCATGGCTAGAGCTGCATGATTAATCGCTAAAAGATCGAAATCTCGATTCAAACAACCACGCAATCTTCTGACAAAGATTCGACTATGTCTATTAAACCTTTGACAAGTACGATCACAGCGAACATTCAAATCTGCGTTGGCACTGCCGCTGACCCAAAAGAGAGCAGTTGTCATGTACAGGTATGAAACAGCTTCACAAACAGCATTTTCAAACAAACACAATCATTACAATAATTCAAATGAGCACAGAAGTACTGGAATAAAAGTTTTTAGTTGATGTCGATAGTAGCGATAAAATACAGTAAATCACATTTTTAAAAGTAACAACGCTTCAAATAAAGATTGTATTAATTTGTTACACCAGTAGGTGGCGACAAGTGACTGTTAAAAAATTATTTGTCATTGAATCATTCATTCAAGAGATGTTCAAAAACAGATTCATCCAGCAATGAAACAAGTGAAGTCTTTATGAGTGAGTCATTCAAACGGATTTGTCATTGTCTATTCAGAATTGTGATCTCTATTTTTAAAAAAAATGTGATTCTCAATTTATTCAGAAATATGCATCTCTAACCACAGGTGTGCAAAACTCAGGAATTGACTAATTGGTTCCCTTTCAGTTCATAAGTGTGAGTTTGAATGATCCAAGCCATGCAGGAAGTTGAAATGGAATCTGAATCAAAATGACAGAAAGTGGAATTTACTGATTTACAATTCAAATAAATTCTACAAGTGTTGGCATTCTGGGAAGTGTCCTTCCACTATGGTCATTAAAATAAAAGCTCATTTAAATAAGGATTATTCAATTATTTAATTAAAAATTAATAAGTACATATTTCAATATGTGACAATTTTAAACAGATCTGAAGTTAGGTGATAGATATATGGAGTAAAAGAGGCATCTAAAATATTATATTTTTTGTTTTTTTCAACACAAACAAATGTTTTTCTCCATTCTCATATATAATGTCCTAGTTGACTCCTAGCTGACCCACTCACCTTTGTGGACCACACTGAGGCAACTGTCTTCATGCTACTCAAGACAAGAACCATGAGGAAAATTCAGCCCTCCATTAAATTACTACTCTGCTA
Source organism: Gobio gobio (assembly GCF_949357685.1). Classification (NCBI taxonomy): domain Eukaryota; kingdom Metazoa; phylum Chordata; class Actinopteri; order Cypriniformes; family Gobionidae; genus Gobio; species Gobio gobio. The sequence continues at coordinate 30,803,185 of NC_137098.1, forward strand.
AGCTGTTTATTAGGTGTAGCTACACACTATAATTATTTCATGGCTAGACTCTACTGCCACTACTCAGTATCCCACCTGCATGAACCTCACATCTGCTTGGGCCCATCCAGAATGCTGTCAATCGATAAGTCTGTGCATTTTTTATATTTTCTGATATCATGCATATATTCTCTAATCATGCTATCTACAAGTGCTCCCAGTAACTGCTATAGAATTAAACGTTATATCCCTATTTTCCATATACAAGGTCACTGCTTGTTGGACAATCAGAACAGCAAAATCACAACTTACTGTATACTTTCAAAAAGTCTCAATACACACATTTTCATAACTCACCTCTACACTCAACTTGTATGAAATAATTACATATGCACCGCATTGCATCCACATTTTCCCATGCACAATTTGATGACTCAACTAAACTTAAAAAAAATGTTTTTTAAAAGGTAGACTATACTGCCACATTTTCTTCTCTTCTCCTTTCAAATAATTGCATAAATGAAGAACAAAACAGAAGCTTATATTTAAATATCCATGACTAATGTACTAATTAGATAATAGTGAGTGTCAATAGGGTAATAATGTGGTAAATGGGCGTGGCAGAGAAACAGGGTACTTTGCATATTAATTAGGAGGAGGAGTGTTTTGTCAGTTTGGTGATGAGAGAAACGAGAGATTTCACAAATCCAACAAAACATTACATTGACTTAAAATAAATAAATAAATAATGGATTCGCAACGGAAACTAACCATTGTAATCTCTTGACAATTTTAACAAGGCACACAAATAGTCTACACAAATCTTCCCAGTATCATGGCTTATAAAATACATCCAAATGTATTTGGCCATTACTAAAAACAACTTAGATTTGCAGTTAAACAACAAACAGATGATCAAATCCTAAAACACACGCGGCGATGCAGTTATATTTGTTCAGCAAGTGAGTGTTGGAGTATTTTTAATAATGATATAGCACACTTACCGCTTGTGCAGACACTGCAAACAAGACGACAGGTAACACACAACTCCTGTGAAGAGAGATAAACAAATCCATCATATGTGCTTGCGAGAAATATGTGCTTTATTTAACTCGGCTAACTAACTAAAACTGACAGTTGACTATTTAACAGCCAAGTGTCTGAATTTGTAACCACACTTTATAACATATAAATAGTTTTATACTTACCAAAGCTTCATTTTGCAAAGCTTTAAGGAAAACGCAGGTAATGTATCCTCGGCGTCTTCACAGTAAGCCTCTGTTAATGACTTCAAACCTATTCATTTGAGAATCCGGTGAGCGGTTCGTCCACTTCGGAGGACAAAAAGTGAGATAAGGATAAATGTTAACAATTCAACGAGAGATTGAAATATTAATTTGCACATACTACACGCATTTTATGAAGTTTTGCTTCTGTTTGTCCTCTGTGAATAAGAGTTCACTCACAAGAAACTCCTGCTGTCCTCGCGGCAGAGTTGATTCACGCACCGCTGCAAGTGCCTGTGCTCTGAGAAGAGGGCGGGACTTTCACCCGTCAATCACCCGCGCCTAACGCTTTCGCCGCTAAACACAATCTTATCAGTAAACAGCGTACCTCTCATGTAGGCTAAAATATCATTAAATGTATGTCTCACATAAGACTGGATATTATAAAACAAAAATGATGATGAAAATGACATGGGAACACATACATTGATCAGAGAGCAATTCAAGTGACTCCAAAACAGACATGCGTTTAGCATCAGTTTCACTGACCAGATGACCAGCTAAATGAAAAAAAAAAAAAATATATATATATATATAGTATAAAATAGAAAGGACAAGTAAAGCTTATGTAGTCTATTTCCATATATTGTGGTAAATGGGACTGCAGCAAGTAGAACTACTAGGTAAAAAGTGACCTTAAAAAGATACATATGGGATGTCTTATAGCTGCACCACTTTTGTAACAACTTCCTCGAGAAAAAAAAATACTCATTGAATATATATATATATATATATATATATATATATATATATATATATATATATATATATATATATATATATATTGTCCCAAGACATTTGTCTGTGATGAGTCCTCCGCCACAACATTGCTACCAAATCTCCATATAAATTTAAAAGAAAAGGCAGAGTGAAACATAGTTTATATTAATGGTTTATCGGATAAAGAAGGCCCCTAAGACATTTAAATGGATATTTCCATCCTTCCATGACTTAAAAGCACTTAAACTTAAAGTCTGTGAGGATCTACATGTTTGGCGGAGGGGTATGAAGTAGTGCGGTGAGCAGGTTAAGGGGATTTAGTAAAGTGACGGTTACATTATTGCGAGCGCTGCCAGCACTGGACAGCCTTGAGACTTTACAAGAATCCCCTCTCTAACTTTTGAAAAAACTTGTTGGTTTTGCAGTTAGCTTAAAGGAGGAATATGATAAGTTTAATAAGTGTCCATAGTTGTAACTGTCAATGTTAAGAGGGCAGATTCTTTGAAAATCAGAATGAACTTAAAGAGCCTCGGCGCGGTGTTAGTGGTGATCCTCACTATAAGCACAGAGGTGCAGAAGTCGGAGTCTGCGGTAAGTGCACGTTTGCTTGTTACTTCTTTTAAGTTATTATATCTTAACAAAGTTAAACGTTACCGTCGCGACTCTTTTGGAACAGTCTTATACACTTTATAAACAGAGGTTACTTTATAACATGGAACTGTTATAACAAGTGCGAATCTAGCATGTCAATTGAAACAAATATAGGCTACAATCCGCAATATTTGTTTGCATCTAGCTACTGAAAGTGAAAGTGCAGATATATGCACATGAAAATCACATTTTAATACACCAAACCGCATGCATGTCTCTTTAAAATGTTTTACCAATGTTAAACAAGAAACAATTTCAGTCACTCAAACAGGTTTTAACTTTGTTAAATTATTGTCAATATTATAGACTACCACTCTTTTATTATTGTAGATGTTGTGTTTGTTTTCTTGTTGATTCGTTTATTTTATTATAAGTAGTTTTTATTTCATTGCATGTTGGTTAACCTCAGTTGTTATGATATGATAAATATCATCTCTAAGCAGTGGTTTCTAATCTGCACCAACAATTTGTTGCACATATTTTACTGGCATAAGTGAACGAGTTGTAAATTAGATTACTGACACTGTAGTTGTATTTGCATTACCTGTGACATTATTGACAAATTAAATGCAGGTTACTTTCTCATTACAAACTTCATGTGAAAGGATGAGTAACACTTATTCTCATCTGTAAAATTTCCGTATGAACCCATTCATTGAGCACAATTTTGCTGTCTTAGCCTGTACAGCACAGAGTGATCAGTCTAACAATGTTTTGCATGTCTGTGTCTAAACCTGGTTGGATACAATATCACAAAAACAAAGATCTGGCATCATTTTGGCTGATTCATTGTCCCAATGTCAGAGTAGTCAGTAGTAGCTGGAGACAGACAGGTGAGGACATGTTTAGGGAGGGACCTGTCCTAGAGGTACAGATACACACTTATCAGGGACAGAATAGCACATTTGGTGACCTTACCACAAAACATATCATGTTCCTACATTTCCCAATGGGCATTGTTGTTCACCAGTTCTGATCTGGAGTTTGAATGTAGTTTGCACTTCCCTTTCCATGATTGGCTGTTGGATTGTTCTGATTCTCAAAAAGGAATCTGGAGCTCTTTGATATTACTCCTAAGGTTCCGCCCAATTTCTGTTTCTGAGTTTACAAGGTGAAAGGTGGCTTCTGTCATTCATAGAGGGAGGAGTTAGCTAGCCACCGGGACTGGCATTTAGACATATAGCACCGCCCATCCCCCAACAGCAAGATTGCATGACCCTTAGGTCTATTCAATAAGTGAATCTAACCAAAGCCCATTGTTCACACAACCTCTTAACCCCTCGAGTCCTTCAAAAATGCCAGTTGAGTTCATACATACCACCCCCAGTCCAACATGTCTCCAATGTTTTCCTGATGTGCTTTATTAGCAAGACAGTGTGTGGTACTGATTATTTTGGCTGATTCCAAATTTGAAACAATTGAAATGTTACACCCTTGAGGCTAGAGTTCCTTGCTTTAGGCATGTGCTCATTGATGCTGCTTTAAAGATACTGATAGTGAATCTGACATTGTTCATTGGAGAGTTATTATGCTCAGGACAGGCCTCAATGCAATTAGTTCAGAAGCATGATGGATTCCAGGGGCGTCGCTAGACCATTTTTACTGGGACACAAGCCCCAGTGAAATACCTCTGTGCCCCTGTAAAATAGTATTGATAAATCCTTGCCTGAACAACCTGAATATCATTTTCCAAGATAATATTTCATCATTAATGTCATGTGTCTGTTTCGAATCAGAACTAGCAATGCCAAATTCGCGAATGAACATAGACGTAATTTGTGAGTGGAACTGGTGGGACATGGGCTTTATGCCTGGTTCGATATTGTCCCCACCACTTTTTTGAAAAGTCTCCCGCGAGGGATGTAGGCCCTACCTAATGCAAATTAAACATATCCAGTTGTAAATAGCAGAGTATTAATTTTGTTTGTTTATTTTAAATAAGAGCCGATCTGGCGCTGGGATGTGTTGTTTTTGAAATCATGCTGAGTGTCCGTTGCCGCTGTTATCAGTGGCAAAACGTTCTCTTGTGGCTCGTACACAGCAACAGTCTTCACACACAGATGAGCGCTTCATTGCATCGCAAACGCTGTTGCGGAGACTATATTGTTTTCAGTGGAATCACAAAACAAAATGCACACAAACGTGTCCCTGCTCTTGACAATCACTAATGAACATCCTTGGTTTTCATGAGGGGAAAAAAACTATACAAGGGCGTATTTATATAGCATTGTATTAGCACTGACCACCCCACACACACACACACACACACACACACTTCTGTCCCACCCACTTTTTAAGCCACTTAAGTTAAGCCACTGCGAATGAATAACTAATGAGCAGACCCTTTTCACATTTCCGGGTTTCTCAGAGCGGAAGTCGTCATAGTTGGGTTAAATATTATAGCTGGGAATTAGAGAATACGTTAAATATTTTTTGTGTGCCCATTTGCTCAAATAGCAAAAGAAAAACACCACAATAGTGATTTCATAATTTTCAAAAAGAGGGAAAAATGGAATGAGATTGATAACGGCAGTCAAAAGAGATAAATATGTTAATTTTTACCATCACTCCCATAGACGCTGTATTAGAAACACCCTCGCAGCAGCAGTAACTTGTTTTTTGTAATTTGATTCAAAAGTAATAAAATGCAAAGTATTAGTGTTATAAATGTACATAAATATAAAAAAAAATGTAAAATACAAAAAACGTTGAAGGATTTACGATATTGATGACCGTTAAAACGCGTCATCACAGTCTGTGAAAAGGGTGTGTTGTGTTCCAAATGACACGTTATACACTATGCTCTGATACTAGTACTATGTACTATGTACTCTACGGCATAAATGTTATACGTTTATTTTGTCATCCAACATCAGAGTCTGACTGCCCCTCCCCCTTTGGAATGGAAGAAAAGGTGCCACAGTTAAGGGCATAAAGTGTCCAATATTTTTTTCAGTTAAATTTTTGGAACTTTCAGTGTGAACACACTTCTCACACTATCTATACAAAATAGATACAAAATGTCATAGAATAGTGTATAAGTAAGCAAATTGGGATGCACCTTTGATCTAATTGGTCAGACAGTTTTGCAAAAGGTCTAAAATTGTTCGCAATTCAATTTGATTCAGTTGGACAGTTCACTCACGCACTGAATCATTTGCAGCTGTTTCTCACACCGCAACAGAAAACAAAAAGAGTGCTGGATGAGGTGGATATACTGTACAGTCCATTGTAGAAAACAAAACAACTCTTTTGTCAACTCTGCAGGTAAAGACAATTTATATCCATAACAGAATCAAAAAGAGTATCAAAATATCGGGACACTTTTTGATTGGGTTGTGGTGGAGACCGCTCGTGGTAGATCTAACTAGGAGTTGTCCTTTTGAGGAGCCATTGCAGTGTGAAAGAACAGATTTTCTCCTATTTTTACAATGTCAAAGCCTTTTAACTCAAAGCAGAATGGAATTCCTGGCCAAAACTCCCACCCCTTCTATCTTTCAGTACTGGCCGCCTAGTGGTGAAATCTTGTGTCACATGACAAAGTCTTTTTTTAATGGTAGTTGAAGACAAAAATGCCCTTTGTCAGTACTTAGTAATTAATATTTCCTTATTGAGTTGATATACACATTAAATTGTAATCATCTGGGATGTTTGCAGTTTTTGTTCTTCTGGTAATGCCAGAACCTGCTTTTGGTGGTAACTTGAACCATGAAGGTCTGCTTTGAACTTCATACTTGAAGGAGTCCATACACTGTGCAGGTCAAGGTGTATGAACATGTTTGGGTGTGTGTGGCGTAGGGCATGGGCGATATGGCCAAAAACATGATCTCAATAAAATCTTTTCATATCAGTCGATATCGATAATTATCACAATAAATGTCGAAATATTTATTTCTTTCAAATTTAAAGGGTCACTTCAGTGGTTTAGCATTAGGCTTTGTATCAGTAGAAACCCGGTAGTATATTTTTGCTCCTAAGTGAAAGTTGTTGAAACCAGACTGTTAATTGTGGTTTTAATCTACTTTTTATTGTTACAATATGACAAACTTCACGTTTTGGAATTCCTTTTCCAGTCATTTTTCAAAATACATTTCTTAGTAGACAAAAAAGAATGTCTTAGTTTCTGCATGTTCTAATGGGTGATATTGTTTCTAGTTTTAGGTTTTTGTTGCCTGACTTTGGCATATATCAGTTTGCAATGCAGGCTGTATGATCTTACCAGTGCTGTTGCCTTGCTCTCTCCTATTGCGGTCTTTGATTTTGAAATTAGCTGATGATTAATAAAATGCAGCTCGGTGACGTTAACTCCATTATTCTGACATTATTCAAACACCACTGTATCATTAAAAAAAAAATGTAAACCTTTAACCATTTTTAAAACATCTATAAACATTACATAGATAGACGGACCAGATATTCCTAACACTTTGGGAATACTTAAGGGTTACTAGTTGGTTTGTAAACTGTCTATAAACATTATCTAGATGGTTATTATAAAGTTGCAACAGATGACTATAATACCTTGATAAATAGTTAATAAACAGTACCAGTAAAACATGTGGGTTGTCCTGATACTGTACTTCAAAATGTAACAGTGTAAAAATTGCCACAGAATAAAGTAATTGTTCAAGATCCATTGGTAACTTATAAAAATAATGTCATATTTGCAAACTGTCACTACCGTATATACACACTACGACACTAGCACACTAAGATAAGCTATGAAAAAAATAATGTTCCTCTGCCTCTTTCTGGTTAAATAATGTTTATAATAATAGTTAGTATAGCATGCTATGCCACTTTCATCAAAACATATTACAAAGCTATAGCAATCTCATGTAATTTCGTCTGTTCGAAAAAAAAAAGTTGCTCTAACTGTTCGTTACAAGCAGCATTTGCCGTCAGGCAGGTAACGATAGCTAACATAAACATATTTTTGCTAGCCTACCTGCTGCAAACTTACACCATTTTTGTACAAGACAAGTAGAGCTATTTTATCCAGTGTAATTTATCACATACCACTATCTTGTTTTTTTTCTTATCCTCCTCTTCCTTTCTCTATTTTCTTTTCTGGCTTCCTGAAGCATAAAATTCCGCTTCAAATCCGAGGTTGTTTTGTATTTTGCCGCAGCAGAGATCGCGTGGTTGGCTGGCTGCTGTCAGCGACTACTGAGAGGGGGCCTTTTAAGGGGGATCCCGATAACAGTGTCATTGCACTTTACTGCATTGACTATCAATGGGGCGCTCACACAGTTTGTCGTTTCATTTTATTCTTAACCTGTCGGTGTCTTGGGGCCCCAGGCCAGCTCGGGGCCCCAAGCAATTGCTTGGTTTGCCTGCCTTGTCGCGACGGGCCTGGCGACAACGCACATACGTGCCAAATGACGGCAGAAAAGCGTCAGTACATTATAATCGGTTATGGTCTATTATTGAACCGATACCGAATCGTCCTCGTCTGCATCGCGATGCATCGAAGAAACGATTAATTTCGACACCCCTAGTGTGTGTGTGTGTGTGAACATAGACGCGTGTGTGTGTGTGTGTGTGTGTGTGAATGAGCGCACTTTTTACATGCCAGGATATATATATATCTGCTTGTATATACATACAAGGGGTATGTACAACTTAAGGCTGTACGATTAATTGAAAAATAATCGAAACCGAAATTCAGAACCTCTAACCGACGTATTTTTCCCATGTCGGTTATTTCGGTTTTAGTCACATGACTCCGCCCCGTCAGTCACATCAAGTGCAGTTTGCAGGCACACAGAGAGATGCAGGAGCAGTTATCTATGTTTATAGATGCCCAGAATCACTATAGTAACTGCATGTTTTACACAGTTTATACAGGTAAGTTAATTGCCGTTCTTCTTATAGCCTACGCGCTGCCACACACACACACACACACACACACACAGACGGCGCGCGCTGTCACTTTCGTCCTCATAAAGTTTGTCAAGTAAATGCGTTTAAAGCTTGCCAGTTTGAACATTTAAAGTGATTTTAGACCATCAGATGTGTATTATGTTGAACTAATGCCTGATGTGTCAAACAAACACTCAGACAGAAGCTCGCACATCACGTGAAGATCGCGCGCAGAGACGCAGTGTCAACGCTGTCCTGTGACTAAAGTAAAGTCACTAAAGTAGCTTAGAAACTCAACCGTTATAGGCATATATTTTAATACCTTTGAAGGAAGTACAAACCACAGCTTCATTATGAATAGAAACAGTATGAGTAATTAACACACACAATCACTCTCTCATTAATGCATTCAAATAAATGTAATGTAGGCCTACTGTGTTAATTTATCTGTATCTGAAATCTGCCCAATAGACAATAACTGCTGAAAGTGAACCGTTTCCTTCAAGTATTTTAAAAGAAATGCATTTTTTCATTAGAAAAAAAAATTCCACCTTTAATTGTAGAAAATATTTACAGTACAGACCTTATCAGGAACTTACTCAAAAACCTTATGAGGGCAAAAAATGGAAAGCAAAACAAGAAGCATAAGAATCGTTCATTAATCGTAATCGAGGTAAAATGTTCAATTAATCGAAGTTTTTATGTTTGGTCAAATCGTTATAGCCCTAGTCAAACTCAAACATTCACAGCCATAACATCGATTAAGAGCAGAGATATCCACCCAGAGTGCCCGGTCTTTGCTGCAGTCTCATGCCAAGATATGGGGACCAAGGTGGGGGTTGGCAGCTCGTGATAGTTCTTTCTCTCCTGGAGGACAAGCAAATTCCAGTCTTATCTCACCTGCAGGAGAGAGAGAGGGTCACAAGATGTACACAAGCAGCCATGCAAGAAACCTTTTTCAAAACCCACAAGCGCTTGTAATGCTCACTGAGACAGATCATTAAAAAAAACAGTAAAAAACAGTAAACTGAGTCTTTATTGGATTTCTATAGTTAAGATTTCTCGAGTTAAGAGGGCAGTATCAAGATTGTTTTTAAGTGTCTGAATGCATGTAGAGAGGGGATGACCTGTAAGACTCGCCTGGTGCATGTTTATTACTTCATGCCCAGGCTCTCTTTAATATCTCCTGATACAGTTCTCAGTTATATTTCAGTTGACTTTGCAACAGATGTTTCTCCAGAATGTTTTAGGAGAAATAAAATAGTCGTCGTATGGTAAGCATACAGAAAATATGGATAGCATAGCTCAGATAATTTGAGTTTGGAAAATTATTTGGTAGATACTTTTAGCACAGTTTAAGATATTAAGTGTGTTTGCATGCACTTTAAAAGTTCAGTTCCACTCTTAATTTGTTATAATAACAATAATAATTTGTTAAACACATTACATTTTTTAAATTATTTCAAATTACTTTTTGAAACATATGTAAACATGTAAGCAAACATGTAATTGGCAATGCTTTAGTCCAACTGAACCTTGCAGATTTTGTGACATTGATCTAATGGACCTACACTACCGTTTTCAACATTGATAATAACATTGATTGATAAGACATTGTATGAATCTCAAGAGAAGAAACATCAGGGGATGTTTTCTAAAAAGAAACATTAGGGAAGTTTGGAGACTTTGCTCTCCAGGAAAACTTTGCAAAGATATTGCAAAGATCTAATTTGTGATATTTATGTTTAAAACATAGCGGCACATATTAACATGCGATCTTAACTGCTACTGTATAACTATTGCCAGTTGAAGGCCTAGTAAGTAGTATATTAAATGGTATGTGTGTGCTGTTGGGGGATTATATTTACAATGTGGTGTGAAAGAGATGCAAATACCATTTAGAATTAGCGGGACAGTGATTCTCCTCTCACACCCAATCTCTGCTTCCCCTACTGCTCCATCCCCACAGTGGTTAAACCCTAAGTAAACTGACAAATAGGGTCTTTTTTAGGTGGTGGTTCATTTACACCACACATACAAACACATGCACACACTTTGTGTTTGTTGAAGACACAGAGAGGTCAACAAACTGTGAAAGTACGGTGAGAGAGAAGTATATGCTGTATATCTGTTCATCTCAGTCTGAGACTGAGGCTGAGGCACAGGTATGTTGTAGTTGCGTCAGAGTATGAATGGGAGTGACTGAGATTGTCATCTTTCGCGGGTTGGTACATTACAGCAAGCAACAACCAACAGTGAAAATCTAAGTTCTAAGAGCTGAGAATTTAGATTTCATCATTTTAGGTTTAATACTCTTTCATCACATTTATAAATGTATGCAAGCATGCTAGTCATCTCTCTGTCTCAGTGGTTCTTCTTAATCGATGAGTCAGAAGTAAAAAAAATTGTCCATAATAACTGTCCAAACATTCTATATAAGAGGAGAGCAGAAGTTCTGAAATTGTTTTATTTTAGGACCCACAATATAATATAATATAAAATAATATAATTGCTGTAAAAACACTTTTTTTAACCTTCCTGAAGTAGCTATGCTAATGTCTCCCCACATCCTTTGGCTGGCTTTACAGTTTGGCTGACTTTCCAGCTCTGCGAAGTGAGCGAGTGGCCGACTGAGGATGGTGTATCCTATGATCCTTCCGTGTGCTTCTCTTTTGGAGGCCAATGGGTGCGACACGCATGAAAATATTAGTCCTGTCAAATCGATTAATCGCATCCAAAATAGAAGTTTGTGTTTACATAGTATGTGTGTATGTGCTGTGTATAATTATTATGTATATATAAATACACACACATGCATGTATATATTTCTTAAATATATACATGCATGTGTGTATTTAAATATAATTATACACAGTACACACACACACATATATATATATATATATATATATATATATATATATATATATATATATATATATGTTATTTTGGATGTGATTAATTGTGATTGATCGATTTGACAGCACTAGAAGATATGTATTACAATATAAAAATATATATACAAACTTTACAAATCTTAGGTGCGATTAATCGCGAATCATTACAGAAAAAATTGTGATTCATTTTTTTATCAATTGACGGTACATATATATTTATAATATATACTAAATATATTATAAATACAATATAATATAATATTGTGTTTTTAAGGACATTTTTGTTTACTGTTGTTGTACAATACCCATTTTTGGTACTGTGTTGGGTTGCCATTTAAAGGAATAGTTCACCCAAAAATAAAGATTCTGTGATTATTTAATTTACTCACCCCTTATTTAGTTCTATATGATTTTTCTCTCTTCTATGGAAGATATAGTGAAGATATTTTGATTGGATCTTTTTTCCATATAATGCAATTCAGTGGTCACCAAAACTGCTTTGTGACTTCAACATACTTCAAAATATCTTTTGTGTAATGCAAAAGAAAGAAAGTAATACAGGTTTGGAATGTTTGAACGTTCCCTTTTTTGTAAAAGATAATATAAGATGGTAAGGAAACCTTCAGAGGAATATTTTGACAGTAAGTACGTAAGTGTTTTATTAACTTCCGAGCGTGATGTTATATGCCAGATGTAAACCTGCCCCATCAGAGTGACATCAGCCAAGTCTGAAGTAGAAAACTTGCTCAAGCCCATACCTGTGTTTCGATCCTCTTGAACATTTGCCAACTCCCAGTGCCCAACATTCAGGCTGCTATCCTGCATTCCTCGTTTAGCAGGATAAAGTCCACATTTATATCATTCTTTTAGCAAAAATGTAAGGACTACATGATGTGACCTGATGTTTTATGTGCTTCTAGTTTTTGTGGTGACTTTGTTTTACATCAATTTTTACTTGGCTTTGCAAAAAAAAGTACCATGGATATGTTAGCAAATGTGTATCTCTGGAAGTGTTTGAGGCATGTCTGCTCCGGTACAGTGAAGTGATCTAAAATCAGAAACGCAATAACAAACATAAGGGATATCTGATTCAATGTTCAAAGACTATACAAACAGGAAACAAACATGGAGCAGACAGGAGAGGTGGTACGGTACATTCCTGATGGATTTGACAGCAGTGTTGCCGCCTACTTGTGCAAAGTACAAATAACTGTTGGTAGAGCTGCATGATTCTGGATAAATTGAGAATCACAATTTATTGTTAAATAGAGATCACGATTCTCCCCCGATTCTGAACAGACAATTAAACAAAATAACATGTTATCTACTAGAGGTTCTGAATTTTTTTTTTATCAGTTTGCATAAATTATTAAAAGACTCACTCATAAATACTTGAATGAATCAGCGTTTTTGAATGAAGGATTCAATGACAAATACATAGGCTGTGTTCAAAATCGCCCCCTATACCCTCATACCCTACATTACTCTACTAATAAAGTCCACTTGAAGGAGTGAATGAAAATGAGTTAGTGAATTCGGACACTAATTGTGGGCGCCATCGTCCGGTGAGACAGGTATTCATTCGGAGCAACCGTCATGGTGTTTTATGGGTTAGGGTTAGCAACCGTCATGGTGTATTCCGGGTAATTTCGGTGGAAACGGGGCTTATAGCTGTTGAGCATATATAAGTTGTACACTCGTTATTGAGGTGCATTGTAGGATTGAATGAGTGTACTCGATAACGTCCACCATGGTTTCGGACACCACTACAAACGGCTGTCCCCTCAAATAGCGCCCTATTTAATGGTATTTAAGGGGGCTATTTCGGACTGCCATATATTTAACTGTCACTTGTCGCCACCTAGCAGCATAACGATGTAATCGATAAAATCGTTATTTAAAGCGAGTCACTTTCAAAAGGTGTTTTACGCTGTTTCTCAATTCCAAGAACGCAAAGAAAGGACTTCTCGTGGAGACCGGTCTTGCCAGGCAACCTTGAAAGAACGAGCTCAGACGGATGCGAGGACAGAGAACGCATCCGTGTGACAGTTGAGATGTGCGGTGATCTTGTTACTCAGCTGACCATCCCAGCATATTTAGTATACAAGTAGGGGATAATGCACAATAAATACAACATAACATCACAAACAAAATAACAAATATCACAACCTTAAAACATTTATTTTCATATTATTTTATATTGTTTTATTTTACTGCGTGTATTTGTGAAAACGAGTATGTACATTTAAAGGGGTCATGAACTGGCTTTTTTATATATATGTACTGTTGTCTGAGGCCAACTTATGACGTTCACGTGGTTTTTCACATTCAAAAACATCATAATGAATAAGTAAAAGGCTATTTTCTACCCTGGTTTTGAGGCTCTCTCAAGACATGCTAGGTTTTGATGGGGGCGTGCCGTGCCGCACTGAAGACTTGGAAGTAAATGGCTAGGATTGGCTAAGCTTTGCATATTTAATGAGCTTCAGCTCCCCTCAGTTCATGTGGGGATTGTTTTGAAAGCGTCTGGGGAAACGCTCACAGGACTCGCGAAATGGCTTTATCAAACAAACACAATGATTCATCTCTCATCCACCCGCGATTGATTGGATTGTTATTTATTTATTACTTGGCCGGAACGATCGGTGAATAACCACGACCCGTACACACACACGCGCGCAATAAATGAATGTTATTTCACTTTTTAAGATAGCCCGTCGGCAGGCTGGGCTAACGTTTTGGTAGAACGTTTTCGTCTGAAAAACACTTAGGCCCACATAGGTTGGGCTTTGTGAGCCCGGGCCCATAACGTTACAAGTAGAGATGTTCCGATTCCGATACTAGTATTGGAAATATAACCGATACCACAACAAATTCTGGCATCGGTATCGGCGAGTACTTGAACCCATGTACCGATCCGATACCATTAGACCTAGTTATGACCGTGAGCTTTGCCTAACCACTGCGCGGTTCTTCTTCGCTGCTGAAATGAAAACGCGTTAGCAGTATGTCCGCTGTTTAGCAGTATTTTGCATGATATTTAGTCTCTGTGTGGATGGCGGGCGCCCGAGCGCACTCACACGCTCGTGACACTCGCTTTGTAATCTCTGCCGTGTGTCACTATCAAGCGGCAAACACCCCAAGTTTTTCTACGTCCAAATTTTATTTTTTTACAGCCTATGGTCACTATATGAGGACATAAACTGTCACTTCATGAGAATTTACCATTTCATTTGAGAAAACTGTCATATAAGGAACACAGACACTAAATATCTTCACGGCAACCCGTCAAAAATAAAAGTTCGAAAAGCCCAAAAATATTGGGCTACTGTTGTACAGTAGATTTAGCTACGTCTCTACTAATAATAATAATGCCTAGATGGTTGCTTATTTTTCACTTGTTTTGTTTTTTAAACAGTTATATTCTAAAACGAATACCTTTTTCAGTTTGCAGTGTTAGATTTGTAGCTGCATTTGAAGTTATTTTTCGTTTAAGAAAAATAAATAATATTACTGTCAAATGCATGTCAGATAATACAAATACTGTAATAAATACAGTAGTTCCCCATGTATTTGTTCATGTTTTATTAAGGGATAAGTAACGCTGTACCGATTCTTTCCGAAAACAGCCGAGCTCGTGGAGGCGGGCAGTGGGCGGAGATAAAGAGTCATGAGCGCACACACAAAATACATCATCACATTGTCCCTGGATAACTTTCGATTCACTATACGTTCGTGTTGTTTACATTATATCAGTGTTTCCCACAGATTAGAAACCAATTTGTGGTGGTGGGCAGGTGGGGGCATGGGATGGTGAGGGGGGTGATTGGCACAAATATCGATTTTGATCTTGATTCAGTATCAATTCATATGTATATAGCCTATTGTACATATAAGGAAAAATAAGTTTGTCTTTTTAGCACTATTTTAAACTTTTCTTGGGTTCAATTATATTTGCTTGCATTCATTAATATTCACTTGTGTCTGCTTATATAAGTATCATTAAAACTATTAGGATGTAAGTTATTAGAAATCTAGTGTTTGATCATGTCTAAATATGTATTAAAATGCAAAACCTACAAATATGTAAGAAATTTTAGCAACCAGACTAGATACACGTATATTTATTAAAGAGCCATACAAGCACCTAGGTAAACCATGGCTTTAGAAATTAAATGTTTTTTTTTCCAGCCACAAAATGACTAATTTGCCTCTTTGCATTGGAATTCTCTATTTTAACCTTAATTGCTACACTAATTGTAATATAAATAATAAAAAATATTTTAAGTGGTCATTAATGGACCAAAATCATTGCACAAATAGTAGGCCTATTTAGTACCAAAAGATATCCTCAAAATATTCAATAAATATTATTAAACTAAAATATAGAACATTTATGTAATTGAAAAATAGTTAAGGTATATGGTCACATTTGACGATCAATGAGTATAAGTGTGACGGTAACGACTACCTGAGCGCTAAATACAAGAAAAACATTAACATTGTTTAACAATGTTGCGTCTCCATCACTCTCCATAATAAAATGATCCTGTAAATATGGTTTACGTTATAATGAATAACGACGCGCAATATATGGTGGCTGGTGTTGATTCTGTGGCGCACCGCCACAAATTAGTCTATGTGTGGGAAACACTCACTGTAAAAAAAAATTGGGCGGAAAAATTGTGTAAATTGATCATTACATATTGGCCCAATAAATGACTTCCAAATAATTATCGCCATGCAAAAAGATGCATTGTACTAATCATAGCTTAAGGTCTTCACTCAAAATTAAAATTGTATATTCACCGAACATATTTAATTGTGCTCAGTCAATCTATGAATTCAAAGTGAAAAATCCATGTTGGCTGAACAAGTCCTACGTCCGAAAAACGGTATACGCATGCGCAAAATGCACTTGAAGAAAACCGTTCCTGTGGAGATTTCAAATGCGGAGAAGCGGGAGCGGCAGCGCAAGCGGAGCCGAACCAGCAGGTGCTGAAGACCGAAACAGACATTCCCAAGAGAATAGAGATATTCATCTCACAAAGACGTTGGTGAGTATTTAGCACTGAAATTATTCTCCAGAGTTTTGCTTTATGACCGGGTATGAAGTTTAAAATACATTTTGTAGAATCACGAGTTCATGCATTCATTGTTTTCATGAGTGTGTTCTCGTTTACCACATAATTATCTAATGGTAGCCTGTAGCCAATAGTTTTATTTTCCTCATATCTTATATGTCTAAAACAATAGGTAATAAGGACATTAAGTCATTTGTGTGATATATGCGGCATGTGACTGTTGAACACGGTGCGTTTGGCGTCGGCCTCTTTCAGGGCTTAAGTTATTGCCTTTTAATATCAAACACGTCAAGCTCGTGATTTTCTGATGTCCATTCATTCGTCTCATCCTCATTATATAATGAAGAAACTTCTGTTCTGTCTCTTGCCAGATGTGATGCAGGGGAGCTTTGTCATTAATGTTAGTTTTTATTTTTATTTGCAGGTTTTTAGCCTGCAGTGCCGCGTTTTCTTCACCACATTATACATCCTGTTATGCAGAAGACTGTATTCAGAGTTTTTCCTTATTGAAAATAAGGTATTTTCACCCAAATATCCTGTGTTGGAATTTACTTGTTAATAAAGTAATGGGATAAAATGTCAACCCTGTTGTCTGTTTCTGTATTTTGCTTAATATATTTATGTTTTAGTCATTTTTGTCTTTTGGGACAGTGAGAAATAAACAAATTGTTACTACAATTTAAAATATTCAATTGGACCAACCACACAGTTTCACTGTAAAACATTTCTCCAATTCAAAATTTTCTAGTGACTGATCACATCTATGTTTTAGTTGGCCAAATTGAAAAATTTAGATGTGATCGGTTCACTAGAAAATTTTAAATTGGAGAGGTCTGACATTTTTTACAGTGTTGGTAAATTAAATTTTTCCATTGGCTCAACATATTATTTCTAATTGAGCCCATGTTAGCAGACTGTTGCCACAATGGATAAAATTCAATTCACAGAAATTCAATTTGGCCAATTGAAAACTTTAGATGTGACCAGTCACTAGAAAATTTTGAGTTGGGAAGATTATAATTTTTTTCCATTGGCTCAACATATTATTTCTAATTGAGCCCATGTTAACAGGCTCTTGCCACAATTGATAAAATTACATTTACAGAATTTCACTTGGGCCAATTGAAAACTTTAGATGTGACCAGTCACTAGAAAATTTTGAGTTGGGAAGATTATAATTTGTTTACAGTGCTGTTATATGCACTTACGTGCCAAAAAAACAGACATTTGATGCCGTTTCACTCACAGAGTGCAGTTTCGAGGATTTTTTTCAGAAATAAAATGCATAATTCTCTCGTCTCAGGGGGATATGAGGGGGGAAAGTACCATAATTCCAATATACTACCGGGTTTCTACTGATACAAAACTTAATGCTAAATCACTGAAGTAACCCTTTAAAGAGAAATGTATCCATTCCTTATCAAAAGTTGACACACTATTGAAATCTGTCTAAATGAGCAACAGTGTTATTTACGAGTAAAGAAGCATTTCATCCAGGCCATTAAGGTGGGAGTGAGACAGTCTGTGCGAGACAGACATTGTAATATCTAGCCTGCTTTAAAACAAGGTTGTAATTATATAGCTTTTGTCAGATAGAGATGTGTGTGCATGTTTCTTCAATGTCTTTTTGAACAATTGAGCGAGAATGGATCTTGTTTCAACACGAATTAGTCTCACATCTTTAGAGAGCCAGAGTCATGTGCTCTTTCCCTAAACAGCAAACCTATTTACTTTCCATGTAATACACACCCTTGCTTTTCAGCCCTTTGGTCTTTCTCATCTCCCCATTTTCTTTGCCTCGATTTCACTCCCATCTGCTTCTGCTATTAGCGGTGAATGGAGGCAGTAGTGGCTCCCCTGTGTAACTCCGGGCAGCCACTGTGTGCATGTACATGTAAAGAACAGCTAATGTCTTCTCTGTTTCCAGTAAACAGTAAATCAGATGATGCTTTAGATCACAAAATCATATCTGTTTTAGGAAATTAAAATATTACCTTTGTTGTCTTCTAGATTTACAGTTCATGGGATTATCATCTGCGTGCTGAACATGCATTGTTTTGTTTTGATTTTGTGGATGTGGATATTTCCAAGTCATTGCAGAGTAGAGAGATGTAGAGTGCACACATTTACTGCAATATTTAATCATGTTTTCCTTGGCCCATCAATGTTTTTCCAACAATGATCTCTGGCATCCGTGGCATTTCATCATCTATCCTCCTCTTGCCTTGTAACAACACAGGATTTTTTTAGAAGACTTTGTCATGGAAGAGAAACAATAATCATCAAAACAAAATAGTATTAGGATTAAGTTGAAAATATCCTCTTTTAAAATTGCCCGAAATTATAAGCTATGTGTATGGCCTCAGACTGCTTTATGACAAAAACTTCAAAAGTGAATAAATTTGAGCCCTGCAGTTTTAGATTCATATGCAAGCTGGGTATGGCATGCAGGTTTGAACACGCTCTGTGGGGGATAGAATTAGATCTCCAGATTATAGTTCAGGTGAGAACTTGTCTTACGATCATTGGAGTGCCAGCCCACGTCCAGTACTTCTCTGCTGTGATCCCCACTCTGCGAACGTCACTGTAATTTTTGTTTTTCTTTTTATAGTTACTCTGATATTACAAATGAAAGCTGATTCCAAGAGAGGAGCTGTTTATATAGCAGTCTAGAACTGTTGACCCTTATACATCAGGACTATGTATCTAGTTCTAGCTTCCTCTAGTGGTGAAGGGAGGGACTCCGTGTTTCATGAGTCCAGCTGCTGTTGCATAAACGGCTTTATACTGATCTGCAAATATTTAGAGAGAATGCTGTTTGTACCAAAATCACATTCGGTGCACCTGGACATGTTCACATAGTCGAGTTTCAAACAAGTGCAGATTAGATTGAAAGTTTCTCTAAATATTGTACCTTCTCAGACATTTGTACTGCTTGCTTGATAGGACAAATATGCTGATTTCACTTTCTCTTGGGAAATGCGTGTATTTTGAGAATTCGATAAGAGTTTTATCAACTGGGTTAGTGACTTGGACACAGATGTCCAGCAATTCATAGAAAGTAGACGTGTAACGATACCCTCATGTCACGATTCGATACATATCACGATACTGAACTCACAATACAATATTATTGCCATACTCAAAGACATATGATAAAAGATTAAATGTACTGTTGTTGATACATTTGGTGTTACATTGGGGTGGAAATGAAATGGCTTGGATTTGGTGCTGGTAACCCAATGCACCAGAAGAATACAAATATTCATGATTCTGAAGATGAAAGTGCAGAATTAGATGAATATGCTTTCACTCTGTCACTGCTAGATATATTTAAAATAATGTAGGCCACTTTTTACTGGAAACATAAGACATTTGGCATTATCAGGAGTCAGAACCCACAAATATTTCCCCATTGCATTATTATACATTATATTCAACTTTCTATATAGTAGTTATGTTGTACAGACAGTAAAACTCTTTAAAGCTCACACAGTCATTTTCATTTTGGGTGAACTATACACAATATATATTGTCACTATCCACAATAAATATTGTTACATTTATTTATTGCGATATATTGTTACACCCCTAATAGAAAGTCAGAACGTGTTAAAGGATAGTTCACCGCAAAATTAAAAATGTACATTTACCCCAAGTTGCTCCAAACCTGTATGTTCCTGTTTCTTTGTTTTGCTGTTTTGAAGAATATGGGTAACATATCACAGTTGTTGGTCCCCGTTGACTTCAGTATGGAGAGAAAACACTAACATGGAACGGTTTGGGTACCCACATTCTTCAAAATATCTTCTTTTGTGTTCAGCAGAAAAAGAAATTGATGAGTAAATGATGACAGAACTTTCATTTTTGGGTGAACTTTCGCTTTAATGTCAGATTTCAGTAATGTGTGTTTTAGATGTAAACACTACATTGATGCTTGTGAATGTGGACTAGATGACAAACATCCTCATTTTGAATTCAGTAACCAAAACGTATTTTGGTTGAAACATTCCAGATTAGGTGTTGGAGTAATGACCTCGACTCAAGAGCCTCCCCTGCTGTCTGAGAACCTTCCAGAGCCATACTTACAGTCCCACGGTCTCACTATCAGTGTGTGAGAGATGTCTTTATCGTGTACTGTTTTGATTTTAGCCCACCACAGAAGGGGCGCACAATGCAGATGTAATTTGCGTGCAATGATAAGATATGGTGTTGTTCCTTGTGGAGATAACCTGCTTGTATAGACTGACCCACCAGTAGTGTATTTTTTTTATGGCAGATACTAATACGTAATATTAAGTGTCTGATAACTGCAGAACATATTCTTAATTATTTGTATTCTTTTTTTTTTACTAATAATTCAATAATTAAACAACAAAAATACAGCATATAATATTATTATTATTATTATCAATATTTGAGAATAAAATGCTAAATGCATTTATCAAGCATTCATGTTATACATCTTACTTCATCTTACCTAATTTTAAACAGCATTTACATAAAAAAACAATAATTTAATTAATACTACTAATAATATTATTTATTCATTATTATTATTTATGTCTGCGTTAACACAGCAATGGAATTACGTTTACACTTTAGTTTAGGGTCCAATTCTCACTATTAACTAGTTGTTTATTAGCATGCATATTACTTGGATATTAGCAGTATATTAGGTCTTATAAAGCACATATTAATGTCTTATTCTGCATGACCATATTCTACATTCCTATTCCTACCCAATATCTAAACGTAACAACTAACTTACTAACTATTAATAAGCATTAATTAGGAGTTTATTGAGGCAAAAATTGTAGTTAATAGTGAGAATTGGACCCCAATCTAAAGTGTGACTGAAATTACTTGTGAAAACTGTTGTTTCCTATTGAATGCACTGTGGTGTAATGTTGGAGGCTATTTATCATTTGTTTATTGGTTCACTGCTCTTCAAAAGTTTGGGGTTGGTAAGATTTTTTTTTACTGTTCTTGAGAAAAGGCTCTTATGCTCACCAAGGCTGCATTTATTTGATAAAAAATACAGTAAAAACTGTAAAATTGTATTATAATTAATATAATTACTATTTGAATAGAATATATTTTTAAATGTAATTTATTCCTGTGATGCAAAGCTGACTTTTCAGCAGCCATTATTCCAGTCTTAGTTTCACATGATCCTTCAGAAACATACTAATATGCTGATTTGCTGCTTTAGAAACACTTCATTTGTCCCAGGAATTTTTTTCACGTAGACCAGTTGCTGTCTGTGTTTCCATCGCGGTCTAAAGTGTCATGAAGATTAGGCAAAGCAAGCCTGAACCTCGTCGTCGACCCCATCGGCCGTATTTTTTAAACTCCATTGTTGATTTGAATAGCAAACAACTCTTAATGTACGCACTACAAAAGACTTTTAAAAATGGTGGTTGAAATAAAATACTGCGTGTGGAGTCAACCAATCAAAATGCTGCGTGACCTAATCAGCATGTTCAGCGCCCAAGTCCCACCCCCGAAAGTTCCTGAACTTTGAAAAAGTACTACCTCACGATCAGGGACTTTCTGAGGGTAACCCAATGCACATGACAATTTTGATACCAGAATAAAAATATTCATGATTCTGAAGCTGAAAATGCAGAATTAGATGAATATGCTTGCACTCTGTCACTGCTAGATATATTTTAAATAATGTAGGCCACTTTTTACTGGAAACATAAGACATGTGGCATTATCAGGCAGGACCCACAAATATTTCCATTAATTATTATGCATTATATTCAATTTTCTATATAGTAGTTATGTTTTACCCAATACCCAGTAAATTTTTTTACCCAGTACTTCATTTAGACCCTGTTCCCTGTGGTCGAAACACGGCGAGTACCACCCCAAAGTCCCTAGCTCCTGGGGAAAGTTCCTGCAGTGGAAACAGGGCTCTACTAAGCATGAAAGTTTGACTATCTGTAAAAATATACGGGTCAAAACGATTGGTATATCTGTAACTTGTGGGTTATCCTTGCAGTCCTGGGAACAGGCTTCATTTGAATGTTTGTTGTCATTTTCTGTGTTTGGCATTAAGACTGTCTTTTGAGATTATACTTAGCTAAACATTTGACCCCCTTGCACGTTTTCCCTCACCTGCCGCCCCCACACAATCCACTCAGCTTCAACTGGTTTATTAGTAGAGGTTGAAGGTCATTCTTTTCTTAACTCCACAGGAATAGGAATAAAAGAATTCCAGGGATGAACCAATGCAGGACAGGACATCAGAGAGAGGTGCTTTCTGGTCCATTACATTTGAAAGAGTTATACCCTAAAACATGTTTAAGAAGAGATTCTTATGGACCTTGAAGTCAAGAAAATCCAGCAGTGACTGGAAAAGGAATGCAGTGAAATCTGTTATTCTTACTGTTATTGCTGAATGGTGCCTGGAGGGAAAAAAATTGTTTCAGTGTGTCTATGTTAAACACTGTGAGAACCGTGAGCAAAATGGATTTGTCACACTGCAGGACCATTTCAATGAATTGAACGCTAAAAGGTGATTCAAAATGTCACAGCACCTAAAATGCACACTTCACTTATTTAGTTTCAACCTACAATATTTAGGTTTAAAAAAAAAACTTGTGTAAGAGAACACATTTGATCTGTGTGTGTGTGTGTGTGTGTGTGTGTGTGTGTGTGTGCGTGCGTGCGTGCGTGCGTGCGTGTTTGTGTGTCATTGTTCATGTTTTTCTATCCCGGTGGGTACTTCAACCTGAATGCACACTGACTCATGGGGACTAAATTGTTAAAAGCTTATAACAATAACAAGCTTGGACAGCAGCAATATCACCCTGTAGCCCAAGACTGGTTTCCCACTGAAGCTAAGCAGGTTGAGGGTTGAGCCTGGTCAGTACCTTGATGGGAGACAGTATTCTGAGAATACTAGGTTGCTGTTGAAAGAGGTGTTAATGAGGCCAGCAGAGGGTGCAGTATATCTGTGTGGGTCCTAACACCCCAGTATAGTGATGGGGACGCTATACTGTAACCAAGGCCGAAACCATGTCTTGAACCAATTTATTTTTTAAATAAAGCATAAAGAAACAGAACAGTGAACGAAATTCTAGTTGGGAAATAATCCTTTTGGGACTATTTGCAAACAATATCTGGTGGTAGAATTTTTGTAAACCACATCAAAGATTCCGGGTTCTATTCCGCCCTCTTGTCCCCCTCAATGTCTATGGTGGTTACGGCCCTGACTGTAGAAGCACCGTCCTTCGGATGAGAACCGAGGTCCTGACTCTGTGGTCATCAAAAATCCCAGGATGTCCTTCGGGAAAAGAGAAGGGGTGTTACCCTGGCTCCCAGATGGATGCTGCACATTGGTGGTGGTTGAGGAGATCCCACCCTCTATATGTAAAGCGCTTTGAGTATCTAGAAAAGCGCTATATAAATTAAACAAATTATAATAAAATTATAAATCATACAGAATTCGTTTTTTTGAAAATGTAAAAATGCTGAAAGTGTGATGGGTAGGTTTAGGGGTAAGGTTAGTGTTAGTGTAATGGGATAGAAAATACAGTTTGTACAGTATAAAAAACATTATTTCTATGGACAGTCCCCACAAAGATAGCGAACCAGACACCTAAAATGCACACTTTACCTATTTAGTTTCAACCTTCAATATTTATAAAAAAAAAAAAATAGATAAAAAAAAGAAAAATAGTGTAAGAGAACACACATGTGTGTTTGTGGTTCAGGTAAACCCTACATTATGGGGAATATATGATGGCAATATATAAAATCCTTGACCTTTTCGGGACATTTTTTGGTCCCCATGAGTAAAACTGCTTATAAATCATAAGTGATGTTTTTTGAAAATGTAAAAATGCTTTAATGTTTCTGTGATGAGTAGGTTTAGGGTTAGGGGATAGAATATATAGGTTATACAGTATAAAAAGCATTATCTCTATGGAAAGCCCCATAAAACATGAAAACCCAACACTTGCCCTCTTGCTGAAAACGTTGACAGTTGATCAAATTTTTCATAAATGTACTTGCTGACTATAAATAGTTCTGATTAAATCAGCATAACTGGCCCAAACAGTCCGCTGTGAGCTTGTGCATGCATATGAACGTGTTTGTATAAGTATGTGTGTGATTGGACCATTCAAACTCACACATTATTTGTGGTCTGCTGCCACTTAGTTCTGTCTGCTCCCAGCATTCGTTTGCCATCTTTCACTAGGGGTCAGTTAATCCACCGAGCCCTACACTGGAATTTGCATTTTGCCTCTATGGATGAATCGTTGCACTTCTTAATATTCTCCACTGGGTGGCCCTGTTCAAACTCTGCTCTCTAGACAAAAAAATTGTCAACACCTGCATGATCTCTCTATTAACAAAAATAGATTTTCTCAACTTTTCCAGTTACTGGCTAATATTGTTGGCTCATGTATTATACACTGCCTAAAAGTTTGGGGCCAGCAAGTTCCAAATTAATTAAAGAATTTTAATTTTTGGGTGAACTATCCCTTTAAATATGAAGGGCTTTGAACGTTCAACTCTGTTCCTCTTACTGACACATGTCAGCCAGATCAATACATTGTGTGTGAAAGGTTAACCATACATGACATTGCTGACCTAAGCAAAATGACGAGCCAGGTAACTCGGCTTGTCTGTTTTGACCCGGACAAGCTATAAAACTGACACATGCATTTGACTAGCAGGACAATCGTTTGACTACAGTATGTGCACTCAAACATGTTGCAGACTTTTCTATGTGGCTTTTGTTAGTGTAGTTCACTGTGCAAAGTTGCTTAGGAAATTTTCATAAATCTCTGCTCTCATATTGAAGAGTCCTCTTCCACAATACTGACACAATCTCACCAAAAGAAAGAAAAATAATAAACAGAAGAAAGTTGTAGCAGTGATCTCATTTGCAATAATACAAATTTTCAACACAGGCTATAAAATATTGTTTGTGTCTCAAAACCTTCTTCTTTTGTAACATTATAGATGTCTTTACCATCACTTTCGATCAATTGAATCCATCCTTGGTAAATAAAAGTATTCATTTTCCTAAAGAGTTTTAACAGTAGTGTACAATGTAATTATTTATTAATTATGCATACTACTTTACTTAGCAGTCTACTTTCATTTACTAAACAAATTTTTGCCAAAAATCAGTATGCCACAACTTACTGTAGCATGTTTTCTTCTTAAATGAGGAAATGTAATAATGTGGTACATATTGTGATAGTATCAATAGGAAGTAATTCTTCCTCTTTAGAAATAATTGATAATAACAATATTTGCGTTGCTTAGTGCTAATTAGAGTCAATGTCTTTTTAAAAGCAAGTCTCATCAGCCATCTTGGCAAAAGGAAGACCCTAAAGAATTCTATAGCTGCCATATTGAGTGTTTTTTTTCCCTCCATTTATTTGTCTGTCAATGGATTGTGTCTGTGGTGTCCATGTAGGCAGTTGACAGCAAGTCATCTTAATATGCACTGGTATTTGAGGAACATTAATTCTCTCTGTGGTTATCCACACACTCTATTAATCTTGTTAATATTGTTTTAAGAGTTAGTGGTTATTTCAAGAGAAAGCAAATAGCGCCATCTACTGTTTGTATGAAAAACACCCATGGGCCTTTTATAGAGCAACTACAATATATTGGGAATGTACAATCAATGAATCGCTGTGCTTTAATTATCATTTATTCTGATTCAACAGTGAATATCACTCCAGCTGTAGACGTATTTTGTATTCATTTTCCAGAGTGTCCAAATATTTTGCACTCTGATATTTTTCCAACATTAAAAAAACTACATAAATGAATATTTAATTTGATAAATGTTTAAAATCATGTTCACTAGTTATATCAGTAGCATAATAAAAGCTATTCTGTGTAATGCTGTGTCCACACCACTAGGTGGCTGTATGTCATGCAAATTCCAGTTAAAAATATTGCCTCTTTTCTAACCCTGTCTGTATAAAAGAAAATGAAATGTACTTTTTGCAGATTTATTCATGCATATATTTTCAGTGAAATGGTATGATCCTGTGTAGAAAGCTGTATTCACTTGATATCTTGTTTTACATCTGTCTGAATAAAATTAATTTCTTTCTTACTCCAAACTTTTGAATGGTAGTGTATCATGTATCATAAATTCTTTTAAAAACAGTAATAAAAAAATAAAAAAATCTTAATTATTACAAACTTTTGAACGGTAGTTCATGTCTCCAAAATATGAGGTTATGAATAACTGTGTTTTGTGTCTTCAGGCGTGTCATGGTTGTGGGACTGGATCGAAGTGTGACTGCAGTGGGGTGAAAGGAGAGAAGGTAAGTGTTTATTCACAAACAAACAGCCGTATAAATAAGTTGCGTTCCATTCGACACATTCTCTATGCAGTGTTCATTGCTCTCTAGTCCCTGTGGACGGGATATCTGTTGATGTTCACTTCACTTGACAAAATGCATTCATTCAGAACACCATTCAGAACACCGGAGTTTCATCCGCCTATGGCACAAACATCACTAGATAGTCTATTACTGTTGGTAGCTGAATTTTTTTTTATCATAAAACAGTTGCCTAAGCAGGGTTTTTCCTGGGTCAAAAATGGTCTTCGGTGTGGTGGCTGACAGACATGGTCATCCATACACACACACACATGCACAGTAAAAAAGTACCCTACCCACGTGATCTGCAAGCGCAATACTGACAATACATTTTAAATAAATTCAAAGAAAGTTTGACATTTTTGCTTATCTTATTTTGATACCTTGATGTTTGTTTTTGTTCCTCATTTTTACACTATTTACAGATAATTGTTTTGGTATGTAATCATATCAATATTAAAAAGTAGTATTAAAAAAATAAACAAATAGCCTAATTTTCTGCCATATACAATTTCATTTAAATGATCAGCTAGCTAATAACAACTTTGTTCTGGGTTCACCTCACTCCAGTCTGTCTAAACTAAACGATGTATAGGCTATTTTTTTTACTACACATTGTAAACATAAATAAGCTGAAAGACTGGATAATTAAAACTAACTCTTACACCCAGCATGCGTCTCAATCAGCTCCCTGGTTCAGTAGTCAGGGCACTGATCAGGACATAAGTCAATGGGCTGACTCCCTGATCAGTGCCCTGACTACTGAACTAGGGAGCTGATTGAGACGCACCCCCACTCTTGCTAAATTGGGTAAGCACACTTTCTGATGTGTTCAGAGTAAATGATTCAACTGATTCGTGAGTTCAGTGTTGGATAGATCAGTTGTTCTAACCAGTCGTTAAAATTATTTGGTTCAAAGGAGTCATTAGGTTGCGAATCGGACATTAGCAGACGCGTTGTGTGCCAATCCCATCTGTTAGAACACCGCGAAAGATTTGTCAACACACAGAAAACACTTCATAACCAGATAGGATTTGTTTCCCGTTTATTGAAAGTATTTTTTATGTCAACTGGTCAGAGAAGAGTCAAAGTTTTTTGAGCGCAATTCACACCCAGCGATAATTAAAGGAAAACATCGTCTGATAGCGCCACGTGCAACATGGATTCCGTCTCCCGACCTTTTGATTATGATTAACGTAATATGTGAAGTATTAGAAAGCTAAGAATGCTTATTTTGAAGACAGAGAGAGTGCGAGCGGGGGAGGATCCGAATATCCGAATGATCGTTCTCTCTGTCACTCAGTTAACGCAAGCACAGCAGTCATCTACTACATCAATCATAAATCACAATAACTGATCAAATAAGGCTTTGGCAGGACAAAAATTAGTTTTGGCGGCCGCCAAAAAATTTTCAATGTAGGAAAAACCCTGCTAAGACTTGCATCTGATTACATCTCTCCACGAACTCTCGTTGCGTTGTGAGTGACAGTATGACAGTAAGACCCGCCTTCTTTGAATTGTTTGGCCATCTCAATCATTTTGACATTGACGAGCGCTGTTAGACCACTGAGCTGCCTTTAAAAATTTCAGCTTTACTCATTCTACACTAAAAGGATAAGATAAGACAAATTAAATGAGAAAATAAAATATGAATTATATTATTTTTCAATTATTTTATTCATAGCTCATTCAAAATAATTGGTGTGTTGGGGGATTGGGGGGCAGTACTCCGCCTATGGTTTGTGGTGTAAATATTATAAAAGTTACCATACTTTAATGTACATATGTATTTAGTACATTCATGTGTAGCCTATGTAAATATTTATACATATGTTTAGTTATTATTAATTAATTTAAGTTGTCATAGTTGAAACATTAGTGATAAATGTCTATAGTGATGTCTAATATGAAAATAACTTTTATAGATTTTAGTTGTTTAGTTTAGTTTAGTTTAGTGTATTTTAGCTTATTTAACTCTAATCATGATAGTTGCACTGTAACTGTCACATCTCACAACTACGTACACAAACTACACCTGGGACTAATTCAACTAAATAAAAATGCTGGAGCCTCAAATAATTTTTACTGCGTTTATTTTAGTCAAACTTTTTGCAGCACTAGAGTGATGCACAAAAACGTGTGGGTAAATTTCCCTCTCCACTTCCTGTGAAGTGATGTATTGATTTTCTCTTATTCCATATACTGTTTACATTGCCCTTCTAACTGAACATGTACACTCCCTTTGGATTGGAATCTCACTGGTGGAATACTCTGTGAGGTCCACTTCATAGGGCACTTATGGTCGAATGGAACGCACTGATGTCCATAGGCTCATATAAATGTGTTTAATGCATGTATGGTATGGCTATTCTAGCCCTTTCAGCAGGCCTAGCTATATTCTAGAGCTGCACGATTAATTGTTAAAAGATCATGATCTTGATTCAAACACCCACACAAGCGCATTCCTAAATGATGATTCTCCTGTCTATTAAACCTTTGACAAAATCATACCAGACTATTCAAATCTGCAGTTGTCATAGGTATGAAAAAGCTTCACAAACAGTCTTTTCAACAACACAGTATCGTTATTTCTGTGTTACAAATATTCAAATGATCACAGAAGAACTGGGATTAAAGCTTACAGTTCAGATATAAACACTAGAGTAGCGACCAAAATAGAGTAAATCACCCTTTAAAAGTAATTTTTGTATCGATTGCATTAAGTGACTGTTAAATATACACTCACCTAAAGGATTATTAGGAACACCTGTTAAATTTCTCATTAATGCAATTATCTAATCAACCAATCTCATGGCAGTTGCTTCAATGCATTTAGGGGTGTGGTCCTGGTCAAGACAATCTCCTGAACTCCAAACTGAATGTCAGAATGGGAAAGAAAGGTGATTTAAGCAATTTTGAGCGTGGCATGGTTGTTGGTGCCAGACGGGCCGGTCTGAGTATTTCACAATCTGCTCAGTTACTGGGATTTTCACGCACAACCATTTCTAGGGTTTACAAAGAATGGTGTGAAAAGGGAAAAACATCCAGTATGCGGCAGTCCTGTGGGCGAAAATGCCTTGTTGATGCTAGAGGTCAGAGGAGAATGGGCCGACTGATTCAAGCTGATAGAAGAGCAACTTTGACTGAAATAACAACCGAGGTATGCAGCAAAGCATTTGTGAAGCCACAACACGCACAACCTTGAGGCGGATGGGCTACAACAGCAGAAGACCCCACCGGGTACCACTCATCTCCACTACAAATAGGAAAAAGAGGCTACAATTTGCACGAGCTCACCAAAATTGGACAGTTGAAGACTGGACAAATGTTGCCTGGTCTGATGAGTCTCGATTTCTGTTGAGACAATCAGATGGTAGAGTCAGAATTTGGCGTAAACAGAATGAGAACATGGATCCATCATGCCTTGTTACCACTGTGCAGGCTGGTGGTGCTGGTGTAATGGTGTGGGGGATGTTTTCTTGGCACACTTTAGGCCCCTTAGTGCCAATTGGGCATCGTTTAAATGCCACGGCCTACCTGAGCATTGTTTCTGACCATGTCCATCCCTTTATGACCACCATGTACCCATCCTCTGATGGCTACTTCCAGCAGGATAATGCACCATGTCACAAAGCTCGAATCATTTCAAATTGATTTCTTGAACATGACAATGAGTTCACTGTACTAAAATGGCCCCCACAGTCACCAGATCTCAACCCAATAGAGCATCTTTGGGATGTGGTGGAATGGGAGCTTCGTGCCCTGGATATGCATCCCACAAATCTCCATCAACTGCAAGATGCTATCCTATCAATATGGGCCAACATTTCTAAAGAATGCTTTCAGCACCTTGTTGAATCAATGCCACGTAGAATTAAGGCAGTTCTGAAGGCGAAAGTGGGTCAAACACAGTATTAGTATGGTGTTCCTAATAATCCTTTAGGTGACTGTATATTTATTTGTCATTAATTCCTTAATTCAATAGATTAATTCAAAAATGCTGATTCATCAAGTAATGAAACAAGTGAAGTATTTCTAAGTGTGTTATTGAATCATTTATTTAAACTTCTTTTTTTTTTTTAAAGGGGTCATGCACTGGCTTTTTAAAATGTTTTATACTGTTGTCTGATGTCAACTTATGACGTTATAATAGGTATATAGGCTATTTTCTACCCTGGATTTGAGCCTCTCTCATGGAACGCTGTTTTTATGGGCGTGCCGCATTGAAGACTTGGAAGTAAACGGCCACTGCTATGATTGTATAAGCTTTGCATATTATAATGAGCTTCGGCTCCCCCGTCAGTACACATGAGGAATTGTTTTGAAAGCGTGTGGGAAAACGGCAACCGGAATGATTCGCCCACAGGGTTCGCAAAATGTCTTTATCAAACAAAACACAATGATTTCTCTCTCATCCACTCGCAATTAATTGGAATGTTATTTTTTATTACTTGGCCCGCCCGATCGGTGGATATAACCGCGAACCGTGCATCACTAACACACACACACACGCACAAGCCTCACTGCAGAGTCAGACAAATCAGCATGATCAAAACTTCTGCGATTGTATTTTTCAAGAGAGTGAACAACGCACATCAAGAATGGAATGTTATTTCACTATTTAAGATTGTTGGCAGGCATGTTATACGTTTTGGTAGCCCGTCTGGAAAACACATAGCCCCGGGACATTGGGCTTTGCGAGCCCTGGCCCATACATGTCCGAGTCTGATCACGAATCGCAGCACAATGAACCAACGACACCTCAAATAAAGGATTCTCCAGCATGTGACAGCGTGCTATATTATGTTCAGTTAGACACATACACATAATCAATAGATATCAAACGATCTGTAACAATGCAATACTATCACATATAAAAAACATTTTTTACTCACACATAAGTGTGTTGCTTCATTCGTTCATGTAATCTCATCCTGTCTGCAAATCCAGTCTCTTGTTTACAAATGAATCCGTGGTGAAATGAGGGAACAAACGTGCAATGTCTTACCCACGTAAGCTGGATCTTCATTAAAAATAAAGTTCAACCACACATTCCTAATATTACAATCCGAAGGAAGCTTATGCAGTGACAGTGTTCTTCCACAATTAGGCACAGCGCAATATCTTGCCATCTTATGCATTAGGGATGTCACGGTACCAAAATTCCAGTAGTCGTACCAATACCATAAAAATGTACGGTACTCGGTACCAATTTCGGTACCACAGCTAAATGTTTTTATTTTAATTTTATTTAACTATTTATTATTTTTTTTAAATTTATTTAGTTTATTATTTATGATGATAATCATTATAAGTAAATAATACATAAACATTCAAAGGCTGTATGCTGTTTAAAAGTAAACATTGTTTATAAAAAAAATCAAGTGAAAAATAATCAACCATCTAGGCATAATTATTATTATTAGTAGAGACGTATTTTTATTACATAGAGACGTTGCTGTCAATTAAAACATTTTAAACCAAACTTTTATTTTGACGGGTTGTCTGTGAAGACCCTTGAGTGTCTTTGTTCATGATATGACAGTTTTCTCAAATGAAACGGTAAATTCTCATGAAGTGGCGGTTTTTGCGTTCGTGTCCTTATAGTGACACACGGCAGAGACTACAAAGACAGCGAGTGAGTGTCACGTGTGTGTGTGTGTGTGTGTGTGTGTGTGTGTGTGTGTGTGTGTGTGTGTGTGTGTGTGTGTGTGTGTGTGTGTGTGTGTGTGTGTGTGTGTGTGTGTGTGTGCGATCTGCTCCCGTCATTCACACAGAAACGCAGAACATGCAGGAGTAATATTTAAATATTATTTTGCAGTTTAATATTCACAGACACTAGTATATATTCGGCTACAGCCTGGAGCCCTGCTCTTAGATAAACACGGAAGCGACTGAACGCAGCTGCGGGTACCGAATGTACTCGGGGGTCAGTACTAACGGTACTACAGAAATGCTGGTATCGTCACATTTTTTAAATTTCAGTACCGACTTGGTACCGAAGTACCGGGACTTGTGACATCCCTATTATACATGTTTACTGCTCGGTAGCGCAATCTGTTTAGCTCCACGTAGGCCAATGTTATTTATGCTACATTTCTTGCAAGAGTCGGTGGACGGGGCTACAGAATCAGGCGTACTTCTTCTTCTGTTGAGGCGGCGTTTCACCACACTCTGACGTCACAGCCTGGCACATTCTGAGAATGAGAGTTTGCTGGGCCTGGTGTCAATAAAAGATTTTCTTTGACTAACAAGGAAGTTTTCAGTTCTGAAAAGTACAGGATATTCTTATATCACTATGAACTTTTATATATCAAAGGCTGAATGAAAAGATGATTTCTCAATTCATGACCCCTTTAAATAATCCTTTCAAATTAATTAAACATTTATAAAAAAGACTGCAGCAATTAACATTTTATTAGAACCTAGTAAATTTCATGTTATTTTTAAAAAATGTTCTGTTCAGAATCGTGAGAGAATAGTGATCTCTATTTAAAACAAAAAAATTGTGATTCTCAATTTATCCAAAATCATGCAGCTCTACTATATTAATTTGTCAAAATGAAGTGAACATGAACTCAACATAAGCCTGACTCTTTGCATTTTAATCTGTGCCTCCAGAAGTGCTGCACTGGGTAATGTATCACTTAATGCTTAGATGTTAGTGTAAAAGTCTTCACACGACACCACTTTCAACTAAAAAAGGGAAAACCTTTTAATTATACCGTCTCCGTGAAAACTACAAAAACGCAGATTTATGAAAACGATCATGTACATGCGTATTACATGTTCAGTCTCTACTCTGTAGTGTTTCTTTGCAAAGTAACATCGCCAACTACTGACCTGGCATGTGTAATACAGCATTTTGTGTAGTTTTCGTGGATCTGTGTGTGAACGGGATCTTTTTGACAATGTTGTACGTGAAAAAACTTAAAGGAAAACCTTTTCCGTTTTTAGTACATCATTGTTGTGTTTACAATATTATTTGGTGTTTTTTTATTTTCTATGTGAATTATGTTTAATTTTTTTGGAGCAATGTGAACTTCTCTGTGCATCCTTAATTAATGGCTCTGTCTCTCCTTTGGTCTATTTTATTTTGTTCTTTAAATATTTTCCTAACTCTAATGACAGGGTGAGCGAGGGTTTCCAGGTTTAACAGGCCAGCCAGGTGTTCCAGGTTTCCCTGGACCAGAGGGGCCGATTGGATCTCGTGGAGAGAAGGTCAGTGGTCAGCCCATTATAATATTCATATATTCCTATGCATAATAATTACTGCTCTGTTACCGATCAGCTATATACAGCTTCTGTTAAGACTGGGCTTTCTTTCTTTCACAGGGTGATGATGGACCTTCAGGGCCAATAGGGACCAAAGGAATAAGAGTGAGTGTTTCTCAGTAACAGTCTCTGGCTCATAATGGATCCACAGTTATCAACAAAATACTGACTGTGTTTTTGCAGGGACCTGCTGGATTGCCAGGCTTCCCAGGAACATCAGGAATCCCAGTGAGTAAATCAAGGGCTTTCTTAAACATTTCACCTAATTATGAAGTGAAGTGACGTGGTGACCCATACTTGAAATTTGTGCTCTGCATTTAACCCATCCAAGTGCACACACACAGTAGTGAACACACACCCGGAGCAGTGGGCAGCCATATTGCTGCGGCGCCCGGGGAGCAGTTGGGGGTTCGGTGTCTTGCTCAAGGGTCTCACCTCAGTCGTGGTATTGAGGGTGGAGGAGGGTGCTGGTTATTCACTCCACCGACAATTCCTGCCGGATCTGAAACTCGAACCCGCAACTTTCTGGTTACAAGTCCGACTCTCTAACCATTAGGCCACGACTGCCCCTTTTTTTTTTTTTCTGTAAGAAGAAGTAATTAATCAAATCCAAATTGAAAATAGATGATAATGAAGTTAATTAAAAAATGTGTTTAAAATACGCACCGTGGTGTAGATCAAATCATCTCCATTAGTGACATAATTTGCAGAGAAAACTCATTGCTATGGAATAAACATACAATAAACAATACATCTTAAGAGTGAGAATGTGTATTGTTAACCATTAAATCTGGGGGGGGGGTTATTGTTGTCATTTTATGCTATTTATATTTTATGTACTTCTCTGCATTGAATATATACTATGTACTTATTATAGTAATTGCAATAACTGGGTAATAACTAGGCACTAACCCTGAACCTACACCTAAACCTAACCTGTAGTTACCTCATATTAACCAGTACTTCCTTAAGTAAGTACACGTACGTGCACAAACTGTAAAATAATATGCAACCAGAAATCATTTGTAGCAATGTTAATATCTTTACTGTCACTTTGATCAATGTAATGCATCCTTGTTGATAAAAATGTTTAAATTATGAATTTAAAAAAAATTGTACTGTTATCGAACTTTTGAACTGTAGTGTGGTAAACAGGTTGTATTTTTTTAATACTCTATGAAATCATCGTCTGTCTCCTTGCCTCACACTCTAAATGTTAATAGTCTAAATAATAATGTATTTGCTGTTTTTGATTGACAGGGTTTCCAAGGACAGGATGGCGCACCAGGACCCAGAGGAATTCCAGGCTGTAACGGAACTAAAGTATGAAACACTACAAACAAGAAGCTATTTTCAGTTCAAAAACAGATTGAATGAATTAAAACTTGAAAAAGCAAACAAATATATATATATATATATATATTAGTACTGGGCAAATTAGCGTGTTAACGCGGGCAATACATTTTTTCAGTTTAACGCATTAAAAATATTTAACGCAATTAACACAGTGTCCGTTTTTATATCGATTTTTGCCCAGCGTTACATCATATGATCATGCTCTAATTCATATAAATGCTTTTAAACCATCTGTGCTACAAGACAAAAGAGAACACGCTGTATGTCAATGTCCAGTCTGTGTTGGTGCTTCTCAGTCAGCTCATTGAGGGACACACACACACTCGATGCACAAACAGACTCGCATCAGTCTCGTGCACACATCGAGTTCTCTTTTGCTCTTGAACAAACAATAAGAACAACACAGAGAATTTTCCCATATTAGGAGTCTTAAATGAGTAAAATAACGTCTTAAGTGAACTTGTGAGAAAATGAGATTTGCGTGACAGCACGTCAGATCCGCGTCATGTTCGACAGCGGTGATCTTAAAGTGACAGTAGCACTGATGATGTTTGTCATTAATGTTCTTCAAAGAACAAAGGGAACAGAGAAAAGTGTAGCTTTAATGATGATTAATCTATATTTAATGTATTATTTATGCAGTTAAGAAAGGTGTTTGATAACTATTACATTTCTGTATAGGCTATGTCTAACAGGGGAGGCCATGGGTAAATATAACAATTATTATAATGGGTTTATGTAAAGATTGTTTTAAGTTCAGTTAAATTAGAAGTTGTTATTTTTTTAAAGCCTAATAAATGTTGAAATTGGTTGCTTTCAGTTATACTGTAATGTAACGTCATTAATGTTTCATAGAGACAGTATCAGTGATATTGGCCTACATTCATAAAAAGATGCCATTACAACAAATATTTAAAATATGCTGTCTTTAAATTGTTTCTACATTAATTTGGAGAGTAACTGAAATTATTACAATATCAAAATATTAAAAACTCCAATGTTTTGCGATTAATCATGATTAATTACAGAAAAAATGTGATTAATTAGTTAATTTTTTTAATCGATTCCCAGCACTAATATATATATATATATATATATATATATATATATATATATATATATATATATATATATATATATATATATATATATATATATATATATATATATATATATATATATATATATATATATATATATATTGTTTTTTTTTTTTTGTTGTTTTTTTACAGGGTGAAAGAGGATTCCCTGGAAGTCCAGGCCTTCCAGGTTTAGAGGGTCGATTTGTAAGTATTGCTTTATGTCACATTTTAAATTTGCAAGCATGCTGTCATGCTCTCACAGAAGTATTTTAAGTCACTATTCTCTTAATAAGTAATTAATTCTTTGTTGTCTCCACAGGGTTCACCCGGTCCTATAGGACAAAAGGCAATTATTTGATTCCATATTGAACCATACTTGTTCTTCACTGTAGTGGCATGCTTCCTTTAATACATATTAGGATATGTGTGAAATTATGTTTATAAATGCCTTTTCTTTTCTCCTGTAGGGGGAGCCTGGGGACATCATAGATATAAATAGAATTTCAGAAAATGGGGATCCTGGCATTGATGGTTTACCAGGTTCTAGGGTGAGCATTTACAGATTAATTAGCAAAAGGAGCAGATATTTCCAGATTATAGTAAAACACATGTTCCC
Organism: Gobio gobio; assembly: GCF_949357685.1. Taxonomy (NCBI): domain Eukaryota; kingdom Metazoa; phylum Chordata; class Actinopteri; order Cypriniformes; family Gobionidae; genus Gobio; species Gobio gobio. The sequence goes on from NC_137098.1 coordinate 30,840,372, forward strand.
GTGAATGTTTGGGGAAAAACGCTGGAATTAAAGCATAATTTGACCCTAATATATATGGGAATTCACTCATAGTGGATTTTACTATTTACCCTTTCAAAAGAGTATAATTCGTATCAAGATCAAATACTCTGCAATAAATATGAAGTGACTCTAGTTCATACTGTAACACTCTGGTTACGATATATAGGGCAATCCCGGACCCCCAGGTCCTCAAGGTCCTGTTGGTCCTGCTGGTCCCCGAGGGTATGAGGTAAGACACTGATTGCAATTTGTGTGATTTAAACTTCACCACACACATTTTAGATGAAGGGCTATTTTACCCTTTATACTGCTGGCTCATACAGATTTAGTATTTTGCAATGCTATAATTCATTTTATTTGTAAAATTACACTCTTTTTCAGGGTCGTCCAGGCCCTCCTGGTCCACCAGGGCCGAAAGTAAGTCTATAGGCTGCAATTAAACAGTGTCAAGTTTTACTTATTTCAGTTTTGCCAAAGTACTAATGTGTGTTTTTTCCCTGAAGGGAAACATGGGATTGAACTTTCAAGGACCCAAAGGAGAGAAGGTATGCACATTGTGAAACAATATATACTGTACATCAGGTTTATTAACAGTTTTTAATGTGCATATGTTTATGTGTGAAGGGTGACCCTGGATTAAAAGGACCTCCAGGACCACCAGGACAGGTTGGCGAAGTATCAGGCTTACCTGATACAGTCATACAACAAGGAGAAAAGGTACCATCACTTCAAACTCTTCAAACCTTTTAAAGCTTATTTTATTTTAAAAAAATTGACTCACAGTCCAAAGTTTTTAAAGGGGTACTTCAGCGCTGGGAAGATGAATGTGTATTTAAACTGTGTAATTTATGTAGTAGAAATGTGAAATTATTTTTGAAATTGGTGCCTTCTAGACTGAGCAAAGACAGAAAATGTATTTTTGTCTCATGTGGTTGAAAGACAACAACTCCCAGAATGCACTTGCTTCGCTGCCCTACGAGGCCACTCCCTACACCACCCCCAGCGTCGGCATGATCTTCATAATAATACAATAATTTTGTTCAGTTAGAAAATAAATACTTCAATTAAAAACTGAACGTGTCTTTTCAATAAAGTGTGAGTGAGCCGAACGAAAGTCACAGGACAAACGCAGCTGCAGGAGTCTGATTTCATTCATCACGAGAGGGAAGTAAGAGCTGAGGTAAGCGCGGCTGTCATTCTCAGTGCGTGTCCAGTCTGGCGTGTTTTCTGATCGCATATGGAAGCTAAACTTTCATAGGAATGCATTGAAAAGCTGAAACACTCACTTTGCTCTGCACCGCTCCGTTATGAATGCCCGAGGCCGAGCCGAGCGCATTTACATTCTGTGCGTGCGATCTCTCCCCTGTGGGCAGGTTGAAAACAGGCGGAACAGCTCCTTCTACTGGCTGTAGTTTTTAGGCTCTGGCCAAAAATCCTCCGATGACACAAAATGACGATATTTGCGTCATCGGAGGATTTTTTCCAGAAATAAAATGCATAATTCTCTCATATGAGGGGGGAAAGTACCATAATTAAAATATACTACGGGGTTTCTACTGATACAAAGCTTAATGCTAAATCACTGAAGTTACCCTTTAAGAATACCCAATATAAATGTATTTTTTATCATATACAATATCAATTATATATATTTATTTTATAGTATAATGCACTAGGGGTGCACCGATCCGATATTAGGATCGGATATCGGCCGCGATACTGACAAAATAGCTGGATCGGGGATCGGAAAAATGAACAGATCCACAAGCCGATCCAGGTGAATCCATGTAGAATAGATGCTGCGCTTGTGACTGAGTGACAGAGAGAACGATGAGAGCTCCTCCCCCGCGCACACTCTCTGGGTCTTCAGAATAATCAGTGTTAGCTGTTAGCTCTCTCATATTTCACACATTAATCCAAATCAAAAGGTCGAAACTGAACCGAAACCATGTTGCACGTGACACATTCGGATAATCCTTGAATTATCGCTGGTTGTGAATTGCGCTCAAAAAACTTCTCTGACCAGCTGACATAAAGCATACTTTCAATAAACGGGAGACAAATCATATCCAGTTATGAAGTGTTTTCTGTGTGTTGACATCTTTCGCGATGTTCTAACAGACGGGATTCGCACACAACGCGTCTGCTAATGTCCGATTCGTTACCTAATGACTCCCTTGAACCGAATCATTTTAACGACTGGTTAGAAGAACTGATCTGTCCAACACTGAACTCATGAATCAGTTTATTAATTTACTCAGAACGCATCTGAAATGAGAACACAAGTGTGCTTACCCAATTAAGCAAGAATTACTTTTAATTATCAACAGTATTTCAGCTTATTTCTGTTGACAATGTGTAGTAAAATAAATAGGCCAACAATCATTTAGACAGGAGTGAGGTGAAACCAGAACAAAGTTATTAGCTAGCTGATCATTTTTATTAAATTGCATATGGCAGAAAATTAGACTATTTGTTAATTTGTAATGCTACTTTTTAATATTGATATGATTATATAACACAACAATGATCTGTAGTGTAAAAAATGTTTGGCAACTGTCAGATTACTATTGTATGTTTGACTGTTTTTTGTTTCCACTGCTACATTTTATTTTTTAATAATCAATTTAAGTTTGATTACATTCTATTTTAGATTTGAATGCACAATTGTTTTTTAAATAAATAAGAATTAAACACTTTACATACATCTGTTATTTTGTCTTAGTTATGATTAGTTAGTAAAGTCTGGTGCCTTTAGTCTCTTAAAGGAAGGTATAAGGTGGAAGATATACAGTTTATTATTAATTCAACAATAGTATCGGATCGGTATCGGGTATCGACAGATACACAAAGCCCAGGCATCGGTATCGGTATCGGGACTGAAAAAGTCGGATCGGTGCACCCCTATAATGCACTAGTGTAGCTACGGGTGGGCCCAGATTGACAGCTTGCCCATCCTGTCAGATCAAGGGAAATACTTTTTTTTTTAATAATAGTATTTTCTAACGTTTAACTATTCTTCAATAATTATTTTAAATGTGATTTATTTTGTCATGCGTTAGAACTCTATTCTGATATTAATAAAAAATATGCTAATTCGTCTTCAGTTACGCCAGTAGTAATGTTATGTTCTTCTTCGCGGCAATATCCGGATTCGATTCCAAGTAGCAGCGCCTTTTTTGTCATTTATGACACATTTAAGAAAGAAACACATCTTGACAAAGTTGACAGGACGCCAAACAACTTTTGTCGTTTGAAAGTGAACTAACAGAATATGATGATATTATCAAAATCTTCAATTCAAAACCCAGCCAACGCCGACTTGTTTAGAACAGACATCAGCCATACAAGTTATTTGCTTATCCAATGGCATGGAAATTCAATACTTGCATGTAGGGATGAAACGGTATGGAAATTTAACATCACGATTATAGTGACCCAAATTATCACGGTTATCAATATTATCACGGTTTTGTTCAAACGAGATGAAAGTGTTCAAAAAGAACAGATGCTCACACTTAAAACATTTCAACAAGTTTTATATTTGAAATTCAACAAACAACAAATAACTAAAGCAGCTCTAAGCACTTTTTTAAGCTAGATTCTGTGGGATTTCCTTCCTTAATGGCCGTCATCAATAGCAACGCATAACACATAAATAATAATAATTTTTCGTAAATATAATCTCTAATATTATCACTGTAAATATATTCCCAAGCAATATTCTCATCAGTGTTCTATCAGACACATTTAAATCTAGCATATTTTGTGTTAGAGCCCAAACAGTATCCTAGTGAAATAATGCATATCCATATTTCCATATGATTTGACAGTTTATTTTATTAAATATCAAAATGTGTGCATCATACCTGACACCTAGATGAACACTTTACAGTCTTTTTATGACTGTCATTCTCTTCAAATGCTATTGAAGTTTGAAACGTGTATAACGTTACCAATGTTGTGTGTAACTTTACAGACGGTCCCTAAATTCGCCTGCGTTATGCCAGTCATATCAGATGCTCTGTGGTTCTGCTGTGTTTTTTTTAAACCATTGTCGCTGCTGAAATAGAACAAAAACAGTCATCCACTGTATGATGAATGAATCTCCTGCATACATCGCTCGTTTATCTCTGATCTGAGTGCAGATTTCAGCGAGTGAGCGCGGCGCGCGCGCTCTGAACAAAACTCCGCTAATCTGAACGCCTCTGATTTAGAGACATTGCATTCATAAACTCAATAGAAACACGTGTAAGTGCTTATAATGCGCAACGCGATTATAACAGATGGCTTTTGAGAAGACTATAAGTTCAACAGCCAGAGTGACTAGTGTGCAGCCGAAATAACGTTACACTCGCAAATGGCGGTTGTTAATGTCAAGCCCTGATTATTATCCCTTAAATGTCACCCTAGCCTTGTCTGAATTTGTTCGTTCGCTTCACGTTATTATTTGCCAGACGTAGGTTTGGTATTGAGGTCAAAGTCCACTTGCCTTGCGTTCGTAGTTTTGAAGTGTTTTCCCTATTACAGCGACTTTCTTCTGGCATGTTCTGCAGACAAGGTGACCATCTTAGATTAAGTTTCCCTCAGGACTTATGTAAAAGCCAAAATATGACCACGCCTCAGATTTGGTCCTTTTAGAAGGTAGAACAATCCCCCGAGTGCTGTCACTGCTTTCTGCCATTTATTCTCATTCAGAAAACAGCGGTGCGCCAGACTGACGCTGACTGGACAAGATTTACCGCGAGTTTTCACAACCATGATAATCACACGCGGTTTTAATGATAATAAAATTTTATACGATATTACTAACCGTCACTAAATTTTATCGTGGTTTATCGTGAAACCGGTAATCGTTTCATCCCTACTTGCATGTAATATTTGTGAGCAAGTGGTTTTCTGAAATGTATATAAGCCTCATGTACTGTATTAGCAATGGCAGGTTGTCGATACAGGACAAGATTGTGATTTCTCTTCGTAATATAGTTCAGGACTCGGGTTGGATCTCTCTCCTGCTTTGATCTCTATCCTGCTTTGTTTTTGTTTTCAATTTTATTTACGTTGCAGCCACTCACACTTGATCGCACGGAGCCTAGTGCTTACAGTATTTAATTTCTGCGACACTAGTAGCACCTAGCGGAATTTAAAAAAATAATGCAACCTTGCAAACGGTCCTTTCGCGCGTCGTGCTCAAACATCACAAACACAGCTTGTACGGGGGCTTGAGAAGGCATCAAGATGTAGAAGTAGACTATATTAAAAGACAATAGACAATACAAGGTCCAACATATGAGGAATACTTTTAGCTGTGTTGCTATGTTTCAATCGGATTTTTCTTCCAAATTAAGGGGTAATGCGAATAATTCATTTATGCGAAGTACCCACCCACACTATTAGAGGCCCACCCGTCATCCACTTTCTGCCCACGCCACTAGTATATTGTACCATTGCTTAATAGCAGGTCTAACAAACGTTTGTATATGTATGTTTTGATTGATGTTTTGTTGTGTTTGTCTTTTAATAGGGTGATCGTGGCCCACCTGGAGATCCTGGTTTTCCAGGCCTCCCTGGCCCCCCTGTATGTATCTTTCTTTTTTGTTTCTTTTAATTCTATTATTTAATTCTCACACTCATTAAAACTAGAGTTGTCGAACCGGTACTACCGTTACCAGACGGTACTAAACAAAGTAGTACCAGTATCGGTAGTACCGAGTATCGGTACTGCTTTCAAACGCTCTTGTTAGTGTTTCCAGTGTTTAAATTGGCTTTTGTAGGGAGGGGGAGCCCTTATTTACGGTGAATGGTCATTCAAAATCGCGCCGTAAAAATACTTAATGTGTTTTTACACCAAAGGGGCTCTTTTTTCCAGTATTAATGTGTAAGGTAGGGTTGAGTAGTTATTCAAGCAAAGATAAATACTTTACAGTTCACTAAGGGCCATAGGCAGGGTTTTAAAAATCAGTGAGGTCCCAAATTTGAGGTAGTTAGGGGGGTTTTCTGTTTATTACCCATTCACAATCTGAATACATGTTTAGTTCCCTTTCGAGGGAACTCGCACTGCATCGGGACGACGCTTTGGGGATGCTCCCTTAGCATCAGCGAATCTGAAACCAGAATGCCAACTAGGCCAATCCGATTGGCGTGCGTGATGACGTCATTGTGACGGCATACCCGGAAGTATAAAAGGGGAGCTGGAACGTAATGGCGGTAGTTATTGCTCTTCAGCAAGCGCTATCTGTCAAACTGTCTGTCTATTTACTGTTGTATGTCAGTGAAAGTGTGTGATTGAAATGAAGTGTGAAAAAGTGAGAGAGTTCAAGCAGTGTGTGCATCCTTGCCCTCGCTACATGTCGGGCTCGGATACACACCTGCTGTGTGTGCACTGCCTGGGCGTTCAGCATGCTCGAGCGGCTCTCGAGGGAGCCGCTTGTGAGCATTATGAAAGCTGACGCTCAGAGTGCTCCGCTCTCGGCGTGAGCCCCGTGGATCGGTCCCGCATCCGCCGAGGCGGTGCGGCGAGGCTGGTCATGGGGCTCACGGATGGACTGTCAGCGGGACTGGGACTGCTGAGGCATTTTCCCAGTCTTTATCTGACAGTTCAGATGTTCTCCTTCCCCGTGTGGAAGCCCGCGCTGCGGCTTCTTCCCCCGGGGCGGAGGACGCGATGTGTGAGAGGTCTGATTCTGAGGAATTAGACGTACTCAGCATCGAGGCAGTCAAAGTCATAAGCACTTCTTAAATATGCAAGATTCCATCCACGCGATTGCTGGGAAAAAAGAAAAAAAAGGCAGCGCGCAGGTTATGGGTCTGCAATTAATGTGAACACACGCGATCGGTGTGCATGAGATACTGGTTGGCTTAACGGACGAGTCCGTATAGTAAAATAAATCAGTATTTGTCTGATATGGCTGCATTTAAGTCTGAGGATTTAAATGAGATATTATCTGACTCTGAGGAGTTAGATATTCAGTCATTTCAGACCATGTTTCACTGTATTGTGTGACACTGTTTGGCTTTTTTTCTCGAGGGATGAAAGCCAATTGTATTATGACGGCTTGAACCACGTTGCTGAGGCAACGCGGGGTCTATGAGTCCGTATAAATACAAATAAAACAGTGTCGTCTGATTAATTACGGCTACATTTAATTTTAAGGAATTAAAATTAAATATAATCTAACTTTGAGGAGTTAGATATTCAGCCTATCATTCAGACTATGTTTCACCTTATTGTGGCTGCATTTAATTCTGAGGAATTAAATTAAAATATTATCTGACTTTGAGGAGTTAGATATATTTTTTATTCAGCCTGTTATTCAGATCAGGTTGCACGGGTTTGGTGATTATGATGGCATTTAATTCCGAGGAATTGAGTGTCATGTTATCCGACTTTGATAAGTTGGATACTTTAAATTCTGTCACCCAAGCGTGTTTAACTTGTGAACTGGATATTCATCTAAGATGGAGCCCTCCTGAAGTTGATGTCGTTCTCGCCGCCTTGTGGCCTGCGGGACACATCAGTTTCAGGCAATTGCTAATCGCAGTGTCCGCTCTAGGGTTGTGGCCCTGTTGAGCTGCTCCCTTAGATGAGGCCCCCTGCTGGCCAGCCCCCTCTCCCGGGTAGGAGCGATCGAGGTCGCCTCCCCTGTGGAGTTTTCGGGAATCGACGCTGTGTTCCCGCCGTCTAGTACGCTTCGGGCCACATCGTTTCCCCGTGCACGCGTGCTGCACCAGCCGCCTCTAGCAAGACTTGCGGTGGTCCAGCAAACGCGTACGCACACCGAAAATCTTCCTCGATTTCGCCCTGCCGGTAAGCCGCTTCAGGGGGTCGGGGAGGAGGCTCGGTTGACACCCAAGACCGGCCTCGAGAGGCTGGTTCCCTTAGCAGATTATCTCGGCGCATGGTTATGCCTCCGAATATATCAGCTTGGGGCCTGCGACTGTAGGAAGGGGCATACAGACTGCAGTCCGGTTACCTTCCCCTGAAGTTCAGTGGGGTGGTCTGGACGGCAGTGGTCCCTGGGCAGGTTCGGGTAATGGAACAGGAAGTTCACTCCCTGTTGGTAAGGAGGCCACAGAATGTGCTCCTCCGCCAGACAGGGAGTCCGGGTTCTACAGCCAGTACTTCATAGTTCCTAAGAGGGATGGCGAGTTGCATCCAACTTTAGACCGGAGGTACTTGAATCGTTCTCTGAGGAGATTCAGATTCAAGATGCTTAGCATTTCCTCCATTGTGATTCAGATCCAGTCTGAGGACTGGTCTGTCACGATGGGTCTGAAGAGGACGCATACTTCCCTGTATCCATCCTTCTGTGTCACAGGAAGTTCCTGAGGTTCGCTTTTTGGGGCAAAGCGTACCAATATCGGGTTCTTCCAGGCGGCCTGGTCTCTAAAATGAAGCTAGGCCACAGCATCACTGTGAAGCAGTTTAAGGTCTGCTGGGGCTCATTGCGGCTGCGTCCAACAGAATATCTCTTGGCCTGCTGCATGAGACCCTTACAGTGGTAGCGGGGAATCAAGGGGTTTTCCTCTGGGGGAAAACCATTCTGTATGATCAGGGTAACGCGCAGATGCCTTCGTTCCCTAGTCATATGGAAGAAACCTTGGTTTCTGTCCCAGGGGCCAGTGTTGGGAGCGTTCTGTTGCCGGGAATCCGTTTCAACAGACGCCTCCCTCACTGGCTGGGACGTGGTTATGGGAAGTAAACCAGGTGGCTTTCCTTGAGGGGAAATCCATTCTGTATGATCAGGGTAACGCGCAGTGGCCTTCGTTCCCTAGTCATATGGAAGAAACCTTGGTTTCTGTCCCAAGGGCCAGTGTTGGGAGCGTTCTGTTGCCGGGAATCCGTTTCAACAGACGCCTCCCTCACTGGCTGGGACGTGGTCATGGCGGCCGCTTTGCGAGAGGTCTGTGGGAGACCAGGCATTTCTCCTGGCACATCTACTGCCTGGAAATGCTGGCGGTCTACAAAGCTCTGAGGAGCTTTTTCCCGGACCTCCGCAGCCACCATGTCCTGATATGGAAGTAAACCAGGTGGCTTTCCTTGAGGGGAAATCCATTCTGTATGATCAGGGTAACGCGCAGTGGCCTTCGTTCCCTAGTCATATGGAAGAAACCTTGGTTTCTGTCCCAAGGGCCAGTGTTGGGAGCGTCCTGTTGCCGGAAATCCGTTTCAACAGACGCCTCCCTCACTGGCTGGGGCGCGGTCATGGACGGCCGCTTTGCGAGGGGCCCATGGGAGGGCCGTCATTCCTCCTGGCACATAAATTGCCTGGAGATGATGGCGGTCTACAAAGCTCTCAGGAGCTTTCTCCCGCACCTCCGCGGCCAGCATGTCCTGGTACGGACAGACAATACGTCTGTCGTAGCGTACATCAACCGCCAGGGGGGACTGAGGTCGCGCTTTCTGTACAGGATAGCACGCCGAGTCCTCCTGTGGACCCAAAGGAAACTGTTGTCCATCAGGGCAATGTATGTCCCGGGGGTCCAAAATCAGGGAGCAGACATCCTGTCGAGGCAGGGGCTGAGGCCCGGGGAGTGGCGACTCCACCCAGAGGTGGTGGAGGCCATATGCAAGAGGTTTGGCCCAGTGGAAGTGGATCTGTTTGCGTCTCGAGAGACGTCCCACTGTCCACTGTGGTTTTCCCTCACGCATCCAGCTCCGCTGGGGCTGGATGCCATGGTGCAGACGTGGCCGAGGCTGCGTCTGTACGCATTTCCCCCGATTGTTCTGCTCCCGGGAGTCCTGGAAAGGGTCCGTCGACAGGGGGTCAGTCTACTTCTGGTAGCACCCCGTTGGCCGACTCGAGTTTGGTTCTCGGATATCATAGCTCTGCTAGCAGGTCAGCCGTGGGAGATTCCTCTGAGGAGGGATCTCCTATCTCAGGCGGCGGGTACGATATTTTACCCCCGCCCGGAGATTTGGAACCTGTGGGTCTGGCCCCTGAGGGGACCAGGTTCATAGAGGCTGGCCTATCGGCAGACGTGATAGAGACCTTACTCAGCTCCAGGGCTCCGTCTACGAGGAGACTGTACAGCTTCAAGTGGAATGTATTTTCCACTTGGTGCAGAGAACGTGAGTGGACCCAGTTAACTGCCCAGTGGCTTCAGTGCTGGAGTTCCTCCAAGATCGTTTCTCTGCAGGGCTTACCCCGTCCACACTCAAGGTGTACGTGGCTGCCATTGCGGCTTTCCACACTCCTTTGGGTGATGGGCCTCTGGGTAGGCACCAGCTGGTTGTACAATTCCTCCGTGGGGCTCGGAGGATGAGGCCTGCGGCTCGGTCCAGAGTTCCAACCTGGGACCTGGCAGTGGTTCTCGAAGGATTGGCTGAGGCCCCCTTCGAACCATTGGAGTCGGCTGGACCAAAGGATCTGACCCTTAAGGTGGCTTTTCTCCTTGCCAATACCTCTCTCAGGAGAGTGGGAGATCTCCAGGCCTTGGCGGTAACGCCGACCTGCCTGGAGTTTGCCCCGGGAGGAGTAAAAGCCATCTTACACCCTAGGCCGGGCTACGTGCCTAAGGTGCCATCAAGGGTGGTCAGGTCATTGGTCCTGCAGGCATTTCATCCTCCGCCTCATGTGACGGCGGAAGAGGGGAGACTTCACCTACTCTGCCCGGTTAGGGCGCTCAGAGTTTATTTGGCGAAGTCTGCACAGTGGAGGCGATCACAACAACTGTTGGTGTGTTTTGGCTCACCTAAGAAGGGATTGCCTGCGTCTACTCAGACAATCAGTAATTGGATTGTCCAGGCGATTACCATGGCCTATCAGGTGCGCAGTTTGCCTTCACCTGTGGCCGTGAGGGCTCATTCCACCAGAGGCATGGCCTCTTCGGTGGCCCTTCTTTCTGGGGTCCCCTTGCAGGATATCTGCGAGGCGGCCGGGTGGGCTACCCCACACACTTTTATCAGGTTTTATAGCCTGGATCTCCCTACGACGCCTGGTGCTAGGGTGCTCCAGTCCTAGCTGTGCCCGGTTTCCGGCTTCACACTAGGGCAGGCGCTACCCTTCGGTGTGGCCTAGTGGGTACTCGTTCCCCAAAGCGTCGTCCCGATGCAGTGCGAGTTCCCTCGAAAGGGAACTGCTCGGGTTATGTATATAACCCTTGTTCCCTGAGAAGGGGAACGAGCACTGCATCCCGACGCCACACCTCGGCGCGCCTGGAGCGCATGCTTCAGAGCAATTACTACCGCCATTACGTTCCAGCTCCCCTTTTATACTTCCGGGTATGCCGTCACAATGACGTCATCACGCACGCCAATCGGATTGGCCTAGTTGGCATTCTGGTTTCAGATTCGCTGATGCTAAGGGAGCATCCCCAAAGCGTCGTCCCGATGCAGTGCTCGTTCCCCTTCTCAGGGAACAAGGGTTATATACATAACCCGAGCAGTTTTTCATGCTGCTAAGTACATTGCAAAGTTTCTGGATTGACAGCCCTATTTAAATGCGTGCTTGAATCAGAAACTGTGATGATTGACAGTAATGACCAATGGACAAGACAAAACAGGAAAAAAAAATTTAAAGTACTTACAGTGATTCAACAGTTTTTACTCGGGTACCGAAATTGGTAGCGAGAACTGCAAATGTTACTGGTATTACTACTGAAATTTTGGTACCATGCCAACCCTGATTAAAACACACTGACATCTTGACCTCTCACGAAAGCATGAGAATTACATTATCTGTACATATAAATATGATGTGGATTATGCTTCCTTTTTTTGTTCAGTTTGTAATTAACAGTCCGGTCTTGGTCTGATAGGGTTCACAAGGGAGCCAGAGAGGTGACAAAGGAGAACCTGGCGAGCCTGGAAAGAGGGTGAGTTAAAGCCTACTGAAACCCCAACTACACATTTATGTTTACAGATTACAAAAGACAGAATTTTATGACATGTATGCGGTGATATATTTATTTTTTTTATAAGGGAAAACCTGGCAAAGATGGTGAACCAGGCCTCTCAGGATATTCGGTAAGCTGTCTGTCTACAATAGTTGTTTAGTACATTTCACCTCACTGATTATATTTTTTAATGCTGTTATTACATCTGTTTCTTAGGGTGACAAAGGAGAACCAGGTCCTCCTGGTCAACCTGGACGAGATGGTGTGAGAGTAAGTACTGAATGTGTCATCAAAGCATAACATTAGGGGCCCTATTTTAACGATCTAAGGGTTTAGGTTGCCATTTGGGACAGGGGCATGGTCTAAAAGGGTTGCCCCTATTCAACCAATAGTCCTTCAACCAATCAGATGACAAGAGAGGTGATCAACGGGCAACGAACCATTGCTTCTCTATCCGTAATTGTGTTAAACCCGCCAATAGCGCGCCAGGTGGATAAGCCAGTCTGTGATTGGTTCCCGCAAAAGTGTAACAGAAGCAGTAGAAATTAATGTACAGGTTTCCAGACTGAGCTGCAGGGCGAAATCAAATCGCCGGCAGATCAGGCTGGGTTTACCCAGTCTAGCAAATAGGTAATTCTGATACATGCAATGACTATCCATTTTTATTCATTTTTATTTTTATGTACACAGTAATAATATTTTACATTGTAAAATTGCCTCCTCTGAGAAAATGCCCTGGCTTGAAATCATACATATATTCTTTTATTAACACATTTAGGGTGATAAGGGTAATCAAGGGCCTCCTGGACCTCCAACATACAGGGTATGTTGAATATTTCTCTGTTCTATTCTGTCATATTTTCATAGGCCAGATGTTTATCATTAATTGTTTTATATTAACATTGATTAGTTTCATTTAAAAAAATTAAAAAAAACTTTTCACCCCATAGGATGGGCAGTTCTCAGGCGGAACAGGACCAAAAGGAGACAGTGGTGTGCCAGGACCACCTGGACCTAAAGGAGATAGAGGACTTTCAGGTATTTAGACACCACTCAAGGTCAAGCTTAAAGGGATAGTTCACCCAAAAATGTTGTCATCATTTACTGATGATGGACCCCATTGACTTCTATAGTATTTAAAAAAAAATTACATACTATGGAATGGAAGTCAACGGGGCCCATCAACTGTTTGGTTAACCATATTCTTCAAAATATTGTCTTTTGTGTTCAGGAGAAGAAAGAAATCATGCTTAGTTGATCATCAAAGTCCCATGTAACAGCTTTTAATGGTCGTTTCCATCCAAAGTTGCAAATTTTAACTTGTGTGCAAAAATGGAATATCGCATAAATTGTGGCATAAGTTGCAGCAATCGAAAAGGCTGTGGCTCTTTTTTCCTTCGTCATAAATTACCTGCATCTCACAGTGCTCTGATGAAATGCAATAAACGCTTGTCATGTTATCTTACGTTTGGATGCCTGGTGTTTGAGACGCTTCATTATACCAAATCATTCTGATGACAGACTTTGGCTCAGGCATTTCATAAGGATCAAACCAACATTTGTGATGCTGTGCATTGACATTGGTCCGCTGGTTAGTCCAGTTAGCCAATCATATCCACTGTTGAGGCAAAGTAACTAAGTCAGTTTTTTGTTGCACACAGGGATTTTTGCACATGTTTTCTAAACAGATAAAACATTTATTTGCCTACGTGCATACGTTTTTTATGTGCATTTTTAGAATGTTGGCATCTTGCTGTTTCCCTTCAGCGTTTTTGAATGCGATATCCCAAAATGCGCATTAAAAAGGGGGATGGAAACATAGTTATTGTCATGAAACAGAACAGAACTTTTCAGTAATGCAGTTGTAAGGTCATGTATTGTGGCCTGGTCAGACTTTGGAGAAAGTGGCCAGAACTATAATTTATCTACTGTTTATCCATACGAATATGTTGTACAGTGTCAGTGTGATTATCTGTATCAGCAATCAATGCATTTTTGTCCTTTGGTAGGTATTCAGGGGCCACCTGGTCCACAAGGTCCTGCAGGTAAGCGGCATGCTTTTTTAAACTGTATTTCACAAAAATGTTCATTACAATTATTTTAGTGCATGATTGATTCATGTTCATTTAATTCATGCAATTAATTTAATAAAATAAATATTTCCTCGTAGGAATTGGAGGTCCAGGTCCTCCTGGCTCACCAGGTTTACCTGGAGAGAGAGGTGAAAAGGGTGATGAGGGACAGCCTGGAATCTCGCGCCCTGGACAACCTGGTAGACCAGGTCCACAAGGTCTCCAAGGACTCCAGGGGCCTCCTGGTCCCCCAGGCGATCAAGAATGTAATAATCGTGGTCCTACTGGTCCTCCAGGCCTGCAGGGGGAGCGTGGATTTTCTGGAGAACTAGGACAGAAAGGTTTGCCTTGTATTTCATATTAGAAAACAAAATCTCTATGTACACACATACTGTGGCTAATACTCTTTAATACAATTTGTCACAGGTCAAAAAGGAGAGACATGTGTGAATTGTTTCAGTAATGGAAACCCTGTCCCAGGACCCCCAGGGTTTCCTGGTCCTCCTGGAATTCAAGGTAAGATTTACGTCATTTTAACATATGTGCCTTCTTGTGCATGATCTTTATAATGAGATTATGTCATGCAGATGTTTTCTTTAATGATGTTTTACCTAATAAAAGCAATCAATATTTTTATATATATGATTTATAGAAATCTCCTGTTTTGGTCATACCAATTACAACAAAAAAACGTAGGAAGGTACTGCTAAGATCCAAAAAAGTGGTAGTACACAGTATTCTTTGAAGTTCCACATAAATAACATGGTACATTTCAGTATACCATAGTACAGTACTTTTTGTCCATGGTTTTCAGGACTAAAGGACAACTTTTATCTCACAAAAAGTGGCTATTTTATATAAAGTACAGATGCTTTTCAAGTTGCATATCACACTTGTTTTTGTGTCAGGTGCACCTGGCGTGCCTGGATCTAAAGGAGACAGAGGATTCCCAGGAGGGCCAGGGCTCATGGGCCCACCTGTGAGTGCTTCCTAGTTTCCTCTCTTAGCTATTACAGTACCTCTCTTTTTGTTTAAAGTGGCAGACACTTCAAGAGTTATTCAGAAAATATAATTACTTTACATTTCACCAGGTCTCTATGACATTTCAGTAAAGTCAAGTGATATATTTATCCTTTAGGGAATACCAGGACCTCAGGGTCCCTCTGGATACCCTGGAGAGAAGGGCGACCCAGGTGATGCCCTCTCTGTTCTGGGTGTAAAAGGAGATAAGGGAGACTCAGGCTTTCCTGGCCCTCCAGGTCTGCCAGGACTCGAAGGAAGACCTGGTCGTGATGGAGTGCCTGGTCCCCCTGGTCTCAGAGGACCACCTGTGAGTGTTTGTTGTTTTTTCTTTAGAACAACTTTTGGGTATTTTACACAGTTTAATAAACTGATATAATAAACTGATATATTATTTATCATAATAATTCACAGACTATGAATTGCCATTTATCCACAAACGTAGGCCCTGTTTACACTTGGTATTAACGGGTTGGTTCACCCAACAATGAAAATTAGCCCATGATTTACCCTCAAGTCATCCTAGGTGTACATGACTTTCTTCTTTCAGACAAACAAAATTGGAGTTATAATAAAAAATGTCCTGGCTCTTACAAGCTTTATAATGGCAGTGAATGTTGCTCTTTTTTTAAGTCCATAAAAGTGCATCACAAGTAGACAAGGGAGACACATTACCATCCATCTCTTTTGTCCACTTTCAACCCCTTCTGTCCAATTTATTTGAGGGGAGACACTTCAGTGTCAGGGCCTTAGTCAACCAGAACATTTCCACCCACTCTCTGACCTTTAGATTTAAAAGGGATTAAATATATATATGTATATATATATATATATATATATATATATATATATATATATATATATATATATATATATATATATATAATATAACAATTTATATATTTCTATGTATATTTTTAATATATTTCTATGTCTTTAAGATTTCTATGTAAACATACTTTTCACTTTGTAACGGGGTTCGTGATAGTCGTGGGCAGGAAGGAAGAAGACAGGGTCGGCGAGGCTGGGACTTGTACACTTTATTGATATAACTCAAAACAAAAAGGACGCACGCTGGCGTTTCAAATTCTCAGTCACTCTCAGCAACAATTCTCTATCAGATGCTTTCTCTTTTCACTCATAACGTTTGCAGGAAGACTCTCTCTCTTTCTCTCCTGTTGTGTGTCTGCATCAAGTCCCAGTCCAACTCTCTCTCTCATCTCTCTCCCGGCAGCCGCTTATATGCGGTCTCTCCACGCCAATTACTGCAAACAGAGACAGGTGTTCACCATTTGCACTTGACCTACTTACCGACCGCTCGGCTCCGCCCCCTCTCTCCCGCTACAGACCTCGCGGGACCACGCCCACCTCGCCACATACCCCCACCGCCCGTCTCAGGCCGGGGAGCCATCCGGCCTGCAGCCTCCCCCCCCCCCCTCCTGGAGAGGAAGTCGGCCACAGCCATCTGAGCACCCGGCCTGTGGATCACCTTGAACTTAAAGGGTTGTAAAGCCAGATACCAACGGGTGATCCGCGCGTTGGTATCCTTCATGCGGTGGAGCCACTGCAAGGGGGCGTGGTCCGAACAGAGGGTGAACTCCCGCCCGAGGAGGTAATAGCGAAGGGTGAGAACGGCCCACCTGATGGCCAAACACTCCTTCTCTATGGTGCTGTACATCGTCTCTCTCTTAGAGAGCTTACGACTGATGTACAGCACCGGCCGCTCTTCACCCTCCACCTCCTGGGACAGGACTGCGCCCAACCCCCTGTCCGAGGCGTCAGTCTGTAGGGAAAAAGGGAGAGAAAAGTTAGGAGCCTGTAGGAGCGGTCCACCACACAGAGCAGCCTTTATCTGGGTAAAAGCCTGCTGGCACCGCTCCGTCCACTGAACTGTATCTGGTACCTCCTTTTTAGTTAGATCAGTCAGCGGGCTAGCGAGTTCCGAATAATTAGGCACAAACCTCCTGTAATAGCCCGCTAGCCCCAGGAACTGTCTAACCTCCTTTTTGGTCTTGGGTCTCGGACAGGTCGCAACAGCTGCGGTCTTATCAATTTGGGGACGCACCTGTCCGTGTCCCAAGTGGAAGCCCAGATATCTTACTTCCACCCGCCCAATTGCACACTTCTTTGGGTTGGCCGTGAGCCCCGCCCTTCTCAGCGTCTTCAGGACAGCTCGCAAGTGCTGCATATGACGCTGCCAGTCCGCACTATAGATGATGATATCATCTAAATAGGCAGCGGCATACGCAGCATGCGGCCGGAGAATTCTGTCCATCAGACGCTGGAAGGTCGCAGGAGCCCCGAACAAGCCGAAAGGAAGGGTGATAAATTGGTGTAATCCAAACGGCGTGGTGAAAGCTGTTTTTTCTTTGGATAAGGGAGACAAGGGGATCTGCCAATATCCCTTTGTTAAGTCCAGTGTCGAATAAAAACGAGCCGTACCTAGCCGATCAAGCAACTCGTCAACCCTCGGCATTGGATAAGCATCGAATTTTGACACCGCGTTTACCTTACGGTAGTCCACACAGAACCTGACGGAGCCGTCAGGTTTCGGAACTAAAACAATCGGGCTCGCCCAGTCACTGTTGGACTCTTCTATTACCCCCATGTCTAGCATAGCTTCCAACTCTGTCTGAACAACTTTTTTCTTGTGTTCAGGCAAGCGATAAGGCCGGCTGCGAATAACCACGCCCGGCTCCGTCTCAACGTGGTGCTGAATGAGGTCGGTCCGGCCGGGTAGGGGCGAGAAGACGTCAGCAAACTCTGCTTGTAACCGATTTACGTCAGTGAGCTGCGAGGGTGAGAGGTGGTCTCCTCCCGAGGCCAGAGCGATAGATTGAGGCTTTTGGACCGCCTCCGGCCCGAGATCCTCCTCTCCACTCACTACCGTCGCAAGCATCACTGACCCCGCCTCAGACCATTTTTTAAGGAGGTTGAGGTGGTAGATTTGACGTGCCCCGTCCCTATCTGACCGCACAACCTCATAGTTGAGCTCGCCAACTCGCCGTGTGACCTCGAAGGGCCCTTGCCACTTTGCGAGTAATTTAGAACTCGAAGTAGGGAGTAATACAAGGACTTTATCTCCCGGTGAAAATTGACGCAGCTTAGTGCCTCTGTTATAGAGCTGTCGTTGTTTGTCCTGAGCCTGTAACAAATTCTCCATTGATAACCGCCCCAAAGTGTGGAGTTTTGTTCTCAGGTCCAGGACATACTGAATTTCATTTTTGCTCGCTGAAGGTCCGTCCTCCCAAGCCTCCCTAAGGACGTCCAGCACCCCCCGAGGCTGGCGTCCATAGAGAAGCTCGAAGGGGGAAAACCCCGTGGAGGCTTGCGGGACCTCGCGAACAGCGAATAACAGAGGCTCAAGCCACCTATCCCAATTTTTGGCGTCCTCGTGAACGAACTTACGAATCATGGATTTCAACGTGCGATTAAATCGTTCCACCAGACCATCTGTTTGTGGGTGATAGACGCTGGTGCGAACCGATTTAATGCCCAATAATTCATAAAGTTCGCGAATTGTTCGTGACATGAACGCCGTGCCTTGATCGGTGAGAATCTCTTTCGGGATTCCCACCCGGGAGATTAATGAAAACAGTGCGCTCGCAACACTTTTCGCCGAAATAGTGCGGAGCGGAACTGCCTCCGGGTATCGCGTTGCATAGTCTACCAGAACCAATGCAAAGCGATGCCCACGCGCTGACCGTTCTAATGGCCCGATGAGGTCCATGCCAATTCGTTCGAAGGGGACCTGCATCAAAGGGAGCGGGCACAAAGGTGCTTTTGGGGTGGCCGGTGGATTCACCAACTGACATTCACGACAAGACGCACACCACCTGCGTACATTCTCGTGAATGCCCGGCCAGAAGAAGCGGGCCATTAGACGGTTAAGTGTAGCCGTTGCTGCTAAATGCCCGGCCATTGGATTCGCGTGAGCCGCCTGGAAAAGCATTTCCCGGCGGCTTTTAGGCACTAACAACTGGGTTGTATTTTGTTTTGTCTGGGCGTCTTGGGTCACCCGATACAACCTATCTTTTATAACAGAAAAATAAGGATAAGAGAGCGGCTGGTCAGGGTGGAGGAGGTGGCCGTCGATGGAACGGACCTGATTAAACGCATGTTTGAGCGACTCATCCTGGGACTGCTCCAGGGGAAAATCATCACGGTCTGTGAGCGTGGGCAGCTCCAGACCGCTCTGTTCCCCCGGAAGAGTACCCAGAGGTCCCGAATCCACCTCTCCCACCTGAGCAACCGCCTCCTTCCTTTTTTCTCGCTTTCCCCAAGAGGCATCCACACACAAGTGCCCCAATAATTTATTAAATGCTGGCCAATTAGTACCCAAAATAAGTGGATGCCGGAGGTGCGGGTTAACTGCAACCTCCACACTATGCGTTTCACCCCGAAATTGAATATCCACGGGCAACAACGGATAGTTCACCACTTCCCCGTGCACACACCGTACCTTAACCATGCGGCCATTAACCAATGCCTCAGGTTGAATCAAACTTTGATGGATAGAGGTCTGGTTACAACCTGAATCCACCAGAGCTTGATAAGTACCCCCCTTGATACTCACGGGTATCTGGTACATGCCAGCTTGATCGGGGGCAGCTTGTGGCGCGTCGGGGACCCGGATCAACGTCCCCACCTCCATCACCGGACACCGATCAATAAAATGTCCGGGGTCCCCACAACGCCAACAAGCCGGCCCAGACTTCCCCGCCACTCTAGCGGCTGGTAGTAGGTCCCCAAATTGGCGCGGAGAGAGCGCTGATGCGGAGGTGGTGGTGAACGGGTCGCCGGTTGCTCCGCCTCCCCTCGCTGCTGGTCTGGGGGCTGCCGGAACCTCCGCGGGCAGCCCGGTTCTCCACCTCGGTGCCGGCCTGGGCAGGAGCCCGCCGCGAGACCTGGGAAGAGGGACAGGCTTGGAGAGAACAGGAGGGGGAGGAGAAGAGAGAGAGAGAGAGAGAGAAGCCGAAGGAAGGGGCTCGCCGACCCCGTGGCACGCCACCATCTGGTCCTCCGCCAAGTGGATGGCCTGGGTCAGCGACGTCGGGCGGTGGCACTGGACCCACTGCGCGGTCTTCCTCGGGAGCCGCGCGACGAATTGTTCCAGCACCACTCGATCGATGACTTCCTCGACGTCGCTTTCATCGGCCATCAGCCACTTGCGGCAGGAGTCCCGGAGCTGTTGCGCGAACGCAAAGGGCCGGCCGGACTCGTCGAGTGCCAGGGTCCGGAAACGTTGACGATGTTGTTCGGGGGTCCGGCCGACCCGCTGAAGGATGGCATTCTTCAGGTCGTTGTAGACCAGGAGGTTCTGGACTGGTAGCTGGTGTGCGGCTATCTGCGCCTCTCCGGACAACAGCGGCAGTAGCCGCATTGACCAGTCCTTCTGGGGCCATCCCCGGACCTCGGCGGACCTCTCAAAAAGGTCTATGAAGGCCTCTGGGTCATCGTGCGGACCCATCTTGTTGAGAGGCACAGCGGCGGTTGACTCCGTAGTGGGGGTGGGGACGGCCCGAACCTCCCGGTCCATCCAGCTCCGGAAGAGCTCGCGGTCTTCATGCTGGGCGCGGAGCAGAGCCTCGAAACGCTTCTCTTGCTCCGCCCTCACGGCCAGCAGGTCCTGGTGGTGTTCCTGATGAAGACCAGCGAGCGACTCGACGATGTCCGCAAGTGGCGTTCTTGACGGAGTTTGCATGGCGGCGGCAACCTTCTTCCTTCCCGGGTTTCGGCACCAGTGTAACGGGGTTCGTGATAGTCGTGGGCAGGAAGGAAGAAGACAGGGTCGGCGAGGCTGGGACTTGTACACTTTATTGATATAACTCAAAACAAAAAGGACGCACGCTGGCGTTTCAAATTCTCAGTCACTCTCAGCAACAATTCTCTATCAGATGCTTTCTCTTTTCACTCATAACGTTTGCAGGAAGACTCTCTCTCTTTCTCTCCTGTTGTGTGTCTGCATCAAGTCCCAGTCCAACTCTCTCTCTCATCTCTCTCCCGGCAGCCGCTTATATGCGGTCTCTCCACGCCAATTACTGCAAACAGAGACAGGTGTTCACCATTTGCACTTGACCTACTTACCGACCGCTCGGCTCCGCCCCCTCTCTCCCGCTACAGACCTCGCGGGACCACGCCCACCTCGCCACACACTTGAAAAATGAAAAACTGTGCTTTCCATGACTTTACCCAGCAAACAATAGCCATCATTTCATCGTCTCGTTTAACTATAGTCCGGGCATGAGTAATCCACTTCTAGCCAAAATAACCTTGAATTTTTTTACATGTCATTTTTGCCAAAAATAACTTGCGAGATGTATGATATTCCATCATGTAAGCAAAGTCAACAGTGATTACAAGGTGTTTGGTTTCATTGTTCATGTTCTAGATTACTAGTCTATTCTTGGTTTAAGGTTAGACATCTATTACATTTTCATTGACAGCCCAAATTTTTCCTTGTTTTAGCCTAGACGTCAGGGCTGTGTTTGGACGCCTATTAGACATCATTTAAACGCAAAAATTACTTACTGGGCAGTAACACGTTCACAAAACAATCTGCTCTGAAATGTGCCGTTTTTTCTTAAAGGGTTCGGCAGTGGTGAAAGGTACACAGGGTCCACCAGGCGAACCCGGCTTGCCAGGATCTATAGGAGACAGGGGGCAGCCTGGTTCCCCAGGATTTGGCCCACAGGGCCCTCCTGGAGAGAAGGGTATTCAGGGCGTTTCAGGAAGATCAGGGGGTCCTGGAGCTCCAGGTAAAAAGCAATACTGTCTTGTTTTTATGTTCAATAAGGCTGTCAATCAATTTAATATGTGAATATGAATTACATATATTCTATTTTTGCACTAATCAAAGTAAATATGTAGTTCAGTCATGAAACTCTAGATGGTGCAGGCTGAAAGGTCCTTATATGCAGTCTGAAAGCAATCATTTCATTATTACATGGCATAAGCTAATTGGCATCTGCTGATTCTGTAGCCACTGGAATTGCTGGCTCAACATTTGCTCTGGATCAGTGTTCACTGTAAGCTGGTCCTGCAGCGCTTTATCTGAGTTCATCTGAAATCCTCCTCGTCCCCCAGCTCCAGCAGTCTAGATCCGCTACGGGATTTATGAATGTCTTCATGCAGCTGCAGCATATCTTACATGCTCAAGGCAGCGTGTCTCTGTATCTATTGGCAGTAGCAAGTCTGTACTTGTACTTGTCATGATTGAATATGTGTAATTATGTTCAGTGTGTGACTATTTTTTGACTTAAATGAAGTTTAAATTATGAGTAACTGGACATTACATCATCTCAATGTTTTTCTGGCTGGGTAGGTCAGAAAGGTGAACCTGGGTTAGCTGTGTCAGAAAAAGGTGAGCGCGGACCCCCTGGACGTGATGGAGAGTCCGGATTGCCAGGAAGTACAGGTAAAGAAAAAATGGGCTTACCACACTTTGTCAGTGTATATTTAGTGGTCTTAAATGCATATGGAGCAGATTGGGAATTCAAAATTCAACAGAGACTGGTTCCATATCTGTACAGGTAATACAGGCTCACCTGGACAGCCTGGGTTCCCAGGCCTACCTGGAGCCAAAGGAGATCCTGGTCTTCCTGGTATTGGTTTGCCAGGACCCCCTGGTACTAAAGGTACAATGTATTCCCACTGTTGAAACACCAATAGACTCTGTCACAGGTAGTAGGGCTGGGCGATATGGCCAAAAAATCATATCTCTGTATTTTTTTGGTTGAATGGCTTTACACGGTATATATCCCGGTATTTTCTACGTTTTTCTATTTGGATAAAAAAAAAAATCTGTATTTATTTTAATAATAATTGTATTTCACATCCTGCCCAATGATGTCCTAAAAACATTGTTGATATTAAAGGCTATAAACAAATACAGTGAATGTAATGTAGGCTGTGCAAAAGGGGGTTTACAACTAAAAAACAATATAAATAATTTTGTTTTTAAATTCACTAAACTAAAATTGAAAATAAAAACAAAAGCATAATAGCCTACATTTGATTACCACATTATAATGGTCACTTTCATAAAAATATACTTAATTGTAGGTTTAAAATTCCACGTATGGCAATTTATTGTCCAACAACAAATATTTTAGAAATATGTATACTTATCAGAATTATTATTATTATTCCTATTCTATTGCGCTCTGTCTGTTTGGCACGAATGCGTGTGGCAGCCACTCGTTCACGGAAGCCTGAATTTTAGCGGAGATTCACTTGCAGAAGCTCGTCCTCGGACATATTTGCATGACTTTCTAACATTTAAAGATGGAGAATATACCTGTGAAATGCAAGTTATGCACTGAGGAAAGCACCACATTTCAAATGCATTAAAGAGTGCAAGTATTTATCTGTCGGCACAAGTATCCTATCTCTCAGAGCATCTGACAGGGCAAGCTGCTTTAAACCATGTGTTAAGTATATCTTACCAGTTATTTTGAAGCCCTTAATATAAAGCATGTGTTTAGGACTAGTTGTATCATGCACTTTCCCTGCATCAGCTCATTCTGCCTACTCCTCTATTTTTTAGATGCGTTCTTATTCTACTGTATCGGTAAACGGTATTGCCTCATTCCATATCGTATCTAAAAAAAATATATTGATATATTGTACAAACTCGATATACCGCCCAGCCCTAAGAGGTACTTTTGTCAACTGCTAAGCGTTTTCCAATTCACTTAAAATTCCAATTCACATTATTCATTAAAAAAGTCAGATTTGGCCAAATACTTGCTAATTAATTGGCCTGGCCAAATTATCAGACTTTCACTAGCCACATGTATTGTTCCACATATTCTTTCCCTTTTTTTAAGTACTTTTTTTTTCTTAGGGTAGTGAGGGACCATTTTGTCCATATATCTAACAGTGCTGTTCATGTTTTCCAGGTTTTCCTGGTATTGCTGGTTCCCCTGGTGGACCTGGCATTCCTGGGCGACCAGGTTTGGATGGGCTGCCTGGTCAATCTGGATTACCTGGACCTAAAGTATGAAACGTTTAACCTACACAATACAATATAATATTATAAACTTCACCTGTAGATACAAATATGTTACATCCAGGTGATAACTGAATATTTTAATAATCAGTTTCTGAATCATTCTATTGCACATTGTATACACTACTATTCAAAAGTTTGGGATTAGTAAGAATTAGTGACAGCAACGACATTTATAATCATTGTCACAAAAGATTTTTATTTCAAATAAATGCAGGTTATTTTGTAATTTCTGTTCATCAAAGCATGTATCCTGCTGAAGACTGGAGTAATGGCTGCTGATTTCAGCTTTGCCATCAAAGATAACATTTTAAAATATATTAAAAATAAAAAAACAGTTATTTTAAATTCTAATACATTTTCACAATATTACTGTATTACTGTATCATCAAATAAATACAGCCTTGATGATACGAGATATAAGAGACTTACCGACCCCGGACTTTTGAACAATGGTGAATATATGTATATACATTTTCTATCAGATGAAAAATGAAACTGGTTGAAATTTGCAGGAAGAAATTAAGAAGCTATGTGCATCCTTTCTGCATTGAATTATGGGCAATATAGTGTTCATTGGTTGTATACTATAAATCATGAAGTGCATTGTGGGCATAAATGAGTGAACTGTATTAGGAAAGTGCTCCAATGAGTGTCTTTGTCCCCAAAGGGAGAGCCTGGTTTTGGTTTACCTGGCCCTCAAGGTCCTTCAGGATTCCCAGGCAGTAAAGGTACACCCGGTCCTAAAGGTGATCCTGGTTTCCCTGGAAACCCTGGTGCACCAGGTCGTTCAGGTTTCGATGGTGCCCCTGGATCTAAAGGTACACAATTACTTTATGTTTAAAAAGAGAATAAATAGCAATGCTGCACTAGACACAAAAGAGGTGCCTTTCTAACATGAAGTTGTATCACAAATATAAAACAATTGATCTAAGTTCTTTGCATTTCCTTTTTGCACTTAGGTGATGGTGGTTTTCCTGGTGGTCCTGGACCTCGTGGCCCCCCGGGACCCCCTGCCTTTGGCCTTCAGGGCCCCCCTGGTCCTCCTGGACCTCCTGGCTCTATGGGGTCTCCTGGTATGCCTACAGTTGTTCCAGTAAAATTGTGTACAAACACACTTCCGAGAAGAATGGATCTTGAATTAGAGAAATGCTTGCCAGATTTATTTCTAGTCTAATGCAAGCACAGGAGTCTCCACTGTTGTGTTTGTTGTGTTTGCACTATTGTTTATGTGCACAGGGAGATGCTTTGTCTAAGAAAACAGAATTGTAATGATTATAAACCACACCCATTTATAACTAGCCAATACTTTTAAATAAAATATTATTTAGTCTAGGAATTATAACAATGCTATGACAAATGTGTGTCAGGTAAAGCGTATCTCATAAGCATTATCAAAAACAAATCTTAGTACTCCTATTATGGATCTTAGTAATACGAGTAAGTAGTGTTTCACTATCTAACACCATTGTTGTCTTCTTTACTTCAGGAATCCCTGGTTCGAATGGAGAGAAAGGAGACCGTGGCCCCCCAGGTCTGAGTATTCCAGGGTTGCAAGGTGACAGAGGAAGCCCTGGATATCCTGGACCTCCTGGCACAATTGGTCCACCTGGGGGTCCAGGACTACCTGGTCAAGATGGCCTACCAGGACTGCCTGGTAATATGATGATAGTAATATCTACTAATATTATCAATTTTAACTGCATTTGTTGAATGTATACCATATATATCTTGTTTCTTTATCCTGGTCCTTCTCTATTAATCCTATATCATTATTACAGGGCCTAAAGGTGACATGGGTGGAATGGGTTCTCCAGGACCATCAGGTAGCCCTGGTAACCCTGGCAGACCAGGCTTTCCAGGACCAAAAGGTCTAATACAATTTTTTGCTTCAGTTCTAATTTCTGAAAAAATTTCATAAAGTCTCTCATAGAGTGACATATTATTGTGCTTTGCGCCCATGCAGGAGATGACGGTGTCCCAGGACGACAAGGAAGCCAAGGTAACCCAGGAGGCAAAGGAGACAGAGGTGACCCAGGCATTCCAGGCCCACCTGCCATAATCTCATTTCCACCTCAACTAAAAGGACTAAAAGGAGAACCCGGAGTTCCAGGTGAGACAAATCTGTAAGCTGCTACGGCTCACACCATCATGGCCTTTTTGGTGACGTCAAGGATCCCAAAATATGAGGATCCCCTTGTGAGGGACTCCTTTCCTAAGATATAAAGAAAGAGAATTAAAAGCCATTGAGAGACTAAAATGGGTTTCTTCTGGACTTTATATAAAATATATATATTATTGAACATCTATATCTTTATTTAATGTCTTTTAATATTCATTAATATAAAATTGATATCAAAGCTTGGTTGATAATAGCCTAACAAAAGATTTAAAAGTTGATAAGAAGGAGACTATTTTGTCTACTGTCTATTAGGCTTTTTTTTTTACCCAGGTGCATTATTATGCGTTTTCTGTTTCTTGTCATCTTTGGGGGTCCCTCCTCAACATGTGTTTTTCTATATTAAAAGTTTAAAAAAGGAAAAATGTAATCTCCTCATATATTTTGGTGACTCTATGATTCTCTTTATTTGTCATATAGGTTTTAGTGGATCACCAGGAGCAAAGGGTATTCCCGGTATCTCTGGAGATCCTGGTCCCCCTGGGCAAGATGGAAGGCCAGGACTACCAGGACCCCCAGGTAAAGCAGACAAGTACAAATTTGAATTTGAGCCATCAAAAGCATCTTCAATCAAGTCTTTTGTAGTGTACTGCAAAGTATATAAGACTAGTGAATGGGGTTTTGTTGGCTGGTTAAATACATTTTGTATTCATGTTTAGGCCCCAAAGGTGATTCTGGTTTCCCAGGAACTCCAGGGTCTTCAGGAGCCCCAGGACTGAAGGGTAGCATGGGAGAGATGGGATTGCCAGGTTAGATCCTCACTCCCATATGGCTCTAAACCAAAACATTTGTTATGTTTCTGAGGCTTTGAAACCTGGTCTTCTTTGCTATAGGAAATTCTGGAGTGAAAGGAAACTCTGGCCAACCTGGCCGACCTGGCCAGTCTGGATCCCCAGGAACACCAGGGTTTCCTGGACCCAAAGGTGATCCTGGCTCACCAGGATTTGGATTACCAGGAAATCCTGGGCCAAAGGTAAAAACATATTGTCTACTATTTCAACATTGAGAATATTAGCTTTTAATATTTAATGCTATTAAATGTTTTTAAATTCCCAGGGTGAACCAGGCACTCCAGGATTCCCTGGAAACCCTGGGATGAAAGGCCAGCCTGGCCTTCCAGGACCTTCAGGCTTGACTGGTAGCCCTGGACAAAAGGGGGATCCAGGACTCCCAGGATTCCAAGGTGGACCTGGCATTCCTGGCCCTAAAGGTTTGGATGGCGCTCCAGGCCCTCCTGGTCTTAGTGGAGCACCTGGAAGACCAGGAGATCCTGGACGACCTGGATCACCCGGCATCCCTGGCGATAAAGGTTTTGCTGGTCGTGATGGTATTCCAGGACCTGCAGGACAAAAGGGTGAACCAGGTTAGTCTGAATCCAGAGGAAATCAAAAGTGTGCAAGATGTCCTCAGTATAGAATATGTGGAATCATTTCTTTTTAACTTTTTACCCAGGTGCCCCAGGCCTTGGTGGCCCAGGCCCGTCCGGTTTTCCCGGTTCACCAGGTAAAGTACTGAGAGATTTGTTCATGTATCTTCATTGTTACGCAAGAAGAATTCTAAGAGCTCCGCGTTATAATTTTATAGCAGATTTAAGAAGTGATTTTTATTATGTCGCAGGGCCTAAAGGAGACGCTGGTTTTCCGGGTTCTCCCGGAGGTCCTGGAAATCCTGGTCCGAAGGGTGAGTCGGGATTCGCTGGGTTGCCTGGTCAGATTGGCCCTGCAGGACCACCTGGGCCTCCAGGCGTGCCTTTGCAGGGGCCTAAAGGCATCCAAGGCCCACCTGGTCCCTCCGGAAGATCTGGTAAGTTAAACATCTCATCCCTTTTGGCCAGCTCTGCCCTCTTGGTGTCACAATGTCATGAGTTATATTGATCACATCAAGCTGACATTTGCATTTGTTCATTTTTTTTTAAATTAGCCTGGAGTTGAATATCTAATTAAAAAAACTAACTCTTAAAATTTGTTTATTTTATCAGCACTTAAATTGGCCCAAAAAACATTTTTACCAATAACCAATTTGTAATCCCAAGAAAATCTAGACACAAATACTGGCTTCCCCACATACTCCTAATAATTAATACTCTGCTTTACCACAGCATTTGCTGAAGTCATTCATGGTCTTGGTGTAGTGGCTATACAAGAGAAGATAATGATATTTGTCTGGTAATCGACTTACACATTCAGGAACTGAATCAATGCATTAAAACATTTTTATCTACAAGTCATAAACGAGTATAGATTTATCTCAGAAAAAAGGAAATCAGATTAAAGTACCTCTGTTTGGGAATTACATCATCAGCTAAAGTAATATTTTAATTGTGAACCAGAGGGCAATACTGGCTTTGATTTTGTTTGTTTGACTGATTTGCATGGAATATTTTACAAGCAATCATGATTATGCCATGTCCATGTCACTGTCACAAATACACTCTCAGATCAAGGAGCACAAGACACACTGTTTGCATTCCCTTCATTGCAAGTGATGTTCT
This sequence comes from Gobio gobio, assembly GCF_949357685.1. Classification (NCBI taxonomy): domain Eukaryota; kingdom Metazoa; phylum Chordata; class Actinopteri; order Cypriniformes; family Gobionidae; genus Gobio; species Gobio gobio. The sequence goes on from NC_137098.1 coordinate 30,869,006, forward strand.
ATTCTCATCACTCCCTTCCTCAATTGTGTGCCGGTTTGTCATATGTTAGAGAGAAGTGAAGGCTTTGCATGCATGCAGAGTTTTTTTTGCTGTCGGTGTTTCACAGTTACCCAGTCAGGGCCCTGTGAGTATTACACACAGTGTCTGCTTTCCCTATCCACCACGGCTAGCTGTTCACCCATCCATTCATCTATCATCACTTCGCTTCCACCCGTCCCTTCTCTTCAGCAGTGGAAGCAGTACTTTCCTCCACAGGATGCTGTCTATTTCTGTGACCAAATTTAGTGGTCATCTGGCACTTTTGCATGGGAGATGTGCTGATTTGTAAGAAATGAAAGCCATTGTAGGACTATCTAAAATGATCTCCGCCTTGGAATAAAAGAGCAAAAACGTTCATGATTTCGGCTCATATTTATTTTAAACAATCAATATAAAATTGATATCAGAGCTGCTTGATAAGTGTCTTACCAAAGATTTTGAAGTTGATGGAGGAGACCATTTTGGCTAGTGTCTATTAGGCTTATTTTACCCAGGTGTGTTCTGGGTATTATATGCATTTTCTGTTTCTTGCGGCATTGTTCTGCTCCCCCTGATGACATGGGATCTTTGCAGGCCCAGCAGGTCAGCTTCTTCATGCTAAAGATTTTTTTTTCCATGCCTCAATACATAACTCTTTCATCTACCTATTAATAATTTGTAATTCATCTGTATCTTGTGACTAGATTATTCAATTATACTATGCTGTGCTAGAAAGGATTTATGCAATTACAGCTTCATTCCAGAAATTGTGGATCTTTTCTAGCATGCACAATAATACTTCTAAAAAGTAGTATTACCACAATAAAATTGACTACGTGTAACAGCATTTTGCTACCTGTATTTGAGCAGATTATCAGATTTTGCACAATGATCTCATTTACATGCACAAGATTATTACTATATTGGAATTTGCTCAAATACGATTATGAATGTCTCATGTAAATGTTGTATCCCAATTGCAACAAACTTGATGAATCCTAAATTCTTAAAGAATGTGCATATCTTGATTATTCAGATTATGATGACCAATCTTAACAGCTTTATTCCAGTATGGGTTGAGCATGTAACCATAATGATGATGTGTATGCGCACTACTATTCAGAAGTTTGGGGTCAGTAATATTTTTTAAAGTTTTGGAAAGAAGTCTCTTATGCTCACTAAGGCTGCATTTATCTGATCAAAAATACAGTAAAACAGCAATATTGTGAAATATAATTACAATTGAAATGTTATTATATTTTGAAATGCGGTTTATTCCTGTGATCAGCCCGTACTCCAGTCTTCAGTGTTATATGATCCTTCAGAAATCATTTGTCAATTTTGATCAGTTGAATGCAACTTTGCTGAATGAAAGTATTTATTTGCTTTTTTCATCTTACTGATACTGACCCTACATTTTTGAATGGTAATATTAGTGCCATGTCGAATGTGCTACATTGTTTCTTCAAAAATGACTTCTGTAAAGCCACTGGAGGCAAAAACAACCAATATTTCTGAATTGTAAACATTTTGAAATTTGACAACTTCCTCACCACATCATATACGTGTCTTGTTGTGCTCTGTATTAAAGACCTTTTATCTTGTTCTTTGCTTCTCCTCTTATTGGACTTTTGGGAACCCATTGACCTTTGACCCCACTATAGGTCCTGCAGGTTAGACAACTTGGTTTGATACTCAGCTGTGTGTCATACTGTGCACCTCCGTTAGTTACTAGATGGTACTGGGATTTAATTTTTTGATGTTTAACTTTCATATCCCTATCCAATTTTAGGAATATACTGTAATTATGAGTCTTTTGTCGATCTCTCTATGTACCTTCTCCTTCTCATAGAACATCCCAGAACCATTCAGCACACTATATACAATATACACAATATAAACATGCACGCAGTATTTGTTTGGATCTGATTCTGGGGAACTGATTTCTGTTCTGTGAATGTGAAGGTCCTCCTGGTCCTGAGGGTCCACGTGGACCTCCAGGTAGTGGAGGAGTGAAGGGTGAGAAGGGCTTGGCTGGAGTCCCTGGGACACCTGGTGCACCAGGACTGAAAGGAGAGTACGGTGCCTCTGGCTTTCCGGTAAGCATTATAAATGTGTTCTAATGAGAAGGTTTAATTATTGTTAGCAAAGGGATTTATACATTTCGTACATTCATACATTCTCCATCTGTAGAAACGTCTTGTGGAATCATTGTAGGCTGCATTTGGTTAATGTGGGTTATGTGATTTTGCTAAAAAAAAAAAAAAAGAGGACAATATTTGGTAACACTTTATTTTAAGGTGACTTAGTTAGACATTACGTTACTACATGTACTTACTATAGTAATAACACTAGTTTATGCATATTTACAAGTAACTAACCCTAAACCAACCCCTAACTGTAACTCTATAGTAAATGTATTTAATTAATATTACACAGTCATTATTTGAGTAAGTACAATGTAACTTGCACTTTATTTTAAGGTGTCAACAACACAGTGTATTTACATATTTAAGTACTGAGTAATATTAATTAGCTACATGTACTTACTATAGGGTTAGGGTAGGATTAGGGTTTGGTTGAGGTATAGTGGCATGTAATTATGCATAATTTATTACTATGGTAAGTACATGTAACATATGTAACAAGGACACTGTAAAATAAAGTGTTACCAAATGTAACCCAATATTTTGTTTAATTGCACTGCTCTGTGGAGTACATGATTCGTATCTGTTCAATCACAACATTCTGTCAGAATTTTTACATATACATGTTCATCTATTTATTATATTCAGTTAGATAATGATGTTTGTTTGTTCTCAAGGGTTCTCCAGGAAATCCAGGGCCTAGTGGCCTGAAAGGAGATATTGGACCTCAAGGTGTTCCTGGATTCCCAGGTCAGTTATCCTTCTATAACCATTAAATATTTGTTTTACCCACAAATTAAAATGTCTGTCACTATTTACTCTACAAACGGTGTATCAAGCACAGCGGCATATTGATACCAAGTGCCATGCTTCTTGCATGTCTTATAGCTGAATGTGTGTGTGCCAGTTCTGATATGCTGTATGGAAAATGACACTTTAGAGTGACAGCAGAGGGGATGATTCTGCACTGAACTTTAAATTTCAATCTGTTCATTACACAAAATTATACAATACAAACTACTATTCAAAAGTTTGAGGTCGGCATGATTTTTTAAAAAGAAATGATTAGTTGCGTGCATCAAGTTGATCAAAGAAGACTAGAGGAATGACTGCTGAACTGCTGAATAAATTACAATATATATTCAAATAAAAAAGTTTTTACTGTATTTTTGATCAAATAAAAGCAGCCTTGGTGAGCATACGACATAGTATATTTAAAGAACCACATGATCATTCTTAATAATTCTCTTGTGTTTCACAAAATAAATTACAGCATACACGTTTGGAACATTAGAGTGACTAAATAATACATTGGGCCTCATTCATGAAACACGAGCAGAACGAATTTGTGTGTAAATTGTTCGTAAAGCCGCTCTGACGTAAATTTTCGGATTCACGAATATTTTCGTATTTTCAAAATGTTAGTTGGTATGAAAGAAATTTACACCTGTTCCCTACCACGTGTAAATGGTGCGTTAATGGAGAAGTTAATACTGCTTTTTGCGGCATTTTTTATATTCAGTAATATTCTTCAAATTGAGATACTAGTAACACATTACTGCCATAGGTATTCTGTATCATAATCATAGCAATCAAAGTATCTCAGCTGGAAAAACGCTGCCCTTGCAAAGCGTTTTCATGCGCCACCAGCTGGCCATTTTCGGAAGAGCACCAGCCGTTTTTTAGCTGGCTAAAAATGCTTTGGTGGACACACGATAATTGAATATTTATTGCTAGGCATATGGTCAATTAATCTCTTTAGCATTTATGCAAAATACTGGAGCCAAACCTGAGAAAGAAGGCTTCCAGAAGATTCCACAGCGTTCCTGGCCACATCATTTGCAGTTGTAACTGATGGGCGGGGATTATGCTAATTATGAATGGGCGTGCACGCGTGTCCTATTTACGAATTTTTGGAATTCATTAATTTACACACATTTAACTACCGAATCCGTGGTATACGAAGCGTTTGTGAATCTGGAGGAGAGTTTTCGTAAAGGTCCATTTTACGCGCGAAATACTCCGAATTTTTTCATATATTTACGAACATTTCATGAATGAGGCCCATTGTGTGTATGTTAAAGCTTGTTTTGAAGTGTTATTTGTAAAAGGGTCTTATCCACGTAACTGCGGCATGTTATAGGATCTAAAGGACAGTCTGGCCCCGCTGGAACTGAGGGCCGCCCAGGACCACAAGGTGAAACTGGAAGTCGAGGTGTGTCATTTTGAAACACGGATAGTTTTCCCTTTACAAATTCGATAAAAAATGCATCCTCTAATACTTCCTCCTCTCTTTTGATCACAGGACCTCCTGGTGACCCAGGCATTGCTCCAGGGCCTATTGTTACGAAGGGTGAGCGTGGTCCACCTGGACCACCTGGAATCCCAGGCAATAGAGGTCCACTTGGACCCCCAGGATTACAGGGTCTTCCAGGTTAGTGGTTACATTGAGACTAGACAGTACAGACAAGAATGATTCTTTACCTGCAAAGCCTGGTCAAGACTATAGGACCCGGTCTGGTCTTCTTCCTCCTCATCTATGATCTCATGTCACTTCATCCTCTAGGTTCACCTGGCAACCCTGGTGACCCAGGTCAAATGGGACCTCCAGGATTTAGCGGCTCTCCTGGAAGGAAGGGAGATCTAGGACCAGCTGGACAACAAGGTAATGTTAAGATCCAAGATGTGGCCTGGTGGGTAGAAATGTTGCACAACAACCCGGGTCATTTTCAAATACTTGGCCACATCTCTGCTGTCTTGTCCAATTAAAGCCAAAAGGTTTATTACTCACTCTCATGTCGTTCCAGACCCATCAGAATTTGCTTAATATGTGAAACACAAATTAAGATGGGAGGTTTCTGTCCCTTTTTGGATCTTCTATGTTCTGGTTATCTGGACTTTCAATGGAGGGACAGAAACCTTTCAGTTTAATAAAAAAATATCTTAATTTTTATTTAAAATATTAACCAAAGTCCCATGGGTTTAGAATGACATGAGTGTGAAAAAAAGACAGCCTCACAATCACCATGATGTAATTATTTACAGGTCCGCGTGGTTACCCCGGGCCTCCTGGTCCAGATGGGATTCCGGGCCCTCCAGGTATCTCAGGATCAGCTTCTGCAGCACATGGTTTTCTGATCACTCGCCACAGTCAGGCCACAGAAGTACCATCGTGTCCAGACGGCACAAGCCTTATCTATGATGGCTACTCTTTACTCTATGTGCAAGGCAATGAGAGGGCGCACGGACAGGACCTGGGTGAGTCGCCTTAAAACGCATCAAGCACACGCATATATCATGATTTTTCCCACATCACGTAGATTATGACTATTGTGTGGTTTTCTCCATTCAAAAAACATCAGGTACGGCCGGTAGTTGTCTACGTCGTTTCAGCACAATGCCTTTCATGTTCTGTAACATCAACAATGTTTGCAACTTCGCCTCCCGTAATGACTACTCCTATTGGCTGTCCACACCACAGCCCATGCCCATGAGCATGGCGCCCATCACTGGAGAGAGCATCAAACCTTTCATCAGTCGGTAAGAGACAGTCACTCTAACAGATTAGGTTGTTGTGTGGTTCAGGTATTCCCTACATTATGGGGACCAAATGTCCCCACAAACATAATAATAACAGTCATTTTTGACCTTGTGGGGACATTTTTTTGGTCCCCATGAGGAAAACATTTTGTAAATCATACAGAATTATAAAAGAAAATGCAGAAAGTTTTGTGTGATGAGTAGATTTAGGGGATAGATTAGAATATACAGTTTGTACGGTATAAAAAGCATTATATCTATGGAAAGTCCCCATAAAACATGGAAACCCAACATGTGTTTATATGTGTGTGTATGTAGGTGTTCTGTGTGTGAAGCTCCGGCCATGGTGATTGCTATACACAGCCAGACCGTTCAGCTGCCATCCTGCCCGCAGAACTGGGATCCCCTCTGGATAGGTTACTCCTTCATGATGGTATGTACAATACCACAGGTCCTAGGAACTCTTGACGGACTTAGATGACATCGAAAATTAGTAATATTTGAAAAAATTGTGTCTGCCAAATCAAAGTCTAACCAACATGCAATAAGCCATTTTGTCATGTGACGAGAATCATTAACTTTTAGACCAGACGTTCTCAACCTTTTTTGACTCCAACACCTCCTTGTCCACAACAATATTCGAAGTCCCCAATGTAGGCTTTGCTCTGCTGCATCTACTATAATGACAATTGTTTCCAAAATTATAATTTACAGAAACTTAGTGTCCATAGATTAAAATAGCTAAAATAATTCATATAAAATGTTTTAGGTGCTGTTCTTCATAGTTCACACTCTTTTTAACTAATGAATTAGTGAAAATGGTAATTTATGATTACTTGATAAGGATTAAAGATAAGGATTTTACCAGTAGTAATGAAAAGATTAATCTTGATCTCTGTCATGGAAACTAGAATGTATAAACCTTCATTAAACAATTTAATAATTTATACCTGTATGATACTACACTATACCCACATTGGACCAGCAGTTTGGAAAAGTTTGGCTAAACTCAGGAAGAACCCCAGCTTTAGACAGCTGTGACAATTTTCACACATGACCTTTTATATGAAACTGCTGATTTTGTTTGGGTCAAAAATGACCTTGAAAAATATTTTTGAAAGTAATGATAAATGGGCAGATTTACTAACAGCTTGCACCTGCACAAACCCTCATTTGACGTTAAACTACTCACTGCACTTCGCAGTGAAGAATTAGCAATGAAAAGGACACAATTTATGGGAGGAGACTATTTAAATGAGTTATTTACCTCTCAAAAAAATCTAAGCATGTCTTAACCCCTGTGTTAGTAGATCACATGCACTGTTCAGTAAATCTGTATAGTGTGTGTAATTAATTAAAGGGTTAGTTGAAATGAAAATTCTGTCATACATTTTTCACCCTCATGTCATTCCAAACCTGTAAGACCTTTGTTCATCTTCGGAACACAAATTAAGATATTTTTGACGAAATCCGAGAGCTCTCTGACCCCTCTATAGACAGCTATTTAATTACCACTTTCAAGGTCCAGAAAGGTTGTTAAAATAGCCCATGTGACTCCAGTGGCTCAACCTTAATTTTATAAAGCTTCAAGAATGCTTTTTGTGCGCTAGAAACAAAGAAAAAGAATGACTTTATTCAACAATTTCTTCACGTCTGTGTCAGTCTCTTACTCTGTTGACATCGTAAATACAGTGAAGCGCTTCTGAGTCACGTCAGAGGCTTACCATTGGCCGAAGCTGTTCACGTGAACACCACGACGCACGTGTGTGATGCTGACCCGATAATCTGCGTAGAAGACTGACACAGATGAGAAGTTGTTGAATAAAGTCGTTATTTTTATTTTATTTTTTTATGCGCACAAAAAGTATTCCCATTGCTTCATAACATTAAGGTTGACCCACTGGAGTCACATAATTATGTTTTTACTACCTTTCTGGGCCTTGAAAGTGGTATTTAAATTGCTGTCTATGGAGGGGTCAGAGAGCTCGAATTAATTCGTGTTCCAGAGAACGACGGTCTGGAAGGGTTTGGAACGACATGAGGGTGAGTAGTTAATGACAGAAATTTCATTTTTTGGGTGAACTAGCCCTTTAATGTAATTCAGTATAGTACTTTTAACTGGGTAACACCACTTGATAAGTCTTTTGGTCAAAGTTTTTGTTTAAGTGAAAACAGCATGAATACTTGTTAACATCTCAGACATCCTTATTCGCCGTTGACTCGCATTGATTTGTCTGTGTTGTTCTGTGTAACAGCACACCAGTGCAGGTGCCGAGGGCTCGGGTCAGGCTCTCGCCTCTCCCGGCTCCTGTCTGGAGGAGTTCCGCTCGGCTCCGTTCATCGAGTGTCACGGTCGAGGCACCTGCAATTACTACAGCAACTCGTACAGCTTCTGGCTGGCCACTGTGGACGTCAATGAAATGTTCAGGTAACATTTCCTTCAAAAGTACAACAACAATTCTTGAAAAACCGTGCGCTTGAAACGAAAAGATGCCTAACATCAGAGTATCATTCTTTCTTTGCCCAAACAGAAAGCCACAGTCAGAGACACTGAAAGCTGGAAACTTGGCGACCCGTGTGAGCCGCTGTATCGTGTGTATGAAGAGGACGTAACGTAGTGACATTTGCGCAGTCTGTTGTTGTTGTTGAGGATCAGCCATCGCCTTCAACGACTGCGGCCATCATGCTGAACACCAGTGGGGTTTCATTGGTGCGATATCTTCACGTTTAACATTATGGTGCTACTGTGCGACACAGCAAAAGAAACTGAAACAAAATAAATGAATTTATTAGTCTTTTTTTTTTTTTTTTTCAAAGAAGTACCTCAAAAGAAAAATACAGATCCAGCAAGGTTCCATGGCATTCGTGACACAATGTGCATTAGATATTTTTCAAGAGATTTTCTAGAGATTCTTTTCATGTAATACTTTCCTATGAAAATTTTGATGTTGGTACACAAATGGTACATTTTTTGGGGGGAGAAATGCTCTCTCGCTTTTTTCTTTCGAGTGGAATTGTCTCCATGTTACCAAATCGGCACTTTGAACATCAAAGAGACGAAATGCACTGAAGCGTTACATTAATGGGACTGCTATTATTTTTCTCCAATCACTTTTTCTTCTTTGTTGGTGGTACTAACACTACTGTATCAGGACTTTTTAGCAATGTGTCATTTATCTCTTTTTGTAAGTAATAAAATGTGTATATTGTGTAAAACACCTTTTTAGTATAAAACCAAATCGATATTTTTAATGAATTTCTGGGTTCTTTGTCTGATGCTCACTCACACTCACTCACTCACTCCTTATTCACATTTTAGCTCCACGTTCATTTACACTGACATTTGTACAAAGAACTTCCTTTAAATGAAACAGTATTTTATATATATATATATATATATATTAATTAGAAAGAAAGTATATATCCAGAAACTTGATTTGGCTGTAGGAGGTTTTAGTTTTTTCATTCAGTAGTTAAGTAAGGGTCAGTGCGTTCTTCACCGCAGACATGCTTAAATGTAATTGTTTTTACAGATCTCTCCTCCATTCTGATTTCATTTATCCAGCAAGGAAATGTCTGTGAAAACCCATCAAATACTAGTGTTATGAATTTGTAAACCTTTCAGTGGTTCTTATTTGTGTTATATTACACCACAGTGTGGTGTATCACAGTTTTAGATAAGATGACACTGCCTGTCAGAAAATTTGGCATATTATAGTTTTTTGTAGTTCAAATTTGCTGACCGACAGCGATTCATCTAATCTAAAACAGTGCAGATCTACTTGCAAGTCATCATCGGGTGCAACAATGTGTATTTCAAAATCATTTCCCTCTTTTATGTTTAGAATCTATCCAGAAGTTGTTATAAACTTAAATGACTGAAATAAAAGAAACCAACAAGGTGAACTTTTTTAGAGTGAGATTCTGTTTGTTGTTTTTTTCTGGTTAGTATGGACAGTATTGGTATGGTATACTAATTACAAAAGTGTTGTATTTGCTTTGCAGTCAGTCAATTTCCTTATCTAAAGCATCTTGCTGCATAGGAACAAAAAATTGTTTTATGATGGTGGGCTGGGGGCATTTCCTCCAAGGGTGCCTCCCCCAAAAAATTGGATGAGAAATATTACAAAAATAAAACAACACAATTATTACAAAATGTGACATTAAAAGGTATATAAATCACTTATTTTTCTAAAATAACAGACCCCCTAAATGAGCGGTGGGGTTAAAAAATTTGGGGGGTGGTGTAATTGAAAATTTATAGGGGAACGTCATCTCACTATGATTGGATATGGTTAGTTAGTGTGATAAATAAAATTTTGACCTTAATGGGAAAAAATGTAAACAACTGAACCACTTAGATATCACTGATTTGTCATATCAAATCAAACTTGAAATGGCCTGAAAACATGATTACTGTGTGTGTGTGTGATCTGTGAAATTCTTCTCTGTGATCAGTGTTTACAGAGCTTGATGATCCGAAAATAAGTCGACTATTAAAAAGAACAGTTGAATAGTTCACAAGTAAAATATATTGGCTAAATTGTTACTGCTTTTAATTATAACCAGTATTTTGGAATAAATGTAATAAACTTGATGAGATTTATACTTGTTTTTTTTTTAATGTAATGTTTAACTAGGAGAATGTGACAACATTAAAGGGTTAGTTCACCCAAAAATGAAAATAATGTCATTTTTTACACATCCTCATGCCGTTCCACACCTGTAAGACCTCTGTTCATCTTCGGAACACAAATTAAGATATTTGTGTTGAAATCCGAAGGCTCAGTGAGGCCTCCTTAGGGAGCAAAGCAATTTACACTCTCAAGATCCATTAATGTACTAAAACATATTTTTAAATCAGTTCATGTGAGTACAGTGGTTCAATATTAATATTATAAAGCAACGATAATATTTTTGGTGCGCCAAAAACCCAAAATAACGACTTATATAGTGATAACCGATTTCAAAACACTGCTTCATGAAGCTTCGGAGTGTATTGAATCATGATTCGGATCGCGTGTCAATCCGCCAAACTGCTGATATCACGTGACTTTGGCGCTCCGAACCACTGATTTGATACCCTCCGAAGCTTCGTTAAGCAGTGTTTTGAAATCGGTTATCACTATATAAGTCGTTATTTCGTTTTTTTTTGGCGCACCAAAATATTATCGTCGCTTTATAATATTAATATTGAACCACTGTACTCACACGGACTGATTTAAATATGTTTTTAGTACATTAATGGATCTTGAGAGTAAATTGCTTTGCTCCCTCTGGAGGTCTCACTCACTGAGCCGTCAGATTTCCGAAGATGAACGGAGGTCTTACGTGTGTGGAACGGCATGAGGGTGAGTAATAAATGACATTATTACTGCAGGACTTTCTCACTTTGCCTCGTCATTTCAGAACACCACTGTGGTGGACCACTAGAGGGAGAACAGACTCACAGGAACTTTAGGGCTACGCCAAACAGCTGTCTTTTCCCTGACTGACAGACGTCTATCAATTAGATGGATATAAAGTTCAACACGATTTTGCAGCCACTCTGCTTTTGTGTAGTAATGCATGGTGATTCAAGAACAGCATGTTTAAGTGGATGTAAACTTAACTAATTAGGGTTTCTGTCTCCATTCGTACTTTTCCTGTTAGTGCCTTCTTCTGATTCTAACAATGCGCTTGTTATCCAGGACAGATTGGTTAATGACTAAGCTTTGAGCTTAGGAGTGGTTATTAGGACCTAAATATAAGATTCAGTTGACTAACTGAGTGTTGATATTTGGCAACAGCTAAGCCCTCAATAGGATCAGTGAGCAGATGACAGTGACCCCATTGCCACTGGAATAATGGTCTTTGTTCCAGCCAACAACAGGAGCAAGGGGCAAAGGCCAAGCCAAGCTCTTTACAGAAACTACTTAAGTGGGTAACTACTTAAAATGCCTAGAAAGAACCAAAACAAGAGTCAACGGTGGTTCTGTTTGATCAAAGCCTGATTCGAAAGCTGGTCTTTTATTATGAAGAGAAGATTTTTTTTTATATATGTATATAGTTGTTTTTAACATTGCTGGACAATAATATCCAGCTGTTTAATGGCTGACTGTGTCATTTACGTGTATACAAAATATACGGTAGGCCTATCTGAAATATACATGCCTTAAATTAGCCACTAAAGTCTGACTGTGGATTAACTTTGTTTATTTGTGTCCATGGAATGATTCGGAGAACGAGATACGTCAAAGCTGTATTTCCAGGTAATTCGCCCTTTAGGGGGGAATATCAGATGACCTGCATGGTTTAAAGAATATTCCTTAATGAGCTTTAAAAATGAATCACTGCTCATGTTTGTTTTGAAACATGAGCACCTAGTGGCAAATACTACATCCCTTAATTAAGTGTTGGATACTCTGGCCACTGTAGAACCTTCAGCGCCACTGAGCTCATGATCCACATGCGGCCTAAACCCTAACACAACCTACATTTGTGCACATAGTTACTGTAAACGCTACTGAAATGAAGTGAGCTTGCCGGGAGAAAACTCAGCTCCTAATGACGCACAAACGTCTGTCAGAGGAGGATTCCCCTTCTGCAGGCTGCAGTGGTACAGCCAGGAATACATTTCAGCAAGGGTTAGAAATGCTTTGGGGAAAAGGACTGACTCACTTCTCTAAAACGGATCTGTCAATCAAACGAAATGAAGCGATGTCACTTGAGCAGGAGTGCTGTTGCTCCTAATATCAGCACCACAGTTACAATATGACCAATAACTTTGACTTTTTCCAAAATCGCATACTTTCTGAGGAAGTACTACTTTTAACCACTTAAACTTTTTTCTTAAAATGTTAAATGTCTGTGGAGGAGCTCTGCCCTCAAGTGGTACCATTTGAAAACTTGTTATTTCTGAAGACATGCATCACTTTGTACTCTTATTTACACTAAATTACTCTGGGACCATTTCCGCCTGGATTTGGCCTACCCAAATTGAAAAGCTTCTCATACATACAGTGGTCTAAATTCAAAATGTTGGTGTCATTTTACAGGAAACCCTTTGAAGTTACATAAAACACTGCTAAACATGTAAGTATATGTTGTAATAATTGCTGTAATAATTTTTTTTTTGTTATAAATTCATTTTTGAAAGTGTGTAACTCAGGCCTTGTGTGCTCTAGCACCCTGCAGACAGTTTGTGCTGTTTCCACTAAATTCCAGAAAATAATGGAAAAAATTATTTTTATCTGGATCATGTTGTATGCAAGATTTATACAAATGAATATAAATGGAGGAATATAAATTTTTTTAGTCATATTCTTTTTTACAGAAAACCCTAAAATTACTTAAAACACGTCTGAAAGTGATAAATATTATAGTTTATGTTGTGTGTGATGTAATAAACATATAAACGTTTTTTTTTTTTAAATAGGCGTTTTTGGCATTTTTGAAAGTGTATATCTCAGGCCCTGTGCTCTAGAACCCTGCAGACAGTTTGGTTGTTTCCAGCATATGTCAGCAAACACTGGAAAAATAATTCAATGACACTGGGATATTGCATCTATACCACTGTATATTGGTATTGGTATATTGGTATCAGATCCATTTGTATAAATCTTGCATACTACATGATACAGACAAAAATCTTTTTTCCACAATTTTCTGGAATCTAGTGGAAACAGCGCAAACTGTCTGCAGGGTGCTAGAGCAAACAGGGCCTGAGTTACACACTTTCAAAACTGAATTTAGAACCAAAATATCAAAAAAGCGTCTCTTTTCTTTCCTACAGCTTAGACACATACTTACATGTTTATCACTTTTAGCAGTGGTTTATGAAACTTCAAAGGGTTTCCTTTAAAATGACACCATAATCTTGTCTTTTGGCACCTTCAGGCACCTGACTGTACTATGTATGAATGTGTGTAGTATACATGTATGTCATGTTGTCATTGTCATGTGACTTACAGCATTACCTATTCACTTTGTTGCCATTCACAACTTGTCCGTGGCCTCAAGGGATAGTAAAGTGTACATCATGGGCATTTCAGAATCTCAATGAAAGTAGTAGTTCATCTAGGTATATTTTGCCTACAGTTTTATGAATACTGTTAAAGGCACAATATGATTAAAATGTCCAAAAACCACTAAAACAATGTTGTATATTTTGTTGACCTGTGTATTATCCAAACGTTTAAATCCAGAGAAATCAGCTATTTTAACCAGTGTTACAGACACTGTATAACCAGTGTTATCCACGCTACCCTAGATTTTTCAAAGACATTTTAATGTGTTTCACGCAGGTCTCGCTCATTTCAGTACCTGACCTCACAAATACACTTTTAGAAGAATGGTCAAACCATAAACACACTCCTAGACCTTGTGGAAAGTCTTCCCAGAAGAGTTGAAGCTGTTATAGCTGCAAAGGGTGGGCCAACTCCATATTAAATACTATTAAACCCTACGGATTAAGAATGGGATGTCATTAAAGCTCATGTGCATGTAAAGGCAGGCATCCCAAAACTTTTGCCAATATGTAGTACGAATGTAATCTGTACATACAACTTTTGTCATTGTGATGTGACCTACCAGCATCACTTGCGTCACTTCACTGCCATTCACAAATCCTCTCCCATGGCCTCATCGGATAGTAAAGTGTTCTTCATATGCGCATTTCAGAATCTTATGAATACTGTGTCTCACATACTGTTTTACACCTATGCGGGAAGTATGCGATTTCAGATGCAGTTTATCATCATCAGCTCGCCACCTATTGGCTAAATTGGAACTTAAAGGGTTAGTTCACCCAAAAATGAAAATTCTGTCATTAATTACTTCCCTCATGTCGTTCGACACCAGTAAGACCTCCGTTCATCTTCGGAACAGAAATGAAGATATTTTAGTTGAAATCTGATGGCTCTGAAAGGCCTCCATTGGCACAATGGCACGGTTCACTCTCAAGACCCTTAAAAGGTACTAAAGACGTCGTTACAAAGTCCATCTCACTACAGTGGTTCTAAAATAACTTTATGGAGTGACGAGAATAGTTTTTGTGCGCAAAAAAACCCTAAATAACGACTTATATAGTGATGACGATTTCAAAACACGGCATCATGAAGCTTCGAAGCGTTATGAATCAGTGAGTCGATTCAGCAGTTTGGATCGCCAAATTTCAGCAGTTTGGCGGTTTAACACGCGATCCGGATCAATTAATTACAGAATTTTCATTTTTGGGTGAACTAACCCTTTAAACATTTCCCTTTCTTTGTTTTCAGTCAGCCTTCAGTTAGTTTGCATCGAAATAATTGGTTCAAAAATGCTAACTCCTTTGATGAGCTAGAACAAGATATTATAATAAAGTACTGCGTTAGACATTCATGGAGGGGGATAGGATCTTACGATGACAACATTAGGTTCAACCATGATATTTGGACCTGGCATTTCACATCATATAGTAGCATTGTGTGCTGCTGCCAATGAAGGTTTGAGATGCCAGGCACAGTGGTCAGTGGATTGATCCTTTACATTAGCAAGCACTGGCAAAAAGCTTACATTTAAATACTGAGAATCCAATTAAGGGTATCATTATGGCGGAACAACAGTGGATGGCAACATGTGTATAAGGACACTCCCTAGACATTACTATGAATGTGGGTGGATTTTGAGCTCTTTAAGGAGATAATAGTTTCCTAGTTTAAGTGTCTTGCTACATGCTCATGGGCAAATAGGCTTGGAGTTTCTGGCAAAGTAGCTGACCCCCACTGAAAAGCAATGGTCAGTTATCCGCTTTAATTTCCACAAGCTACTTACTGACACTGCTTATTGGCATGCTGAACACACCCAGACTTATGGGGTGGGTTACGGTATGCACCTAGTAAAGCATACATGTGTATGCTTGTCTTTATTTATTGGATACAGACTGTGGTCCATGAAGCTAAACTAAAGTTTGGAAAATGTGCAATTCTTTCTGCACGAGTAACCGTTTTCATAATGGACGTTGTTGGACATCGTCCAACAGTTTATTAATCCATTTTTTGTCTGACTATTTCCTAAATTGGCCTGATTTTGTTTTTAATGGACTTGTACTATGGTTCCTCTCCATTTTTAAATGTTATTTGGCCTGCTGGAAATATCACAATAGTGTGTTACAATTTAGAGCAGAGTAACAGTCCAGCACCCAGTTGAGATTGTGAGCAGATTTGGCAACATTTGTTTTAATGCTAAAAATCGATTTTCATTTTTTTAATCAATAACTTTTTTTATTGAAGAACAGAATTACAATCAGAATACTCTGGAATCACAAAACTAATCATGGTTAATCAACACTGATCAGGCATAACATTATGAATAACACTGATTATCTCTTCATCACAAGCACCCGTTAGTGGGTGGGATATATTAGGCAAAGTTGATGTGTTAGAAGCAGGAAAAATGGGCAAGCGTAAGGATTTGAGCGAGTTTGACAAGGGCCAAATTGTGATGGCTAGACGACTGGGTCAGAGCATCTCCAAAACTGCAGCTCTTGTGGTGTGTTCCCGGTCTGCAGTGGTCAGTGTCTATCAAAAGTGGTCCAAGGAAGGAACAGTGGTGAACCGGCGACAGGGTCATGGGCAACCAAGGCTCATTGATGCACGTGGGGAGCAAAGGCTGGCCCATGTGATCCGACCAAACAGACGAGCTACTGTAGCTCAAAATGCTCAAGAAGTTAATGCTTGTTCTGATAGAAAGCGCCAACAGTGGGCACATGAGCATCAGAACTGGACCACGGAGCAATGGATGAAGGTGGCCTGGTTTGATGAATCATGGTTTCTTTTACATCACGTGGATGGCCCGGTGCGTGTGTGCGTTGCTTACCTGAGGAACACATGGCACCAGGATGAACTATAAGAAGAAGGCAAGCCGCAAGAGGCAGTGTGATGCTTTGGGCAATGTTCTGCTGGGAAACATTGGGTCCTACCTTGGGTTACTTTGACATGTACCATCTACCCAAGCATTGTTGCAGACCATCTACACCCTTTCATTGAAACGGTATTCCCTGGTGGCTGTGGCCTCTTTCAGCAGGATAATGCGCCCTGCCACAAAGCAAAAATGGTTCAGGAATGGTTTGAGGAGCACAACAAAGAGTTTGAGGTGTTGACTTGGCCTCCAAATTCCTCAGATCTCAATCCAATCGAGCATCTGTGGGATGTGCTGAACAAACAAGTCCGATCCATGGAGGCCCCACCTCGCAACTTACAGGACTTAAAGGATCTGCTGCTAACATCTTGGTATACCACAGCACACCTTCAGGGGTCTAGTGGAGTCCATGCCTCGACGGGTCAGGGCTGTTTTGGCAGCAAAAGGGGGACCAACACAATATTAGGACATAATGTTATGCCTGATCGGTGCATAATTTATTATATGGGTCAATGGCTTAAAAGGATTTTCTACAGGCCAATTTTAAAATACAAAAAATATCTATTGCAATTGTTCAAACATTAAGAATGTTGCGTACACAAATTCATATTAACATTTTTAATTAAGTGATTGTGTTTTTTTAATTTATCTTGATGTATTGGCTGTAACCATTATGTCATGTGGTGCAACCGTGATTTATCTTAAAATGTATTAATTTCCTTCACTTTTACAAGTTTTCAATAATTAGTATTTGTACTTTAAATAAATAATTATACTTTAAGAAAGCATTTGCCTATCTTTTGAGTTTTTGTAAATAAACAAGTTGTCATAATTACAGAAGAAATACCAGAAGAAACATCTTCGCATATATGGGGGGGGGGGGGGGGGGGGGGTTCAAATATTGTGTTAGACAATCGAAGGCCTTCGAGTAAAACAAACCAAAAAAAAAACACAAAAACCTTAAGAACCACTATTATTGCATCATCTTATAATATTAAATTATGCCAAACGATATCAGTCTTCACTAATAATCATGTCCATGTAATGTTTACACTGAAGTGGTAGTGAGGCAGAAGGGTCACTGGATGTTACTGCCCTGTTTTCTGAAGCAAACAATCAAAGTTCAGCAATGGTGGACGTTTCATTCAAAGGCATACAAACAAAAAACAAATGGAACTGAAACGTGTTACAGGAACTTTTTTTATTGTAATAGCTCTATTTAAAGCAAAAAAAAAAAAAGATAAATACAAACACTAAGCAATGCTCAAATGATTTGCCTGCTTTCACTCTCTTTTTCCCACCAGAGGAAAAAGGAAATGTTTAATAACTTCAGGAGAAAAAAAAAAAAGAAAACAAAAAAACCAAAGCATCAGTATGTACACATGGACAACCATAAAAAGTGTTTCCTTTTTTGAATTTTCTCAGACCACGTCCTACTTCCACACCTGAACTTTGCCATCTGTCAAACTTAGACTTCAAAAACAATAGCGAACAGAACACAAGCGTACCAAAACATACTAATGAGGTTTGACAAATACACCAAAACTGACATGGGAATGCAAAAACTTCCCGTCTCTTTGATTTTGAAATGATGCCAAATGAAAGAACCAACTTTCAAAAAAACATTCCAAAAGAAAAGATCTGAGCTATTAAAACAAAAACAAATAACTTTGGGGGAAAAAAAAAAAAACTTATTAATGCTGTACCACTGCACATCTGTACTAGTCAATGAAAATCATGGCAAAAAGCAGTCAGCTTGATCACATACATTAGCAAAAGGCTGATATCAAATACATTTATGTGGAGTTCAACAATTTGGCTGATTTAAAGCTTTTAAATGTTCAAAAATAATTTGCTTCAGTGTAACTCTCACAGATCATTCTCACAGTTACAAATATTCTGCTAACATTAGCCAGAAAAAGACTAACCTGTACCCTTTTTTGTGTCAAAATCCCATCTACCACAGAGGCAATTTTGGGTTTTAGATATAGTTTTTGTTTTCACAGAACCACAGCTGAGCTGTAATGGCCAATCTGTGCTAGTTAAGACTCGCTTTGGTAAATCCCGAGGAACTGATCCTTTTACCAGACAACAAAATTCACTTTCGTATCATTGACGGAACAACAATGAAAACCGTACCATACACCGTTTTTGCATTTTTTTCTTTGTCAGGACAATTTTCACATTTGATTTTCGTCTTTTAAAACAATGTGCAGTAACAGGGAAATGTAAAATGAACCTAAAGTTTGAACTGAGTAGTGTGCATATCACTCCCTTGAAAAAATATACTAGAGACGAAAACAATGCAGAAATCGGTCAAGGACCACGGTTCGACGAACTGTACCACTTTGAAAGAACAACCTGATCAAAGCAGGACATACCGCAATACTGAGAGAAGAGAAAGAGCAGCTGATTGGTAATACTAAAATATTGAATATAATTCATCATAAATAAAAATATTCATGAAATGTTTTTATGTTGTTGATTGAAGGAGACCCTTCGATCTTGCCAACAGCATGCATAAAGGTTTATACAGACAAAATTGGGCTTTCGTACCTTCATATTGTGCTGTTTGTTCACTAGAGTTGAAAAAAGGCTCCCCTTACAATTCATTTACCGTGGGAACCAAAACATAACTCGAGAACTCATTTCTATTTATTGGGATGATATAAATCACTAACTCTGTGCTCATCCGAGTGGCATTTTAGCAACTGCAGCAGATTTCATCAGAGGGAGTCCCAGAATAGACCCTTCCTCTTTTCCTGCGCCCCCACTCGCTCTCTCTCGCACACTTGGCAAAGAGGAGAAGATGCTGGTCAAAAATTAGTACGGGAACAGATACGAAAAGCCTAAGTTTGGGCTGCGCTGCATTGCCAAGAAGGCACCGCGAAAAACACCTGGGGCCCTGCACTGGGTAAAGCAGACTGAAACGTCATGACTAGCCTGCCACGCACAGATACTGAAGAACAGTGTTGATAGTCCAAAGGAGGAGGCTTCTACGGTCCAAAATTGAAGATGTGCGTGAAACATTAAGCGAGGACCTAACAGAGACAGACATTCGTAAAAATAAAAAAAAACACTACTGCTGTACACTCACATCCCATCTGCAGTCTGTACTGTACAAATATATGTTCTCTCTGTTAAGCAAACGGTAAACATAAACACTAAAATCTGTAATTGCACCTGAAATCTTTATGGGAAATAAATACAATTTGTACATACGCGTGATGCTTGTAAACAGCATGCACCTGCCCAAACCAGACTTGCGGATTATGGTGTCTTCATAAGATGAACCTCCCTTTTTAATGCAGCGAATTGTGATACAAATCACAAAGTACTGAACTCGTACAAGACAGAACGTATGGATGTGCTCCGAGACAGCACGCGAACAAGTAAAAATAACCATAAGAGTCCATTAAAACAAAACTCAGGATCCTTTTGCTGCGTCACAGGGTTGTGCGCTAGGGCTCTCGTGTTATCCGGCACCTCTGCAGGAGCTTGATGGGACAGGTCCTTAGTCTGTAGTGAGAGAAAGAGAGAATAGATTAACCTATGAACCATGTGAAGATTGGATACCATCAATACCCTTCAATTAAATGTAAAAAATGATATCATTTATTTACTCATCCACAAGTTGAGAGACCCTGAGAGATTTCTGTCACCCCATTGAAAAAGAGGTTTGTTTACCATATTTGCTATGCTCTATGCAGAGGTGGACAAAGTACACAACTCTATTACTTGAGTAAAAGTAAAAGTACTACTGGTCAAATATTACTCCGTTACAAGTGAAAGTTCTAAAAAAAAGATTTTTACTTAGGTAAAAGTACAGTAAAAGTATTTGTTTTTAAAAGTACTTAAAGGGTTAGTTCACCCAAAAATGAAAATTCTGTCATTAATTACTTACCCTCATGTCGTTCGACACCCGTAAGACCTCCGTTCGTCTTCGGAACAGAAATGAAGATCTTTTAGTTGAAATCTGATGGCTCTGAAAGGCCTCCATTGGCACAATGGCACGGTTCACTCTCAAGACCCTTAAAAGGTACTAAAGACGTCGTTACAAAGTCCATCTCACTACAGTGGTTCTACAATAACTTTATGAATCGGCGAGAATAGTTTTTGATCGCAAAAAAACCCCACTATACCGACTTATATAGTGATGACGATTTCAAAACACTGCCTCATGAAGCTTGGAAGCGTTATGAATCAGTGAGTCGAATCATGATTCGGATCGCGTGTCAAACCGCCAAACTGCTGAAATTTGGTGATCCAAACTGCTGAATCGGCTCGCTGATTCATAACGCTTCGAAGCTTCATGAGGCCGTGTTTTGAAATCGTCATGACTATATAAGTCGTTATTTAGGGTTTTTTTGCGCACAAAAACTATTCTCGCCGATTCATAAAGTTATTGTAGAACCACTGTAGTGAGATGGACTTTGTAACGACGTCTTTAGTACCTTTTAAGGGTCTTGAGAGTGAACCGTGCATTGTGCCAATGGAGGCCTTTCAGAGCCATCAGATTTCAACTAAAATATCTTCATTTCTGTTCCGAAGACGAACGGAGGTCTTACGGGTGTCGAACGACATGAGGGTAAGTCATTAATGACAGAATTTTCATTTTTGGGTGAACTAACCCTTTAAGTATCAAAAGTAAATTTCCTTTTTTATGTCAATGCATTATTTTATTATTGTCGCATTGTTGTATAAAATGCACTCGATGCCATCATGGTGGTTTAAGCCAGTCAGTGATGCATGGACCCTATACTCTGATACACATCCGATATTCTCCCAACTGTTTACTCCTCTCTTTCTCCCAGACATTTACACGTTTGAACATTTTATGAGACATGCGTCAAGTGTATGCCAACTAAACTAATCTATCATCTTTTGAGAAAACTGAAACACACTTTTTAAAGTATGGCCATGTGTGCACAGCACACACACTGTTCCGAGGAACCGTCTTCTTCCATTCTGCTATAAACTGATATCAGTGTTCAAAAAATGTTGGAAAACTTCACATGACCCTACAAAAGTGATTACTGATTGGCTGTCTGCAAAAAAAAAAAAAAAACTTTTAAAAGGAGAAAAAAAAAAAAAATCATCCACTGACTTTCAAAGCTGCTACAGAAACGACTTTCGACTTTGAGGACCTTGATAGAAACGTAGGAGTAAAAAGTACAATATTTGTCTTTTAAATGTAGTGAAGTTAAAGTAATAAGTTTTCACAAAAAAAATTCTCAAGTAAAGTACAGATACTCAAAAAGTGTACTTAGTTACTGTCCACCTCTGGCTCTATGTATGTGCAGTGTTCAATGTTTATGTGTGAATAAAAGCCTAAATTACATCTGCTCATCATATAAAGCCATCGTGTCTCTTTGAAGACTTTGATTAAACTACTTATTTCATATGGATAACTGTCATTATGAACTTTAAAGCATCAACGTTTTGGTGGAATTTTTCAATTAAAAGGACAGAAATTGGTCGGATTTTATTAACAATATCTTCATTTGTAGTTAAAAGATGAACGAAAGTCTTATGGGTTTGAGGGTGAGTAGATTATAGCAATTTTCATTTTGGAGGAACTATCCCTTCAAGTAAAAGCAGAGCTGTCTAACAAAATTCTACATTTAAATTAATTTGGTAGGACATTAGGCTACATACAACGGGTTTGTTCATACAACAGTGTACAGTAACAGCTTACATAGTCTGTATGAACAAATAACCAATGCCTCTTTTTTTTTTAAATAAGCCTGTATTGTAAGTGAGAGCTTTTTTTATTTTTTTTATTTACATGACTATCTTTACTTCCTTCTATCTCCCTCCTATCTTTACATCCTCTACCCCAGGGGTACTCGAGATCAGATGCCAAGACGGCCACATTTAAACCACATAAACTGCATTAATGTAATAAATCTTGCATGTCATAAATCTTACGATGCAAGTTGTAATTTGTGGCCACTTGCATTTTATTACATAGCCAAGTCTTGCTAGTCATTTAATGATTGTCCTATTTCAAGTGTCACTGAACATGAAAACAAATTAATTTGCAACTAAAAGAGTGGATTAATAGTTTGTCTTGCTATATTCCTAGTAATGCATTCATGCTCAAAACAGAATATGAAAAAAGTATGACCTTTTTTGTGTGCATAAAGCACACTAAGCGAGGGGTGAAAATGAGCCTGGTTGAGAAACTAACAGAAAATAATACGATTATTAAACGTAAAAAGGGTGTGATTTAGCCAATTACATAAATATGTTGTTGTTGTAGTAATTAAGTTTATTGCCATATCAGACACATTACATGGCAGATACAAATGAAATATTTAACGACATAGTATCATAAATAACACGATATAATAAAAAACATTTTATAAAATTCTACATAAATGAGCACTGCATGTTTTAATACAAAAAACGCATCACTGTTGCGCATTCTTCAGGCTCGTGGTGGTTTCAGAGCAGTTCGCAATCAATGAATACACATTTATTTATTCCTTGATTATAACGGGAGGTTTTGCAGTAGTGCAGAACTCCGTGATCTTACTGGTGAGAGGACAGCTTCACACACATTGTAATGGAAGGGCACTTTGCTTGTTTTCTGTTTAACCCATTCGCAATTTGAATAAAAGTTGTGTTTTCAAACTGCCAACAGGACCATCGGCTTCTTATACACTGCAAAGCAGACTCCAAGACAGGTCCAGTATTTAACAGAACATCCGACCCGACCTGTTATCGGACAGTAACAGCGTGCATTAAAATCCCGAACTGTCTCTCCTGAAACTCTGCAGTGTATACGTGGCCGTTGGTTTTCTTGGCAGCATAAAAAACTAAACTTTTATTCAAATTGTGAATATACAGAAAGCACCACCCCTGTAAAATCATTAATAACTGACGCTGTCAATTACTGAAGCTGCTCAATGCGTGCGTTGTAAATAGAAACCTTTCACGGTCTTCAAAGCGTGATCACTAATATGCATGTGACCATTTGTAAGCAGCTGCCTATCAGCGTGTACCAAATTGGATCGGAAAAAAGTCTTGGCTATGGGACCCGCAGTCCGTCCATACCCATTTATTTTTTAATTTTAGCAGTTCACCCATGTGCAGGACTCTTCTGCAAAGCATCAGGAGTGTATTTAAATGATGCAAACAAAGTTAAAAAACTGCCTAATATTCACACTACTTTTGAGCGCAAATTATAATAAAAATACATTCATATTTAGCATGACGCGGGCCACAAAATTAATGCAGATGGCCGTGTTGATTACCCCTGCTCTACCCAGTTTTACCATGTACCAGTCTGGTCTAAGGATAACACCACGTGCCCTTCACCTGTCATTGCCCTCTCTATCCAGTTACGGCTCTGGTGAGCAGTGGTGTCGTACGGTGGCCTGCTTTGACCCTGGCGCACACAAACAGTGCCTTTGATAAAGGGCTTTGTCTGACCTAACAATGGTGGTGGGGGCACAATGCCGCCGCTTTCAGAGCTCTCCGCACAGCGGCAGGAATGCCACTGGTTCATTGTTCAAGGCCAGGTCCGATGGGGTACCAAAGGTGCCAGAGTTCCTCCTGACCTTGGCGCCACAGTGACAACCTCAGTTTACCAAGAGAGACGCCACTAACAACCCCATCTACTGGAGTCAGCATAGGTTTAGTCTTCTGTTTATTAAGCCCCTTCCACACAGAGATTCCAGAAAATACACAGATAATGTGTCCCGGGATCATTTGACTTTGGTTCATTCACAATGCCAGTGATTTCCTGGAATCTGTGCGTGCGTTCACACAGATCCCGTAAGACACGTGACATCAGGATGACGTGTAATGTCTCGGCAGCGTCTTAAGTTTGCTTATGATCTGTGATTTCTCTCTCTATCTCGAGAAACCACACTTGTGCATTTTTTTTCCCTGATTCGATCAGAAACTATGATCGACCACCGCATCGACCACTGTTCCAACAAGCAATCTCAGCTTCAGCGTCATCACTAAGACACACCCCTTGCGGCATTGGTCCTGCCTTTTGTTCACACAGGGCGCGTTCCGGGAATGATCCCAGCAATGTTACTAGGCCCCCATCTTTGGATCCATCCCGGGACATGTTTGCGTTCACACCGAAGGCAATTCTATGGCAATTTTCTAGGATCAATGCTCTGTGTGAAAGCAGCTTTAAAATAAGTCTTCAAGTTTGGTTTAGAACAGAAAAGAAAGTGCCATCCCTCCAACAAAGCAGCCCAAGAGTTTTAGAAGTTTAAGAATGTCCAGTTTGGGTCAGCCAGATGTTACGTATCAACCACCAATATCTGATCCAGCTCAAGCTCAACAAAAACATTGCCCTGCCAACATTTTCATTAGCCCCACCACAAAGAAATGCTAAAAATACCACAGTTTTTTAGTATTTGCTAAACTATATGAACTCCAGTTTAAAAATCTGGGGTCAGTAAGATGTTTAATGATTTTGAAAGAAGTCTCTTATACTCACCAAGACTGCATTTACTTGACCAAAAATACTGTAAAAACAGTAATACTGGAAAATATTACTACAATTTAAAATTACATTTCTATTTTATGGTTTTAAAATATAATTCCTGTGATGGCAAAGCTGAATTATTAGCATTATTACTTCTAATATGCTGATTTGGTGCTCAAGAAGCATTTCTTCTTATTCTTATAATTAGAAATCTTCCGTAAGATTAATTCAGCAAGGACACATCGAATTAATTGAAAGAGGGTGAAGTCATTTGTAAAGTTTTAATTATATTTCTCTCCAAAGTCTTACATCTAATTATTGGAATTTCATTCATGTTGGACTTGGCCTCATCACATAGAAGAAAAACTAAAGAATTTTAAAAAACATTGACTGACTGACATTGTGCCCTAGCTGGGTTCATACATTAACCAACACAGCAATTATACAGTAAAACGGTAGTAAAATTAAAGGATTTCTGCAGATGGTTGTTATTTTACTGTATATTTTTCTACCTTTCTTGTGCAGGATCACTTAGTGATGATGAGCTGCTACACATTTGGATGTGACATTTTGTATTACGTGTAAAGCAAACGAGAGAAGAAAATGGAGAAGGATGGGGAGAAAGAGAGACAAACAAATACAACAGTAAAAGCTACTTAGGAGACAACACAGACATTGTGGGGACTCTTAATCTATGCCCGTTTAAATCCATCCAAATCAGTCTTGAGTGCATCAAAATGGATGTAGAAGATCAACGAATGTAACAATTTCAGTGGTATCACAGCACTGCCACAAAGGGGCAAGTGACAGATTGATGACATCCAAGTGACATCCTTATTGTTGAGCCCTGCATGCCCTAAAAAGTGAATGACAAAGTTTCCCCACCTTGGAGCAAACCACAATGCATTTTGCCAAGGTGCATGGCACTAACAACCTGAAAAATGAAGCCCAAATTATACAAGGGAGTGAGCAAAGTAATAGTCAAAGAGGTTTTTGGAGCTGGGAACTAGCTACATCTTCCACAGATCATTTGCTTTCAAATCTACCCACCATTGTCACTCTAAACCCCAGTCAAAATGACAGATGCTCTTTTCCTTGCAATAAAAAAAATAATAAAAAAAAAATAATTAATTCACTGACTATCACTGGTGCCTCCTCAAAAACAAATAAACAAAAGAAAAAAATTCCTTCAATCGAAGCCAACATGTAGTTCCCCCTACCCCTGTATACATACAAAACAAACCAAAATGGCCATTTCTGAGCCTGTCCAGTTTGGGTCATTGATGTGTTATATATTAACCACCTTCGTGGAATCAAAGAGATCCGATTCAGTCATCCACTGTCCAAAAAAAGTGGACTGCAGCACAAGACCATCTGCGTCACTGCATGAACACCAAACTCAATGTGCGTCACCACACACACACACACACACACACACAAGCATGTCATAGTTTGATGCTACAGCAGGCCACCACTATAAGTGGGACAATGATCAAACCACTACTGCCTCTCTTTTAATTCCTGGCCTATTTTAGGAGTTGTTCTGCCAGCCTACGACAGTGGGATTGCCCCTGACCCCGCAGGAGTCTCTTCTTTCACTAGAAGATGAACTTACGAAAGGTGGCAACAACTCGTACATACGTCATTGGTCCTGCAGAACTGTGTTGGCATGGACATCCGATTTGTGTCATTAGGATCACATGACGAAAGGAGAATCCACAAAGATGACAATTTGCTCATCAAGAAATGGATGTTAAATTAGTTCACAGCAAATGCTGGATGCTGACTTGTCACAAATAATTTGGCTTGCAGACCAATACACTCTCTATACTCTACAAGTCATTTAACAGAAGCTTATGGAAGAAACAAATTCGAATGTAGTCTGCACTCAAGAATGATCCAGATGACTTTAAACTGGCATCTACATTAAGAGTCCCCACAATGTCTGTGTTGTCTCCTCAGTATCATTTACTGTATTTGTCTCTCTTTCTCCCCATCCTTCTCAACTTTCTTCTGTCTTTTGCTCTACACATAATACAGCAATTCACATCAACAGGTGGAGCAGCTCATCAAGTGATCCTGCCAAAGAAAGATAGAAAGGTATACAGGTAAAATAACAATAATAACAACAATAGATATATAGTACTAAAATAAGAGGATTTTTGCATGAAATTGTGGTTGTTTTGGGTAATGTTGTGTATAGGTTTATACTGTCTGTATGTAGCACCGTGGACCTGTGAGGCACGAAATTTCATTCCACTGTATGTCACCACATGTAGCGGGATGACAATAACACTCGACTTGACTTGAGTTAATATGTGTACCCTAGAGCACCATATCAGTCAGCATCATCACTGTATGCAGCATTCACCAAATCATCACTGCAGTCTCTCTGGACAAAACCTCAAAAGCTCATTAAATCTATGAGAAGTTGACACTGAAAACTAAGGTGGGGAGGGACAAAACAACCTCTAATTAATCAGTCAATAGTTTTTACAATAAGTCCAAAATTAATGAAATCACAATAATTAGAAAAAAGGCTTTGGAGCTAGAAAAGTCGAATACACAAATAAATTGAAGTTACTTTTTTTTCTGAATAAATAAAGCAGTAATGATGTCAAATCACAAACATGACACTGTTTCAAATTAAATACTTGTATATACAGTTTATTAATCTGTAATAAAATTTTATGAAATGGATGATGAAAAATAATCCAAGGAGCACTAAAATAATTGTATATTTTTTTATTTGAAGCTAAAGACAGCATCGACTGATGCCATGCCACCCCCACATAGGCACAAACATTAAATCATTTAGATTACAACTGAATCTGTCTGGGATGAAAAAACACTGACTTTATAATTATTATTTTTAGAGAAAATACACTCTTATTATAAAAATAACTTTTAACATTTATTCATCTTTAACAAATATCCTTTTAGCAAGGAGACATCAGAAATCTGAAACCAGAATGAAACATTTTTTTTTGCTCAAAATGGTGTTTCCAAACAAAGGGAAAAAATAAACATATCGGTATCGGCATCGGCCAAAATGAGTTGAAAAATATCGTCATATCGAATATCGGCAAAAATCAAATATCGTGCATCCCTACTTCTTTTCTTGATTTAAACATTCTTGGAAACATCTGCGATAATGCAAGTCAACAAAATATACAACATTGTTCTAGTGGTTTTTTGATATTTTAATCTAACAATCTTACATATTGTGCCTCTAATATATAATAAAATAAAATAAAAATTACATTTTACTAATATTTCTAAAGACTGCAGTTTAATCAAATAAATGCAGCATAGGTGAACACTTTTTTTTTTTTTAAATGGACCAACCTAAAACTTTTAAGCATATTGTTAACTTGTATACAATTAACTGTGTGTGCAAATATATCAACTAATAGTGATTATGAGCTTGCATGCAGAATATTTTATTACATTAGTTGTTTGAGAAACTAGGAGGATAAAATAAGTGATGGCAATTCCACCGAAAAGCTTTTGTCCATGAAGTTACATATGGAAGAAGTTACCTCAGCATCACATTTTGGGGAACTTCAAGAAGAGAGTATTTCATATCTATGGTGGAAATATAAAGCAAGAATATGTTTCCTTTGCAATAAAATGATTCCTTTGCAATAACAGACCATGTTGTAAAGTTGTTTTCTATCAAGAATTTAACATTTGTGTCTAAAACTGAAAAAACTAAAATTCTGAAAGTGGTTTCAGCTTTATGCATAAGAAAAAGTGAAAAATACAGCAAACTAACACTATTTTAAACCGTATTGTAAGACATTTACATGACTATCTTTACATTCACCGTCTACCCAGTTTTACCATGTACCAGTCTGGTCTAAGGATAACACCACGTGCCCTTCACCTGTCATTGCCCTCTCTATCCCGTTACGGCTCTGGTGAGCAGTGGTGTTGTACGGTGGCCTGCTTTGACCCTGGCGCACACAAACAGTGCCTTTGATAAAGGGCTTTGTCTGACCTAACAATGGTGGTGGGGGCACAATGCCGCCGCTTTCAGAGCTCTCCGCACAGCGGCGTCTGGAGCGGCAGGAATGCCACTGGTTCATTGTTCAAGGGCAGGTCCGATGGGGTACCAAAGGTCCCAGAGTTCTTCCCGACCTGCAATCAATCGATCGGTGCAATCATTACCCGACAGCGACAACCAAAACCTCACCACAACTCCTGCCTACACACAAGTTTAAGGTGGTCATTTTGGGTTAGTCAAATGTTATATATAAACCACCTTCCTGGAATAGATCTGAGCCATCAACCTTCTCAAATGGTCCTAAAAAGTGAATGGCATCTGCATAGGCATTCTCCCGGTCATTAAGACTGAGAGAAAAAACGATAACGATAATTATCGCGCTAGGATGTTCCTTGATAGAACAATAATTTGAGTTTGGTATTGGAAGTACTGGAATATAATACCAGTATTTTTGTGATTAAACTATAGCATTTCTGCATTTATAGTACATCTATTAAAGCTTCTGTTTTTCATACAAATACCAGAACCATAGAAACCAGTTACATATAAATATGGTAATGAGGTGCTATATGTGTGGTTTTAACTGTGGTTATGATCTAAATATATGCTACTATGGGGGACCAATGGTTAATTTTAAAACTCAAATTTTATTTATTTTACCATATAAAAAATGTGGTTGTCACAATTTACAGATGTTTTTGTTAATGAACATAAATGTATATCTGCATCCTAACTCAAGCTGATACTACTGTCAACTATGCATTTCTAAGAGACAAAACATGTAACTAGAAACTATAAAAGTGTAAAGAAATCAAAAGCGTGAAGTGTTTGTCTTTTGACAATAAAGAGTAATGTGTTTTTCAAACCACAATTAATGTTCTGGTTTCTACAACTTTCACTTAGGAGCAAAAATCCTATAAACTTGAAAGAAATAAAGATTTGACATTTGTAGTCGATATCGAATAATTATATGAAAAATTGTATCGTGATCATTTAAATTTGAGCCATATCACCCAGCCTTACGTGTCATAATGCAATGCCACTGCAGGCTGGAACCATAGGGGAAACAATGATCAAACCACTTCTGCTCCAGCCTATTTAAGGAGCTGTTCTGTCAGCCAGTGACAGTGAGATTGCCCCTGACCCCATTGGAGTCTCTTCTTTCACTAGTAGATGAACTTATGAAGGGTGGACGTCAATCGTCCAGTTGAACTACAAAGCCAAATCATGTGATTAAGACACTGATGTACCTCACCTTGACAGGAATGACCCACTAACACCAAATCACAGCCATTCCGAATGTGCCACACACACACACACACACACACACGCGCGCACACACGCACACACACACACACACACACACACACACACACGGAAAGTTCTCTAAATGAAAACAGCTCAACTGCTGCAGGGCGCTCGTTCACCATGACGACTGGCCACATAATTCATGATATGAGAGGACAATGGGTGGGACTTTAAATCTTGTCTAAGCCACCTATGCCAGGAAACGGTCATAAAATGTGAGAAGCAGGTAAATGAACCAAACTGTATGCTGCAAAATGTATGTATGCAATAAGAAACTCTTTATGTAATGTGCTAACTGTCTATTAAAGGGTTAGTTCACCCAAAAATGACAATTCTGTCATTAATTACTCACCCTCATGTCGTTGGACACCCGTAAGACCTCCGTTCATATTCGGAACTCAAATGAAGATATTTTAGTTGAAAGCTGATGGCTGAGAAAGGCTTCAGATAGGCCTCCATTGGCATTCAGTACATTGACACTTCCAAGATCCATGAAAGGCACTTAAAACGTTGTTACAAAGTCCATCTCACCACAGTGGCTCTACAATAATCTTACGATGCGACGACAATAGTTTTTGTGCGCAAAAAAAAATCAAAATAACACCTTTATCCAACTTGTTCTCGACTTCCGTGTGTGCCTCCACGACGCATGCGCGAGAATATGACGTAGCGCCGGTGTTCGGGAATCCATGAAATACACACTTAAGCTCCATTTTGAGCACTACGCCGAGACCTAAAGCACGATCAATGTAGAATCCAACAGCTTAGACACACGCGTCTTCCTCTGCTCGTAAACAAATCGCTTCTGGGTCATGTGTCCGAACGCCGGATCTGCGTCATATTCTCGCGCATGCGTCGTGGAGGCACACACGGAAGTCGAGAACAAGTTGGATAAAGGTGTTATTTCGATTTTTTTTTGCGCACAAAAACTATTGTCGTCGCATCGTAAGATTATTGTAGAGCCACTGTGGTGAGATGGACTTTGTAACGACGTTTTAAGTGCCTTTCATGGATCTTGGAAGTGTCAATGTACTGAATGCCAATGGAGGCCTGTCTGAAGCCTTTCTCAGCCATCAGCTTTCAACTAAAATATCTTCATTTGTGTTCCGAATATGAACGGAGGTCTTACGGGTGTCCAACGACATGAGGGTGAGTAATTAATGACAGAATTTTCATTTTTGGGTGAACTAACCCTTTAATGTACACTATTGTTAAAAAATTTTGGGGTCTATGTTTTTGAAAGAAGTTTCTTATGCTCCCCAAAAATATTACAATTACACCTATTTGCTATTTAGAAAATAATGTAGCATCATTTGATCAATTTCAGCATCATTACTCTAGTCTTCAGTGTCACATGATCCTTCAGAAATCATTCTAATATGATGATTTGCTGCTCAAGAAACATTTCTTATTAAATGTCGAAAACTAATTGTTCAAGATTGTTTGATAAATAGAAAGTCCAAAAGAACAGCATTTATTTCAAATAGAAGGCTTTTATATCAATATTAAAGTCTTCTGACAATTTTGATACATTTAATGCATCTTTGCTGAATAAAATAATTCATTTTTTAATGAATTACTTGTCAACTACACAAAGAAAAGTCCTACTTCCAGTTATTATTAGCATTAACATTAATATATTATTTTTTCCCATTATGATTGTGGCCAAACATGCATTCCTATTAATGCTATTGATGGAACTTTGTTCTGTTATATATTACACATCTTCTGAAAGAGTTTTAAATCTCCAGATCAAAAGACATGTGAAGAACAAGCAGAAACAAGCGATATGCAAGCAGAAGCAAATGTAAAATAACACAATCTTCAACATTAAACAGCATATAAAATCAAAACTGCCTAATGTTACTGAAAGAAATGTCGACCCAGCACGGGAGCTATAGGACTGTGCAAGTGTAACAGAGGCCAGCTAGTAGTTGCTGTGCGAATAAACTAGGGCTGCTCGATTATGGAAAAAATCATAATCACGATTATTTTGGTCAATATTGAAATCACGATTATGTAACACGATTATTTCACATGACTTTGGGAATGTGAAATTGTAACATTTGTTGTACTTTTTGAACTATTAACATAAATAATATATCATTCAAATCAAAGTATAAAAGTATTCAAGTAAAAATTATAACCACAAATAAATAAGATCAACAATATGGTTCGGCTAGATATGCTTTTCATGTACGTCTAAAATTAGTTTTCAGGTACAGAAATGTATCAAATGTAAAATAACATTGCATATTTGAGTGCATAAATTAAAGATTAATCCTATTAAACTTACAAGAGCTATTCAATCAAGACCAGTGAGTGATGTCCTTGTCTTTTGTTGTTTGACATTAAACAGACAGCAGTAAACGCTACTGCCCCTTTAAGACCTAATGCTCGGATATGCGTCGTCTTTATCGACTGTATAAAGTTCACTTAAGGCATATACAGACTATGTCTGCTAGGATACTCATCAAGATGGACGTTGACATACGTTTTGTGTGAGTTTGTCGTTCAAGAGCAAGACTTGAAAGAGAACTCAATATTTGCGCGCTGTGAGACGTGTGCCTGCTTTCGGATGAGTGCACAGACACATTTTCTCACAGCGCGCGCTACTTCTCATTCGCGTCTTCTGGCTCTACACCCGGGTGATGACGGCGAAAATTACTGGTCATATTCGAACATATGGCATCACTCGCATGCATTGAACAAAGTTTACAAAGAGGAAATTTGAAAAATATTAAGGAAAAAAAAGGACGTTTACACTGCACCCCTGCTCTCGTCAGTTTTTGTTTCTTTATTAGATTGTCATAGTTCACTCTGTTTAATTTTCAAGTGGTTAAAAAAAAAATTTGTGGTGTTCCCTTCCGTTGCAGCCACTACCATGTAGCAAATCTTGCACGTAGCATGTTTCTGCTCGTCGTCTTGATTCCTTGAAGCCAAACTGTTCCCAGACAACGGAGTTGGTTTTGCCTTTTTTGCTCACCAAACGCTGCTGTAACTGCCCTCCTTCTGACATCTTTACTCGCGCCGAGTTTTTAAATTCCAGTGGATGATATGCACACGAGTAACGAGACTCACGACCTGAGAGAGTTTGTGGCTTCGAGAGGGGCGGATGTGCGCGTGCGCGTTTCATTCAGAACGCAAGACAAAATAAGAGTGTTCTTGCAAAACTGAACATGGCAAAATAATCTTTTTTCTCAATTGTACTATTTTGGTGATAGTTGGGAGCCAAAATCGAAATTCAATTAATTGCACAGCCCTAGAGTAAACCTCACTCCTCTAATCTCAAGAGACGCTATAGCGACTGACAGTAGAGGTTGCAGCCTTTAGCCTCCTTGTTAGAGCGTCCAACTCTCATGCCGGTGGACCCGGGTTCGAGTGCCCCTTGGAGCTGGCGGTTTTGAACAGGAGGGGTTATACAAGCATTAGGTGTGTTGATGGACTCGATCTACTCCATCTGTGTTTTTATTATTGTTCTGATCTGAATC
The DNA here is from genome assembly GCF_949357685.1 of Gobio gobio. NCBI lineage: Eukaryota > Metazoa > Chordata > Actinopteri > Cypriniformes > Gobionidae > Gobio > Gobio gobio. The sequence continues at coordinate 30,902,855 of NC_137098.1, forward strand.
TGATCCAGGTGTAGTCTGACAAAAACACAATTTTCTCAGCTTTTGGCTCAAAATGCTGCTTTATGAAACTTACACATATTCAAGTGTTGATTAAAAAAAAAGAATGCATGAAGCTAGAATATAAAACAGTTTTTTTTTTGTTTGTTTAAAAGCAGAGGGTCTGTTCTTTCTTTTGATACATTGCATATTCAGAATATGCACAACAAAATATTCTGGGGGCCATGAAACTTGTGAAAATGATCAAAAATGCTGGTGGTGGCTGGCAACTTTTTTCAAAAACGCTGGCGAGGAAAGAGTTAAGTTACCAAATAAGTTCAACTTGTATTTTGCTACACTGATGCTGGACTGAGGCAAGTTAAACATACACTGACTGAAGCTGAATCTACGCAAAGCGAGTGAGAGAGACAGATAAATATAGAGAGAGAGTGAGAAAGACACAGAGACAGGACAGATAATAAAGTGTGCCACACATGGGTTTATGATGTGGTTGCTAGGCAGGCTCTGAGTCGCCTTTGATGTAAACAGAACACACAGGATATTACAATACAATAAACACTGGTCGAGTAAGTCATAAATACAATAAATTAGCAGGAAGAATCAGTGTGACAGTGTATGTATGTTTGTGCATAAGACTCTCAAGCTCAGCACACCATGTTCTGGACCAAAACATTCCTGTCATCTCTCAACCCTAATTTGGGTCCATAGGTTTTTAAAAAGCTCATGTGATAGCTTGTGTAGTACTCGACAGAACACGCCATCACGCACTTATGCACTGCAATCCACCACTGCCTTATGCCTCATAATTTGCCCTGAACACATTGGCAAAATGCTTAAAAGGTCGATATGCAAGGCTTAGGAGTGTTTACGCATGTCTATAGTCAAAAGAAACCATCATGGATCTACTAATCATTGTGCACACAAACATGGAGTGAAGGTCTCTTTAGGGAGGGGAAACTTGTTTGCTTGTCTATAGGGTCAAAGTTTCAGTCTGTCCCAACGTAGATCAGTAACTCAGTATACCAGTAAACGAATGGGGGTTGAACTCTAAAGGCTGATACGGACTCATCCACAATCACTGACAAACAATATTGGTCCACAGCAATACGTGACCTCAAAATTGTCCCCTAAAAACTGCATTCGATCATGGTCAGGCGAACTCAAAAACAGCACAATTATACAGGACTAATTTAAGACCGATCGGTCTCATTGACAGGTGATTTTTAAAATATGTTGTATTTTATATCCCTAGTATGAATAATTGATCTATAAAAGAAAGAAAAAAAACAAAAAAAAAGAGCACACACTTCTGTTCAACAGTTTGGGGTTGGTAAGATTTTTTGAAAGATTTTTCATTGAAAGAAGTTTCTTATGCTCACCAAGTCTTCATTAATATTATCGAAAATATAGTAAATTAATAATAGCGAAATATTATTACAATTTAAAATAACTTTTACATTTTAATAGATGCAATTTATTCCTGTGATGGCAAAGCTGTATTTTCAGCATCATTACTCCAGTATCAGTATCTTCAGTGTCACATGATCTTTCAGAAATCATTCTGATTTGCAAATTATCTGCTCCAGAAACATTTCTTATAATTATCAATGTAATGAGAAAAACAGTGAAGCTGCTTAATATTTTAATATTTTTTCAATTTTTGTGGAAACCATTTGAATTCTCTGATTAATATAGTTGTGTAATGTATCCTTTCTGAATAAAATAACTAAAAGGTTAAGTACTAATAAAAAAAAATGTAAAAAAAAAAGTATGACCATAAACATTTAACAAGTAAAATAATTTGCGGAATATAGAAAATAGAAAAATAAATATATAATGTTGCTGGTTAAAATCACATTCTGACAAGACTGTTATGTTTAGGCTGTAGCAGATACAAAAGTGTCAAAGACACAAAAAAGATGATACAAATAAGTCCGTGTATAGTTGTTCTCATTCTCTCATCTATGTTCTGTAAAGCATGAAATAGACATGCGAGTGTGCGCGTGTTTGAACAGAATTTAACACAGGAAAAAGATCCTGTTACCTGCGGCCCTCATTTCCTGCAATAAGAGCAATACTGTTCAGCACATGCCATGGTCATAAATAAGGTGGGCTCTCAAAATAACGCTGTAAATATAGGCATATGTGATGTACAGAAGGGCATGATGCCTCTTGAGCAGGACTTTAACCCAGCATAGCTCATCTCAAGCCATTTCTCCACAGAGGACTGAGATCTCCCTACACAAAACTACACTTTATACATGAACGTGTATAAAGACTCTCTTTACATACAAACATTGCTGTCAGTCATTTTGCCCTCATTAAAAACTTGTACAGAAAGAAATATATAGTACTTTCAAATAAAATTATGGTCACTTGCATGAGATAAAGACAGTGGAGCAATAAAAGCAGTTTAATATTATATAGGGCTCGACATTAACGCTTGTCTGCTTGTCCGGGAAAAAAAAATTTCTTGAAGGGTCAAGTGAAAATTTTACTTGCCCGACCGTTAAAGTAGCCTGATTAAAATGTCAATAACAAAAAATAAATAGGGAGTCACCAAAACGCGAGAATGATTCTGCATTAATTTAGTGTAAGTGGTGATTGATAGTGAATAATAATATATAATGTACTAGGGCTGTCAAAATGTCTGAAAAGCTAAATTCGAAATTCTTTCATAAATATTAGCAAAATTCTAATTATAAAGGCAATATTCAAATGTTAGAGGGAAAAAGTACTGTATTGTCTCCTATGGCCACAAGAGGGCGCAGGCGAGCGCAACAAGCTAATAAAAACCAAATCAAGCATCGCATATTTTATTGAAATGAACTGACATTCACTTTTTACAGTGCATTAACTTTTTTTAAACAATTGTTATTAAATAAAATATAATTTCATTAATGAGCATGTAAGTAAAATTAGGTAACAAAAGTGCATAAACTGCAAGTGCATCAGTAACCTGAGAAAACACGCTTCAACGGGCAACATTATGTGGACACAAAATAGCAAACGGACATTCAGAAACAATCCATTTCCATCTACATATTGTTGATGAAAAACACCAAACAGTCAACTTGACCTGCAGCGAGTGCTGAGCGTTTTTTGCTGAGGTATGATCAAGTATGTCTTTGCCAGCTGCGCAATATGTGGATACATATATACCGTATGGTTTTTGCCACCAACTGAGAGGATTTTCGTCAGGAGGACGCGTATCTTCTCTTTCATTTATATCCATCTCATGCTCCAAAGCCCTGATTGCCTTCTTCTGCACTGCTCTGTGTCTGACTGAATACGCCGTAGAACAGGTTGCCCATTTTTTACGCCTTTTTATTCAAATTAACAACACAGCCGTACCGCTGTACTGGATAAACAAACCGCGTCTCGCGTGCCTCTACCAAAAATTGCATTTTTTTTATAAATTCGACGATTATTCGAAATTTTCTTTGACAGCCCTATAATGTACTGACGGTAAGAAGGTTGTGCTGTTGAGGCTCGCTCAGCCTCATGAGAAGAAATCGCAACAAATGAGCGCAGCTCAAACAAAAGAAACTGTTAACTTACGGTGGTAAAAATTTTATATTTTTAACATACGATACAGTATGTGTCGCAGGTCCGACACAGAAGCATAAAGCACATTTACTGTAGCTCCAGCAGCAATATAGCCAATATAAGCCATTTTCATAAAGGTTCACAAACCGACACTAACAAAAAACGTATTACGGTATTTCCATGTTTTTCGACATTATGCAGGCTGTGATCAGCTAAAGAATAAAAAAGAAGGAAAACCTCTTCTCTTCCTAATCTCTTTATTGACAATAGCTTTATAAACGATTCTTATTACGAATTTGGAAAGATGGTTGGTGAATGTAGCGTTCCCAAATACAAATGGTAAGCTACTCAAACGCACAACAGAGTGGCATTTACTGTGAATCGAAACTTAAGATGAACTATGCTATCACATGCTAACTATGCTATGCTTTGGATTTACTCTGAAACAAGAAGCGTGTCAAACTATAGTTACAATTTATTTGTAGGTGTTATTGTTACAGTGTAATTATACATTTAAGTATGGAGTAATATTAATTAACAACATGTACTTACTATAGAGTTAGGGTAGGATTAGGGTCCTAACATTTTGCTGTTTATTTAGAAATTGTGCAAGGCTATTTCGTGATTTCAATCATCGTAAAGTAACCAGGCACAAAAAAAAAGGTTGGAAAATACGGAAATCTGTATAAATACAGGGGGAAAAGTTCACATCCCTGATCATGGCATTCATAAGTACTGATGATTATCTTATAAATAACATTGATAATATAATATGATATAATCTGATAGCTACCATTGGTACCATTACAGCATGTTTTTGTAAGGGGAATGAACAGAACGAGGCTTTATACTGAAACAGCCTAGGATCAGACAAGACTACATTAGATAAGCAGCAGAGACCAAAATAACCATTTCAAACATTTCTTCGCTCATTTAGAAGATCTGTGACAATTTAGCACAGAACAAACGGTCCTGTTCTCTGCTACCTTGGCTGTTTACCTCGTGATGTGTGATAGTCCCAGAGTGAGCTCTGAAAAGTGCTATGTGTTGCGATTAAAATGCATTCCTGTGTAGCTATGCACTCGCTAATTTACATTCCAACACCACAAAGAGGGCACATACCCCATATTCAGAAGACAGGCTCTGGTACCAGCATAGCCAAAACATTGCCTTATTAACATACCAGTGCCACAGTTAGTTGACCGGCCCACAACGTCAGAATCAAATGTATTTAGACTAAATTGTACTTGAGGTTAAAGGTGCTGCAAGCAATTTTAGCCATTTCACTAAGTTCAATTAAGTTCAACAAGCTCCTTCCAAAACATCTACCAGCAAAGACATCCCTGTAAACCTTAACGTGTACAATGTTTTAGAGTGATTCTTATTGAGGGCAGACAACTTACTTGGCTCTTTTATGCCTAGTCTAGAACGGTCACAGAGACAGGTGTGATTTCTCATGATGCCCATTTCAGTGATATCTGTCAGGTGGTATATATTTAAAAACCACTTATAGCACATTTGATAACCACCAGTAATAAGAACGGGGGCTATTAGTCTTTGAATGCATTTGGTCAGAGGCTGATTTGAGTATTCCTCAGCACTTCTGGAGTGGCTTACTTTAAAAAGGTTGACCAAATGTTTGATTTTGCAGAATAATCGGCACGATAACTGATTGCTGGAGCAATCTGCAAAAATCAATACCGATAGATTTTCCGGGTTGCATCCGTTGTTGGAGTTGCGGAGTAGGCTCCACTGTCATTATACAGTACGAGAGCGGCCTCTAGAGGCAAAATCACTGATGCCTTATGGAGTTTGTTTTGACACGTGAGGCAGAGCGAGACACGGATTAAAACAGTTTCCATATCATTATACATTAATTAATTTGTTGACAGCATTAGTAGAGAAAGAACAGTAGTATATTTGCTGTCAATGCTGAGAGGGCGCTAACATTATTACCTCGAACGCATTTTTTACATTCGTTAACCAGCGATGTTGCATATGTAAAGCTAGTGATGTAAGAAATAAAATTGATATGTTCATTTACATTTACGCATTTGGCAGACGCTTTTATCCAAAGCGACTTACATTGCATTCAAGGTACACATTTTACATTTTTTTGTCAGTTTTTGCTTTCCCTGGGAATCGAACCCATGACCATGGCGTTGCTAGCGCCATGCTCTACTGTTTGAGCTACAGGAAAGCTACAGTTCATGCCGCCAACAGAAGCATATGAAACAAATCAGAAACGCATCCGATTTCAGTTTGAACACATTGTTTTGAGTGTACACACACCAACAATATTTGTCCCAAATCGTTGTTAATGTGCATAATGATTTCAGCCTAGGCTGGAATAGTGCATTTTTCAGCAAAACAATTATCTTTCTGTAACATTAATGTAGTCTGTATGCTTCATAGGGATTAATATTTATATATTTATTTCATTTAAAATGTACAGTACATGTTCATGGTTAAATACTTTCTGCTCTGCGACGTGCCACGGATTGCACGGAGGTGTCACGGAGTACCACCCCAAGCGAAGACTAATACAAACGCCCTTTACCCACACAAAAAAATCTCCAACTTCAAAATTGTTGTCGTTGTTTAACCTTTTTTTTTTTTTTTTTGTTCTTTCAGCCTCTGAAGCCCTTTGGACCTTCAACATTTTGGTTGCTATTGAAGTCTATTGTGGAGAAAAATCCGGAAATGTTTTCCCTCAAAAAACGTAATTTATTTTCCACTGAAGATATGCATTCTTGTCAACCCATTAGGGATTAGTGGTGTGCATATATAACATTAACACGACATAAAGTGCGTAGGCTATGACAGATTGATAAGCAGACATGCTATTTTTGACTGGATGTAACTTTTGATACTTTCGCGGTTAAAGTGGCTCGCCTATTGATTTTGTCCCATCAGTGTGGCTCTCATGAAACAAATAGCGAAGACCACTGCTCTAAAGCGTGCCGTGGGTTTGGTTGGAGGTATTTGAGAACGCATGGGAAAAAGTCATGTGAGAGAAGGCAATGCCTCCATCATGCTTTGATTGGCCTACGTTGTTCACATGATAAATCCCGAAACTCATTTTTAATGTATGTTCTGCATCCACAAACCGATCTGAATGAATAGTTAAATAATGCTGTTCAATAGGAAGACTAATTAAAAAGAAGGTATACTATCAAAATGTCTCTTAATATCAAAATCAGCTTGGCGAAATGAACACATCTGTGGGTCTGTAAGCAATGCTTAGATTTGATGACAGATGATCCAAAAATAAGCAGGTTATAGAACATAACTGTTAAATGTAAAATACAAAATAGAAGCGTATTGAATTATTATTATTTATTTATTTGATAGTGTAAGGAATGTCTATTATTTACACATTAAGTGTAACTGGAACATGAATTTACATGAACTAACAGTGGACTTTGTCTCCTCATTTTAGAATACTACTGCACACCAATGAGTAAAAATAGTACTTTGGTACTGAATGATTACCACATTCACATATCATTGTACTCCAAGGTACTTAAAAAAAATTACATGGCACTACTGTAGTACAATAAAGTTAAAAAAAATATTGTTACAGAGTTCAATAATACTGGTGAAAAAGAGCATTGAGAGGTGGGGGAGGTTAAGAGGAAGACAACTGGCTGGACTGAATCCTAGTTTCTCCAGGTGGATGAACACAGCAGGCTTAAGAACAACATTTTTCGACACTGATGCATTTCCTGCATCACATGTCCCATGCCGCAAAATGCTGAGACTATTAGCCCACATCAAAGAAACCAGTGGATGAGCCAACAAAACATGCACAAGCTTGAAACATGAAACTGTACAACATGTTTGGTACCAACACCTGGCACCAAAAGAGCAGCGGTTCTCAAACTGAGGTCTGCAGACCACTGGTGGTCCTAAAGGATTTAAAGTGGCCAGCACTAATAATAATAATAATAATAATAATAATTATTATTATTATTATTATTATTATTATTATTATTATTATTATTATTATTATTGACAAGACTAAAGAATTAACACAAAAAGTGACTAATCAACTCATAAAAATTAATTATCTGATTGTGTTAACAATTTTACAATAAAGCAGGACTCGCAAGTAGTTTGGGAAAATTGGGCGGTGGTCATATTTTGTAATATCCATGACTCCTATAAACAGTATCCATGACTAGCAAGAAGACGAATCCAACAAACAATATCACAGCAAGTACTGTTATCATCATACAAAAATCCAGTCAAGTCTAGTAACTAACATGAAGTATAGACACAGGTTAAAAGGTTTGGAATTATGTAGTTTGTGTTACTGGTCTTGTGCAAACCTGTGCTGGCAGGCATGTACAGACACAATGAGCATGCATGACACACAGATTATGCAATCCATATAGGTGCACTTTTGATATTCTAACTTTTGAAAGACAGCATAAATGGTCACATTGTAGCTATAAATACATATATGTATAGTATAGATTAGGGGTGTAACGATTCATCTACTACATCGATGTATCGATTTATATTCCTATGATCTAACTACATCGATCTGTGCTCGGCAACTTGGCCTTCCGGACGACATGTATCGATCTAACATTGTTTTAAAAGGTAATCAATCGATTGTATCGATCATAGGAAATAACGCATTGGATTTAAGCACGTCAGACTTTATATGGATGTTTTTTCTTAGCACTTTTAATGATAAAGGCGTCAAACGTTACTCGATTCAGTCTGCCTATCTGTGACATTATCGCCTCGCACCAGCAGCAGCGCTAAGAAAACAAAACATAGCATGGCGGATGGCAGAGGAGAAGCCAACGAGCGAGAAATTATCAAGCCACCAGGAGAAAGAGCTAACGTTACCTGTACTTTCAACCCTTGCTAAATGTTACCTGTGCATTCCTGACACCAGTGTGCCAGCAGAGCGAGTTTTAGTACTGCTGGCGACATGGTGAACGCACAGAGAAGTGTTCTGCGGTCAGATCATGTTGATCAGTTGATATTTTTGGGAACAAAATGTAATTGAGTCATTGAAGAGTAGTTGGTTACATTTTATCTTTTGTTAAATATTGTTTGTTACTGAGAGTAGTAGCAGGTTCAGCCAGTTTATTCAACCTGAAGAAATGTTAGTTGCACTTCATTTTTGATATTAATATTGTATTTATATTATTTTAATGTTGAACAACAACAGCAAAAGTAGCAGGTAAACCTACTATTAATTAAACCTGAAGAGAAGTTAGTTGCACTTTTTTTTTTATATTAATATTGTATTTATATTATTTTAATGTTGAAACACAACAGCAAAAGTAGCAGGTTAACCTACTATTAATTAAACCTGAAGAGAAGTTAGTTGCACTTTATTTTTGATATTAATATTGTAATATTTTTATGTTGGAAAACAAAAGCAGAAGTAGCGGGTTAACCTACTGTTGAAATGTTGGTTGCACTTACTGTGCTTTTATTGAAAATGTATTGAATATTGAAAATTAGAGCAGAAAAGGTTAACTTCCTGTTAATTCATCCTAAACTGTTGGTTGCACTTTATTCAAATAAAATTTTAATGCATTTGCATTTGTTTATATCCATAATTAATTTATACCTGATTCCCTTACAAGAAACAACAGGAATCTAGGAAACTTTACCTGCACTGACCAGTATCCAGATATTTATTTCAGTCACACAATTTTTGGCTAAAAAGTTACTGAATCGATTTCAAGTCACTGAATCGTTTCGGATCGTATCGTTCTAAATGAACCAATATCATCCTTGAATCGTATCGACAACCTCAAATCGTGATACGAATCGAATCGTTGTTAAAACGAATCGTTACACCCCTAGTATAGATCATGTATATCGCACAAAAAAAACTATACAGAAGGAGGTATGGGGCAGTTTCATCACATAAAATAAAATGTGTGTAAATGCTTGAATGCAAATTAAATAAAACCGACACGATGTGCAGAGACAACTGTAAGTAAACCATCTGCATCATGTCAAACTCCCTGTATAACATTTAACTGTTTTGTCTGAGCACTATTCAACATTGTCATTGACTCGATAGCGTGAGTTTAGGTTGGGACAACCTGTGTGTCCCAAGTTATGGCCGATGGAGACCTATTTGACGTTTGTGTGAAATTAGCCTGCAACAACTAGTAAAGACTATTAGCATAGTCGCCTACCTGCAGTGCCCTCAAAAGCATGCCAGTGTAAATCCTTCAGACAAAGCCATACAATGCATAAGGTTAGAGCTAAACATCCGGGATAGTCACGTTGCAGAATGTGTGAAGTCAAGTATAGAGATCGTAGTTGAACATTACAGACCAGGCACCATGATTCGAAACGCACCTGTTTCTTGGATTAAATACAAATTATAACCATCATAGAGTTAAAATGTATCATTTGCATGTTTTTAGGTCCTATCAGTTTTAATTGTCAAGCGATTTTAAACCATTCGAACGCAAGACAACACGAAGGAGAACTGAATTCGGAACTCACACACCGTTTTCTGTGCTTGCACACAGAGCAGCACAGACAGTATGCGAACAATGAATTATGTTCTCTTTCACGTCTATTTGTGCTTGAATGAAAACATACACGCAAAATGAAGCCAAAATGCCCATCTCGTTGAGTATGTCACTCATGGTTTATGTCAGGAGTGTCCAATCCTGCTCCTGGAAGGCCATTGCCCTGCAGAGTTCAGCTCCAACCCCAATTAAACACAACTGAACCAGCTGATTAAAGATCTTACTAGGCATACTATAAATTTCCAGACAGGTGTGTCTGTTGAGGCAAGTTGGAGCTAAACTCCCCAGGATAGTGGCCCTGCAGGACCGAGTTTGGACACCCCTGGCTGACATGAACTAAACCAGGGGTTTTAAACTGGGGTCAGGGGTCCTCCAGAAGGTTCTAAGGAGTCCCCAGAAGATTTCAGAGACTAAAAAGACAAAGCAAAAATGTTTTAAGTCTACCGAACATTCTAAGCGTTTCATTTCTAAATGTTTCTCTCCTTTCTTGCTGTATACATACTAATCGTATATGTTTGTTTTATATCTTTCTAGTGAGTTTCTCACTATAGTCCCCTTTATCTTGCTCACCCCTTTAAGTTTAGAAACTATATGTTGTATTTATAATATCACACTTACTATTTATCTAACAGTTTAAATGTTTTTTCATACATTCAAATATATAAATGGGTTTTAGGAAGGGGGTCCCTCATAAAAGGTTAATCATATTTGGGGGTCCTTGGCATCAGAAAGTTTGAAAACCCCTGAACTAAACAATTGTGAAAGAAAACGGATCACTATACTGGATATATGCATTGGCCCTTAAAGTGACAACAGCCTAATATACCTGCTGCTGTCTGTGACAATGTTCAACAAATCAAACAAAATACAAAGAGCAAATCACTTTTGTAGCTTTAACAAAGATTAACTGCATTTCATTTATACAGTGAAAACTATGCAATGTTATTTTACATTTTATTATTCAATTTCTACTGTTAGACACCTGAAAAATATAAAGCACTGTTTATTTCTAGTGTTGGGCAATCGATTAAATCGCATCCAAAATAAAAGTTTGTATTTACAATATGTGTGTACTGTGTATTATTATATATATATATATATATATATATATATATATATATATATATAGTACAAAATCAACCCAATCATTCTAGAATTACTAATTATTTCCAAATACAACTATTCAAGTCATCTGGTGAAATTGTTTTCATATCGCAATAAATATATAAAAAAAAAAACATAACAGAAAAATTAAATATTGCAATTAATATTTTTTCCCAATATCGTGCCCTAGTTGCGGCAATGCTGCCTGAAAATAATGTTTTCTGTGTTTCACAGAAGTTCAGTCATACATCTACAAAAGTGCTGTTTACAAAAGAAAAAGAAAGGTACGAGAAAGAGAGAGGGTTAGAGATGCTAGAAAGTTATCAGATGCTTTAAACCAACCTTTTTCCTCACACACACACACACATACATCTATCTCTGCTTCAACTATGATAAACAAATGAGTCATCTAGGGCTTGCTGAGAACACTGACTCACTAACACTGCATTCTCTCACTCCCCCTGCTGCAACACACACTCAGCCAAGTACATAGCAGCCGCTAAACAAAGTGGATATAAAAAGAGAAACCTTTCGGGCAAATGAGTAAGAGAATGCAACAGAAAGGAGATGGCAAGAGGAGGGGGGCATTACAATGAAGATCTGTTTTGTACAGTTCACCCAAAAATTACAAATTGTGTCAATTTACTCACTCATGTCATTCTAAAGCTCTACAACTTACTTTCTTCTGTTACACACACACACACACAAAAAAATATTTTGAATACCTTTTGCCCATACAATTAAAGTCAACAGACTTTCATTGTATGGAGCAAAAAAAAAAACTTTTTGGACTATACTTTGTGTTGCACGGAAGAAAGAAACTCATACAGGTTTGATGAGTAAATTAATAAAGCATATTAACTTTTTGGGTGAACGAAACCCTTTTAATTGACTCAGTAGTGTTTAGAGCAGTGGTTCTCAAACCGGTCCTGGGGACTACCCACCAGTGTACATTTTGCATGTCTCCCTCATCTAACACACCTGATTCAACACATCAGCTCATCAGTAGAGACTGCAAGACTTGAATTGGGTGTGTCTGATGAGGGAGACAACCGATACAAAATGTGCAGTGGTGAGGGAACTGGTGAACCACTGGTTTAGAACATAAAAATAATTCTTATAGAACGTAATGCATTTTAAGAGACATGACTGTCAATAAAAAAATAATTAGAGTCATTTTAAAGGTGCTTACCTTTAGACACTGCTGTGAGCCCCTCAGATTTCATTAAATCTATGCTGGCATAGGCACCGTTCTCTGGGGGAGGAGCGCTGGAGGATGGCAAGGAAAGCGCATCATGAGCGTTCCCAGGCCGGAGATCATCTCTCAGGTCTAGGGCGATGTAGTTCAGGCCATTCTGGTGTTCCACAGTTATAGTCCTTGCAGACCTCACAGAGGGGGGATTGGCTCTATCAGATGTGGTTCCCAATGTTACATCACTACTGGATGTCATGCCATCAATCCAAACGCAGTCAAAGTTTTGTCCCTTGTTGCGGCCCACCTGCTGAGCCCCACCATTGCTAGGTACAGTACCATTGGTGTCCTGGCCACTTCCACCTGACGCCTCTGAAGATGTGACAAAGGTCTCCGAACTGTGTCTCCGCCTGCCCTGGGGATCAGCACGGACAACTTTGGGCTCAGTCGGGGGGCTGAAGGGGAAAAACTGTTGCTCCAGAACACACAGGTGCTCAAGCATGGCTGTAGGGCTCTTCGACTTGTCCTCAGGCTCAAAGGACATTTCTGTGTAGTCGTCAGGCTTACCCACCATGAGCCCGCTGCAGTGGGAGGATGAGGAGGGCCGGATATATGAAGGAGGATTCCAGGGGGCCACCAGAGAGGGCCGAGGGGACCGACTCTTAGGTGGAAGTCCATCCACCTCGACAGTCATATAGTCCTGTGGCAGAGGGGACTTGCGCTGCTCCCGGTTGATACTGAGGGTTGAGGGGGAGCCTTCAGCAGACAACGAGCAGGCGGAATATGTGGGCCGATCCCCGAATTCAATATTTATGTACTCTCCAGGGCTGGAAGGCCGCACTGCCGCTTCACCTGCTCGCAGAGAGCCGTGCAAACTTCGCCTTCCCAGGGGCAGACGGGTCGGCCGAACGGCACGGCGGTCCATGAAGCTATTATGTGGAGAGGACTCAGAAGGTGGGCACCTGCTACTGCGATCTAGGGTGGCTGTGGGCGAGATGTAGACTGGTTTCGCTGGGGAACTCATGGGCACATAATCATCATGCTCAGCCTGTTCTCTGGATGGAGCTTTGTATGAGCGAGGGAGGGAGAAATATGGACTGTAGGACTTGGGAACACCAGGAGTGGTCAAGGCATAATAATTTTCTGTGGAAACCTTTTGAGCATTAGTTGTGGAGCTGCTCTGAGACATATCCATGTATTCTGCATTCTTGGGGTAGTGAGAGGCTCTCGGTCCCTCTGCTTGTCTGCTAATGTCAGGGCTGGAGGGGAGGGGGGAGTCAGTAGCCCCACTCCTACCAGGGAGCATCATCATATAGCCTTGAGTCTCCCTGTGCTGGGGAACATTTAAATCAGCACTTTGGACTCGTGGAGAGGCAGAGAGGAGGATATTTGGTTGCATAGGCATGTAATCTGCATCCCTAGAGGAGGGCAGCACACCTGCCATCATGGGCATGTACCCATCATCCTTAGGTGCGTCAGCGGGCCGTAGGCTAGGGGGCCGGTCCTGACTGTGTTCTGAACTGGAGCTGTAGTCAGAGCAAAGGGAGGAGGAGGTAGAGACAGTCTGTGCACTGCCGCTCCAAGAGCTACTCTCAGCCACAGCCTCGTCCAGCGAGAAGGTGGTCTGGGTCATCTTTTGATAAACAGCTACTCCAGCAGCACTAGCGCCCCCAACCTGCCTGGAGATGGAAGCCGTCCGCCTCCTTAAAGACCCCGGTCGCGAATCTTCATCAGTACTCTCATCTCGGGTCGCCTCAGCCGCGCTCGTTCCGAACACGTCGCGATTCCAGCCCATAGCCATGTAGTCATTGAGACAGTGCTCCTCCCGGATGGGTGGTGTGTTTCCTAGGGAGTCGGGGGTGTTGCTGCGTACTCTGAAGTAGCGGAAGTCTCCAGGGCTGGAGCCATACTCGTCAGATGAGTTGAAACCTCCATCGCTTGGGGATCCACAAATGGATGCACTGGAGGGGCGGGTGATGGTGTCTGACACAGAGCCATGCCCGCTGCTGCTAGACATGCTGATCGGACTGGTGGTCGAAGGGAAGTGTGACACTGGCAGCGAGGCCGAACGGGCATGATAAGTGGAGCCCGGTGGGGCGCGAATGTAGCGGGCCCCGGCCCCACTGCTACTTTCCTGCCGGCTCAGGTTAGCACGGGCTGTGTTGAGATGAATAAGGCTACCTGTCACAGAGCGAAAGGGACGGTTCATCGTGCTCTCTCCCTCGCTGGAGGTGCGGAAACGGTATCCGTTCGCTCCACTGCTCTTCCTGCTAGATGGAGTGCCCACCACAGACTCGGTCCGAGAACGCCGCTGGAGCCCTGTCTGGCTGGGCGGGAGGTTGCCCAGATGTCGCCGCGTGGTGATAAAGCCCATCGGGTTGGTGCCAGAAGACTGGCTTTTGCTTCTGGGCCTGAACTCAGCAAATGCCTTCAGCGCCTTCATGGTCTCTAGAATTGTCTCATGCATGTTCTGCGCCACCACAGAATCATCCACCTGCATCCAAACCTCCCCAGGTCCTATAGAAGAAGAGCGGCCGACCTCAATAAAAAAGAAGCTCTCCGAATGGCCACAGCGTCTGATATTCATCAGCTGCAAGTTCACACAAGGCGTCTCAGAGTTCAGCTTCACCAGGTGGATGCTCTTGGCAGACAAACAGAGCCTATACACGCCAGTTAGATTCTTGGTCTGGCCCAAGCCCTTTGGTTTAACGTTTACCTGCCACACTTCCTTAAAGTCAGTCCCTGGGGTCACAGTACCGTATCCATCGTCAATCTCTTCCGCGTCCAGGTGGCCCCTCTTCCCCTCACTCATAAGCTCGCTGAGCGCCTGGTACCACTCCTCCTGCTCCTGCTCATTCTCAGCGACAATTGCGAAGTATTCATCCTTAGTGTACAGAGCAATGAGATGTTTATTCTTTGAATCTGCCCTTTTATTCACAGTGAAACACTGGTAAAGATAGATCACTCTTTTGGGGGGAGAGGCGCCAGCCGAGGAGGCGGCGGCGGCGGCAGCAGCGCTCGAGCGCAGGGTGTTTCGGAATTTCTTCTCGCTGTCATAGTATTCCAGTCTGCTCGGCCCCAGATGACTCGACGCCCGCAAGACGAAAAACCTCTTATGGCCGTGTTTCTGCTTTCTCAGATAGCCACACTTCCTAATTTCGTCAGACACAGCGGAGCTGGTGTTCACAGCAGGGGAAGCTGAGGTAGCGTGTGTGTTACTCGCAGCAGAGTCCTCGTGCGCCCGGTTAAACGAGGACGTGGATCCTTTCCTCGCCGGTGATTCCAGGTGCTGTTGATGTTGATCACTCTGTTGATGAAAAGCAGCGGCGCCGACATCCAGTGCTGAAGGGGGTTCCCCCACAGAGGTGTCGCCGTTCGCCGTTGCAGGTTTAGTCCCAATAGCCCGCTGTTGCGGTTCCAGCATCAACATAGCGGCTTTGCCTTCTTGGTAGTTCGCGAAATTTGCCATCAGATAAAATATTTAAGGTCACTTTACCTCATACTTATAGACCGAGACCCCATGTTTGTTTGGGGGGAACCGTGTCTCAAGCGGTGCGCTTCAGTCTTTTCAGTCTTGAGTTTCTCTCGGCCGCCACATGAAAAGCAGATATCCCAGCCAATACTCCGAGAACTCAATGCCAGCAACTGCAACATGACCACATTTACCCGATCTATTATCGGTAGATCCTCCTAGCGGGCTACCAATCTGCTCCGCGCGCCCTGTGTACACTACGGAGCACAGCACAAACAACACATGACTCGTGCGTCATTCGCTTGTGGGTGGGAGGAGGCGTCCGATTGAGCGAAACGTGCGATTGAAAGCTGCTGCGGCCAATCACGGTGGACCTTTTCGGTTCTACGTCAATGTAACCGGCCAATGACTTCACTCGGAGTTTCATTGAACTGGCAAAGTGATGTCCAATGATATGATGCAAAGCTGTTTGCGTCATAGGATATCGAGCGCTTATTGGCTGTAGCGTTTGACTGAAAGGTCATCCGTCCTATCACAGGCGTTTTCAACGTCCCTTTTTGCTCGGTGTTGTTTATCTCTTTCCTGACGCGTATCGCTTGCTGCTAGTTTTCTACTTACTACAGCCGAGTGTACCTAATTTACCATCATTAAATGATTGCTAAACACCAATACATTTACCCTTTTATACCATTATTGTATTTTGCTGGTGATTGGTATTTTTAACACAAGCAGTGCGGAATTTTTAATCTTCTAATTTGTAACTTATCCACTCGTGTTACAATACTTTTCAGTGTGTTGAGAATGTTCTTGTAAATTTATATTGCTTCACATTTCTGTGGGAAATATTCGTAACATCATCTTTCATATCAAAACTGTGAGTCAGAAGCAGAGATAAATAGCAAAGTTCCATAACTAAATATCAATGCCTAATCTCATTAAGATTGTTTAGTATAAATTACGTTGTTTGGAGAATGCATGATCTAACTTTCTACTAGCCTTTCTAAATTGCTATCAATTACAATTATGACATTTCATATCGTTTTTATTTTACAATTAACTTTTTCTTTTTAGAAGTTTCGATTTTTTTTTTTTTTTTGAGGCAAGTTAATTTTTTGTAATACAGATAAACTTTACTTTGTTTATTGAAAAGGGTTTAAACAATGTTTGTCATGCCTGTTCAATGAACCTTATTCACATGCACCTTGCAACAGTCCTTAAGAACTCACAGTTTACAGGACGTAGACAATTAAGGTCACAGTTCCAATAACTTAGGACCCCAAAGAGGCCTTTCTACTGACTTCAGAAGAAAAACACCAGAAGAAAGATGGCCAGGGTCGCTGCTCATTTGTGTGAACATGCCATAGTCCTGCTGCAGGAAAGCATGAAGACTGTAGATGTAGCCAGAGCCATAACTGCAATGTCCTGAATGTAAGACAGTGCTACAGTGAGGACAGCTGATCGGCCTTGCAGTGGCAAACACGTGTAACAATAACGTTAATTGAAGATTATTGCTTGTGGCCAATGCAGTGAAACAATGCATGCATAAAACAAAAGGATAATATAGCAACTCAGTCCCCTCAGTGCTGCACGCAATGAAACACTTCACTCCGACACCCTTTTTGACCTGCTGAGTAATCAATGTGGTCAATAACAAATTGAAATGTGTTTTGGTGAAATTGATGTGAGAATCAATTTTGATTGTTTGTTTAATTGATGGCCTATTGGCATCATTGTAGCCAAGAGTTCAAGGTAGTTCTGAGTATCATATGAAAGTTTAATTTTTTATTAGTGTTTTTTTTTTTCAGTGTGTAGTTCGTGCCATTGTTTACCCCTACATAGACATTGATGCCTCAAGCAGTGTGACTATTCTGAAAAACCAAAATGTATTACTGAACTATAAATGACTTGGACTGAACTTTTTTCCCAGCAGACTTTACACACCTAGAAACATGGCAATTACACTAAGAGAATGAGAAAAAACAGTTCATTCGTATTAAAAATCACTATCTATAAAGTATTGGTGGGTAATCTTGCTGTGAGTTTTTGAACAGGTTTTGAGAGAAGGTAATCTGGTTAGGGATGACCTGGTGGCTCTGCAGTCTTATGTAGAGTCAGTACTGGATAATCCACATAGGGCATGAAAATGTAGGTCGCCATCTGCTGCGTTTACTAACATCATAACAAGAGGGCACTGTTATACTGTATTTCTTTAACTACACTGTCACTGCAAAGTAATTTCAAGACATTATAGTACAGTACATACACATTTGCATGTTCAATATTAAACTATAGCTGTTTTTTAAACAAATGACACCTGGTATTTTCAGATATTATTTTTTATTTTTACAGTACTTCATTTATTTCAGTAATTATTTTGTTTTAAAATAAATAGTTGTAGTAGTAGTTTGTCTACAAATATATACACTACCATTCAAAAGTTAGGAGTCAGAAAAGATTTTTCTTTAAATGCTGTTTTTAACACTGTATTCATCAAAGAATCGTGAAAATTAAATTTTTCCTCAAAAATATTATGCCAACTGGCTTCAAGATTGCATCAAAGGAATATGTTCAAATAGAAAATAGATATTTTAAATTGTAATAATATTTCACAATAATACTATTTTTACGGTATTTAAGACTTTTTTCAAAAACAAAACAAAAAACAATCTGCGAAATATATAGCTATATATACACACATACACTAATCCTGCTCTGAAAAAATTGCATTGTATTACATATATAGATATTCTGTCTCACCTGTTTTTCATGGTTATCCTATTATGATGGATTATGACCATCTATGTAGAAAACAATTATTTCGACAAAAAAAAACCCCTCATAAAATTCATATAATTTAAATGGACACAAGTTGTACTATCTAAAATTATAATATTCTAATCATCACAGGACCATATGCACCATATTGCGAGTATAATGGATTCCCACAGGGTAAATTTAGCTCCTTGTGAAACTTTGGTTAATTTCATAAAGGTTCTTCATGTAGAGAATAGAGAAATGGGACAGAAACAAGTCTTGTGTTTCCTACAGCTGTGTATGTTTATGATGAGCGAGGTGAACCACAACAACTCCAAATGAAAGGTTTATCTTATGAGACGCTAAACGGACATGTAGGTTCAATATGGTTTGATACATTGAAAGCTTCTTCAAAGCAAACGTTCTACTCAGTGCTCGAAGTGGAGGGGGTAAGGGACGGTACTTCCAAGTTCCGGGGCGGGGCGGTCACAGTAACGGCATCATGTGAGAAGTGCTAGTACGCAAGACAAGGTGAGGGTACGCTACAGATTAAAATGTAGAGTTGCCGGTGCGTACCAGCCCACTTCAAGCACTGGTTTTACCAAAAAAAGTCTGACTTTCTACCATGACTAAGTCCCTGTTCAGTAAACTGTACACACAGGCTTGCTTCATCAGGTGCTTTTAAAACAGACTGAAAACAATAAAGAACAATGTTTTGGTGTTCTTTTAGCTTGTTCTCAATTTTTCCACCTTCCATTTCATTCTGCGTACAGGTGTGGGTTTATCAAGGCAAAGGTTAAAGGTCATCAGTGATGGTGGATCATGACATTGCCCTCATCGCATAGGGTGAGCTGAGCCACCTGACGCACAGTGGAGATCTTCCTCACCGCCTTCTTAAGCATCACCTTAAAATCTTTCGATTCAAATCTGTAACATAGAAAAACAAAGAAGGAACACACCTTAGTGTATCTAATACATCACCAAATGACTTCACATCTTTTCGACTGTCTGTCAAAAAACAACAGAAAGAAAAAAGTATATTTAAGAATACATTAATATCAACTTCATTTAACTTTTATATATCTGTTATATGTATATCTAAAAAAAGCAGTTTAATTTGTTAACATTAATTATAACATTACCGGTAGTTAACATGAATAATGCAACAAATAAAAACATTTACATTTATTTATTTATTTACTTTGAAAAGCAAAACACTGTAACTTGTGAAATATATATATATATATATATATATATATATATATATATATATATATATATATATATATATACAGTGAGGAAAATAAGTATTTGAACACCCTGCTATTTTGCAAGTTCTCCCACTTAGAAATCATGGAGGGGTCTGAAATTGTCATCGTAGGTGCATGTCCACTGTGAGAGACATAATCTAAAAAAAAAAATCAAGAAATCACAATGTATGAATTTTTAACTATTTATTTGTATGATACAGCTGCAAATAAGTATTTGAACACCTGAGAAAATCAATGTTAATATTTGGTACAGTAGCCTTTGTTTGCAATTACAGAGGTCAAATGTTTCCTGTAGTTTTTCACCAGGTTTGCACACACTGCAGGAGGGATTTTGGCCCACTCCTCCACACATCTTCTCTAGATCAGTCAGGTTTCTGGCCTGTCGCTGAGAAACACAGAGTTTGAGCTCCCTCCAAAGATTCTCAAAGATTCTCTATTGGGTTTAGGTCTGGAGACTGGCTAGGCCACGCCAGAACCTTGATATGCTTCTTACAGAGCCACTCCTTGGTTATCCTGGCTGTGTGCTTCGTCATTGTCATGTTGGAAGACCCAGCCTCGACCCATCTTCAATGCTCTAACTGAGGGAAGGAGGTTGTTCCCCAAAATCTCGTAATACATGGCCCCGGTCATCCTCTCCTTAATACAGTGCAGTCTCCCTGTCCCATGTGCAGAAAAACAGCCCCAAAGCATGATGCTTCCACCCCCATGCTTCACAGTAGGGATGGTGTTCTTGGGATGGTACTCATCATTCTTCTTCCTCCAAACACGTTTAGTGGAATTATGACCAAAAAGTTCTATTTTGGTCTCATCTGACCACATGACTTTCTCCCATGACTCCTCTGGATCATCCAAATGGTCATTGGCAAACTTAAGACGGGCCTGGACATGTGCTGGTTTAAGCAGGGGAACCTTCCGTGCCATGAATGATTTCAAACCATGACGTCTTAGTGTATTACCAACAGTAACCTTGGAAACGGTGGTCCCAGCTCTTTTCAGGTCATTGACCAGCTCCTCTTGTGTAGTTCTGGGCTGATTTCTCACCTTTCTTAGGATCATTGAGACCCCACGAGGTGAGATCTTGCATGGAGCCCCAGTCCGAGGGAGATTGACAGTCATGTTTAGCTTCTTCCATTTTCTAATGATTGCTCCAACATTGGACCTTTTTTCACCAAGCTGCTTGGCAATTTCCCCGTAGCCCTTTCCAGCCTTGTGGAGGTGGACAATTTTGTCACTAGTGTCTTTGGACAGCTCTTTGGTCTTGGCCATGTTAGTAGTTGGATTCTTACTGATTGTATGGGGTGGACAGGTGTCTTTATGCAGCTAATGACCTCAAACAGGTGCATCTAATTTAGGATAATAAATGGAGTGGAGGTGGATATTTTAAAGGCAGACTAACAGGTCTTTGAGGTTCAGAATTCTAGCTGATAGACAGGTGTTCAAATACTTATTTGCAGCTGTATCATACAAATAAATAGTTAAAAAATCATACATTGTGATTTCTGGATTTTTTTTTTTAGATTATGTCTCTCACAGTGGACATGCACCTACGATGACAATTTCAGACGCCTCCATGATTTCTAAGTGGGAGAACTTGCAAAATAGCAGGGTGTTCAAATACTTATTTTCCTCACTGTATCTATATCTATATTTTATATATATATATATATATATATATATATATATATATATATATATATATATATATATATATATATATATATATATATATATATATATATATATATATATATATATATATATATATATATATATTAAGACATGATACATGAAACACTGAGAACAAACAAGACATTCAGAGCATGACAGAACACACAAACAGAAACATAACATCATGCCAAACATAGCCGACGATCCATTTGGAAAAGCCGGCTATCCATATCTGTGGAGTGCCATCCAATCTGAAAGGAGAGAGCTTTAATAACCACTATCTTAGGCAAGTGACAAATCTTCAAGACCAAAAATATCTACGAGGGTGTACAAAGTTACCGGGAATAATGACATCACCAAATCACACACACAATTTCATTCTGATTTAAGGGTTACTTTGGTAAAAATCTATAACATTAAAAGTAAACTTTGCATTAAAAACTTCACGTACAAATGTATAAACGGACAATTGCAGAAATTAACAGAAAAAAAAATTGTGGAAAGATAAAACAGTAGGATAATGTAGTATCATCTGAGAAACATTACTTGAAAGTAGAAGAACTGAGTCTTGTGTATGGTTGGAGAATGAAACCCAACCAAAATGGGAAAAATTGGCAACAGCTTCCCACAATGACTCTTTACCCCCCTCCCCTGTCCTTTCGTCCTCCCCATCTCCCTCAACTCCCTATGCCACATTGAGTAATGTTATACATTCTCCATGCATAACATTACCTCAGTTTTTCTTCTTTGCAAGCTGTGCTTCTGCTTTCCGCTTCTTGTATGCGGCTATCTCCTCCATCTGCAAGCCATGAGCCATTTGCCTGAAAAATACATTGGAGAAAATAAACAGAAGACACACACATAGACTGCAGGACACAGGCCACGGAAAGGCCTCCCCTTACCCTGACTTGAGTATGGGCGGCACAGGGAGCGGTTTGGTGAAGCCGCTCCTCCCGGTGAGCCAGTAGGTTTCTTCTATGCCTTTACCCTGTGGAGAACAGAGCAAATCGAATCCATTTAGATGACCTGTCGATCTAAACACATCAACTTGATCATTCAAGAATTATTTTGCATTGTTTTGCAATTCAGATCTTCCCACTTGGATGGCGCTAGTAAAATAAAGTATTTACTGCATTCGGAGGCAAATCTTAATATCACTATTAGTTACTGGCACATTTTACCCCAAAGCATCAGACACATTATAGCCTACACCTGCCATTTTGGGAAAAATGCATAATTTAATTCATGCCTGATCTACAACAACTGCATTATTTATTTAAACAGTTTTACCACCACTGAACCATTATCGCATATAATGCACCATAACACTGTCATTCAACCGTTTTGGGTTAGTACAATTTTTAAAATGTTTTTGAAAGTCTCTTATGCTCACCAAGGCTGCATTTATTGTATTAAAATCACAGTAAAAAAACATTAATATTGTGAAATATTATTACAATTTTAAATAGCTATTTTCTATTTCAATATATTTTAAAATGTAATTTATTCCAAAGCTGAATTTTCAGCATCATTACTCCAGTCTCCAGTGTCACATGATCCTTCAGAAATCATTCTGATATGATGATTTGCTGCTCAAGAAACATTTCTTATTGTTATCAATGTTGAAAATAGTTGTGCTGCTTATTTGTGGAAACCGAGAACATTTTGTTCGGGATTATTTGGTGACTAGAAAGTTCAAAAGAACAGCATTTATTTAAAATAAAAATATTTTGTAATTGTCTTTACTGTCAATTTTGATCAATTGAATGTCCTTGCTAAATAAAAAATTAAAACTGACCCCAAACTTTTGAAGTAGTGTATAAACAAGTAATTGTGAGAGAAATTATATACAATCTTTTGATTGTCCTACAGATGAATTCAGAGCTCACCTTGAGTTCTGTTCTGGCTCTCAGCTCTACTTTGTATCCCAATTTCATGTCCATCAGGATATTCACTGTACTGGAATGGACATGGATTCTGTACGCTGCAAACACACACAAATTTTAAGTGTCTTTCTAAATGAGCAATTTAAGAACAATTTATTTGCCAGGCAAAGCAAAATATACAATTGACGAGAGTCACTGAATTTCATTGATTACTTACTTAAGCTTTTTTCTAAAGCAAAATTAATTTCCTATTATCACTGTAAAGCTGCTCTGAAGAAATCTGTGTTGTAAAAAGCGCTATATAAATGAAGGTGACTTGACTCGATTGATTATACAGATGTTAATCATTTTAATTATTGTTAAAATGTTTACTGAGATATACACCGATCAGGCATAACATTATGAACATTGTGTTGGTCCCCCTTTTGCTGCCAAAACAGCCCTGACCCGTCAAGGCATGGACTCCACTAGACCCCTGAAGGTGTGCTGTGGTATCTTTGTTCAGCACGTCTCACAGATGCTTGATTGAATTGAGATCTGAGGAATCTCGTTGTGCTCCTCAAACCATTCCTGAACCATTTTTGCTTTGTGGAAGAGCGCATTATCCTGCTGAAAGGGTGTACATGGTATTTTTAAGGTAGGTGGTACGTGTCAAAGTAACATCCACATGGATGGCAGGACCCAAGGTCTACCAGCAGAACATTGCCCAAAGCATCACACTGCCTCCACCGGCTTGCCTTCTCATAGTTCATCCTGGTGCCATGTGTTCCCCAGATAAGTGACATCTTATGTCATGCATCTGGCCATCCACGTGATGTAAAAGAAAACATGATTCATCAAACCAGGCCACCTTCTTCCATTGCTCTGTAGTCCAGTTCTGATGCTCACATACTCATTGTTGGCACTTTCGGCAGTGGACAGGGGTCAGCATGGGCACCCTGACCGGTCTGCAGCTATGCAGACCCATATGTAAAAAAACTGCGATGCACTGTGTATTCTGACACCTTTCTATCAGAACCAGCATGAACTTTATGAGCAATTTGAGCAACAGTAGCTCGTCTGTTTGATCGTACCACACAGGCCAGCCTTCACTCCCCACATATATCAATGAGCCTTGGCCGCACATGACCCTGTCGCCGATTCACCACTGTTCCTTCGTTGGACCACTTTTGATAGATACTGACCACTGCAGACCAGGAACACACCACGAAAGAGCTGCAGTTTTGGAGATGCTCTGACCCAGTCGTCTAGCCATCACAATTTGGCCCTTGTCAAGCTCACTCAAATCCTTACGCTTGCCCATTTTTAATTTATATATTTTATTTTAATTTATATTTTTTATATATATATATATATATATATATATATATATATATATATATATATATATATATATATATATATATATATATATATATATATATATATATATATATATATATATATATATATATATATATATATATATATAGATTCAGATTCAGATTCAGATTCAGATTATTTTATTTAATGCCATGTGAGCATTCAAAGCTATTTTTATATATATATATATATATATATATATATATATATATATATATATATATATATATATATATATATATATATATATATATATATATTAGATAGATAGCTTTCATTTTAAAATGGCATTTCAAAACGAAAATGCACTAATGTAAACAAGGTGTCACATGCTTACGCAATCCTGTAGATTCCATTCTTGAAGCAGTAGTAACCGTGTCCCCGAACAGACAGTACCGCGGCATGGTCAAACCCACTACACCTGCCACACAGGGACCTAATAATAAAGCATGCATAACATAAATGTAACTTTCAAAAGTTTTTACATTTCATCTTAAACCAAATGGCATGGATCAGCCTGACCTGAGTGAAGTCCTATTCGGATGCGGACCGGTACATCAGGCATGTGCCTCATTTTGAAGGTACCAACAGCACTCAGGATGTCCAGGGCCATGTTTGCAATCTCGGCTGCGTGTCGGTTTCCATTGGGCATGGGCACACCTGATGCCACCATGTAAGCGTCACCGATGGTCTCTACCTGCATGCAATGGAGACACATTTATTAGTAAACTGAAAGATTATGATATTTATGACAACAATTTTACACGGTCACAACAAAATAAAGTAAATCTATGTGAAAGCAAACACATTTGCTTATTACAAACAATAAAAAAAGCTATTTAATAAATGTTACAAAAATGTCTAGGTGTTACCTTATAGACGTCATGATTGCCGATTACAGCATCAAATGTTGTGTAAAGGTCATTGAGGAGGTCAACCACCTCAATAGGCTCACTGTTGGCTGAGATTGTGGTGAAGCCAACAATATCACTGAAATAGAGACTGACACTGTCAAAATACTCTGGTTCAACTGTAGTGCCCAGCTTCAGAGCCTCTGCCACTGACCTTGAGAGGATTAGGTAACAAAAACAAAAGTTATTTATGTAAGTGAATGAAAGTGGTTCCTTGTTTATTTCTTAGTATGATGGTGAAGTCATTACTGTGACTGTGTATGGGTCACTTACGGGGGCAACATTTGTGTGAGGAGTTTCTCAGTCTTTTGTTTCTCTATTTCCAGCTCCTCTGTCCTTTCCCTGATCAACTCCTCCAGGTTGGAGGAATATTGCTCCAACATTCGCAACATGGAGTCTATGATGTTGGTCTTTTTCCCTTTATTAACATTCTTGAACTGTAGAGAGAATAAGAGGGATACAGAGAAAGAAAAAAGAATACTGAGCTCTAAAGTGATCCCAACAGCTTACCAAAGCATTTGCTATTTGTCTCCATTGCTTAGCTATTCAGGGACATATGTCAGTAATTTCTGTTATAACTTCAGCCTTATAACCTTAAATAACTGCTCTTTAAAATGTTTGTCATTTTTCAGAATAATGCTACAGTAAAAACCTGTTACTGTAAGTTACCTTAGCATATTAAAAAAACTGTAAAATGTTGCATCACATGTAGTTTTACTGTAAAATACTGTTAAATTGGTTGTTTTTTTGAAGTAAAAACTATGAATTGCCATGTAATTCTTCAGTGAAAAACAAAAGGATATTTCCAGAAGTTCCTGCGTGATATTACATAGGATTACATTTTATTTAAATAATGATGATACTTCTCATTTTTGTTATGCGTAATGTAAATTATAGGGTGATTTGTGTTATATTTCATGCTGTTTTAGTTAATGTTTATTGCTTTCTTTTAGTGTTGTGTGTTACCCTGATGTTGTATGAGTATTTTATGAACTGACCACTTACGAAGAACTCTGAATCTTCATGTGGCTTTCTATTTTACCACCTGTACTACTATGGTGGTTATCAGAACATTTTAAGGTAAAAAAGAGAGAAGGAGATTCTGGAAAGTAGATTAGTGTATTGACATTATTTCACTTAATGATATATATGATTAGTTGTAAAATATACAGGCCATACTGGAAGTACTGTCAGTATTTTTTACATTGGATTTCTGACAACCACCAATACCAGTTTTTAGCTGGATTCTTTTATTTATTTTCACAGAACTATTGATTTCTATGAGAGAATAGGAATCACATCATGTGACTTCATGTTGACGTTGCTGATGTTCACCTGGTCAAAGATTTCTTCAAAAGTGGGTCTTTTCTCTGGCTGTTCATTCCAGCAATGCTTCATAAGCTGAATACACTCCATTGGAGCGTGGTCCGGAGACACAATGGGCCGGCACATTGGAGGAGGCTTCCGGACCTTCTGGACAATTTCTGCAAGATCCAGATACAGTCAAACCAAAAATTATTCAGACACCAGATATAGTGTTTTACTAGTGAGTGCAGGACACTGACACTATAGTTAATTTATGTAAGTAAGGATAGCAAAATAAAGTAAACTGTGACATTATACCCAAAAATTATTCATACAGTGGACTACCAATAAAATTTGGGACCAAAATTATTGGACACTTTGACCTGACCATGTTTTTCTGAAGTGTTTTTTCTTTAATTGCTAATGCCTTTAATGACCTTCCACTAGCTAACCTTCCACACCACAGTCTGAACAAAATGAAGCATTGCTTTGTAATTGGTTGACCTAAATTGGTATTATAATTGTATACTTAAATTTAACAGCGGACAGCTGATTGGTTGATTGTAATCCATTAAATACCTTTCTATCAAAGTTATCTGACATTATCAAGATGAATTTATTCTGACACAGTTTAACTCTGAGTTCTTGTCATATTTTATTACCATTTTCTAAACTATAGCAACTAAATTGTGATAATGTGAGAAAATGTTGAAGGTGTCTGAATACATTTGGGTTTGACTGTATTTTAAAGACTTACACATTACACATTGTAAGTGGGGCAGTCCTGGCCTAATGGTTAGCGAGTCAGACTGGTAACCTGAAGGTTGCGGGTTCGATCGTTTTAATACCGGCAGGAAATGACTGATGCACCATTGAACAAGGCACCTAACCCCCAATCGCTCCTGCAGTGAATGGCTGCCCTCTGCTCTGGGTGTGTGTGTCCATGGTTTGCAGTATGTGTTCACTACTCACTACTCCTAATGTGTGTGCACTAACTTGGATGAGTTCAATGCAGAGAACAAATTCCAAGTATGGTCACGTCACTCTCATTGTAAAATAACTAATGACTTGTTTATGCAACAATCTTCCAAAATAGTCAAATAATAGTTACAGATACAGTATTATTATTATACAGTATATTATTATTATTTTTTTTTACAATATATTTATGCATTATAATATACAGCAGCATTTATATTTAAGTAAGGGGGCCCTTGCAAGGGGATCATCATATTTGTGAGTCTGTGTCATCAAAAAGTTTGCAAACCCCTGGTATCATATCCCCGGGTCATGTGACTTTACCATCATAAGACTGCTCCAGCATACAGAATGGAGGCCCTCGCATAACCACCTCTTGCATGATGATTGAGAAACTGTACACATCACCACAGAGAGTGCCATACAAACCAGGGTGGGCCCCTCTCAGTATCTCAGGGGCGGTCCACAGCAGGTCTATCGGGGTTATAAAAAAAAAACACACATTAACATTAATATGGAAATGCATAGAAATAATAAGAAAAGACCTTACCTTCAGCTGGGGGTTGAACATAAGGAAACTTTTGAGAATCCAACACCTCGTTGTAGCCATAGTCTGTGATTTTGAGCACAAAACGCCCATCAACCACACAGTTCCTGGATTTAAGTCTTCCATGACAAATGTCCCTATGGTGAAGGTATTTCATTCCCTGCATGCCAGTCATAAACACACACAAGCATACATGTGATGTAACTGTAACAATAATGTACACACTAGAGCAGTGTTTCTCAACTGCTGGGTCGCAACCTAAAAGTTTCCAGTCAAAGAAACAACAATATGTTTTTCCTGAAGCAAGACTTTTATTTTGAAAGACATGCATGAAAGCTGTTGACTCTTCTGTCAGACTCAGTTTAAGTAAAGAGTGCCTGAGAAAAACGCAATGTCCTGATTCAGTATATGCGTTCAGATTGTTATGAAATAAATAGTCTCTCATTTCAGAAAAATGAACTTTCCTCTCCTGTCAGACATTAACACGCTCGTAGTGCACAACTGTACGTGCAAATGCAGAAGTGCACACTGTATATCACTATACATAAAGAGCAAAATAAATTACGAGCATACAACGTCGAAGTTAGGTTGTCAATTAATAATTCATGAAATTACTCCCCAATTTTTTTTTACAATTTTTTACAATAATTCTTAACAAATTATATATCAATTCCTAAAAAATCACATAAAATGTGCAGTGATTATGCACTAGAGTACTATATATAAGAATATAATTACATTACATTAATTACATTTAAAATTCATATTATAAGTCATTGTCTCTTTTTGTGACAAGATTTGGGTATAAATTCAGACGACATTACCAATGTGTGCTTGCTTTATTTCAATGTGGATCCATTTTACAAGGCAAACTTAATTTTCAATTCAACTAATGACATTCTTTGTAAGAGTACCTTGATGAGGTCCAGAATGAGGGAGGACTTGAACATCCAGTCCAGTTTGACATCGTCATTAAAAAGCAGATCTTCCAAGCTGCCCCGCGAACAGTATTCTGTTACTATGGCAAAGACTGCGCAGTCGTGGAAGAAGCCAAGAAAGGTGTTAACGTTCTCGTGCCTCAAATCTTTCATCTGGAGTACAAAGAACAATTGTATGATTATTTGTATGATGAAATAAAGTACATAATCAATAACAGAGAACAAAGAATGTGATTCTACAAACAGAAGGAGCACTACACCTAAAGTTTTCCTATGTAAAATTAGTGGCAAAACCAACCAGTTCAAAAACGTCGCTGGTACTAGGTGCGATTCTCCGGAAGTTTCCGTACGGAAGCCGTTTCAGCCATGCCCAATCACCCTGACAAATGACAAACATTGTACATTTTCAAAGCAGTATGAATTAAAGAAGAATTATTCTGACACTGTAAGTCTACTTAAACAGTCATAATCGACTTTAACATGACCATTTTCATCATTCATCTGGCCCTGCTGTTTTGATATTTAAGATTTCTATATGTAAATTACCTTTTTGTGATTAACTAATCTCCATGTACAATACTGTTCAAAACTTTGGCTCTATGAGATTTTTTTTTTCTTTTTTTTATGTATTCTAAAATGTAATTTATTCCTGTGATGGCAAAGCTGAATTTTCTCCAGTCTTCAAAGTCACATGATCCGTCCGAAATCATTCTAATATATGCTGGTGCTCAAGAAGCATTTTTTATTATTATCAATCTTTTGCAACAATATAAATGTCTTTAATGTCACATTTGAGCAATTTAATGTATCCTTGCTGAAAAAAAAGTATTAATTTATTTTTTTTTAAATCATTTTACTGACCACAAACAGTACACACAGTTTAAACAGTAGTGTAGTTCACAGTGTTATTCATCAAGGTTAGTCAAGCTGCTGAATATGTAAATGTGGGCGGTCATGGTTAATGGATACAACATTGATCGTAACCATCACACGTTCTAATGATGTCGACTTGCATTTGCAGCTTTGTTTTCATAAATGATCTGAGTGGACTGGGGAGGGATATTCCAGTTGTCAATGTTAAATCAACAATCCATTTTAAACTAATCAAAGTAAGAAGGAAAATCAGCCATTTTTTACAACTTATTGAGTTGTTATCTTACCTCAAAAATGACAACATTTGAATTTTCGTAGGTGGCTGGCGATTGGCTAGAGAACGGAGACTTGAGGCTTCGCTCTGAAATGCTCATTCTTGTGTCGCTGGCCTTGCTGTCATCCATGCTCAGCTTCTGGTTTTTTTGGATAAAAGTATAAATTATTAAGAGCATGTGAATGTTTGTCTGTTTGTGTGTACATGTGTGTGTGTTACTGACCTTATTGCTCAGGGAGGGGTTGATGAAAGTGACGTCATTTAAAGTCAGTAAAATCTTGTTCGGTCCCCGCACGAGTCTGATCTTGTTAATTTTTCGCCTATTGAAAAAGTTTAGAAATATTGTAAAAAAACTTCCTGTCTACACACTTTAAAAAACCTCAAACTTTATGATAAGTTTAGGTTATAATTTGTTGATGAATAGGCCTACCTGATGCAATAAGAACAGCCAATCGAGAAGAAGAAGAACAGAAAACCAGACAGGAAGATTAAAACTATATGGAAAAGATTCACACCTGTAACACAGAGGGTGATTGTTAAATATGATACAAAATGCATGCATTTCGATGTGTTAGCGAACACGGTTTCATGCACACTCACCTCCACGGCAGATGATCCCACGTGTAAACCAGCAGCTGGAATCAGTTTTCGGTGGCCCCGCATGGGGAAAATGAATTGGCCGACCCAGAAAGTGCACCATATTTGTCTGCATCTCTATACGATGTGTAGGTTGCAGCTCCCAAGAAAAGCCATCTGTGTCCAGCACCACATAGTCCAGCGTGCCAAAGTCAGAAGAGTTCGCTTGTAGGCTAACACCTTTGAATAGCAGGTTTCGGGCATTTTGGGCGATGTTCCCCCCAGACATCCATTGACCTGAAGACCTGACACTTTGCACAGCATGAGCCATGAACACGATGGAGGAATAGATGGTGCCAAACAATGGAGACACCTGTAGAATGTGAAGGTTTTACATTAGCTATTAGTAGTTTTGAAACCCTTTAATGCCCCCATTAGGTAAACCATCTTTGTACCTGCTGTGGTTTAAGGTGCCTGGGCAGCTCTCCTTGCTCCTGGGCCTTTTCAAAAGCTTGGTAGAAAGACTGTTCCCGTGGAGACTCAATAGTGATTGTGAGCACAGCATCGTAGGCTCGTAGCAGCTTGCTGTTGTAGCGCAGGGCTGGCTGGGTAATGTGATGGTAGGGTAGACTGTAAAAGAGAGTATCGTAAGATATGAACACCAACGAGCCGTCGGTCATCCGCATGTCGTGAGCGGTCTCCAATAGCAACTTCTGGGCTCCTCCACCAATCAACACCGAGTGCATAACGAGGATGACCACTGCAAACAAAAGCATTGAGAGGAAGAGAGGACAGGTAGAAAGCACAATGCCAAATGAGCAAATCACAGTGGAAAACAAGCAATTATTTGTAATATATATTGTATATTATTTTATATCATTATATTAAATACAGTGGGATCCAACTGTCTGAGATGACACTGAATATCTGATTTTATTATTTAAATCATAATTCTTTATATATTTTAGATAAACTGTTGCTTAAAAAGACAGAAGCAAATTTGTCATGTCAGTAAAACTGCTGACAAAAATTATTATTATTAAATTATACAATTATTAAAATATTATTATAAAATTATACAATTTTATATATATATTTATATATATATATATATATATATATAAAATTGTATAATTTAAATTAATATAATTTGTAGTGAAAAGTTTTGTATTAAATTAATAAATAAATAAATAAATAGAAGCATTTCACTAGTTGTCTTAGACATTTGGATCTCATGTTTCACTACCATTCAAAAGTTTGGGGTCAGTAAGATTTTCTCTTTTTTTGCTGAAAGAAATGAATACTTTTATGCGCAAAAACGCATTAAATTGATCAAAAGTGATGGTATAGACATTTATAATGTTACAGATTTCTACTTCAAATGTCTTGTTATTCTTTTGAACTTTCTATTCATCAAAATGTATCAGGGTTTCCACAAAAATATTAAGCTTTACAGCTGTTTTCAACATTCATAATAATAAGAAATGTTTTTTGAGCAGCAAATCATCATATTAGAATGATTTATGAAGGATCATTTGACACTGAAGACCTGAGTAATAATGCGTAAAATACAGCTTTGCATCACAGGAATAAATTATATTTTAAAATAGAAAACGTTTTGTTGCAATATTTCACAGTATTACTGTTTTTACTGTATTTCTGATCAAATAAATGCAGCCTCCATAAGAGACTTCTATCAAACACATTAAAAAAATCTCACCGATTTCAAACTTTTGAACAGTAGTGTACATATTGAGAAAGTATCAGTATCACAGAAAAGTTTTGAAGCAAACTCATTTGGAGTGTAAATGTTACAGTTTAACATGAAAGCAGATACATTTATTACATCATATCATCTGATATTAACAGTGTTTTAAACTCACAACGAAGATTCGCCACTTTCTTGACCTTGACCAGGGTATTACGCACGCTGGTGTGGTCATTACGAACAGATGCCACAATGCCAACAGGCATTCCATGACCCTGCAGGGCATTGGCCAGCCTTATACTCGCCTCCACCCAGACATCCTCAGCTGATGAAATGATGCCAACATGTGCCCAATGAAAGTGGCGCATGAAGCTCAGCAGCACAAGGGAGGGGAGGGGCATGGTTCGGGCGAACGTAGGGTGACTGCGGGCATCATCCAGCTCGTTTCCAATACAAGACCAAGAAAACACAGCCTTATTCCAACTCTTTCCTAAGAGAGAGGCAGCTTCACAGTAGCCTGGGTTAACTGGACCGATAAACCCAGATGCCCGTTTATAGTAACCAAGAAAACGGGCAAAAGATTGAGATGTCTCACAGTCCTCCTCCAGGATGACATAATCGAAAGTGATGCCCTGGGAGAGGAAGGGGTCCTTGTTGATGTGCTCCACAGCTAACCGCGCAGCCACGCCGGGCTGGGCTTTAGAGAAGAGGGGGTCACATGACCAAGGCCCCACCACCCCAACCCTTACAGTGGCAGCAGTGGCGGCAGGGAAGAGGCACAGAAGGCTTGCAGTGAACCACAGTAGCCACAAACATAAATAGGTATGTTTATGATACCCATTAGAGAAATGGGGGCTTCGGTCAGGGGTCTGGAGTCCTCTGGTGGCTAATGCTGGAAGTAAGCTGTGAAAGGCACTGGATGGCCGTTGCATTGCAAAGTAGCAGGTCAGCCACGCAGCTGGTGGGTTGGCACACAGTGGAGCTCCTTCACTGTCACATGAGAAATGCCCTTAATGTCAATCATTCCATCAGCAACAGCAGACTAAGAAAAATAAACATATGTAAACTGATAGAATTGAAATATCTGTTTGCAACAACAAAAAAATATCAGTTGCATCATATGCAGTAATCAGCATTGTATGAGGTAGAAATGTTTACACAGCAGCAAAAATACATGAATGAAGAAAGTGCCTTAGATTTAATATATACATCTGTGCTGGTTATTAATGGTGTAGGATTGAGAGTGAGAGGATTGCTGAAATCCTGTTAAGAGTACAGTATAATTCAGTAATGCTTAGGCTGGTCGCCTCAGCATTATTAAAATAAAACATTTTAATAATAATACAACCATTACTGTATGTCCTACATTATACTGGGTCTCATAATCAAGTCCGTATGAAACTTACAGGACTTTAAATGTGATTATCCAAGTATCTCTGTGCCGCTACTTGAGTTCACTGTGACCATCACAGCTGAAATACAGAAATTAAGAAGTAAACCAATTGAATTGTGAAAAAGTGAAAAAGCTGACAGTGGTACAAACAACAACATACATTATCTAGATTTACAAAAAAAATTCAATTTATATGTACTACCCATTTTAATGTTCATGGAGTTATAGCTGTCGGTGTTAAAAACCGCAGTCTAGCATTACCAATTAGTGACACTAATTACTTAACTAATTACCTAACCACTGGATTTGACTTACCTACTCTAACTGGCAAAGAGATGTCTGATTGCTCATTTCCATAACTTGTTGTCTTCATCTATGCAAGTCCTCTCCATGGAAACACTTTAACGATATGCAAAAATCAGTGTAATCAATTAATTCTTGTTTTTGCAAATCTGCTATGAAATTAATCCAAATATGAGCAGCAAGCACAATCGCGGCCTATCCAGAACTGAGTTACAGTTATAATCTTCTCTTCTGCTGTGCACCATGCCACTGCTGACCTCAGTGAATGACCTGGAGATTATATCAATCCAATTTTCAGACTGTGTGATGGACACATTGCAGTGTTGTGCATGCTCTTAGCAGTTGCTGGTAATTGTTGCTAAAAATACATATTATGATTACAAAAAGTTGGTATAATGGGTTTCTAATAGGTTTAGAAAAATGTAATATAAATTAATTTTGCTGGTGTAATGGTGGGACTCACATTCTTGCTAATAAGCTGGGAAAGGAGATAGATGATGATAGCTGCAGTTCCCACACATACTATGGGGGGCAGTAGACACTAATGAGTATGTTTTCCCTTCCTGACGGATATTATTGTGGCCTGGGGCTCTGAGAGATTGTGCTGTATATCGTTTTATTTAATTTGGTAAAGTTGGCCAAGTCTGAGGCACAAAAGTGACACTGTACTTCGCGGTTCACTATCATTGTCTTCTCTCTCTCTCTCTCTCTCTCTCTCTCTCTCTCTCTCTTCTCTCTCTCTCTCTCTCTCTCTCTCTCTCTCTCTCTCTCTCTCTCTCTCTCTCTCTCTCTGCAATCCTAAACAAATACTTTCCCTTTCCAGATAATTGCTTTCTTATGCAGTGAGTGACCGAAATGAAATCCTGGATCAATCAGAATGTTTGAGTAAAGCCTTGTCTTAAAAACTTTCCATATTCAATTAGTCTGTGCTTATGTGCTCACAATCAAAGCAGATGTTGTTCTCATCCATAATTCTCATAATTCACTCACCATGACATGACCTGGCATCACTGCGGTCATCCAGAGGACATTTCAGTAGGGGTGAGGCAACGAGAAATGTGTCACACACTCATGTCAAATGTAGTAGTGGCAGTGGAATATGGAAAGACTGCTGTGGCAGACCTTGGTGCCTCACAACATTCCCTCACTGCCGCCATCCAAACGTTCCGTCTTTAGTAATTCAGACAGATGAGCTTCCATGTGAGCCAGTCGTGATGACAATGATTAATAATATTGTGGAAAGGATGACCTCTGGTGACAGACTACAGAAGTTGCAGTTCTAGATTCGGTATTTAGTTCTAGCATACATAGTTACAATTCAAGATATTTTGACTAGTTTTAGATCTACCTTCCTTCTGCCTTCCAGAATAGCAAATAAAACCATTTTAAAACCATAAAACCACACAACCATCATTCCAGACTTGGATTCTAGAATTATGATGGGACTTATATAATAATTCAATGCCACATATAGTTTAGAAGTAAAACAGATGGAGTTCAATGATTTGCTATGAATCTTTTTTTGTTGTAGTAACCAGCAGACGACTCTAAAACATTGATCCAGTTCTGTTCCTGTGTGTGTGTGTGTGTGTGTGTGTGTGTGTGTGTGTGTGTGTGTGTGTGTGTGTGTGTGTGTGTGTGTGTGTGTGTGTGTGTGTGTGTGTGTGTGTGTGTGTGTGTGTGTGTGTGTGTGTGTGTGTGTGTGTGTGTGTGTGTGTGTGTGTGTGTGTGTGTGTGTGTGTGTGTGTGTATAAAAACAGTAAATTTTGACCTTGTGGGGAAATTTTTTTGGTAAACAAGCTTATAAATCATACAGAATGATCTTAAATAGCATAAAGTTAACGTCAGGTTAAAGCAAATGATATGCAAACAGTGACTAAATTGGACTGACCGAATTTAGACTGCATTATAGGATGGCTGCTAAATACAACAATAGACAAAAAAAATTAGCACAAAACTGAATCGGCACCTTACTGACCAAGTCTCTACGAACATGCTCTAAGTTTCACAGAACTGCTAGGCTGATATTTGGAGAAAAGTATCATTCAAAGTAGACCTGTCACGATTATTAAAATAATCGTTTGATCGCGATTAATTGGTCTAATCGCGGTCATTACAGGTGATCGTTATTATTGCCCACTATTAGAAGACACAAGGGGGCCCTGTAGTTAGTAGCGGGAAGTTCGGATCATTTTACAGACTCGGATCTTTGAATCTCGTTCAGCAAAATGGAAAAAAAAAATTTTTGAGTCATTTCAGCATAACAGGAAGAACGAAAGACTCGGACCCGGCGGAACGCGAACCTCGAAAGATGAACTAATAATTTCTCTTTCCGGTTCTGACAGCATAGTCTACTATAGGACTGACAGGAAGAACGAAAGACTCAAACCCGAACTCGAGACTCGAGGCAGGGCCGGCCCGTGGCATAGGCGGAATAGGCAAATGCTAGGGGCGACACTCATCCATAGGGGCGCCAAAATGTATTACTGATACTATTTGATTCATATTAATTTGAAATATTACCAAATAAAGCGCAAAAAAAAACGTAACCGATTCCCCCGCGTCTTCCCGGTCCGCCTCATCAATCTCCCCCGCCGAGCTACTTGAAGTGCGTCAGTTTAACGTTGGGAATTTGTTGTGTCGCGTCGCCTCTCGCCGCATCTAATGTAGACAGGATTGATTTCATTTTTTAGGGTGCTTGGCCGCTCGCTCCAGGTGTAGACCATGGTGTAGACACGGTGAAAGTTGCCTGATAATTTGACGGATGGCCGAATTGTAGTGTCAAAAACAGAAGCCCTCTGATGCAGGCAAGATAAGGGAAAAAAATGCTCTTCTTATTTAGTATTTTTGTCTTGTTTCTAGTCTAAATATATACAAATTCTTAAACCAAGATGCATTTACTAGATAAGTAAAATTATATTTTTTCTTAAGTGAGTTTATACTTAAAACAAGCTAAATTATCTGCCAATGGGGTGAGAAAAATAATCTTGTTTCTGATTGAAATCTTGTTTCTTGTCCCAAACAGAAATAAGATCATTTTTCTCACCCCATTTGGCAGATAATTGTGCTAGTTTTAAGCTAAAACTCACTTCTTTTTGATGTTTGGACTGGACACAAGAAAAAAATTACTAAATAAGAAGAGCATTTTTTGCAGTGTAAAGACAGAGGTAAAGTGATGTGATGAATGAACAGTTTATTTAATTGCATAGTAGTAAAATACTAATGTACGCTAATTAATTCCAGTTTTACCTTAAACTATATGCAAGCAGCTGTTCTGGGTTCTCCAGTGGCCACAGACAGTGTATTTTGTAAAAAAAAAAAAAATCATATCTGTTTTTAATAAAAGCATGTAATATCACTTTTTTAATAGCCTAATGTTTTTACTCTACAGTTGTGCAGTTTTAAGGGGACAAATGGACATTTTAAATTGTATTTGCCGAAATTAGTAATGATATTTATATACAGGTTTATTTAAAATAGCAAAATTTTATGTAAATTTCACATTAAATATCTAAATTTCTCAGTTTAATTCTTGGTGAAAAAACATGAATGTGCATATTAGTGGAAGTTTGCTGCCATCTACTGGAAAACAAACACTTTTCCTAGTTCTCAATAGTTTGTGCATGAATGCTATGCAATTACTTGTTATTTGTGTTTAGGCTGTAATGTGGCGTAGGTGCTATTTTT
The DNA here is from genome assembly GCF_949357685.1 of Gobio gobio. Classification (NCBI taxonomy): domain Eukaryota; kingdom Metazoa; phylum Chordata; class Actinopteri; order Cypriniformes; family Gobionidae; genus Gobio; species Gobio gobio. Next base: position 30,941,130 of record NC_137098.1, read on the forward strand.
GTATAGTTTAACTATCATCAGCCTTTTAAAAAAATTAAATAATAATAATATCATGAACATAATGATGGGATAGAATGGACTGGACATCATATAAAACAACAACAATAAAAATAAAAAAAACATCAATGCATTAAAAAAAGAAAACAGTACCAGTGTTTCCGCAACTTAGACTGAAAACATGTAGTGCTAAACCTTGATACAAGGGGCACCGAGTAAAATCTTGCCTAGGGCAGCAAATTGGTCAGGGCCGGCCCTGACTCGAGGGATGAACTAACATTTTCTGTTTCATGTACAGAACCTATGGGATTTTGCGCACACGCGCGGCCAACAAAATGAACGGATCACTCTCTGAGACAACTCGGTAGTCCCGAGTCATATTAAAGAATCATTCGTTCATGAACGACGTACCTGCAGCACTCTACTTCTACCGGTCTCCCTCTGAATTCATTACGCTGAGCATTACGTTCAAATTATATTGCCCTGTTGATTTCTCCATCCTGAGTTAGAGCAGCCCAGTTATTCAACAAAGATGGATTTAGTTTCAAAGCCGAAAACGACAACGCCAATCAACATGACATCATGGCTTTGCTTAACTTTCTAAAGCCAAATGGCGTGTTATCTGTACGCATTTTGAGCTATCCGCGTGTATGTCTACGCTGTGTGATTCCGCGTGTATGTGTACGCCGAAACGAACCATCATCTCCACGTGTATGTCTACGCCGTGTGATTCCGCGTGAATGTAAATGGATTTATAAACATACTAAATTATGTTTTTTTTTTTGAAAATGTAAAAATGCAGAATGTTTCTTGTGATGGGTAGGTTTAGGGGCAGTGTGTGTGTGTGTGTGTGTGTGTGTGTGTGTGTGTGTGTGTGTGTGTGTGTGTGTGTGTGTGTGTGTGTGTGTGTGTGTGTGTGTGTGTGTGTGTGTGATGGGTAGGGGCAGTGTAGGGGGATAGAATGAAACGGCGTTGATAAACACGTTAAAAAGCGATTATGCGTCTTGATAGCACTCCAAAATGGCATAGCGAATTGGCGTGTCATACATAGGTTTCCTTTAATTTCCAAGTTGGCGAGAAAGTAGCCTACATGTGCATATGTGCAACAAGTACTGCTTCTGAAAGAATGTTCAGTACAGCTGGCAACATTGTCAACCCAGTTAGATGCTGTCTTAAGCCAGAAAAAGTCAACATGCTAGTGTTTCTTTCCCGTAATCTACCAAGCCATTAAGGAGCATGATTGTTTTTATTTCAGAATTTGATTTTTATGGCCTGTTCTGTTATGGTCATAGTTTATATTTGTGATTCATTGTTTCTGTTATTTACAGAATTTTCAAATTTGTAAAATATATTTATATTTTACTTTAGTTTGGAATGAGATATTGACAGTCCTTTATGTGTTATGGTAACTTTATGGTGATTGTTTCTATTATTTATACTTTCATATACATTTACATTGTTTCTTTAAATGTACACATTTCTGAAAGATACATATTTTTCATTGATTAAATTACTTTAATATTTAAAGGCTTTAAGTGTATTAATGTGTTATTGCAAGTGACAACTTACAAGGGATTCAATTAAATAATCACAACAATTTGTATGACAATTAATCGACAAAGCCCTAAAACAGGCAATTAATCGCCAAAGCCCTAAAACAGACAATTAATCGTCATGATCGCAATTATTTATTGGACAATTAATCGTCAGCAAAATTTCATAATCGTGACAGCCCTAATTCAAAGCCAACATGAAGTGAAGCATAACCCTTATAAACCCCCATAAACCGAACTAAACCTGGATCCTTGAGCAATAGGAAAACATAATGTGGTCTAAATCCAGATGGTACATGTTTGAAACAAGCCAAAGGACACATTGTCTATATAGACAGTTGTTAAACACAGTGGGTGAGCTGTAATGTTATGGACAGGCTTCTCGTGGGAGACATTAGGTCTGATGACTACTCTGATGGTATATGCAGGAAAATGAGGCCATTTTAGTTGACCAAGTGTGTCCTGTGGTAAAATAGCTTCTGCGGCCTCTTCATCACTGAAGTGAAACATGACTGAATTTTCACCTCTGTTGTCCCTGAAAGAGCTGGACATTTTTTTAGACCATCAAGAAAAAGCCAGGACTTAAGCGTAACAGGACAGGAACAGTTTCATGGTGAGCACAGGAAGTTCGGAGAGATTTTTCATTGACTAAAATCAAAATGAATTGGGTGAATCTTTCATATAGTCAGCTACACATGTAGACCTACACAGATTATATATCACAAAGCAATTGGTTTTCTTTCCAAAACTGAACAACAACAAAAATTTTAATATTCAGAGAACTTTCAGAAATAAAGTTTTCATAACTTAATGAGAACGTTAACAAAATTCATAATGTCCCAGCTTTTGACTGTAAAATATCTTTCCTGCTTTTCTTCTCATCCTCCTCGTTTTTATCTCATTAATATCTTTCCTTCTTTCTGTCCCTCTAACTTCCTGACTTGCTGCCTTCCCTTCCTTTCTCTTTCTGTCTTTCTCCCTCTTTCCACCCCCAGTCCTCCTTTGGGAATTGTCTTGGTCATGCTTCCTGTGGCTGTGATAACATAATGAGCTCAGATGGAGGGAAAAAAAATGTCTCTAACCATTTCACGTCACAGCTGTTTCTCCTCTAATAATACTCTGCTGAGAATTCAAACTTCTTTGACCATGCTTTCCCAAATGAACCGTAATTTGGACAAACACCAATTTATACTCCTCAGTCCTCATGAGTCAGAGGACAAAATATGTACTCCTGTCTTTCTCAGTTTAGCAGGCCATACTTGCAAACAGGAAGCCATTCATAATTGTAATGTCAGAGAGATGATTTATTAAATCTTCTACTAAAGTCTTATGCAAACCAGAGTAGAGGTGCCACTGATTCAGTCTTGTGGTCTAATCCATCAGCAGATCCTTCAGATATTATAATAGTACTTAAATGTTAAGGTCAGACCAGATTACATGCATTAAAATAGCGTGACTCACACTTACACACCAACAACCCTTCAGTCACACTTAAGTTTATTCTCCACTCATGCAAGAATGTGCAGCACTAGTAAGTTGATTACTTGGCTAATTACACATTAAATTATGCAAATTATTGATTTTAGTTTAATTATATAAGTATATTATATTAAAAGTTACACAAAAAAAGGCCATTACAATGTACAAAACAATCCACCTACCAAAAAGTCAAACACTGCAACTTTATTACAGTAATATTAATACTGAAGATCTCCAAGGGCATTGTCACTATAATTGATAAGAAAGACACAAAAAGAAGGCCAAGTGACATGTGAAGGCCAAGTATGTCGGAATTTGTCCTCTGCATATAACCCATCCAAGTTAGTGCACACACATAAGGTGTTGTGAGTAGTGAATACACACACACTGCAAACCGTGGATTCTCAGGTATTGAGAATCGAAACCCCCAACCTTTGGGTTACCAGTCTGACTCTTACCATTAGGCCACGACTGTCCTCCCAAGATGATACTGTAGTTGTGTTCGTATACAACAAATGAGAGAGGGAGTCTGAGAATTGAGAGACATAAAAATAGGGCCAGATTCCCATGTTGAGCCGAATAGACCACGTTCACACATCAACAGAATACGGCTGTCAGCCCTGTATTTGAGTCCTTAATACAGTTGCGTTCACACACATCTGACGCATGAACTTACGCCTTGACTGTACTTTTGTTGTTTCAAATGTGATACTTTTATTTACATTCATCAAATTTGAAATATTAGGCCTCCTGGCCAAGACTCCTTCAGCCTGTAGTCATTAATTTTACTCCTTAAAACTCATCTTTGATCACCAAAATTACATATTTAAAAGTTTTTTTCCTGTGAAAATGTTTTATTCATGCCTTAAAATAGCTTGATTGCAACTCTAAACCCTTGCTTCATTTTAGTATACGCGGTCCATGAATATATCGATGTATACTCTTTACAACGTCGGACACATAACACAGTAATTTATATGATTAGCCTTTTGCTTGATTTTGTTATCAAACAGCTAATAATGTGTTTCTAATGTTAAACAAAACATGTTCCCGTTCGCCATCTCGGCATCACACAGCTGCCTTCTAAAAATCAGCATCCTTAGAAATGCTTTAAACATCATAGAACGTCAGTATATACATAGTTCACCGCTATATTGCTAAATTTACCCGGTTTTTTATATCAACAGAAAAATATACCGGGCTAACCTGGCTTCTCTTGAGACTCCCCTGCTTCACACGCATAGTTAATGATATGCTAAAACCCACCTGCACGTTGACGTGATTCGTTACAAGGTAGTTTGTGACGTAAGAAAAACCGGTAATTTTAAACTGTTTTTGACTGCTTTTCACTGCAGTTTTGAGGAAAAAATACTCAGCAATGGTGTTGACTTATAAATTTGCACATGGTTTGTCTTAAAGCATATTGAAAAACACCACATGGACATATAAACAACATTAAAAAATTGATTTTCACCACAGGGGGTCTTTAAACTAGTTCCATTTTGGGACGGTTCAGGCAGAATGCGTTGTTCCATTCCACTGCACTACACTGTAAGCAATTGCTGTAAATTTACAGCCAATTTGCAACATTAAAATACTGTTTTCATGTTAAACAGTTTAGTACTGTAGTTAGCAATGCTTTGGGGGTTGCTTAACTTGGAGCAACAGGACTGAGGCCCTAAACAGTATGCTGATGTTTTAAATTACAGGATACTACAGTATTTTTTGGAAACTGAGTGTTCACTGGGGAATTTGGAGCACGGTCAGATGTTTGATACAACGTTAGTCTTTTAAATTGAGGCTACTGCTTTTGGTCAATTTTCTTTAAAAAATACAGAAATAATTTTGCCATTGCCATTAACTCCTGGAGGGACTTCAGGAACCTTCATTTGGATAGGAGATTTTCCAGAAGAGGACGCACAATTTAGATGACGTGCTGCACATCATTGAGTGTCCTTTATCAACATCCATCGGGTCTTGCATCTACAAATTAAACGGTAATTAAAATCTTATTCCTATTGCCAAGAATGTTTGATATCAAACTGATGCTCAGGAGCTTGTCTTGCTAGGGATTTGAACATGTCATTTAACAGTGAGGCTTAGATTTGAATAGCCAAAACATTATTACTTTTGGGTAGTTTTTTTGTTTAATTTTGGTAACATTTGCAGTAGAACTCCCCAAGATCTGTAAAAATAAAATTGTTACCCTTTAAATTTTGAATGCCGAATCTATTTAGCAGTTTGACTGTAGGTACTTCATAAGCCTATTCGCCTCTAGGTTACTCTCCCCTAGTGTTTACTCATTGACCTTTTATAATTTTTCTTCTTAAAATCTTATTATGGTAAGCATAATGTATTTGTTCCCTACAGGTGTCTGCCACTACATATTCAACCTTCAGTATCAAGATGCGCAGGCAGCCTGTGCTTTGGAATTCATTCAGAGGTAAAACCCCTTCATTACTTGTCATAATTATATGGATATATACAACTAAATTAAATTAAATTAAAATGTTTGTATTTTTTGGTGTAAAATGGTATTAGTACTGTACATTTCAAGCCACAGCACACACACACACCTACACCTAGACACGCACGCACGCATGCACACAGACACACACACACACACACACACACACACACACACACACACACACACACACACACACACACACACACACACACACACACATCTGGATATTTAGTTGGACTATAGGCTTTATTATAATTCTATTTGATGTCACTTCTATATGTCATTCAAGTCCACTCTATTTGTGCAATGAAGAAAGACAAAAAAAGACATTTAATTTAATGTACACAAAACAGTATGTTGTTGCAACCCTACTCTGATCTTAGACTATTTTGATTTCAGGCGCTTTATTGGTATAAATCCAGCGAGAGGGACAAAGGCCAAAAGGGGCAAGGTTGTCTCCAAGAAGAAAGGTGTGATCGTCCTGAAGAAGTCTTCTGCAGTCAATATACACGTCGCCATGCTACTGAACAATCTCTTTGACTTTGAATGGAACTTCATATAGATCGGTGAGCTCTTTAATCTCGCTCTCTTTGTTTTGACAGTCTTGCCAAATTAAGCCACAAAAGAACTGGTATTATTAACTTTATAAGAATTAGCCTGGAGTGTATACTGTACATTCCTGATGTTATAGTTTATTTATTATTATGATTGTTTTTTGTTGTTTGACAGTGGCAACACTGGAGTAATGCTGCAGAGAGGAACAGCTGCTACTAAAGTGATAGTCATCTCTCCTGGATCCATAATGTAAAAACACAAACCTACCTCAAAGGACTATTTTAAGAGGTAAAAATACAAGCCTACCTCAGAGGACAATTTGAAGAGGTAACCTAAAATGAAATGAACCCTAAATGTTTTTATTGATGCATACTGTCAAAATGTTCTACTGTACTTTAATAGTTTCAAAATGGCCTTAATGCACATTTTCAAAATGTTACTTCTTAAGTTTGTTTTCCAAATGTTGCCAATTCTGCTAAATGAAAGTATGTTTTTACAGACAGCAGAGAATACATTGCAGATTACATATGAAAATCTTCTAAATTGACTTTTAATCTAACTCACAGGACTATTTTAAGAGGAAAAACATGAGCCTGTGGGCTTTTTTTCCCCAAAAACGTGCCAACGATGCTTGTATGCTGAATGTTCTTGCTCATATAATCAAAAAGGTCTTAATGTTCCTTAAATAGTCTTAATAGTGACTTAAAAGTCTTCAAACTTATGTCTTAAATAATTTTTTTTTAACTATCTAGTCAACCCTTCCCGTTTGGTTAGGGTTAAGATCAGTCTCTGACGAGCAATTTAAGAATTTAAAGGGTTAGTTCACTCAAAAATGAAAATGACCCCATGATTTACTCACCCTCAAGTCATCCTAGGTGTATATGACATTCTTCTTTCAGACGAATACAATCAGAGTTATATTAAACATGTCCTGCTCTTCCAAGCTTTATAATGGCAGTGATTTTTCAGTTTTTTAAGTCCATAAAAGTGCATCTGTTCGTCATATAACTGCTCCACACAGCTCCAGGGGGTTAATAAAGGGCTTCTGAAGTGAATCAATGCATTTGTGTAAGAAAAATATCCATATTTAAAACTTTATATATAAATGTAAATTATCTAGCTTCCGGCCAATCGTCTTCTGTTTTTTCAACTAATGGGAAAAGTGTTGTGCCTCTCGCAATTCAAAATGCTTACGCTACATCTAACACCAGTTACGTTTGTCAGACATAGCGTAAGCATTATGAAATGAAATGAAGAATCTGAAAGAAGAATGTCATATACACCTAGGATGACTTGAGAGTGAGTAAATCATGGGCTAATTTTCATTTTTGGGTGAACTAACCCTTTAAGTTTATTGCCATAGTCTAAAGCAGACACTAGGCTGTTTCTGTTTGCTACTAGAAATCTCTTCTTTGATGTTTATTTTCTTCTATTTTTTTTGTTTTTGTATTCATGTTGACATTGACATTGCTCTTTGGAATAAAGGTATTTGATTTTGAAGTTTGTATTCCTTATTTTGCATAATATTCACAATAATGCATATCTTAAGCAATTAGCCCCAAGAATAATAAAGTTAATTGCTATCAATATTGAATGATATGAAACTGTTAAATCTATTGTATTTCTAATACAGTAAAAAAAAAAAAATGCAGCATATTTCTGATTATTTGGAAATTATTTGGAAATTGACCTTCTCACATATTATGTGCCTGTCTACAATAAACTGTGAGAAGTTAAAGTAACAACCTAAACAATATTATTGTAATTTCCAAATACTCACAGAAATATGCTGCATTTAAATCATTTAACAGTGCGACTACATTGTGAACAGTGTGAAATCATTTAACAGTGCGACTACAGAAATATACTGTATTTCTGGTTTACAGACTACTACTGTAAAGTCATTTTACGTATGATTACCGTAAAAATTACGGTATATTGCTGGCGTCTTTGCTGCCAGCTCTTTACTGTAAATCATAGAAATACAGAAATATACTGTTTTCCTGGTTTACAGACTACTACCGTAAAGTCATTTTACGTATGATTACCGTAAAAATTACGGTATACTGCTGGCGTCTCTGCTGCCAGCTCTTTACTGTTATTTTACAGGGACATTTTTTACAGTGTACTTTTCCATTGTTTTTCGATGTAAACACGTGTAAGACAGATTTTTAACTTCCTTTAACTTGAGTGCGGCGTTTTTAGAGGCTGCAAAAGATGAGAACAATGGTTACGTCCATCTATATTGCTTGTTTTGCATTGAAAAACATTGGTAAAAAAAAAAAGTAGTGCAGTGGAATGGAAAAGTGCTTTCTGTGTGAATGGAATGTCACTGAAATATATTTCAGAGCATATTTAAGTTCTTTTAAAACCTTTCTTGATCAGAAATACTTTTGAAACTACTATAATTGTGGAACATTTAAGTCCTCAGCGATACACCACAGCTGAATTACACTTGCAAAAAACCTATATGCTTAACAACAGCTGCTAAATCTGGTAATGGTTTAGGGGACTTCAGGCAATTGACCAACAAGTTCTGAGTTCTCTAGATTGTAATGATTTGAGAATGATATGAGAACATTTCAGTTGAAATGGAATGGTGATGTTGACACAAGAAAGTCTTTGATGTAAAAGAAAGAGGAAGATAGAGAGAGAGAGAGAGAGCAAAGGCTTGTTGAGAAAGAAATTGAATCACCACAGCATATACAGTTTACTACAGTCTGTTTTAGTGTCTAAGTATAATGAAATGGACATACTCTCACTTTCTGAGCAGAGAAATCTGCTTTTCATATAAGCTATTGGGTGAAGAGAAGAAAATATCAGAGGTGAAAGGTTAGAGGTCAATGACTCAGTAGGTGCATGACCATTAGTTCAGACCTGCATCAGAGGAATGCTACTTCATATGTTCTGAAAGATAAACAAATGTCGGTTTGAGGGGGCGAATGGGACATCTGGAAGAAGCAAGCCAAAGAGACCCTCTACGAACCTCCACAGTAAAATCCTTGCCGCAGTGTAAGTAGGTCAAAGGTCATGGGAACCACCAGTCAACAACCTCTTCCTCCCACGAATATAAGCAACATGGCTCGATTATGTTATCTAACTGTCAGGAAAAGTTGGGATAAACCTAGAATAGCATTTTGCAAAACTGCCCCCAGTCACATGAGAATCTTAGGAATAGACTGCGATCATCTCGTGTGTCCAATAAACGGATGCTCTGTGTGTTTGTTTTATGTTGCAACTTTCAGCATAATAAATGGAAATTAATTTATAATACTAGAAAATCATTATTAAAGAATTTAATTTGAGAAAGTCATTATAATCCTGGAAATCCAGGAAACATTTGCATGACAGCAGCTAAAACAAACAAACAAAAACAGACTTAACCAATAGATTTAAAGTTCAGCGCCAGGAGTCCCATGCTACAGTTCATCCAGAGAGCAGTGACATCACCAATCATCTTCTATGAGTACTTGCGAAAAGAATTGATACGTTTCATTGCTTTGCCTTGTGTTTCACAATCACTTATGCAACAGTATGTTGTTTACACTTTCTAAAACCTCTGTGGTCACATTCGTCAATCAGTCCATCATCATAGTGCCGTAGCGGACTTGACCTTGGATGACAGCACTTGTCGGAACCTTCTCTTCAACTCTTGCATGTTTGGGCTCTTTGGCCTGGCAAGGTGTAGTCCACCTTTTCTCTTCTCCCCATTACCTCCTCCCAGCGCTCGGCTCATCTCCTGACATAAGTGCAGAAAAGCAGCCTGGACGCTCTCATGGTTCTCCCTGGCCGAAGTTTCAAAGTAGGGGCCTCCCAATTCATCAGCCAGCGCCTTTCCCTCATGATCTGGCACCTGCCGGGCACGCAGCAGGTCGCTTTTGTTTCCCACGATGATGACAGGGATGTTGCCGCTGGGATGGATTCGGCGCACGTGTTGGTAGAGCGGCTGGATGGTACGGTAGCTATTGAGGTCAGTGATGGAGAAGACGAGCACATAACCATCTGCCCAGTAAATGGAGCGGTTGATCTGCTCCTGACAGTAAAGATCCTCTGCATTATCCTGGAATGACAAAACTGTTGTTTTTATTCCAATTTTATATATATTTTATATACAGTATATATATTAGGGTTGTCAATCACAGGGTAACTCACGATACAATACGATACAAGGCTCACAATACCGATAATATCACGATACAGCAATTCTGTGATAATCAATATATTGCTGGAAATCCTATAATGATACATCACGAGATCTGTCTAACTATGAAAACAAAATGCCAGTAAAAAGGTTAAGTGCAGGTTTTCCAGACTTTGGACTTAAACGTGGCTGGGGCATCTATTATTTTACTCACACTGCTGTCCGCCATCCCGTTACAAAACACTTTTTCTTAGGCTAGTTAACTTATGTTAACTTTTCCCTCATTCATCTGTTGAGCACCACCTTGAGGAGCCATGAAGTAGTGACGCTGGGAGCAGGGAAATCTATTTAGAGTGCCTTATTTTATGAATTAAAAGATATTTGGTGCCAGCATATCGATTATCATATCACATGGAGAAGGACAACAATATATTGTTCTATCAATATTTTCTCCCACCCCTATATATGTACAGTATATATAAACAGTAGTGGCCAAAATTATTAGAACACCTGACAGATGTTAAATATTGACCTTTTTTTGCCACCAAAACATGATTTAATTTCATAATGTTCATGAAACATGCAGATGGTTGCTCTGATCAACAAATATCAGATGAAGTGAGTCGTACTGTTTTTATCCACTTTTAACTTTAATATTTGGTATCGTTTTGTAATTGCTTTTGCAGCAATTACAGTTGCACATTTATTTTAAAATTTTAAATTCAGTATTGATAATAATAAGAAATGTTCCTTGAGCAGCAAATCAGCATATTAGAATGATTTCTGAAGGATTGTGTGACACTGAAGATTGCTGAAAATGCAGCCTCGCCCATCACAGGAATAAATTACAGAAATAGATTAAAATAGTTATTTTAATATTTCACAATATTACTGTTTTTTCTTTATTTTTGATCAAAGACATGCAGCCTTGGAGAGCATAAGAGATTTCCTTTAAAACATAAAAAAATCTTAATGATCCCAATATTGAAAATGAACTGATCATTATAAAGAGAATCTGTGATCAAAACATTAGTCATTCATTTATTCAGTTGAGCAAACAGAATAACTAGTATTATTTTACTGATCGCTGCAATAATGTTAAATATTTTTTCAACAATAATGGAACTAAGTTAGTTCTAACATAACAAATATGGAAGTACTCAATCATCATAACACCCATAAATAAGCTGTGCTTGAGCCAGGATCAGATTCATTCAGTTGAAGAGAGCCCTTCAGTACACATGAGTCAGTCTAATGAGCTTATGGCTGAACACACCCTTTTTATCTCCTCTGCACTGCACACTTTGTTTACAGGCCAAATGTTTGAACTAATATTCCCCACAGTTTATCTGAAGGAGCATGCAGGAATCCCATAGGCAATGATGACATTTAGTGATCTAAATGACTGTGATAATACACCGTGGGCACACACTCTTGATGGAGGTTTAGCTTAAAGATGGAAGAAAGCGTTGATGTGATGTGATTTGGAGGTATACCTGCAGTGAGACACATGGGGTGTCCTGCACTTGTAAAGAAACTTGCTCCCCATCCAAATTAATCTTCCTTGAATACAAGGCTCCTGGAAATGTTGAAAAAGAAAATCATACTGAAAGTAGGCCTATGATAAACTCATAAAATCGAGTAAAATCGAGTGCAAATTACATAATTGCGACAAATAAAATGGGTTAAAATAATGATTGAAGCATTTTTACAGTTCAGTATAGGATCATTCAGTTTTTGCTTTATTTCATTATAAAATGTACCTGTGTTGGCTTCATAATCTCCAATGAATCTCTTAGTAAGAAATCTTACAATCAGAGCTGAAAATAGAAACCAAATGGAAACTTTGCATCAGCATAACAAGCATTACATTGTCACATAACTCGTGCACAAGTCAGAGTATGTCGCACCCTGGCGTTATAATGGCTTAAATATCCCAAACATCAGCATCATAATTTTACAGGAATAGAAATGTGTTTACCATTCAGACTCTATTAATGACTAAACTAAATGAATCCATAAACATTCAACCACCAAGTCATATTAGAATGAGTGACTATGAAATAAAATAAAGAACAAAAACTAGGCTATATCTTAAAATAAACATAATTTGACACATTTACCTGTTTTTCCGACATTGCTTGCACCAAGAACAACTATTTTGACGTTTTTGTTAGGCACGCAGTCTAATACAGGGTACTCCGGTATAGGGACTAGCAAAAAGTTGCTAGAGCCAGTGCTCATTGTTCTTGGCTGCTCGATAAGAAGACGCATTTAGAAAGCTGTAACTATTATTAGGCTTTCTAGAAATGCATCTCTTTTCTTCCGCTTTCTCGCGCTATAGTACAAGCCCGCTCCACACGTTAGGTGTCCTCCTCATAACGCAAGAAGCCTTCTGTTCCCTCGGCAGAGAGGTCTTGATAGACCGCTTTAAATAAATGCAAACATCCAGTGCACCCCAAACGCTGGCTCCGCTTCTGCACGACATGAATGTTAATTCTGCATAACGGCCCTCTAACGAAATGAACCAATAAAGTGTAATGAAGTAAAATTGAACAGTTCACATCCCGCAGTTCCTGAACGCCAGATCTCTTTCCACAGACCTCAACTGCGCCTTCAGCCAAAAAAAAAAAAAAAAAAAAAAAAAGAAGAAAGAAAGAAAGAAAGAAAAGGACAGGCTGAAGAGGGGCGTGAATAAACCAGTGTGACTCACTAAACTCATGTTTACGCTCGGGATAGGATAAAATGTGTGAATGAAATTTAGGAAGTAGGCTAAATTAAAACGTTTTGCAGTAGGCTATGTTTTTGTAGGCTATTGGTATGCTTATTAATAAGTGCTATCATTTAAAAGAATGTGCGAATTGTTGAATGGCTTTTTAAATGACTTAATAATTTTAATGACTTTTTCGAAGCACTATCGGAAAGCGTCGATAATAAGCGTCGCTGGAGCAGCTGTTTCCATGGTTACGCAAGCGACTGTTTACAGTCGACGCTTATTTAACTTTCTGCCTTTTGTTTTAACTGAAACGTTGTTTGAAACTGTTGTAAAGCATATGTTTCAGGCACACCAACAACGTTAACTAGCTATAAGTATGGCGTTTTAGTAACCTAAATGTTCTGATAGAGTTTAATAAGAGTTTTGGAAGTCCACCACGGTTATAACGATATACGACACAGAAGAACGATATCGTAGAAACGACGAATTTTTCCAGCTGATGAACGATGAAAACATTTGTGACTTGTGAGTCAATAAATCCATTAAAGCAACAGAACCTTAGTGCTTTAATATTGTTGTCTTTATAAAGCCAGAATTTGGTTAATGTGCTTTCGGAGGTGAATTAAAATGTTTTACTTATTTAACTTACTTAAAAGTAAAATATCTCTCGTTTACTTTGTTTTAATTTCAATATTTTTCTTCCAGAAGATTAATCACAAAAATTAACCATGGTTTTATTATAATTTTTTTTATTGATTAGGCTACCATTTGTATAACCACAGTTTTACTATACAAATAGGCCTAACTTACATGGTTTGGTTAGTGTAGCAAAACCATGGTTAATTTGTGGTCACCGTGGTTTAAATATAGTAACCATTGGTTTTTGGTTTTAATTTGTAGTAAACCCAACTAACACTAGCTCATTCAAAATACACATAAAAATTGGTTCTTCAGCTGTTATTTGGGGTGGTTGAGGTGCTATATAGCACGTTACCGTATAAAGAACCTGTTAAGCCCAGTATGGTTCTTCTACATCAGCGGTTCTTTGAGGTTAAGGTGCTAGGGCTAGGCTATATAGCACCACTGCCGTACAAAGAATCTGTTAAGCCACTGCATAGTTCTTTAACGGTTATCTAACTCTCTCTCTCTTAGTCTCTTAGTCTAGTTGGGGAAAGGATTACAAAACTACATTAAAATACATTGTATTTCCTGAAGATATCGTGCATATGGTTCTCAACATTTTGCCCACAAGGCCCCCCTATAAGGAAATATTCCAGTGCCCCCACTCAAGACTTTTTGACCTCAGAAAAGCATAAAGATGATTCAAAACTGCTTTTTGTAAATCCCCAAATTCCCATTAATAGCATATGAGAGTGGAGTAACAGATCTAAAATCTAAGGAGCAGAATGGGGTGGTTCTATAGTTCTACATAGCACCATTTGACAAAGGTTATTTTTAGCCCCTTTAAAGAAAGGTGCTATATAGCACTTAAAGTGGTTCCCCTATGATTACAAGCCAATGCAATGAACCACTTTTAGTGTTATTTAGCACCATTTTGTTTAGAGTGTTGGCCACTATTCCTTTTTGTCATGACACAATGAAACAAACAAAGCATTAAACCCACACATTTGATCTTAACTGCCAAGAGATGTATATTGAAAACAGAAAACACTCTTCCAAACGACTGTGAACCAGAGTTCATATTTGCAGTCAGTTGCTCAGGTGTGTGTGTGCGCACGGAAATAGCCGAGCGCCAGTGTGACCTAGGTTGTCTCACTGTCGTCTTTTCTTCTCCCTGCCCATGCTCCTGCTGATCTATCAGTCAAAAGCCAAATAGGGTGTCCAGAGTGTGTATACATCACTCTGCGGTAGAGGATCAGTAGAGAAACCAGAGGAGAAGGGCGGACCTAGGCTATATGAAGAAGACTTGTCTTAGGTCATAAATATGAATGATGTTAGCCTATGACAGGAAGATTACAGAGCAACATCAGCATTAGGCTACTTAGCTCAATTTTATTTTACGGAAAGCCTTCGCCATAGTGTGTGAATTCATCAAAAGAATGTAAAGCAGGGCATATTTTTCCAAGTAGGCCTGCTTTCTATTGAATTGAGTTCACTATTTTCTTAGGTTAAAACAAATATTCATAAAATGATATTCTCATATTTAAAATATCACTTATTTTTAATTCAATAGAATGAATTGGAATCAAAAACAAATATATTTGTTTTATTCAATATTTTATTTAATAGATCAAATACATTTTACCCATCAACTCCAAGTAATGATTTGGTAAAATGTCCCACAATTTTCGTTCAAACAAGTCGATATATAGCCTAGGCCTATATTTAATTTATAGTTCACAAGATTTAACAGGCATGTGATTGTAGGAAATCATATAACGAATATTTAAATAATGTTGAATGAATTTATAATATTTTGAATATATTTTTGTAATTTTTCTTTCTATAGCCTATAGACAAATTCAAATATAGCCTACCAGTTGTAACACATTCACAGTATTAATAGCATAAACCAAACATATAGGCCTAGATAGAATCTCAAAATATAATTTAAAGTAATATAATAAAATTCCCTTCAATTTTTTTTTAAGTTTAGATTGTCATTTGCATGAGAGAAAAAAAATCTGATTTTCTGAATACACACAATTTCCCAGTATTTTGTGAACTATATTTAAAACAAAGTTAATGTGAGAGGTCTTCGCCATAGTAGGATTAGTAATATTGTAGTACGCAGCTGCTACACTGCGCGAGGCAGGCGACACTCCCTCATTCCGCTACGAGCTGGACCGACTCTGAAGGATTCACCGGAACTTCAGCCTGTGCGGCTGTCACAGTTTTAAATAGGGGTTCGGTCCAATATGGCGGCATACGGATGGAAATACTGATGACAGTCCGAAAGATCGCCTCGATTTGTACGATGGTGAGTTTTTCCTCTCATAAGTGAGTGTTGTCCCGTCCACTGCGTCTAACCTGTGTTTGGATTAGCCTGCTAACAGAGCTAGCTCAACAGCTAACAGATAAACAACCGTGTCATGACATGGCAGCACAGCCACAAAAAGTTTGCACACCTCTCTGTCTGTGTTTATAGATGCACTAGAAGTTTGGAGATGTGGTTAAACGGACTTTTAATGATTTTTTTGTCAGATAATTTGATGTTCTGCTCAAGGGTTATATGTATAGCCTAGCGTAGTAGCGAGCGACACACATAATGACCATGTTTGATTAGCCGGGCGGCTCAGCTTTATTTACCATCAGATAATATTAGTCATGTGGACGCTTTTCAATGTGTTTACAAGCGTTTTGTAAAGAGTTAAGGTCGTACAGGCGAGGTCATACATGAGACTACAGTTCCTGCTGTTGTTGTTGTGTTGTAACATTATTTGAAGGACACAACTGAAAGCTGATTCAATGAACTCGTGCTGAAAGCGTTTTCTTAAACTGTTACGCGAGAAAGTGAGAATACAAACAGTAACATACAAAGAACGTGAAAGTTAGTGTAATTGCAATGCTGTGTACACAATATTGTTAGAAATGAAAATGTTATTATGCGGGTAGCTACTCGGGGGTTTGCTAGTCCATATCAATCAATACAGGCTTTAAATAGCAGCTATTTATGTGGCAACTTCCTTATTTACCAGCAGTTACTGATAATCAGTTATTGAGATAAGACGCATAGCTTTACTTGTTGATTTAGCTTAGCCACCTCTGGGTGCCAGTATGTAGGCGTTACATAAATTGAGTGAAATTTATTTGGCTTAGGACCAAGGTCATCAATTCTTGGGTTGATACATATGTAGTTGTCTATTCGCACCGATTAACGTTACCTAAGTCATGAATCAGATCCTCCTGGAAATGGCATACTTCAAAAGATGAGAGTATTTTAATGAATTAATTCTTATCAAAATAATCAAAATAAAATGCTAAAAGTAAGACACAAAATTAAGATGCCATCCCCTCCACCCCAGTTTGTGTTAATAAAGAAGTTTTAACTTAATTACAGCAAAATATATCAGCCTATGTATAAGGAAGGGGGTCTTCGAATAATGAGTTGAACAAAGGGCGTCTTCAAGTCAAAAAGGTTGAGAACCACTGGCCTAGGCCTTAAAACATCTGAGAACTCATTCATTACACCTCAGATACTGACAGCACTTACAGCTCTGCCTTGATGTTCTCCCCTGGTGACACTGAGTGGGTTCACTTGCCTATAAACTGCATCTTGTTGCCAAGCCTGGCATCACACTCCACAAACAGGATGTTCCTGTTAGTCTCGAATAGGTCTCGAATAGGTGCAGAGTGTTCCTGTTCACTTGTATTATTGAGACCCCATGAGCAAACTGCAAAGATAACCATTGTGGCTTTTCTCGATAGGGCGCCAATGCCTCTGCTTTGGAAAAGGAGATTGGACCGGAACAGTTCCCTGTTAATGAACACTACTTTGGACTGGTCAATGTAAGTTTGCATTGTTGTCTTTGTCAGTGAATGTGCTATTAATAGAAGATGATTTTGCCATATTACTTTTACATTGTGAAGTACCTGGATTTTTTTTAAATGTAATGTGCTTTTGCCATCACTTAATGGCAGATTTGGCAAGCGTGCATTAAAGGCAGCAAGAAATTTTTTTTTTATCTCCAGGTCAAGTCACATTTATTCATATAGCACTTTGTACAATGCAGATTGTTTTAAAGCTGCTTCACAATAATAAAACAGGAAAAACAATGGACAATGGGACATTTTCTAAAATATATTAGTTAACATTCAGCTCAGTTCAAGTCCAATGTTCTTAATTTATTTCAGTGTCAATGTTCCAAAGTTAATGACATTATTCAGCTCCGTTAAGTTCAACGTTATTTCAATTATAGTTCAAGAACAGTGTCAATGTTGCAATATTAGTTTCATTATCCAGCTCAGTTCAGTTCAAATTTTGTTCCAGCACAGGTTTGCGTTCATTGTCAGAGACATTAATTGGAGATTTGACACGGGTATATGTGCATGTATGTCATCACATGTCCTTCATCACTCTTTGATTTGTTCTTTGTCCAATCACAATCTGGTCGCTCAGTTTGGCAACACCTGCTACTGCAACTCAGTGCTGCAGGCACTGTACTTCTGCCGGCCCTTCCGGGAGAAAGTGCTGGCCTATAAGATCCAGCCTCGGCGTAAAGAGAGCCTGCTCACCTGCCTGGCTGACCTGTTCAACAGCATCGCAACTCAGAAGAAGAAAGTGGGAGTCATTCCACCAAAGAAGTTCATCTCCAGACTGAGGAAGGAAAATGGTGAGAAAAGATCACGGGTCCTACAGTAAGGGATTTGACTGACTGACTGACTGTCAAGAGAGGGGTTGTTGATGTGGGATAGTGGTGATGAATGTAATGCAGGTGACCAGAGATCTGTCAAATGATATGGAAAGATGTTGCTATACAGATATTATGCATGGCCTGATATGTTTGTAAACTTTTTGAATGTAGGATCCAGGATCCAAGACGTTGGATCAGTAAGGCAGTAAGATTTCAAAAAGAAAGAGAGAAATTAATACTTTGATTTCTCAAGGACGCATTAAAAATGTATCTAAAGTGACAGTAAAGACATTTATAATGTTATCTATATTAAATAAATGGTGTCCATATCAGGGTTTCCACGAACAATGTTAAGCAGCACAATCATTTTTAAACATTGATAATAATAAGAAACGTTTCTTGAGCACAAAATCAGCATATTAGAATGATTTCTGAAGGATCATGTCACACTAAAGACTGGAGTAAGGATGCTTTGTCATTACAGGATGTAGAATCTATTCTACAAAATAGAAAACAGTTCTTTTAAATTGTAATAATATTTCACAATATCACTGTTTGTACTGTTTGTTCCGCCTTGGTGAGCAAGAGACTTCAGAAATATTAAAAAATGGGGGTTGTGCTGACCCCAAACTTTTGAATGGTACTGTACAATTAAATATATTTGCATGTATTCAGTGTTGCCTACCATTTATTTTATAACTAGAATAACAATACCATTTATTAGCTCTGATGTGAATGTCTCTCGAATTAACAACTGGTCAGTTTCATAGCAGATGTGGAGTTGGGATGATTTGTTCTTCAATAAGTGAGTGTGATATTACGATATATGCTGCTCTGATGGATTACAGCAATAACGAACCAGTTAATAAGTCATTCGTCATTAACTGCACTACTCTGGTCATCCAATATGCAGCCAGCAAAGAAAACATTTATTGACTTGCAACTACTTAATGTTGTCAACACTTCCTTCTACTCTCCCTACAGAGCTGTTTGACAACTACATGCAGCAAGATGCACACGAATTCCTCAACTACTTGCTCAACACCATTGCAGACCTGCTACAGGAGGAGAAGGGCCAGGAGAGACAGCAGAATGGAAAGGTAGTACAGAATGGTGGGAGCGGAAGTGGAGGAGGTGGAAGTGGTAGCAGCACAGGAGAGGGTGAAGCGGAGGAAAAGACCCAGCAGACCTGGGTGCATGAGATCTTCCAAGGCACACTGACCAATGAGACACGGTGCCTGAACTGTGAAGCGGTGAGTCAGAGGAGGTGGAGTGAGTCATAGACACCCTTAAGTGAGTTATTGTGACCATGTTATTGGCTCTTTGACTTTGACTAATCGGTGTCTGGGAGATTGTATGGGTGTGATGGGAGGACAGTTTTCAACAGTGTGTCATGGGAAAAAAAAGAACTCTGATAAATGTTTGGATTGTGGAATATGCTGATAACTCTTCTAGCAAATCTGAGATGTAGAAATTTATAAAATGTTACACATCAGAAACATCATTTAACCCCCACAAAAAAAACAACTAGGTGTGTTCACTTAAGACATAACCGACTATGTTTACGTGAATTCTCATCAAGACAGATATTTTTGTGTATCTGACTGTTAAAGAGCAGTAAGCTGCTAAAGAGAACTCAATTTAGGATTGCATGCTATTTGAGAGAGGCATCTTTCTGTGCGTGCGCTTCGGGTGTGTATCAATTTTGAGATTTTTTTTGTTGTTGTCGCCTTTTGCCCTTATTAACTCTGTTTAACATCAAGCACGTCCCACACTTTTTGCATTCATGTTCTTTTTGGGGAAGCCAAAACATCAGATACAAGTGCTTTACCTATGAATGACATGCATAACTTTTTTTTTATTAATATAGCTTATAATAAGAGTACTTTATTTACAATTAGACAGTACATTAATATGTATGATAGGCCTATTTAATGACATCAAAAAAATATTCTTTTGTTTTTATGCATCCATGCAGAATCATTCAGAAGCATTGCAATGCATCTTAAAAATAATTGCAACACTCTAATGGTTGATGTTTTTTTCTGATTAAAAATTGTGATTGCAATTAAAAAAAAAAAAAACGTTTTTATGCTTGATTATATATATGCTTTTTATATATTAATATGTCTTAATTATTATTATTATTACTATTATTTTTATATAATAAAATATTAAACATAAATAAATACAAAATATTACTGGTGTTATATATATATATATATATTATATATATATTTATTTATTTATTTATTTATTTATTTATTTTTTTTTTTAATGAAATTAAGAAAAATATTTTTATTTTGCAGTACATCTGTAAAATTACAATACTAATATTTATGGCTGTCTTTCAAATGTTAAACCATCAAGCTCTTATTTTGGTGGAAAATCACTTGGCTTGGCTGTATTAGAGAACAACATGTAATATGTAAAGCCCCCTTAGAAACACGTCAGCCTAATTATCCAGGGCTTCCACAACCAACTAGTTCAGACAAGCCACTAACTAGCTGATTTTAAAATATGCACATCCCAGTTGAGATGAAATCTGTGTGTGCTGACAATCCAACAAGAAAACAGAAGTACAAATTTCAACAAGTGCACTTATATTGTAAAATGTGTAATCCTGTCCTCTTATGCCCCAGGTGAGCAGTAAAGATGAAGACTTCCTCGACCTCTCAGTGGACGTGGAGCAGAATACCTCCATCACACACTGTCTTAGGTAAAGCTACAAACCTCACAGTCCAGGTGGTGCAAGTTCTTTGCTAAAGGGTATATTGCAGGTTAAATTTTTTTCGAGATTAATATATAACCTTGTATGAAAATACCATATGAAAAGGTAGTGCAGGATTTAAAATGTTTTAAAAAGACATAAGAGTTAAAATTTAGTAGATAAAGTGGCCATTTCGTTGGCCGCTTGGAAAAAGCGTTTTTTTTTTCAACATCGCGTCATATTACGTCACGAGAGGGAGTGGTTCGCCGAGCTCTGCGTTGGCTCAGTGCAGAATAGGTTGGTATTCAGTAGAGTCTGTGTATTTTCGGTAGGTTTTCTATTCCAATTTATCATTGTCATGGTAAATTATTATCCAGCCTGTCAGGGCATCGAGTCCACAGGTTTCCTAAAAAAAAAAAAGTTAGGAATTCTGCATGGTGGCGTTTTGTGCAGGTGAAGAAACGGGACTTCCCTTCGCGCATCTGCTTCAAAACACACGGTGGTGTGTATAGTGCTTTAGACCGGAGGATTATCATCCCGGCGATATGATGGAGTCAAACATTGTTATACTCATGTAAGGCCGGCTACACACTGGCTCCGTGGCGTTTCTGTTGCGTTTCAGCTGCGTGGCGTTTTTTGTGTCTTTGAACACCAGAAGCGTGTCTGACGCGTCGTCGCTGCTGCTAGGTGACGTAGAGGAAGGCCTATACTTCATGTTAAACATAAAATGTATAAATAAATATTTATATAAATACATAGCCTACTGATACAGCAAAGACAACGTCAGCAATATGCTACAAAATATTTTGTTCTGCATTGGCAGGTGCAATATTTGAAAATTGATATTATATAAATTTTTTTAATTACAATTATATCTGCATTTATGTCAAAACCTAGAGACTTTCACACATAAAAATGTCATTTATTAATATGTATTCGTGTCAAAATGACAAACAGCTTTTCCTATTCTATTTTGCCTGGAAACGCTTCCAACACTCTTGCTTGTCGCATCAGTTCTATTTCTAGCATGTGCTCTCGGCGCGGCTCGTGTGTAGCTTGCCTAAGGATGAATAAACATCCACACGCGATGCTTCTTTGCCGTCGTGTTAACATTAATGAATACAAAGTATGTACATTAACACAAATGAATACAGTCTCACACTTTTTCGAAAAAAAGTTCTGAATTATGTGATATTTTATTCATGCCATGTATGCACATTCAAGTTTACTCAAATGCATACTCATAACGTCATATACATCCTCACACTAGCGGTGAATCGGCACGAAATAAACCCATAATACAGAATTAATGAATAAAGGATAAACACAATAACACAACATTACTGTCTGTGGTTCGGCGGCCGGCGGGAGATGTGACGGTCCCGCATCCGGCGGGAGATGTGACGGTCCCGGATCCGTCAGAGATGTAGCTCGGAGAAAACGTGAACTGTGCACCGTGTCGTGAGTCTTGTAAGTTACCAAATCAGTCGTGATGAGAAACCGCTAACGTTATATCACATAACGTTTAGTGTGAACGGATATTAACGAGTGTGACTTTTCCTGACGGTCAAGCCTATAAGTTTCTGTTATTGGTAAGTAAATCAATAACTTACTAGATGACAACGTTATCAGCTTGGCTATTGCCTGATACATGAGAATAATCAGTACAGTGTTGTGATCTGAGCACAGTGATCATATCGTTAGCTAGCTTTATCTAGCTAACACTGGTCTCTATCTAGCTAACACTGGTCTCTATCTAGCTAACACTGGTCTCTCTCCGAGACACCTGCCGCTGTTCTCGACTGTTTCTCCTCACATAAATACTCAATCTGTCTCCTGTAATCGTTGTTCTGTCTAATCCTGGTCTGTCCCTAATTGTGTGTCATAATTGTATGGCTGTGGTCTGCCATATGATTATTAATAAACATTTATAATGTCCTCAGCGTCCGAGCTGTCATTGCGATCCATTGTTTTCCTATCGTTGAGATTCACCGCACTCCCTCTCGTTATGTCACGTCCGGTTTTGGCATTTTTAGATGCGGAAGTAAAATTTTCTCACAAAAACGACTCCAAAAGCCTTAATAGTGTATTTTAAAGTATATTTTAAAGAAAATCTAGTTCCTACATTATTTTTCTATACATTGACTCACTGGAGTCTCTAACCTGCAATATGCCCTTTAAATGTTCATAAATGTGGAAGAATAACTTGTTGTCTCTGCGTTGACAGGGGTTTCAGCAACACAGAGACCTTATGTAGTGAATACAAGTACTACTGTGAACAATGCAGAAGTAAACAGGAGGCCCAGAAAAGGTTTGTAGTTGCAATAGACTGACGTGGCTGAAATCACTCTTGTTCCTGAGTTGCATTTGCTGTGATATTCACATCAACCAATGTAACCCTGATGCTATGTACCACTCCTGTCTATTTCGTATTTCCTTCCTTTCTGAATGCATTGATTATCATCATTATAGCCAGATTTACTAAACGGCAAATAAGTGTGAGAGCGCAATTCCATATCTACTGACGTGTGATCTACGGACAACGTGCAAATTAAAGAACAGACGCAGCCGGATCATTTCCATGACGACCAACACCATCTACCAAGAGCAGCGCAAATTAGCGTCTTTAAGACATGCTTTTTTGCCTTTAAATAATGGAGCAAATACCAGTAAATTGGCGAGCGCAAACCTTAGTAAATCACCTCTCCTCGCATAAATTGAGTCTGAAATGTCAGCTGCAAAAATAACTGTGTCCACACCTTTTCAGTGCTAATTCTGACTGTGTGTCTTTAATAAATCCTGACTGTAGTTTTTTCCAAGCTGTTAGTAAATCTGGCCCTTAGTGTGCTGGTTCTGTGCACAAAGAGGAGCATTTAGCAATTTTGAAAGTAGCATTTAACAATTACAGTTGCTCAGGAAGTTGGCAAATAAAGTGCAATCTGAGAATGTAGATGGAATTTCAAGTTAAAATCGATCCTGTCTCTCCTTTTCCTTACAGGATGCGGGTTAAGAAATTACCCATGATCCTTGCCCTGCACTTAAAGCGCTTTAAGTATATGGACCAGCTTCATCGCTACACCAAGCTCTCCTATCGTGTAGTTTTTCCTCTGGAGCTAAGGCTCTTTAACACCTCTGGTGATGCTACCAACCCCGAACGATTGTACGACCTGGTGGCTGTAGTGGTGCACTGTGGGAGGTAGGTTTCTGATGTCACAATCAATTTAACCTGTCAATGTTTGTTATCTTGATTGAGGATTTTATACTAATTTAAGAGCATTTTATCAAAATGCCATAACTTAATTTTATGTAATTTAGTCCACTTAAACTCTACCCCTTTCTTACAACCAACCGTAAGCTTGCATTCAGTCCAATCAACAACTGATGGATAGAACCAAATCCCAACCCTACATTTTATTTTACCTGATAATATGTTTGGAAGAAAAGTTGCTACTGCTGTTGCATCATGACTTAGTCTCACTTACTCAACAGAAAAATTCTGGTCTTTCACTTAACCAGTAACTGTCACCCCCCCTCTTTGAGCATAGATCTGGACTTAAATTCATGAATGTTTAAATACAGAGCTAAGGTTGGTCTCTTTTTAAAGAAGACACTCAGCAGATTATTGCAGAAGTGAAAGTTAAAGGGAATAGTTCACCCAAAAATGAAAATTCTGTCATCATTTACTCACCCTCAAGTTGTTCCAAACCTATATTAATTTCTTTCTTTCTTCAAAAGAAGATATTTTGAAGAATCTCGGTAACCAAAAAGTTGATTGACCCCATTGACTTCCATAGTATAGGAAAAAAATACTATGGAAGTCATTTGGGTCCATCAATTGTTTGGTTACCGACATTCTTCAAAATAGCTATTTTGCCCAGGGTCATGTATGTAGGGCTGTAACCGTTAAGGTGTTAACGCTAAGCGGCAACCTCCCTCAGTTTCTCTTGAAGCCAATACGGAAGTGACTTAAACTGCAATTCATCGACTGGGATTCCTCCAGAAGGGAGCAGAATCTCATTGAGCCCCATGTTAAAATGCCTAACTTTACAGCAAAAAAAAACATGTTTACAGCCTGGTACAAATTGTGGTTTTGGTCTATACGGCTAATTTTGCCCTTCATGACAACTGTGAGGGGGGTGAATTTTTTTTAAGGCTTTATATTATGTAAACTCATTAGTTTACCTTATATAAAGCCTTAAAGTTCTGCATAATTAAAGTCGTGGCCACTTTGAGTGACAGGTGGATAGCCATTTATCTTAGCCATTTATCTTAGTCATCTCGTCACCTCAGCTCCACCCACGTCCCGTCTCTTTGCCCATTTTCTATTATCCACAAGAAGGCAACGGCCAGCTCGTCCCTACTTTACACTTCAAAACTGCTCTTCAGAATGCTATGGGTGACGTCACAGACACGTCCATATTTTTTTACAGTCTATGGTTAATGCATGTGATTCATTTAAATTCCTTAACGCATTAAAATAATTTAATGCAAATAAATGACAGAAGTATGTGAAGCTGCGTCATTAATGTAATTTTCGTCATGCAGTTAGATGATCTTAGAAGTCGCAAGTTTATCACAATCACACTGAGCATCTACAGCACCTGTACCCCTGGTAGGAGGACATTTCCATTCTAACTCTTTAACCAGATTCTGCTTCTCTGTTTGTGATCAGGCCATTTAAAGCCGTTAAACTCTGGGAAAGTTTTCAGTTATCCAGTAATCAAATTAATTCAAACAGCCCAAAACAGCGCTAATGTAAAGAAGGCAGGCAGGCTGATTACACCAGACATATCAGAGGGAATAGAGACTCACATTGTGTTTTGGTGTTTCCAGTGTGTGCTTTGCTTTAAAACACGAGCTCTGTCGTATTCTGCGATTGTTTCTGAAGAACGCAATTTTGGTGTCGTACAGTAAGCGCGTGAGAGATGCACAAAGAACAAACCGTGTGTGTGCGCGCTCCAGATCACCGATCGCACGCTGCATTCATGTACAGACACAGTACATTTGCGTTGTTTCTGCACACATTTGTCATGATTTGTCATGTGTACATTGTTGTGTTTAATAATCGTTGCTTTATGCAGTCAAAGCGGTTGATTTAGGAGTTTTTGGCTTCTCCGTTTGGTCCTGTTCGGTATCGCAGCTTGACTTGTCTAAAGTGAAAACAATCTCGTTGTTGTTGCTCTGTACACATATTGTACACTGTGAATTCTGTAACGATTTATTTTATGTAATGTTTTTTTTCATGGGTGCTTAGGTGTGTATACATGTATTGTTTAATATAATTATATGGACTCCTTATATTTGGTGCCCTTTTGGAGTCTTTAATGATCCTTGAAGCTTGCAGAAAATACAGTTTTCTGATTGTTTGCTTTGCTGGATATAGCAAATGATGACAAAATGAATGTGTTTAATGAGAGAAATGGCGTATGCTTAATTTTACGACAAGTGTGCGATTAATCGCGATTAAAAATGTAATCCATTGATAGCCCTATTTCTCTGTTGTTAATCATATCTTTCTTTCTTTTTTGTAGTGGTCCAAATCGAGGTCATTATATCACTATAGTGAAGAGTCATGGCTTCTGGCTTCTGTTTGATGATGACATTGTAGAGGTAAGTCAGTGTATAATTGTTGCTCTACTTAAATTAATAATGTGATATTCTGGGTTAACTCATCCGTTGATGCCAGTGATACATCACTGTCAGTATCCGGATAAAATAATTTAGATTTTTCCCTTAGTTTTGCTCAAAATAAAAACGTCATACATACATTATTTTACTGAATAATACAGTTGCCCCATAGACTTCCAATGCATGTGCACGTTTGTTCTTTGTTTTCTGAGAGGTGAAATAATTTTCTGAACTAATGCTTTTGATAGAGCTCAAGTTGCATTTACCCTAGAATAGTCCTTTTGTTTCATTTTTTAAGAAGAACAAAGAAAGTGGAAGTATCTAATAATTAAAAAAAAACTAGACCTTAAAGCAGCAGTTTCAGTTCAGCAAACTTTGTTTCTTCTTCCAGCTGTCATTGCTTATTTTATTCATTTTCACATTTAGTTTGTGGTATCTGATGATAATTGTATGATTGCAGCTTGAGGTATCTGGATGTCTAGCACTGCACAGTAGCACATCTATTAAGGTGATGTGCAGCTGATGTTTATGCCTCACCAAGTACTTGTCTGGAGTTGTCCTCACATTGACCCAAATACTTTTCTCTGAATGATGGGAACTCTTATGGGAATAGTAATGCGTTAATTAGACCAAGACTCTTTCATTCATTTGGCAAGTTTCACTTGATGCTTAAAACATTTGACTAATCTTGATATGGAATGGAACTTTGTGTCTTTTTGTTAATTAGAGCAATTTGTATTGAAACATGCTAAAAAAATTGTTATATTATTGTGACCCAATACCATATTTTCCATTACATCCTCATGACACATGATTAGGTTTGCTCTACACTACTGGCTTAAAAACAGATTTTCCACCACCAGCATGCACATTTATACTAAAAAACAATTTGATTTTAAAACACAGATGTGATATCCACTCTGCATCATGGTAACCCAGACAAATATTTACACACATGTTGTGAACACAAACTCGCAGGTGCTTCTCAGAACATGAAGTGGTTGTTAAAACATACACCACCACTTGAGGGTATTTATAAAAGAGGTTTAAGTCTCTGGAATTTTAAATGGAGGCAGAGGCTGTTTTTTTCATTATCCAATGTCTTCCCAATTGCACATCTGGAACGAGAGACATGAGAGCTTTCTGGAGTGGGACATTTTCAGTTCAAATGCGATGCATATGCTTCAGAAGACACTTAAAGGTGAATCTGTATCATTCCTGCACTTCTAGTGACACCAAACAGAATATATCAGTTGATTTCTTGACCCAGTGTTGTTTTGTTTGACCCTTCTGTGGTTGTCAAACAGATTATGTAGTTATGTGCTGTGCAGTTAGTTGTGCAGATATCACATTCTTCACCTTTAAAGGGATGTCATCCCAAACCTGTATGGCTTTTTCCTCTGTAAAACACAAAAGAAGACATTTTTGGACTTCTATTGTATAGGCAAAAAAGCAAGTTTGGAATGGCATAAGTGTGAGTAATTGACAGAATATCCATTTTTTTGTTGTTGAAATATTCATTTACTCATGTTGCGCCAAATACTTTCGTTTATCTTCTAAACACAAATGATGATGAAGTAGATTGAGTGTATCCACTAGAGGTCGACCGATGGTGGATTTTACTGATTTCGATAACTAGGTTGGACTGCACTTGCCGATAACCGATTAATCGACCAATAGGTTTTTTTTTAATGGATACTGGATTTAAAAAAACATTAGTAAAACAGTGCTGAACTTTATTAAGAGAATAATGATCCATGAAAATGTGCTTACTTAAAAACATATAAATATGAATATTAAAATGAGACGTTCTAACAGAACAAATTATTCAGAAAATAATTTAAACATTAAAATATTACAGGTCAAATTTGTTTCTTTACCTATAACCTAGAAACATGCATGTACATTTCATAGGTTACACTACGCAAGTCCTTATGCAACAAGGATGTATTAGCTTTAGGGATGAAACGGTATGGAAATTTAACATCACGATTATAGTGACCCAAATTATCACGGTTATCAATATTATCACGGTTTTGTTCAAACGAGATGAAAGTATTCAAAAAGAACAGATTCACACACTTAAAAAATTTCAACAAGTTTTATATTTGAAATTCAACAAACAACAAATAACTAAAGCAGCTCTAAGCACTTTTTTAAGCTAGATTCTGTGGGATTTCCTTCCTTAATGGCCGTCGTCAATAGCAACGCATAATGCATAAATAATAATTTGTCGTAAATATAATCTCTAATATTATCTCTGTAAATATATTCTCAAGCAATATTCTCATCAGTGTTCACTGTTCAGCAATGATGCATTTAAATCTAGCATGTTTTGTGTTAGAGCCCATACAGTATCCTAGTGAAATAATGCATATCCATATTTCCATATGATTTGACATTTATTTTATTAAATATCAAAATGTGTGCAATCATACCTGACACCTAAATGATCACTTTAAAGTCAGTTTTATGACTGTCATTCTCTTCAAATGCTATTGAAGTCAGAAACGTGTATAACGTTACTAATGTTGTGTGTAACTTTAGAGACGGTCCCTAAATTCGCCTGCGTTATGCCAGTCAGATCAGATGCGCTGATGTGGTTCTGCTGTGTTTTAAAACTATTTTCGCTGCTGAAATAGAACAAAAACAGTCCAACACAGTATGATGAGTGAATCTCCTGCGTACATTGCACGTTTATCTCTGCTTTGAGTGCAGATTTCAGCGAGTGAGCGCGGCGCGCGCTCTGAACGCCTCTGATTATGAGACATTGCATTCATAAACTCAATATAAACACGTGTGAGTGGTTATTATGCGCAACGCGATTATAACAGACGGCTTTTGAGAAGACTAAGTTCAACAGCCAGAGTGACTAGTGTGCAGCCGAAATAACGTTATACCCGCAAATGGCGGTTGTTAATGTCAAACCCTGAATATTATCCCTTAAATGTCACCCTAGCCTTGTCTGAACTTGTTCGTTCGCTTCACGTTATTATTTCCCAGACGTAGTTTTGGTATTGAGGTCAAAGTCCACTTGCCTTGCGTTCGTAGTTTTGAAGTGTTTCCCTCTATTACAGCGACTTTCTTCTGGCATGTTCTGCAGACAAGGTGACCATCTTAGATTAAGTTTCCCTCAGGACTTTTGTAAAAGCCAAAATATGACCACACCTCAGATTTGGTCCTTTTAGAGGCTGAACAATCTCCAGAGTGCTGTCACTGCCTTCTTCCATTTCTTCTCATTCAAAAACAGCGCTGCGCTGCGTCACACTAGCCACGTTTACATGCGCACTTTTTTTCATTCCGATTAAAATCATTCCGATTGAAAGATCGTTTACATGAGACGTTATCTAAACCGATCTGGTGTTTACATGTGCTGACTTTCAGTAGGAATCATTTTGTGACATGCGCACACAGTTTGTCTGCCGCCTCAGATTTGTTACGTATCGTGGATCAAAAGTTCTGTGTTGGTAATTTTTATATTTATTTATTTTTCTGTGGGCGGACATGCAGTAGTTTAACCTAATTTATGTCCTATACAATGGCTATTTCAACAGCTGTGAATGATGAATGCAGAATCAAAAATGAATTCAATTCATTTATTTTGAAAAACACAAAATTAACAATAAAATGCACTCAAATTATTATTAAAAACATAGGATATACGGTGAAACATGAATGAAGCATTCAAGACGTGCTCAGCATCATTAGTACTAAACATATATGTTTCAGATGATTAAGGAAAGATACCATAATCACAAAGGTATAAATATTAACAAAATTAATTAAAATAGACTGTGGGTAATGTTACTTAACCAATTTGAAGCAGTTGTTGAATTTTTTTTTATAGCTAACTTAACTGACGAGAAACCGTTCCCCGTTGAAATGGCAGCTCTCAACGGCCACCAGGACTTGTACAGTTTTATAAAAGCTATTTATTATTTGTCGTAAAGTGTAAGAATCACCTCAGAAAAATTAATTATTCTGTCACTACTGTCAGGCGCAGTTGAAGCCTATACAAACGCTGTCAAGATAAGATGGTGTAGCCAGGCTATGTCTGTCATTATTCCAACATCATGTTCATAACATGTTACGAAATAAAAAGTTTAATACCTCAGAAAAATGAACTTTCCTCTCTTGTCAACATTAGCCTTGTGTGAGCGCAGCGCGCGCTGTACTATATCACGTCACAGAAAGACGTTACTCAAAGTAATCAGATCAGATCGTTTACATGGTGGAATTTTTCGTTTGATCGGTTCATGAAAAGGTTTATCCCACCCCTCTCAAACCGATTACAATTTCATTCGGTTTGGCCATTTTTATTCTGATTGAGGTGTTTATATGGAGTATTTTTATTCGGATTGGACTTTTAAACCGATTACAGTGCTCCATGTAAACGCACCTACTGACGCTGACTGGACAAGATGTACCGCAAGTTTTCACAATCGTGATAATCACACGCGGTGTTATTGATAATTAAATTTTATACGATATTACTAACCGTCACAAAATGTTATCGTGGTTTATCGTGAAACCGGTAATCGTTTCATCCCTAATTAGCTTACATGAACTATACGCATTATGCAAAATACATTTTTACAGCATGTATTAATATGAACAATGCAATTGTACCTTGATCATTCATGTTAGATCATAGTGCATTAACCAAGGTTAACAGATTAATTACAAATTCAAACTCCATTTAATGTTGAAATTAACATAATAACAATGAACAATACTTCCACAGCATTTATTAACCTTAATGTTACAAATGGAATCTTACTGTAATGTTACCATTTCATACAAATCCAAACAGTCTGCTTTTTTAGAAGGAGATTATATAATAATAGACGGATGCACTTCTGCTTTGTTTATGTTTCTGTCGGCAGCATGACGATACAGTTTGCTTTCTCACGTCGCTAGTTTTATATATGCAACATTTGGGTCGGACTTCCGTGTGTTTTTATCACATTGCTTTACCTGCTTGAGGTAGCGCTAATGTTAGCGTCCTCTCAGCCTCGTCGACAAACATTCACACTGCTGTTCTTTACCTGCTAATGCAGCATCTAGTCAATAAATTAATTACTTTATAATGATTTGGGGAAAAAAGTACTGTAGTGTTTTGTATTCATACTGTTAAGCTGTCGGTGTTTTAAACACACATCTGATGTGTCAGCGCTCTCTGTGCAGCGCAGCCTCACGTGTTAATGTAAACAACACAAGGCGTCAGTGAGTTTATTTCGCCTCTAGAGGCCGCTCTTGTACTATAATGCCAGCAGACCGTTCTCCATGGGTGTCACTAGGTCCATTTTATGGAGGCTTCAGCCCCCCTAAACTTCCGCCCAGCCCCCCTAAAAAAATGTGTGATTAACCTTTATAACATATGAAACAGGTGGGAGGCTTCGGCTTCGTCCCGTCTTTTAATCTGCGTTAATCAGCGTGTTCTTCAGTCCGCTGTGGCGGCGAACAGAGCGCACGTCAGAAGCAGAGGTGTGTGCGTTGATCTGAGCTCTCATTGGTCTGTCACCGCTCGTCTATGTCAAAATATTTGAGAAAACCAATCAAATCAGAGTAGGCGGGCTTTATGTACGCACAGAATCTGATGAGGCTGAGCGCAAATTTTAGCTGCAAGACTCAACGTCAAGTGCGAGATATGTAGCTAAACTATTTCATATTTGACAGCTGCTTATTTAGGTCAAAAATGTTAAACACATGACAAATATATTCAGGCAAATGAATAAACTTTTGTCTAATTTCACCATTTTGAATTGAAATAGGCTTATGTAATTTCATTTAAATAATATAATTAACAAACAAGAAATATTAACAAAGCCATTTTCTTCCGATTAGGCATAGTATGTGTAGGAATGAATAATAGTAATGAATGTGTGCATATTGTAAATTAATATAATTCCATTTGTAGCTTTCAGTAAGTAAAAAAGCTCAGTTTTTTTCAGCCTGTATAGGGCATAATATTAGTAATGAATGTGTGCATATTGTGAATTAATTTTATAAATTTAGTTACCTTTCCTGGTAGCCTTCAGTAAATTAACATGTATTATGAAAAGGATTAAAAAACAAATGATTAAAAAACATAAATAGCCATTAAACATATGTTTAGTCTTCACTGAAGAACTTTATCAGTCATATCGGCTCACTGACATGGTTTTCAGGCTATTGTTATCTAATTTTTGGCGTTCAGAATATCTTAAAATGCACATATGTAGATCATGGAAATCAAAATTTTCTCAGGGGAGCAAGTCCCCGAGCCCCCCTAACTACCTCGCATTTGGGATCTCAGTGATTATAAACCTGCCTACATTGTTATGATTAAGGGATGTACAATATGGTCGTGCAGAATAAGGCATTAATATTTGATTTATTAGTAATAATAAACAGCCAATATCCTAATATGCATACTAATAAGCTACTAGTTAATAGTGAGAATTGGACCCTAAACTAAAGTGTTAGTTTTTTTTTCATACCCTCACTGGTAGTGTTGTTTTTGGCGGCCTGTTTTCATTTTAGTTTTAGTCTAGTCTTTGTGTCAAGCTGTCATTTTAGTTTTTATTAGTTTTAGTCATAGTCATACTCTTTTTAGTCTAGTCAAGTTTTAGTCGACTAAAAGTCTGAGCATTTTAGTCTTATTTTAGTCAGAATTATCTATGACTATTTTCGTCTAGTTTTAGTCGACGAAAACTGATGACATTTTAGTCAAGTTTTAGTCAATGCAAATTGTATTTTAGTCTCTTTTTAGTAATGCAATTCTATTTAACCCAGTCAATGTAGTATAAGTACGTATTATAGACAAAACCAAAATCTTCTTTTAGCCAAACCCATTTCAAACAAGGTTATCTTATTATATTATTGTTACCTTAGACTCAAGAATACATCCATTCCAGACACGGAAGACGCTCTGATTTGAAGTTACAACATATTTATTTTACCAACTAAACATGTTAAAAGGATACACACATACATTTAAATAAAATAAATAAAAACATTGAGATGTCTCTTAAGGTTTGTGGTGTTTTTTCCTGTGATTTTTGTGGCCACATTTTTCCCCATCTATTTCCACAACACCTGTTTTATTTTCCACTTCAATAAAAGTTTTTCCAAATGTCTTAATAAGAATAAATGCATATTTAATTTAATAATAGGAAAATAATATCCAAATTATTATTTAATTATTTAAATATGTATAAAATTAGACCCACATTATAGTTAAAATGTTTTTCTGTCTTGTATTTTATCTCAAAATAAAGGATGTAATTTTATTCCACATGGAAATGAGTGGAAATAAGTGAATATAGCCTCTTATTCGCTTATGAGGTATTCATAATGCTGCGGTTATTTTAACATATATAATTGCTGCCGTTATAACGGCACATTTCAAATGTTTACGTGCTTTTCTTTCTTTCTTTGAGCGGTGATGAAATATCTTGCTCTTGTAAATACTTACCAATATTTCAGTAATAAAAGTCTAGATCTTTAAAATGCATCCAGATAACAGCGAAGCACAACCGCACGGTGCTCTGCAGTGGCCAAAAAGGATATAAACCGTGAATTCTGAAGTGATTGAAAACTCAGAGATGTGGATTCAGACGGCACCCCACGACCTTGGTGTTTGTCAAACAGTAATTCAGTTAGGTAATTCGGCCGGAGATTTTTACACGGGTGGTGGGAGAAAAACACTGATATTCTGTATTAAGACGACAATAAAATCACTGACTAGCCCCTGTAAATGATGAAGACACCTTACGACCGCAGGACAAACAATTACCGTCCGAATAGGGCTTACGAACCCCGACTGGCCGGCCAAAGGACCCGTTCACTCACCGGAGACGCCGCGCGAGTGGGGTTTGAAGAGAGTGATGTCACCTGCGTCTGCGCAGTGAGACCTGGGGCACGTTCAAAGCTCAAACCGGTGCGCAACGTTTTGCTACGGTTTCCGGTTGAACGTCATGTTTCCTGGAAACAGTGTGCAACGGTGAGCAACGGATTTGAGATGCGTTTGATCTCGTTTGGTGGGTGTGTCAAAAATGTCAGTCCAATCAGCAGCAACATGTGTATAAACCACGCGGTATTAAAGAGACAGCTCTCACAATGGGTCCAAGTGAAGATGTTTACAAATGGATCTTTAGATGTTTACAACAGCTCAGTATACGCAACAATTGAAGATATTAGAAGACATGATTGTCGTAAACAAAAATACAGCATATATATCAACATGATGATGTATTTATTTATATTTTTAGCTTCATTGCAAGGCAAATTTCATATATGGTAATTAAGTGCTTTACATAAAAATGAGAAAGAAAATACAAGCTATTAAAAAAGTAAGAACTAGAAATAAAATAAAATAAAATTACCAGGAGATAAAAAAAGGTTCATTAAATGGGATTGGGATGTTGTCTTTTATTCTGGACGGTAAGGGCAGTGCCTGCATGTATTTTACAGTATTAAACACGTATTTATATCGATTTCATCAGGCTCCGAAAATTCCTCGAGAAGAACACAAAGAATGGCAACACGGAAAAACTATCGGTGTGGATTTTTGCCGATAACTGATTGTTCCACCAATCAGCTATCGGTGCCAATTTTTTTTTTTTTTTTTATTTAACCTTTATTTAACCAGAAAAAGCTCTCTGAGATTAAAAATCTCTTTCACAGGAGTGTCCTGGCCAAAATGTGCAGCAATACATACAGTTCCATCACAAATAAGCATCACACAAACAGATTAAAAAACACTTAATAGCAGTTGCATAATGTTAGATCAACTTCCATTTGCCGGATAACTGATTTGAAACGATCCAGAGTCAGCAGATTTTCTAATTTTAATTTAGATTGGAGGAGATTCCAATCAAACGGCGCTGCGTACATAAAAGACTTCTTACCTAACTCAGTTCGAGTAAAAGGAACAGAGAGAGTATAAAAGTTTTGCGAACGAAGAGAATAATTCTTGATAATTTTCTGCTGCATAAAACAACAGAGATAAGAAGGCAACAACCCCAAGATGGCTTTGTAAATAATTAAGTACCAGTGCATTTTTCTTCTGGTAGACAGAGAAGGCCAACCTACTCTATGGTACAAGGTGCAATGATGGGTTGAAGATTTACAATTTGATATAAACCTTAGAGCACCATGATAAACGGCATCTAAGGAAGAAAGAAGATAAGAAGGTGCAAACTGATATACAACATCACCATAATCAAGGACAGGGAGGAAAGTAGCAGAGACTAATTTCTTTTTTACATTAAAAGAGAAGCAAATCTTGTTCCTGAAATAAAACCCAAGCTTGATTTTCAGTTTATTCTTCAGTTGAGTGATATGAGAACTAAAAGATAGGGCATCATCAACTATGATGCCTAGATATTTGTACTCTTTTACTAATTCAATCACTGTACCTTGAAAGGTCTGAAGAGATAATGAATTATTTTCAAGTTTTTTTGATTTGGTAAATAACATATACTTGGTTTTATCAGTATTCAGAACAAGTTTTAAACTGTGAAGCCTTAACTGAATAATATTAAAGGCTGACTGAAGCTTAGACACGGCTTGCTGTCCAGAGGAAGCACTGCTATACACGACAGAATCATCGGCATAAAAATGAAAGTTGGCATCCTGAATGTCATAATCAAGGCTATTTATATAAATGGTGAATAAAAGGGGCCCCAGCACCGATCCTTGGGGAACACCTTTGAAGATCTCCAATGAATCAGATTTTTTACCTTCGGCTTGAACACACTGGGTTCTTCCACTCAGATAATTTTTAAACCAAGGAATAACGTGACTTGATAAACCAACAACCTTCAATCTGTGCAGCAAGATTCCGTGATCCACTGTATCGAAAGCCTTTGATAAATCAATAAAAAGCGAGGCACAAAATTCACCATTATCCATTGACCCTACAATATCATTTAAAACTTTCAAAATAGCCGTTGTAGTGCTATGTTTTTTGCGAAACCCAGATTGATTGATAGACAACACCCTGTTTGCATTCAAATAGCATGTCAACTGTTCACTAATGAGGCTTTCTAATATCTTTGATAAAACGCAGAGCTTTGAGATTGGTCTGTAATTATTCATTATAGTGGGATCCCCCCCTTTTAATAAAGGAACAACAAATGCTGATTTCCAGATTTCTGGAATAACACCAGTATTTAAAGAAAGATTAAAAATATAAGTTAAAGCAGATGTAATATAATCTACTGCTAGTTTCAGATACAAAGGCTCCAAACAATCAGGACCTGAAGATTTGTTTATGTCAAGCAGACAAAGTGCTTTATAAACGTCAGTTCTCTTAATTTGTTTAAATCTAAACTCTTCCTTTTCTAGATGACTTTCTGCATTAATAAAATCAGAATCAGAGCCTGTAAGATTTAGTGGTTGAAATAGAAACCCAGAGGCAACAAAATGCTTATTAAAGCAATTGAGCATATGTTCTTTATCTGATATGCTAGTGGAATCCATTTTTATACATGATGGAAAGCTAGACTTGTTTTTACTACCTGATATCAGTTTTATATTCTGCCAGAATTTCTTGGGATTATTTGAGTTAATAGTGGTTTTTTCAATAAAATAATCAGCCTTTGCTTTTCTAATAGCGACTGTGCATTTATTCCGGAGCTGCCTAAAACGAATCCAATCGGAGCCAACATCAGATTGTCTAGCTTTTGCCCAAGCCACATCCCGCTCACGAATTTGGACAGAAAGGGCTTCAGAAAACCAGGGATTATCCCTACCTTTAACACGGAATTTTTTAAAAGGTGCATGCCTGTTGATGATTGATAAGAATCCATTATAAAAGTAATTCCAGGCAGACTCAACATCGGGAATAAGAAAAATCCTGTCCCAATCATAGCGTGCTACATCAAAAAGAAAGGCTTGTTCATTAAAGTGCCGTGTACATCGTCTAGTGATAATACGTGGTTTGTGCTTGGGTAATTTGGTATCTCTGACTATAGCAACGACGCAGTGATCACTAACATCATTAGCAAATACAGAGGCCAAAGAGTACTTATGAGGCAAATTACTGAAAATAAGATCAATTAATGTGGACTTTTTGTAATCCTTCGAGTTGGGTCTAGTAGGTATCTCGACTAGCTGAAAGAGATTTAAAGAGTCACAAATTGCTTTGAAACAATCAGATACTGACTGTAGCCAGTTCACATTGAAATCACCGAGGAGAACAAGCTCCTTGTAGTTCAAAGATGTCACCGAGTGCATCAGAGAGGAAATGGCATCAGTACTAGCTGATGGGGGTCTGTAGCAACCAACTACAGTAAGATGTAAGGTCTTGGTAACGATAAGATTTAAAGCTAATAGTTCATACTTTTTAACTACTGACTCAGAGAGCAACACAGTAACTTCAAAACTGTCCTTAACATAAATTGCTACCCCCCCTCCCCTTTTTGGTCTATCAGTCCTATAAACGGTATAACCATCAATGTCTATGGCGTTATCTGAAACTGTTTTTTTAAGCCATGTTTCGGATATCACTATAACATCAGCACTGGTGTTTTTTGCCCAGATACGCACCAAGTCCAACTTAGGAAACAGGCTTCTCACATTCATATGAATAAAACCTAGTCCTGATCTAGATTTGAAATCAGCAGGAACTTTGAACGTTAGAGAAGTGTCATTAAAAGGACCAGGATTTGGTAATACATTTCCTGATATCAGTAACATAAGAACTATGAAACTCCGACGCCTTACTGTTTCACTTACATTTCCAACAGAAAGATTCAAACAAGTGGAACAGTTGGGGATGCTGGGCTCCTTATTTGTATGAGCAGAAACTATGGAATCCTCGTACACAAAGTTTGAAAGTAGTGACTTCAAATGGCAGTCCGAGAGAACGTTGAAGTTTGTACATATACCAATCCCTGTCCAATTTGTCCATTTTAAAGTTGAGAAAATATCGTTATGTAACGAAAAGTCAGAGTCATACCTGTGGCCGATGTTTCCCTGGTAGAGTATCACAGCCAGAAATGCCACCAGAGCCGCACAATTAGATGAAACAAACCGCATAGTCCTTTCGAAGTCCAACTGAGCCAACAGCCAAAATAAAAATATGAAGGTTTCTTTGCTGACGTGTAGACTTGTGGTACTCCAACTCTTTTCACAGAGCGCTGCCCGACACCACGATGTAGAAAGAAAGAGGGATCCACGCTAACATCAAACCGCGTCCCGCACCGAGAGAAAATCAAAACAAAACAAACAGAAAAGGATCAGTGCCAGATCAACAAACAGAGACCGATTTCTCAAAACGCTAGTTTATGGACAAGGCCACAAGCGTTAATGAAATAAGCACTTTCCTTAGTGAAGTAGAGCCTAATACATTTAGTCCAGTGGATCGGCGTCTTCCCTCCGTTTGCAGCACAATCGGCAGATCAGCTCTTCTCTTCCGTTGTTGGAGATAAAAAACCACACACGATCAGCAAACAATCCCCGGCTTGTCTTAACATAAGGCGGCGAACTCCATAGGTAAAAGTTGATAAACATAAAACAAATAAAATTATCTTTGACATAAAATTAAGACAAGCTAAAACTAAAGCATGCTGCACACAAACGCACACAAACGCGGACATGCTGCCATCTTGGATAGGGGGAGGGGCATACTGATTGCCAATTAATCGGCAAAACCGATGAATCGGTCAACCTCTAATATCAACACCCCCAAAGCTTGCACAGTCCTAACCACTTCCTGGGTCAACATTTCAAATTTGGATTTATATATTTATATGCTGTTTATTGTTGATGATCGCATTATTTTTATATGCATCTGCTTACATATGAGATTGCTCGTTTCTACTTCTTTTTTTCCTGTGTTTTTATATGGAGAAACTGTTCTTGTTCAGGAGATGCGTAATAGCGCCCCCTACCTTATAACAGTGAAAACACTGAAAGCTGTAAAAACTCATCAGTGGCAGGGCAGTGTTTTCTCATGAAAGATGAGAGAACTTGTCAATGGCGGAGAAAGAGTTAATTACAGTCTGAAGAGACCCAATCTCTTTATATGACCAACAGATTTTTCCTGGTAATTTACTCACCCCCATGTCATCCAAGATGTTTATGCCTTTCTTTCTTCAGTGGAAAAGAAATGTAAGGTTTTAGAGGAAAACATTCCAGGATTTTTCTGCATATAGTGGAGTTAGACAGGTTGAAGGTCCAAATTGCAGTTTGAATGGGCTTAAAAGGGCTCTACTGGGGAATACGGGTCATTTTCTAAAAATAAATAAAAATGTAAACACTTTTTAACCACAAATGCTGGTGTTGCACTAGCTCTGCGATGCGTCATGTTACATAATCACATTGGAAAGGTCACGGGTGACGTAGGCGGAGGTACCAACCCATATTTATGTCTTTGAGTCAGTTTATTGTTTAGAATTGTCTAAACAATAAACTGACACAAAGACATAAATACGTGTCATTCAACATAGCAACAACTTTTGAACGGCCCTCCTTCTCCACACTTGTTTACACTGGATCGGTACTTCCGCCTACATGACCTTTCCAGCGTGATTATGAAATGCGTGGCGCATTCTGCGAGAACCAATGAGGTTTGTTTTTATGCGTCAAGCAAGTTCTTTAAGTCAGCAATATTAAAAATGTTTTCCTTCGTATTCAGTAATCCTTTTTTGTCCCCACAGAAAATAGATGCCCAAGCGATTGAGGAATTCTATGGTCTGACATCGGACATCTCCAAAAACTCAGAGTCAGGGTATATACTCTTCTATCAGTCTAGAGACTGAACCAGCAGGAGTGACCGACAGAATGGAAGGATGTGATTTGTGAGAGACAGGATCAGGCAGATAGAGGGCCCGGGCTTTGTTGACAAGGCTCGGCCCTCTGCTCCATCCCGTCTCAGTCAAGTCCCTTTTCATCCAGGCTTATCAGTGGAGCTTTGCACTGGAGCATCAATCGCACGGGGCCCCAGACAGGAGCAGTTGATGCCAGAGTGACCTGGACACAGCACAGTAATCGCCCGTCTGGTTCGCTGTCGTCTCACTCGCCTGCTTTGTGTTGCTCGGCACACACAAAAACGCACATATAAACATGTGAAATGAGCATCTTGATGGCCTGAGAATAGACACTGTACAAACGTTTGTTTGTTTTCCTCACCACACACATTAACAAGTTTAATTTTGATCATCTGTTTCACATTCATCATCGCTGGGTGATAGTGTCATGATCCAGTGCAAAAAAGCCGCACAACATTGTTCACACTTCAGATGTTCATCTGCAGTGTCAAACATGACACATTATGCTACATCCAAGTCAACCAGCTAGTTATAAATGTGCCGTTTCCAGAGCCAGTAACTCATGTTGTCATTAGAGTAGAGCTGCTCAACCTGAATGGAAAAACCTGACAGGGCTTAAATTAGCATGAAGGGGCATTTGTTTTTCTTTTC
The DNA here is from genome assembly GCF_949357685.1 of Gobio gobio. Lineage (NCBI taxonomy): Eukaryota > Metazoa > Chordata > Actinopteri > Cypriniformes > Gobionidae > Gobio > Gobio gobio. Next base: position 30,982,108 of record NC_137098.1, read on the forward strand.
TTTTTTTTTTGTGTCAAGAACTTCACAAGTGATTTCATGTAGGGCTTATTGTAAGGCAGGCCTGTGGATTGATGGGAGGATTGTGGATGCCAGAGAAGCGCGTGTATAAAGGATGTAGCTTGGCTTAAGAATGCTCTTTCAGTATTCAGTGAATGTAAAACATTCTGCCAGTTCTTGTGCGCCGCAAGCGAGTGTACAGCTTGATTGTGTCATATAGTGCACGCTTCATCTGTGACACTACAGTTAGCGCACTATTGAGATAGAAATAGGGCTTGATATTATTCCGAATATAAGGTGAAGCTCATAAATCGTATTGAAACCAAAAGCTGCGCCCATTCAGTCATGTTTTGTTAACACTGTGAGATTGTCTGAAATGAACTTGGATAATTCGGTTTAGCCATTAAACCGTTAGAAATGTTGGATGATTCAAACATAATATGACTGCACTCCATTATAAAGTCTTCTGGTTCATTAGGCCGATTGAGTTGGCCACATCTATTCTGTTTAATCTCATAACACTTCTCTAGATCTCTGTCGTCTCCTCTGCCCTCTTAATGAATAACATTTTAACTGAATATAGACCTAGAAGGGAAGGGAAGCAAGGCCGACGCTGAAGTGCAGTTTTAGGTCTGTCTGTGAATGTCAGTTTTAACCTGTGACTTGACCCGGATGGCTCTGTAATAGTTAGGTTGGTTGAGGGTTGTTTCTTGTTTGTGGGTGTCGCTCAGCCTGGAGGATGAGTTTCTTCTCCCAGTTGGCTCTCAGCTAGTAAATATTTACGAGACAACTAGGCCAGCCTGCAATTAGTCAAGTTGTATAGGCAAAAATAAGCACATCCAGCAAGATTAGGTATTTGAGCCTAAAACTTGTAAGGCGGAAAGTACATACTGGCGAGGGACTGCAGTAAAATATTCCAGTTTTGCTGAGGTCTCTTGAAAGTTTCTAACACGCACAATTGTCGTGTGACTAAAGTTGAAAAGGTGGTATTTTCTTTTCATTTCAGGTTTCCTTTGTAAACTACACTGGTTTTATTTGATTGTTGGTTTGACAAAAATCTGCTTTAATCTGTGAGGGGTCATAACTGACGCTGCTGCTGATTATTATTATTATTCCATTCATCCTGTAAAGTCTACTTGGTATCAATGCATGCGTGGTATAACAACTCTTAACATTGTTATAAAGCATGTCAAAAGGTCTTATTAACAAGACATCACAATGTCTGTAAAGAGGTTTAAGCTTCTCGCTTGTCAGTTAACCTGCTGGCATTGCGTGTCTTAAGTAGACTGAACTATATGTTGAAATAAACTGACATATGGTGCCATTTCATGTAAATTACACACTTACACATGCTCTGTGAGAGTGTTTGTAGATGTCATCATCATGTTTGAATTAAGGCTTGAGTTAACTGGATAGTTTATTTTTGAAATTGGCTTTTGATCTACTAGTTACGGGGGAAGGAATGTTTATTTTATTTTGGCTCTTTTATATCATACATTTATTTATGTGTAATTATAAATGTTATATTAACTTTTCTTTGACATTTCCATTTTTATACATTTGCTAATTAGTCCCTTATTTGGACACCAGGACTGTTGTATGTTAAGTGGAGAGATGGTTGAAACAAAAAAATGTAGGAGTGATAATGTTGGAATTATCAGATTAATGCTGCCAGCTTGAGAAGTTGTTACTAGTTATAGAAACAGTTAATGCACTGATCATGGTAACAGCACCCTGAGTGTTGGCATTAGAAGACAGACAGACAGCAACTGCATTACAACATTAGACAAACACAGTCTAATGCTACATCATGCTAACATTAGTTGTTTCATTCCACCTCTTCCGATATAATTTGTAATGATGTTTATTCCATACTGGGTTTGAGAAAAAGTGCACTTTCGATAAAGCAATGTAAAAAAAAAAAAAAAAAATTGTAAACCAGCTGAATAATCTGGTTCTGGAGTGGAGTGAACAGCGTGGATGAAAGATGGGACTGGATCACCTTGTCCCAAATAAAAACAAACAAAAACACATCAAACGCCTCAAGGGGGTTCATATGGTCTGTGTGTTTCTTTATGATGCCATTGAACTGGGCAACACCTTGCAATCATAGATTGTACCATGATGTAATCACTTTCAGGAAGGAAACTTTTCACAAATATATTTTGCAAACACCTAAAGTTAAAAATGGTAGTCCTTGCTAATGCTCATCCTGTTTATAGATGTAGCAGAAATGCGTCTCAGAGGTGCATTCAGGAGTTTGATGCTAATTAAAAAGGTTTTGTACATTAATATATTTGTGTTTATGTTAAGAGTCATATAATGTTGTACACACAGGATATGAAGGCTGCACTCAAAAAATTGCTTTCTATAAAATGAAAACTCAAAAAAAGTTTTCTTAATTGTGTATGATGCTCGGCGTGTTGAAACGACGAAGATATTCCTCCTGACGCTCATTGGCCGCTGCATCTGTAGATATGATAGTAGCGTAATATCTTTTGGTGAGTGGTGATCTATTTTTTTACAGTCTATGGTGGTGATGCGAATTTATTATCTTTACAAGCGAAGACAATGGGAGAATCGCTAAATGTACGGATTCCATTGATGTACAATGCAGAAGATCTGAAGCCAGAAGACGGAGACCGACAAAGACAAAAGGTGGAACGATGTGATGGAGAATACTATAGTGATGCCCACGTTGATTCTTTTTATTGGGAAGTTAAGGGAATTAATTATTGTGTAGACCGTTTTCTAAAACTCACCATTACCAGTGTAATTTACATAAAACCTGCCTCCACGTGCAACCAGAAAACTCGTTCCTCCGAATTGGGTTTATGACGTCAAGCATTCAAGTGGGAAATATAACATGAGCGTAGTCTTAACAAAACAAAACATTTTATTTATTTCTGTGATTCATTTATCCAGGGTCTCAACTAAATGTGAGTGCGCTCACTGATGTATAGCCTATAGACAGAGATGGGTAAATTACTTACAAATTGAATAGTAATTGGCTACTGATTACAAATTACATTACAGAAATTGTAGTTAGTAACGTAATCCATTACATTACATATTTAAATCAATGTAATCTGACTACTTTTGGATTAGCCTACTTTTGACCTGACTTGTCGTTCACATTGATTTGAGTAGAATGATCCTGTACCATAGAAAGATATAGGGCTATTCCATTCTTTGTGAACAACGTGAAGTGCATTAAATATTACATTACATCAGGGTTGCCCAGACTGGGGGTGTGTGAGTTTAATGAAAAGCTATTAAGTAATTAAATCATAAACATTTTAAATTAAGATAAATAATTTTAAAATAAAAATAAAACTCCACTAATGTGTCATGTGACCATTAACCAACATCAGAGAACCATGAACTTAATTTTATTATTTATTATTATTGACTTAATTTTATTATTGACTCACAAAATAAAATCTCAGGGGGTACTTTGAGTAAATATATTAGGTCAAAGCGCAGCTGAAAAAGTTTAGGAATCCCTGCATTGCATGTAAATATGAAATGATGTGAATTTTTTACATTTTAATGTGTTTTTGAAAGACAAAGGCGTTCCAAATATATTAATGCATGATTAAATAAACTCACTGAAAACGAGTGATAATTCAAATAATAATTGTGTTAATCAGGAGTTGGTTAGATATGCAATGTTGAGAAATGATTTGTTTAAAGTGAAATGATTTCTGTAAATCCAGTGATCAAATGCTGTGTGGCTCTCAGTTTTCGGTGATCGTCGGATGACTAGTGGGTGATCTGTGTGTGAAATCCCACACACCTGGAAGACCTTCTGAACATATACAAGCAATATAGGCATTTTTAGAAAGTAAAATTTAAAGTAGTAGTATGGAGAATCGATTCATTATGAATATTTGACTGCCATTGTGAGAATAATATGTAATGATGTATTCAATCAAAAAGTAACTGCAGTCTGAATACAAGTATTTTAAAACGTAATATAATGCAATTACAAGTACTTCATTTTTGGCATCTGATTACGTAATCCAGATTACATGTAACCAGTTACTACCCAGCTCTGCCTAAATATTATCTATATTACAGAATCGAGTTTCTGCACTTGTAGGGAACATTATGGAAGCTTGTTTTTATTCTACGGAATACAATTTTTAAACTGTAATTGCGATTTATCGCATAATTCTGACTTTTTTTCTCAGAATTGTGAGATAAACAAGCAGTTGCAAGTTATACAGTCTTGCAAAAAAAAACGTCACAATCATGCGATAAACTTGCAATTGTGAGAAAAAGAAAGCAAAAATGTCAGATAAAAAGTCACTTTTTTATTTTGTGGCGGAAGCTCCATAGCACGTAACATCAATATTTAAGTACACAAAGAACAGTAATGCTGCATTCGCTAAATAACTACTGAATGCACCTTGATAATACATACTTTTAAAAGAATTAAAAAAAATATTTATAGTAAATAAGGAGTTGAGAAACTATTGATCTTTGTGTGCAAAGAAGGCCTGGCTCCAACTCAATATACAGTCCAATAGATATTTTGCCATTTCATCTATGTTAATGTGTATTTCTTGATCAGTCTTGCATTTGAGATTGGTGGGTTGATTTGGGACTACAGTGAGATTAGAGTTTGTATTAGACTCCCAGCTCTAGAACTGGTAATGCTCACTTTAAACGGTTTCACCCTTATTGGTGGAAATCCTGCCTTTAACCCAAAACAACACAGTCCAGCATTAATAGATGCAATTTCAGATATTTGGACAGTCATATGCAACTTTAATGTCAAAGTAATGTTGACACCAGTAAATATCACCCCCTTGTGGTTCAGTGATGCCATGAGTTCAGAGAATGTTCTCCAAATGGTCAAAAGTTATCATAAATATCCAATTCTTCAAAGAAAGTCTTCCATTCCACCTAATTTTTCTCAGACTGTGAATGGTCGTTGAGGAAGTTTTGCAGCGAAGGGCTCCTTCTGACAACAGGTATCTGAAAAGCAACATGTACAACATTTAAGGGTACAGATCCATACAGTCCAGATAAAAAGAATTCAAAGCTACCAAATGTACTATATACACTTTATTTAAAAAAGGAAATGTGTCAAAGTTGTTAATATATGTAAAAGCTTCCATAATGGCGAAGACCAGCTGCCAATACATCAGAAAAGGACTTCAGAGATCTTCAATGCTAATGTAAACAAATAAAATATGGTATGCCAGCCTTTGACTATTTTGGCTACGTTTCGCTTCGTATGAGTGCATGTTAAGGATTCATGTGCTGTATATAAAAGCTGCTTTTTCTATTCAGAAAGTTTGATAACAGCCTACGCTATATATGTAGTTCTGGCAGGTTTATAATAATTCTTTTGATAATCTAGTGTTTTCTTGTTCTAGAGATTATATTATATAAACAGTATAGTGTCCACAGATATATTATTTCTGTGTGTATATCTACTGCAATTTTCCCGGTTCACACATACACAACCCCCACACTATATCTGTTTATCTATGGGTCATACTATAGTCTCTGAGCCTGACACCTTGCCAGTGAAAAAGTCCCAGAAGTTGCTTGGCGGCTTGCTCTCGTCTGACGTCGTGGATGAGGCGTTGGAGCTCTGTCGTACCCAGATGCCCCTCTCTCTGGGACTCTGTGGTTGCGAACCGCTGTCCTGTCGCCCCAGACTGAAATGAAGGCGCTCCTCTGAGCAGGTCTGTCTTGAAACGCCTTGCCTCTGCTCCTGGAGCTCTCGCTCCTCACTCTGTGCATTAGCGGAAGACTGGACCAGACTCAGCAGGTTGTGGTGGGAATGAAACTGCCTCATTTTACCGATGGACTTGGGTGGAACCTCAGAGGAGCCTGTTATGCAAAGAATAGAAGACAATGCATTCATTTTCGCACACTACCGTTCAAATGTTTAGGGTCAGTAAGATTTTTTTTTTTAAAGAGTTTAACACATTCAGCAAAGGATGCATTAAATTGATCATGAAAATGACAGTCAAGACACTTCCTGAAATGAAAGAAAAAAATGTTCAACATTGATAAGAAATCTTGATAACACCTTAGTATGGGGAAGACATTCACTATTAAATGGGTGATGAATTGAGAAATCAACTTTCCTTTGAGCCTTTGGTACATAAAAGTTAATTGTGATATAAGAATATCCTGAAAGTTTCAGAGCTGAAAACGTCCTTGTTAGTCAAAGAAAAGCTTTTATAGACACCAGGCCAAGAAAACGAGAGCTCTCAGAATATGTCGACCACTGACGTAATAGGATGCAGAAGCACCGCCTCAAGCCCACCCACCGACTCGTGGAGCTAAATGGGTCGAGCAATAAACATGACGGTTCCAGCTCACGAGCGTAAGACATTGCGCGTTTGTTCGCTTCATTTCACCGCGGAATCGATTGTAAATAAGATGGTGGTCGAGACTGGATTTGCAGACAGATTGAGATTAAAACACAATGCTGTGCGTTCTATATTGGATCCGACAGGAATGGTGCAACACACTTATGTGAGTAAAACATGTGTTTTATATGTGTTAGTATTGCATTGTTACAGATCGTTAGATATCTATTGATTACATAGCTTAGCACGCGGTCACAGGCTGGAGAAGGTGTTATTGGTTTATTCGTGATCAGACTCAGACTTGTAACGCCAGCTCGCAAAGCCCAAAGTCCAGGGTTGTGTGTTTTTCAGACGGGCTATCACCTTTCTTGCGCGCACGTGTGTGTGTGTGTGTGTGTACGGTTCACGGTTATATTCACTGATGATTGGGCGAAATGATACAGAAATAACATCCCAATCAATCGCAGGTGGATGAGAGATGAGAGATGAGAGTCCTGTGAGTGTTTCCCCAGCTACTTTCAAAACAATCACCACATGTACTGAGGGAGCTGAAGCTCATTAAATATGCAAAACACCGTGAGCGTTTACTTCCAAGTCTTCAGTGCGGCACGGCCATCAAAACCGATCGTTTTTCAGAGAGCCTCAAAACCAGTGCAGAAAATAGCCTATTACTTATTCATTATGATGTTTCTGAATGTAAAAACCACGCAAACATCATAAGTTGACCTCAGTATAACAGTATAACATTTTTTAAAAAAGCCAGTTAATGACACCTTTAACTACGACTTTTGCTTATTTATTAATAGTTAGTAAGGTAGTTTTTGTAGTATTTAGGTATGGGTAGGATTAAGGGATGTAAAATAAAGTCATGCATAGTAAGGCATTAATAAGTGCTTTATAAGTACTAATAAACAGCCAATATCCTAGTAATATGCAAGCTAATAAGCAACTAGTTAATAGTGAGAATTGAACCCTAAAATAACGTGTTACCGAAATCTTTCTTGGGCAGCAAATCAGCATATTAGAATGATTTCTGGGGATCATGTGACACTGAAGACTGGAGGAATGATGCTGAAAATACAGCTTTGCCATCACAGGAATAAATACATTTTTTAAATATAAACAAAAATGTTATCCCAACCTTTGAAAGGTAGTATAGATAATCATTTCATAATTTAAATTTAGGGAGAAAACATATTTAAATCCCAAAAGACCTCGTTTTGAAGAACGCTGCACTACTCACGTTTCCTGTTAGTGTTAAGATGAAGAACATTGAGGAAGACCTCACTGCTCAGACTTCCTATCGCCGATGTCTCGGAATAAAGAGGACACAGTGGCTCCAGGGATGAAAGGTCATCACTGGACTGACCCACAGAGTCCAGAGATGCCTGTGTGTCCCTGCGTCCTCCAGAGTCCGTCTCCATTGTCAGGCTGCTACCACTGCTGTCACAAAGGAGAGATGTGAGGAAAACAAATGCACAGTCTGGTAGTATTTAACTCATTAACCATGTACACATAACAACACTTTTTAAAGTGTTATGCAAGTCTGTCCTCTAAGTTAAAGGCACCATGTCATTTTCGCCACGAGAGATCGCTCACAAAGGCGTAGCTTGATGAGGCCTTGATTTCACGGAATCATGGGAGTTGTAGTCTTCACCTTTACAGCGGTGGAAAAGAATCAGACGGGACTTGGGCAGAAATATTCATGGATGAGCTAATGTATTAAAGATTTATTAACGTTACTGTAGTATGAATCAGGGTGGAGCTGAAAGACATTGGAGCGGAACAAGGCCGCTGGGGCGATTGCTAATGAGAGACAAGCACGACACACGGCTCGGGAGCAGTGGGGCTTTTATTATGCCGCAGATTACCGCTTCTGCTCATGTGTATGTGTGGTAACGCACTGCTGATTTTATCATATTAAATACATTTGAGTGAGTTGAAAGTTGCTATAATGCTACTCTGTACGTTCACTCGGCGGCTACTATAGGACACTTGTTGCACACTGCAGTAAGCTAGATCAATATTAGGCATGGTAAAACATGGTACTTGCGGTAAATCAAGAAAACAAGATTTAAACAATAAGACTAACTATGTTGAGCTATATAAAAATTATTAGTTTTCTGTCAATTAATGTATCCACATGTCTAATAAAACACATAATATATTAAAGCGTCTTTGGTGTTTCCATGGATTCTACTAAATAAAACCTCGGAAATCGAGGGTAACGCGGGTATGTTGTCATTGATAGGCGACGCAAGGACACTGTCCGTGTCCTGGTTAAAATTGCTTATTTCTCTGGATTTAAACATTCTTGGAAACATTTGGGATAATGCAAGTACACAAGTCAACAAAATATACAGTATAACATTGTTCTAGTGGTTTTTGGATAAAAATCTTCAAAAAGCAAAAGATAAAGAATGCAATTCTAGGTAGAAATTCTTAAGGTTAATGCTGCCTTCACGTGCTATCGGAAATTTGATAATTCCCACTTCTGAAGTCGAGATTACGAGCTCATCCCATTAAAATTTCGAAAGTGGAGTGCGTTCATGTGCATTTTTTACCTAGGAAACTCGTATTTACGATAATTCCGAGAGCACATGAAGGCAGCATAAGTTACATTATAGAGTGCAACAGTGCCCTTTGTTTTCCGGAAGTATTTTTCCCATTCATTTTTTCCAACATGGAGTTTTAAAAAGTCTTCATTAAAGCATTAAAGGCATGGATCAAACCAACTATCTACGAGGTAAATTGCAACATTACAAACTTTGATTTGAAGCAAAAAAGTATTTGAAATTCTGACAAAAAACAAAGGTAAAACTCTAAGCTAATAAACGGTTGTTGAGGCTGTTGTTTTCTCACTTGAAACGGAGTGGAGGCGTGGACCTGGAAACAGTCATGATTTAACAATCAGATTACATCATTCGCAGTGTTTCATGTGGGTGGGTGGGCGCTAAAATGTTGTTTTGGAGCAATTAGCTTGTCGCGATTCTCTTGATTTCTTCGCAGAATCATTGAATTCCGCAAAAACAAGGTAAAACAGGGTAAAACGGGGGGGGGGGGACAATGGCTTCAACAAAAACATTTACTATTAAAAAACTCATAGTTCACAGTAGATATGTCTTTAAAGGTTATTGTTAAATATGAATTCACCTTTGGAAAAAAAATGAATTATTTTTTTCTTCCGGAACCCGACTATTGCTCTATTATTAAAATCTCATATGTAAGGAATAATTGACGACGGCCCGTTCAATTATTAGAATGATAATGCACACCCGAGGTGTAACGGCCACTCATCCAACGGCTCTTTTGCTAGTTCCGAAAGAGAGCGAGAGAGAGAGAGAGAGAGAGAGAGAGAGAGAGAGAGAGAGAGAGAGAGAGGCTACCTCTGTGCGTCTCTAAACAGCGTTGTTATTACCTCGCTATAGTGGAAAAAATGTCATGTGTAGACAATGTAGACATTAAGTTGCTACACTATATAGGCCTATAGGCTAACTGATCAAATCGTCAGGTCAGCGCTGAAAACACCTTTTTGTGCAAACTGTAGTGTATGTGTGCGAGCACATGTGATTGCAGTAATGAGACCGAAAAGCTTGTGAATGTATATATATTAATTTAATTATTATTAAATCGTTGCATTTTCTGTTTTTTTGCTTGTTTTTTTTTTGCAAAAATGAATGAAACACAAAAGGCCTTAGGCATATCTATATTATTTGTTGTACCTGCAATAATAACGGGGAAAAAATCATGCAGCAGGGCTACCAGCTGTATTACATTTACTTTTTGATTCATGCTACAACTTTATTTATCTAGACCTACATGTTTTATTTATTGAAATTAAACTGCACGCTTCCGTTAATTGTAAAATTAGACATCGAAAATGGCAGATCAAGCGCAGGGAGCTGTGTAGTGGAGATTGTCTTTTCCTGTTGGTCCCGGCCTTGATTTTCTGTGGCGTTTGAATTTTCATTTCCTGAGAGGATCAGGCTCCATTGTTTTCTTTCTTCTGCTGAAGGTGCCCAGTAGCTTCTCAGGCTTGTTTCACACTTGTGCCCTGTGACAGACATGATTTGCCTGCTCTCCAGCCCTGCTTCAGACAGTATTTGAACTGCTGTGCTTCTTAATGAATGGTTGGTGTATCTTTTGGATAACCCCACTGCCTCGCAGATGCAAGGAAGCATATTTCCGAGGTAGTTCACACCCATGGGTTCGTGAGAATACCAGAACTCTCGCCTGTCAAGCTCCTCCTGTGTCGCTTTCAGAGGATGAAGATAGAAGGATGTGGCATCAGGTGGGCATTTAGTGAGGTACTTTTTGAAGCTTTTAACTGGGCAAAGGGGGTCACTTGTGTTGGCAGACATGAATCCTCGGTAACAGTCTTTTTTGGGATCGTTGGGCTTTTTGTGTTTTTTTGTTTCTGCATTATAAGACAAGCAAACAAATTCACCTCCATTTTCATCTTTTTTAATAACGAATGAATGCTGTCTTAACTCTCGATTTCCCTCACGCCCCCTCCTCGCCAGGTTCAGCTGAATGTCAAACCAGACCTTGCGAACCAGTCCGGCTGCTGTGTCTGGTGACAGATACGGAGAGTGACGAATGCGCTGTATTTCAGCAGTGGAGATGGGAGGATGATGAGTACTGACGTCTTTCCCAGCCTTTCGAAACTTTTTGAGGACGGCCCTGAATACGTCGTTGGATGACTTAAATTCCGATTGACCAATGATGTTGTATTTGGATATATAGCGGTTCAGTCCAGCTCTAAGGGAAATAAAACTTGACACTGAATACTCTGCGCCGGATGCGTTTCGGACAGTGGCATAGAAAGCTCGCAGCAGGGTATTTAAAGTGGATGCCCCCTCTCTCTCTACCTCATCCAGAGACGTATTTTTGGCTTTAAGCCAGTCGTTAAACACATTAACTGCCCAAGCTGTTGTTTTTTTGGTGTTTTCTTCGTGTTTTTCTCCCTCGAGTATGTCTAGCTGTTCTTCGCTAATCATTTTATGTCTTTTGTTGTTGCCGGCTGTCTTTGATGTCCGCTTCCGTTTATGTTGTTCTTCTATCTGGACCGTCTAATACTCCTGCCGCCCATTTGTTGAACGTTTTATAGTTCCCGTAAATATTAAAATTAACTTTAGGAAAATCGTCTGTCATGGTGTTTTTTTTTAGTCCTGTAATTTCCGTTATTACAGTTAACTATGCGAAGTGATATGGAACTGTAATGCGGTCAAGAGCTGCCTGGAACTACGTTCGCTGTGCGTCTCCCAGAAAATAATTGCACACCTCAGAACGTTCATCAACCAATCAGATTCAAGCATTCAACGGCCCCGTAGTATAATAATTATTCATCTTTTATTAGATTAGTATTTATTATTAGGGAAAGCTGACCTGAGTTTCCTGCGCAACAGATAGTCAATGACGTCAGGGTCCGTCTGAATGAGGCTCATGAGCACCTCCTGCTGCAGCTCAGCAGACACCTGCACATGAAATAAAAAAACACTCATTCAGCTAATGCTCACTATATGAGAGACTGTTCACTGCAGAGTCAATGGGTGGTGGAGCTCCCCCTCTCTGAATGTTATCTTTGAGCAATAGGTGGAGCTAGAAGGTCCAACCACACCCTAACCCTACCAATAGCCCTCCACCCATTAGATCAAAAGAGATGGAACTGGGCTAGGCACAGGGTTAGTTCACCCAAAAATGAAAATTCTGTCATTAATTACTCACCCTCATGTCGTTCGACACACGTAAGACCTCCGTTCATATTCGGAACACAAATGAAGATATTTTAGTTGAAAGCTGATGGCTGAGAAAGGCTTCAGATAGGCCTCCATTGGCATTCAGTACATTTACACTGCCAAGACCCATAAAAGGCACTTACGTTGTTACAAAGTCTATCTCACCACAGTGGCTCTACAATAATTTTACGATGCGACGACATTAGTTTTTGTGCGAAAAAATAAAATAAAAATAACACCTTTATCCAACTTGTTCTTGTCTTCCGTGTGTGCCTCCACGATGCATGCGCGAGAATATGACGTAGCGCCGGGGTTCGGGAATCCATGAAATGCACACTTTAATCCCATTATGAGAACTACGCCGAGACCTAAAGCACGATCAATGTAGAATTCAACAGCTTAGATACGCGCGTCTTCCTCTGCTCGTAAACAAATCACTTCTGGGTCATGTGTCCGAATGCCGGATCTGCGTCATTCTCGCGCATGCGTCATGGAGGCACACACGGAAGACAAGAACAATTTGGATACATTTTTTTCAGAATTTTCATTTTTGGTTGAACTAACCCTTTAAGAGGGGGAGCTGGACGCCATTTGGCTCTGTAGTGAGCACCACTTGCACTCTATTGTAAATATGAACATTCATATTCTCGATAAAAATAATTCAAAGTCATCTTACAAGCTCTGTGCAGACCTATGATTTTATAATTTGTTCTGTTTTCTAAAGAAAAACTGAAACTTTATTTTTTAATAATTATTTTACCTAAAAATGAACATTATTTTATCATTTGCACATTCTAAACAGAAAAGGAGAAATTCTAAAGTTTGCCACCACCTTTTGAAATATGAAAGCTTCAGTCTCCATTGGATGGAAAAGAGCAGGTTTCTACATTTCTCCTTTTGTGTTCCACAGAAGAAAGTAAGTGAGTTCGGAACAGCATGTTTCATGTTTTGAGTGACCTAATCGTTTAATCATTCCACACCTCCGCTCATTTCTCTCTCACCATGAAGAGGTGTTGGTGGTTCTGGATGAGCATTAGGGTGACGGAGATGACGGCAGTGCTGTCCTCTATGCCCAGAGCTTGAGGGCTGAGCTCTCTCTCCGATCCTCTCTCTTTCTGCAGGAGATTGGGCCCAAAGATCACCGCCAGGTTTGCTGCCGTCATCTTGTTACCTGAGATCTAAATCACAACACCAATTTAAAAACATGTCATTTTAAAAAATTTGATTCAACCAATAGTGACAGTCATTTCTGGTGGGGGTGTCATATAATTTATTGAGTTTATTATTAAATCTGGCACTGTCAGTTACAGGAAAATGGCTTGTTGGTTTACACAAGGGGATTGGTTCCTATCCTGCTGAGGGGATGAAATATTTTTTATTTATTTATTTATTTAGCAGCTGTATGTCAGAGGATGTATATAAGGCGCCGTGGTGAATACCTTCATATCCAGCTCCAGCTCAAAAATATAAGGGGAATATACCAGACTTTTGGAGTGTGTGTCCAGTTTATGAATTTCAGCTGTTCAGAATGCACTGCTAAAGATTTTGCTGTCACAAATAGGCAAAACCCTAATGCAATACTGTAAACGAATGCAGAATGTGTTTTTTGTTTGTTTAAACGCATACAGTCTTTGCAAAGTATTTCTGGAGATAAAGATTCCACGCATACAAACATGCTGACGCAAAAAAAAAATAAAACAGATGACAGAGAAAAGAGAACCACAACCAGTAGAACCAACGTGCAATGAGTACGCTTATAAATCAGACTAAATGAAGTGGTTTGAAAATGTAAAAATGCAGAACGTTTTCTGTGATGGGTAGTTTTAGGGGGTTAACCCTACCCTCTAAACCTGTCCATCCCAAAAAACTTTCTGTTGGGGTTAGAATATACAGTTTGTACAGTATAAAAATCATTACGTATATGAAAAGTTCCCATAAAACATAGAAACCAGTGTGTGTGTGTGTGTGTGGTCCTGGTAAACCCTACATTATGAATGGCACAAGGATGGCAATATCGAAAATCCTTGTGAGGAAATTATTTTCTCCCCATGAGGAAAACAGCTTATAAATCATACTTAGTGATGCTTTTTGAAAATGTAAAAATGCAGTTAAAGGTCCCGTTTTTCGTGTTTTTTTGAAGCTTTGATTGTGTTTACAGTGTACAATATAACATGTGTTCATGTTTCGCGTGTAAAAAAACACAGTATTTTTCACACAATTTACTTATCTGTATACCGCTGTTTTCACTGTCCTCAAAACGGCTTGAAAGATTTCCCTGTTCTATGAAGTCCCTCCTTCAGAAACACGTAACGAGTTCTGATTGTGCCAGCGGTTCCCGTGTTGTGATTCGACAGCAGCTTAGGGCACGCAGAGCGCACGTTACCGGAAAGGTCACGCCTCTCACCATAACGGGGATGCATGCGCTCAATGATCTCTAAGTACAGCGTCCCTGGGAAAGCCAAACAAAGGTGACTTGACTCCGGGATGAAAATAACAGCGTCTCGACGACATGGCGACAAACAAACTATACAAACGCAACCGAACGCAACACTTCCTCTTATCCACGCGGGAGCAACAAGACCACGCCCCCTTTTTCGCATACTCTTGTGGGCGGAGGTTAGTCAACAAACTGTTCTACTGATGTCATTAAAGCAGGATGTACAGAGATTTAGTCCAAACCGGCCGTTCGCTGTAGGCTTTGAAAGGGAACTTCTGTTAAATAAAATATCTCGCTTGGCATTGAACTTTGAGCTTTATAATTTTACAGGTATTATATATGCTCTAACAGCAACATTACACACTAACTAAAGTTTGAAAAATGGGATCACGAAGAACAGGACCTTTAAGTTTTCTGTGATGGGTAGGTTTAGGGTTTAGGGGATAGAATATACAGTTGTTTGTACAGTATAAAAATCATTATGTTAATGGAAAGTCCCCATAAAACGTGTGTCTATGTATGTACAGTTACAGTATGTATACATGTAATCTGTGAATTGCATTGGTCTCTTTAGACACAGCTATCAGAAAAAAAGAAAAAAAAACAATGTCCAGCTATGACATAACCACTCATTATAACACACTTAATTAATTGAAATTCAGACATTCCTGTCATTGATTTTAACATTATACAGTGACAGAGACAAAATTTTCCCTGGTAAAAATATCTGTACCATAAATGACAACTATGATCAGAACCCAGACCATACCTCCTGCTGGTTGGGTCCAGTGAAGCTTTTTGCGTTCTCCTGTACTGTATGAAGAAGCGTCAAGAGCCTCAGCAGAGTGTCACAATTACAGGGTGGCAACAAGTACAACAACTGCTGCAGGTATGTCAACTGATCTGCCCTTCTCAACTCTGTGAGACAAACAAAACATGTTGTAAGGTGAGCATATGTCATAACAGCTAATACAATAATCACAAGTGTGATGGATATTCATGGAATTACACAGTTAAACTGTGCATCCCGATTCCTGTATAATAATAAACGTTGAATAATATGTGAATGCCTGTCTTTACATAAGTATGGTCTTACGGTTAGCGTGCAGGAAGGCCCGGTAGAGTTCTCGTGGCAACAGGGGGTCAGGCATGTCCCTCAGAAACTCCTTCAGTAACGCAGCCACGTCATGAACGCTGTGTTCCTCGTCTAACACAACATCTATCCCAATGTCAAAGTCCTCGCGCAGCTGAAAACACACAAGGATACAGAGGGATAAAACATCATCAAACAAACTGCCACCGCACACAAGACTCAAGTATCCCATGTATCCTGTTCCTGTATAAACACAGCATAATATACACACACACAAATCACAGTCAATCTGAGGTCAGCTATAAAAACAAGGCACTGTACATGCTATGATCAGTATCTAAAACATTCACTGTTAAGGAGACTTTCAATACACAAACAGATAAAACAGTGTGTCAGTGTCATACTGACAGCAGTGTGTTGCTAGAATCAATATGAAAGACAGGGGGCGCATGCCACATGTGAGAGACAAATGTTGTGTATGATGCAGTGGCGTAAACTGGCTCTAGAGAGCAGATGGAACTAACAAACTTACTTGACGGACTCTTTTTTTGGAGCTTCCTACACGGAAAATCCCTAAAGTTTGTAATCCTGGAGAGAGAGGGAGAGAGAGAGTGTAAACAAGTGCTGGGCTCATATTTCATCGTCCTGATTTTATATCTGTTTTATTGTTTTTGAGTGGTGTCTCATCTGGGTGACCTTCTATTTGTAACTTGAACCAAGGGTGTGTTATGAACCATGAGCCTGAGGATGTACTCAAATTATTTCACTTATATTTCAGGGAAAGAACAAAATTCTCCAAAGTATTTGGGTTGGCATTGCTACACCCAGACAGTTCATAAGCATATCACTTATGCCTCAAAGGTAAACTTCAAATCACGGTTGTGCACCACTCAGAAATCGATTCTTGAATTTGAAGTAAAGGGTTAGTTCACCAATAAATATACATCTCTTTCATTAATTACTCACCCTCAAGATGTTCCAAACCTGTAAAACCTTCGTTCATCTTTGGAACACAAATGAAGGTATTTTTTATGAAATCCGCGAGCTCTCTGACCCCACATTGAAAGCAACGTTATTACCACTTTCAAGGCCCAGAAAGGTAGTAAAAACATCGTTAAAATAATCCGTGTCTCCAGTGGTTCAACCTTAATGTCATGAAGGAATGAGAATACTTTTATTCAGCCTCCGACGCTGTTCAAATGAGCACCCCGACGCATGCATGTGGTGCTGATGCAGGAGCCAACCAAGGAATTGTTGAATAAAATTATTTTGGTTTTTTTTTTGCACACAATAAGAATTCTTGTCACTTCATATTATTAAGGTTGAACCACTGTAGTCACATGGACTATTTTAATGATATCTTTAGTTCCTTTCTGGGCCTCAAAATTTGTAATAACATTACAGTCTATTTGGGGGTCTGAAAGGTCTCGGATTTCATAAAAAAACATCTTTATTTGTGTTCCGCGGATGAAGGAAGGTTTTGTGGGTTTGGAACGACATGAGGGTGAGTAATTACTGACAGAATTTTCCTTTTTGGGTGAACTAACCCTTTAAGGCAGCCAACCCTAAATTATCATTATAATTATAATTTTAATTAAGTAGAATTAAAATGGAATGAAATTCAAAGAAATTAAAGTATACACTTACATACATATGCTTTTATACATGGACATACACAAAACATACAGGGTTTTTCCAGGAACATGTTAAAATTCAGTGTTTGAAATGCCACCTATTGAATTTTGTATTTAATTTGTGTATTTTATTATTTTTAATAAATTAACTTTAAATGGCGGAAGAACACTATTTCCCAGAAGACGCTAATTTACTTCTTCAGAATCCAAAGCTAACAAAAATTTATTCTAAGAACGTTTTGCTAATGTTCCCATTAAATTAATTCTGAATGTTCCCTGAACTTTCAAAATGTCCAGTTTTTTAAATGTTTTTTTTTTCTTTGTTATAGGAATCTTAAGGGAACATTCCACTTGTGTAATTTTGCAAGCATTATGAAAATGTTACTTTTTAATTTTCTCAGAACATTCTGAAACAATGTAAAAAATATATATACGAACATCCGACTAAAACGTTTCAGAAAAAAAAAGTTAAATGAACGATATTTTAAGAACATTATTAAAGACCAGATAACATTGAACAAACATTCTATAAATGTTACTGGAAGAAAATTTGTCATAACTTTAAGAGAACCTTGCCAAGAGAAACTTTCCAGAACCACTAAAGGGACATGGAGATGGAAATGGTGATGGAAAAAAAAATATGAGATGGGCGCAAAAAATTATACGTCAATGCTTTTGCGTTCCCTTCTTTCCCTGAGAAACTTTGCGCTTACTCGCGAAACATTTGCAAACACAAAGTTTCTTAGGGGAATGCAAATGTTTTGTTATATTTTTCCCTGCCATCTAATTTTTTCCACTATAGGGGCTCCGTAGAACTCGAGCCAAAGTTCTGAAAATGTTCCCTGTTGGGATGGAGCTAAAATAATAATAATATAAGTTGTCTGAAAACAATATGGTGTATATTTTGTAGCGCTGTATGGTAAAAAAAAATGTTATGGTATAGTTCATTTGAACAGAATTTAACTTCATATAGAGAAATGTTCAATCAGTTAAAGATTCTGAAAAAGTACTGTACAAAAACTGTAATACGTTAGGATAGACAATCAAATGATGTATGTTGTCTTGGCCTAATAAAATTACCCAATTGGTTTCAAACTTGTTTCAATTGCAATGCAGTACATTTCTCTGCCTGCCAATCTAATAAAATTTTCAATTCAACAATTCCTGTGCTAATTTAAACTTAAAAGGAATAGTTCACCCAAAAATGAAAATTCTGTCATCATTTACTCACCGTCAAGTTGTTCCAAACCTGTATGAGTTTCTTTGTTCTGCTGAACTCAAAATAAGATATTTTGAAGAATGTTGGGAACCAAGCAGATAGAGCAACCATTGACTACCATAGTATTTTTTTCCCTACTATGGTGGTCAATGGTTGCTCTATCTGCTTGGTTCCCAACATTCTTCAAAATATCTTATTTTGAGTTCAGCAGAACAAAGAAACTCATACAGGTTTGGAACAACTTGACGGTGAGTAAATGATGACAGAATTTTCATTTTTGGGTGAACCATCCCTTTAACAACTGGACATGTTGTGCTGTAATGCTGTTTGCAGCTCACCGTAGGTCTGAATGTGGTTACAGCAGCGCTCTACCACTCGGGGAACTTGTCTGTAGACAGGGTTGAGACTGAGTTTGGCCTGTGTACGACCAGCAGCCTTTTTCATCTCCAGCTCATTGGGGTGAGAGAGCTGCAGAGCTTCCAGTAGTCTGGACTGACTCTCAACCAGATCAGAGATGCAGTCTACAGACATCCCTCCCTGAAAAAGAGAAATAAAGGAGAGTTTACGATGGAAGAATAATGGCGTTTGTAAGGCTTAAACAATGAAGGTCAGAATGACAATATAAATTTAAGAGAAAGCCTGTTCCATTTTCACTGAATTATTAAAACAGGTAAACACCTGAAACACTAATCAGTGGTTAAAAGAGCTCAAAGACAGTAAGAGAGAAAAAAATTAACACAATAAATCTATTTATGCTATGTATACAAAAGAAATGTACACACATTTTATAAAAGCTTTTCAAACATCAACACAATGATGACTGAACATCTCAGTAATATGTTATTTTTCCTTTCCCTCTCCATGTTTGGGCGGAAAGAATGGACAGTTTGATTTGGCAAAGACACAGACATAAATCTCATTCCCTCCTGCTGATTTGTAGCCACCCATAGAGATGTTGTCTTCAATCATAGTGAGACAGGCATGTAAGGAAATCACCCATACAGCATCAAACAATAACTCAGTAATAACAAACATCTTAGCCATTATTAATATGAGGAATACCATAATGTTTAGGGTATTGTCTGATTATTCATAATCTACACTTGACTTGATGGGCCCTATTTTAACGATCTGAGCGCATGGTCTGAAGCAGGTGCACTTAGGGCGTGTCCGAATCCACTTTTGCTAGTTTATTGGCAGAAAAGGTCTAAAAGGCGCAAACTTACCAGGCGCATGGTCTAAAAGGGTTGTACCTAGTCTCTTAATGAGTCATGGGTGTGTTTTGGGCATAATGTGCAATAAACCAATCAGAGTGTTATCTCCCATTCCCTTAAAAAGCTAGTGGCACTTGCGCCATGGCGGTTTCGCTATTTACATGGTGGAATTTGCGAGCGTAAAGACTGAACACTTCTCCAGAGAGGAATCCTTTTATTTTTAATACTTAAAAATGTTTGTGTGCTGCTGCGCATCCCTGTGTGTGGAATAAGTAGGGCTGGACCAGAATATTCAAATATTCGTTCGATGGGTTGGTATTCGAATTTCAAATTTGGGATTTGGATATTCGTTTTTATTTGTTGTTGTTGTTTTTCGCGCACACCTGGCATCCCCCTCCAAACGGTTCTCATTCGAGCTTGCATATGTTTACACTATAAAATCTGGCGAAATACAATACTTTTTTTTTTTTTTTACAATTATTTTATAGCCTAGCCGTTTTTAATAGGATGAACAGCTGAATAGGAACCCAACCTCGTTATACTTAATAAATATATTTGCTTCTTAGTGTTCCCTGCAACAGAGTATTCTCTGTCTGAGCGCACAACTGCATGAGTTTATATGGAAGAAGCGTATGCCTGAGCTTATATTTTGGGTTAAGCTGCGTTGGTTTGACATTGTGGAAAATAGAATTATAGAATCAAAATGTATTAGCATTTTTACCCCTTTACCCCTTTTAAAACTTTCCTCACCGTCACATTGCAGTGCTTGTGCACTGAGCGGCTGTGAACGAATGCAGTCATGCGCAGTTTACTTTCGTTTTGCCAATTCGGGGGCGGGTTGCTTGAATTGTGGGTTCATTAGCCTATTATTCTTAATGAAAAACACAACAAAACAGTACAATGACAAACTCCCCTTTTACATTTCGCTTTGAAACCAAATCTTCCACGATCATCTGGTCATTCAGCTCCTCGCTCTCGTGATGAATGAAATCTGACTCCTGCTGCAGTTTGTGCGGCGACTCTCGTCCGGCTCACGCGGCACGTTCAGTTTTTAATTGTAGTTAATCTGTTCTCTAACTGAACAAAATGATTTGTACTACTATATATCAAAAATGGGACGCAACAGACCTGTGTGTTTTGTATCACTACTAGTGCAGTATCCTTTCTCGGAGCATATAAGCCGCGCCGCTTCTCTAGATTCCAGCCTTTATTAGAGAGAAGGATATGTTCGGCTTCGAATATTCGATGTTGATTACTACCGAAGCTTCAAAGTTCAAAAAATGGTATTCGGACCAGCCCTAGTAATAAGCTGAGTGTACGTGCGTTGTGCACCCGACTATATGCGCATATTACTAACGCTATAAATAAATAACAAAAAATACTGCGCTATTGACTTTAGACCAGGTTTTTGTTAGTTAATGGAGCAGTAGTTTTCAGTTGCCTCAAAATAACAAAGCGCCAACACAGAACACACCTCGTTTTCAGACCAGCGCACCTATGAGCGAACAGATGGGCGCGAGTGCATTTGCTATTTAAACAACGTGGCTGGTGTAAATAACAGTGTAAATGTTGATAAAGTATGAAACAACTTCAATTTCAGCTCTACAGAAGACAATAGTGTCCTTATTCAACTCAATTCAGTTCATTGTTGATGAAATTCGGTTCAATAACAGTGTCTTATATTGTGTTAAAGCTAATCAATTATTTTTTAATTCTTTAATTAGTTTTTTAATTATATTTTAGTTTTTTTGTATCTAATATTGTTTTAACTGTCCCATCCTCCCCCTCAAAAATACTCCTCACTGAAATGTGAAAAATAAACCCAAGATCAGACTGAAATGTGAAAAAATATGATAAATAAAATATGAATTAATTAAATTTGATTAGAATTTAAATTTAAATGTATTGTTTTTATTTTTTCATTATAATTTAATGAAAATTCCAGATAATTAACTTTATATAACTTTTCAGATACTAGAACACATCAGTCTGTTTTACAGCATCACAAAAACAAACAAAAAGATTGACTCATTCAAGCATTTCTGTCTTTGTAGTATTTCTAAACAACATTTATTCTTGACGGAGTAAATCTCTTTTTGCTTTTATTTTTAAACAAGTTGCTCAGATTGGGTTAGAAGCCCCTGCCAGAATTTTATCTGTGAGCTGTACCATATCAGCACTTGACTGCAGGGAATTTGTTGAATGAAATGATGCCAGGTTAGTGATATCAAGCAGTTTTTATTGGCTCTGATTTATATTTGCGTAGATAATATCTTTTCCTCTTATTTGCTCACGTACGAGATGTCAGCAACAATCTCTCACAGCAACAACGCAGACATAAAGGGTTAGTTCACCCAAAAATGAAAATTAGCCCATGATTTACTCACTCTCAAGTCATCCTAGGTGTATAACATTCTCTTTCAGACGAATAAAATTTGAGTTATATTAAAAAAGTCCTGGCTTTGGCCAAGCTTTATAATGGCATTTATTATTGTTTCGTATTTGAAGTCCATAAAAGTGCATCTGTCCGTCATATAGCGTGCTCCACACGGCTCCAGGGGGGTTAATAAAGGCCTTTGAAGCGAATCGATGCATTTGTGTAAGAAAAATATCCATATTTAAAACTTTATAAAGTAAATTATCTAGCTTCCAGCCGATCGCCTTCTGTATTCTACTTACGGAATAAGCGTTGTGCCTCTCGCAGTTTAAAATGCTTACGCTACGTCTGACATCATTGCACACAAGTTACGCTTGTCAGACGTAGCGTAAGCATTTTAAACTGCAAGAGGCACAAGACTGCGAAGAATGTCATATACACCTAGGATGACTTGAGGGTGAGTAAATCATGGGCTAATTTTCATTTTTGGGTGAACTAAGCCTTTAACTGTGTTGTCATGTATAGACAGTGTTTCTGCCTTCCCATAAATTACTATGTGTGTGAAAAAAGTCAGTGTAGAAACAAGTTTTACTCAGAAATCAGAAAATACAAAGAAACGGCAAGTATCACGAAGTAGAAAGTAGAAAAATTGAAATAGTAGGCTATTTCCTTGTAAAACGTATAATCTTTTTTTATTTACAACTAGGGATGAAACGGTATGGAAATTTAACATCACGATTATAGTGACCCAAATTATCACGGTTATCAATATTATCACGGTTTTGTTCAAGTTTTATATTTGAAAATCAACAAACAAACTAAAGCAGCTCTTTGCACTTTTTTAAGCAAGATTCTGTGGGATTTTCTTCCTTATAATGGCCGTCGTCAATATAGCAACACATAAATATAATAATTTCTGGTAAATATAATCTCTAATATTATCTCTGTAAATATATTCTCAAGCAATATTCTCATCAGTGTTCAGCAATGATGCATTTAAATCTAGCATGTTTTGTGTAAGAGCCCAAACAGTATCCTAGAGAAATAATGCATATCCATATTTCCATATGATTTGACAGTTTATTTTATTAAATATCAAAATGACTGCATCATACCTGACAACTAGATGATCACTTTACAGCCAGTTTTATGACTTTCATTGTCTTCAAATGCTATTAAAGTTTCAAACGTGTATAACGTTACCAATGTTGTGTGTAACTTTAGAGACGGTCCCTAAATTCACCAACTTTATGCCAGTCACATCAGATGTGCTGTGGTTCTGCTGTGTTTGTTTGAAACTATTTTCGCTGCTGAAATAGAACAAAAACAGTCAACCTCTGTATGATGAGTGAATCTCTTGCGTACATCACACACACATCTCTGCTTTTAGTGTAGATTTCAGCGTGTGAGCGGCGCGCGCTCTGAACAAAATTCCGGATAATCTGAACACCTCTAATTATGAGACATTGCATTCATAAACTCAATATAAACACGTGTGAGTGGTTATAATGTGCAACGCGATTATAACAGATGGCTTTTGAGAAGACTATAATAAGTTCAACAGCAGAGTGGCTAGTGTGCAGCCGAAATAACGTTAACTTACACCCGCAAACGGCGGTTGTTAAAGGTCCCATGGCATGGCATTTTTCTATTATTTTATAATGTTTCCTGAGGTGTACTTATATTGTTAGTATGACTTTTACATCATAAAATGTCAAAATTTAGAAATAAAAGGCATTTTTTCTATACTGATGTTTGCCCTGTGGCTGAATGCCCTGCTTCAAGAGGCGTGTCTGCTGTGAGACTTCAGTAAAAACGCCCACTGTTGTGATTGGCTGACATCTTTGCATTTTAAATGAGCGGAGGGGGCGTGGTTTAACGAGGTCTACGAGGCACGAGCAGGCACGAGCTGCTGCCAGAGAGACGGATGGACCTGAGTTCACTTCACATCAGTTCTCAGCATGTCTGAACTGTTGTAGTTACAGCATATACTTCAGGTTATTAGTCTATTTCTAGTCGGAGGGACTGTCACTCATGTCAGAAAGTTAGTAACTTTAGTAAATTATGGATCAGCGCTGACTGGAGACGCGAACCGTTTAGAACGATTCAGTCCGATTTGGTGAACTGATTCGGTTCACTAAAAAGAACCGGTTCAAAAGAAACATTGTTCGCGAACCGGACATCACTAATGTACCAGAGGCTGAGCTCAGCGATTGCTAACAAAGTTATTTATAGTAACTACTGAGTTATGAGAGCGCTGTCTGTCAGCGCGAGTTTATTGTGTTTGTATCTGAGAGTTCTGAATAAACACGAGTCCCAGTCACACCGTGTCTTCATTATTATTACCAACTTTGTAACACATGCAAAGTACCATTACAGCTGTCGAGATGAACGAGTTAAAAGTAAGTGTTGATAATAGCATTATTTTTAAAATAAAATAAAAACGTCAGTGACGCGCGTTGAGTACACAGCGCAAACAAAGACACAACAGCAGTAATCGAATGTAATCCAGTTTATTGTGGGGCTAGGCTGGCTAGCCCGGATATGCTCACGCTTACCCCCCTTCTGCTTAACCTCACGCCGCGTTTGGTGCCTCCGCTGTGGGCCAGATGCAGTACTGGGGGTTGGGGATGTTGAAGGCCACCGGCCAGTGCAGCCTGAGCCTCTACGTGTGTGAGGTTTATCTCTAAAGATGTTGAGCAGAAACTCATGACTGTATGCACATTTTAGAACCGATGGACGCGACGAGGACGTACAAAAACACTGACTCACAAGATAGAAAACACGAAAACACTGTTCTGTCGGGAGAGAGAGAAGCCGCAGTGTGTGCACGAATAATAAATAATTAGCTACACATCAGAAATCACTGATCACAGATCAGAAGGAACTTAAAAAAGACTTCTGTTTTCATTTGTACATCCAAACACTGAGAAACTGCCAGCATTCACTCGTTCACAAGCAATGATCTCTCTAGAGTTTGCATGGGCGTGCCAGATGCTCTGGGTGGAGGAAAGGGAGGTAACCGTTCCTGCTTGGACGTCAAACCAGGAGACTTCAGGATTGGCTCGTCTCGCCTGTCATTTTCTCAAAGGCAGAGAAAGACAGCCAGAACTCGGGTTTACACAGAGCAACATTTCTATCCACTTGGGGACAATATTCAGGCTAGGGGAACTCATTTTAATGTTGAAAAACCTCATAAAATGAAAATTTCATGCCATGGGACCTTTAATGGCAAACCCTGATTATTATCCCTTAAAAGTCACCCTAGTCTTGTCTGAACTTGTTCGTTCGCTTCACGTTATTATTTCCCAGACGTAGTTTTGGTATTGAGGTCAAAGTCCACTTGCCTTGCGTTCGTAGTTTTGAAGTGTTTCCCTCTATTACAGCGACTTTATTCTGGCATGTTCTGCAGACAGGTGACCATCTTCGATTAAGTTTCCCTCAGGACTTTTGTAAAAGCCAAAATATGACAACGCCTCAGATTGGGTCCTTTTAGAGGCTGAACAATCCCCCGAGTGCTGTCACTGCCTTCTGCCATTTCTTCTCATTCAGAAAACAGCGGTGCGCGCAACAGACTGACGCTGACTGGACAAGATTTACCGCGAGTTTTAAAATCGTGATAATCACATGCGGTTTTAATGATAATTAAATTTTATACGATATTACTAACCGTCACTAAATTTTACCGTGGTTTATCGTGAAACCGGTAATCGTTTCATCCCTATTTACAACTTAAGATTTTTTTTTTTACAGTATATAATAATTATGTATCAGGACGGGGAAACTGCATACTTTCATCATTCGTCCATTCATGTTTACGTCAAAGAAAGAAGGTCAGGCTTTTACTATGCAATGCAAGTCGCTTGAAGCCACTACAACTGAACCTTGACCTTGAAAAGGAGTTTGCAAGCAAAAAGGGGGAGTGACAGTACCTCTAATAAAACATGAATCAACATGGTTTGCATAGCCTCACATTTACTGTGCATTGACTTGGTTCACAAAACAATGTCCTTTGGTAACAATACCAGTAAATTTGCCCATATTTGCCATGCCAAGTTATAGTTTCCAGCCTTATCTGATATGAATAGCAATCGTTGTCTAATGTTAGTGTTGTCTTTCATTTTGGGGAGTTTTGCTGTTGTTAGTAACATTCACACTGCTAACACGATCATCTGTAATCAAGACATCAAATTCATCCACTCAGAATAGCTCACATAATGACCAAAACAATGTTCCTCCGCAATTAACTGTTTTATGCTTCAACTGCTAAAGGGTCAAAAGTTTCATAGTGTAGATTTAAATTTACATAGCTTTTAGGAAATGTTACTTTTGATGAGCTTTCTCCTGAGGATGTTAGGAATACAGTAGTTCTAAAGAAATATGCACGCATTGTTTCCCTTACCCGTCTGTGTGTGCGTGAGGTGTTGTCCATGAACGCTGATGAGGGAGGTTTGCCCAGGACCTCCATTGCTGTTGTTGAGGCAGCACCAGGTGATAAGGCTGAATTGCCCAGTGGCTGGTTTCCATTGTGCTGCCATTTCTCGGCCCGAAAGTGAAGAACACTGGCCTCCAGGTCCAGACAGTCCCGTCGGCTCTCTTTAAGAGCATCCTGCCGCTGCTTGTATGCCCGATCATTTGCGATTACCTGGCTGAGAGGGATACCGAATGCTTTGGCCGCAGACTCTGTGGGAGAATACAAACAGCTAACATTTACCAATCAAATGATCTAATTACCATTTAATTCAACCATATTTAAGCCTATAACATATGCACGATTTAAAGTGTCCATAGTTTCCAAATCAATTAACTTGCTTGGATGTAACAAACATGTCAAATGTTTTGAAAGGACACGGCTATTTTTAACACTACAGTTCAGGAAGGGAGTGTGAAAAATGGCATACTCATTCTTTATCTTGGTAAATAATGACTCTGCACATGTCAAACGTCATCGCAAAAACCTCAATCATCACCCCACAATCAGTCTATTCTTCGTGTTCATTTTCTGTTTTCTCACTCTGATAGCTCACACTTTACAGTGCTTCAACAGCACTATTTTTTGTACTTGCTTACATATGTGAGCAAAGTCATATTTTGTTAAGAGAGAAGGTACCATTACCCAATAGGAGAATTGCAAAATGTGTTGAACTTTGTTGTATCTTTATGTCAAGGCCAGACACTATAGGCAAAACTATTGCTTTTTAGACTGGGTAAACCCAGCCTGATCTGCCGGCGATTTGATTTCGCCCTGCAACTCAGTCTGGAAACCTGTACATTCATTTCTACTGCTTCTGTTACACTTTTGCGGGAACCAATCACAGACTGGCTTATCCACCTGGCGCACTATTGGCGGGTTTAACACAATGACTGATAGAGAAGCGATGGGTCGTTGCCCATTGATCACGCCTCTTGTGGTCTGATTGGCTGAAGGACTATCCAATTGCGTAGAGAGTCTTTTAATTTATGCTCGTTTATCATGCCTCTTGTGCAGTAGAAAATACAGAGCAGACTCCCCAGATCAATGTTCAATCTTAAATTGAGCTTGGTCTGGTGATAGCCAGACAAATTGCTTTTTCATGCACTGGTCAATTTTGAGATTTGGGGCTATTTTGCTTCCATAACTTGTCTTTTTTTCAGATCAGTGGAAAGAAAACATTCAAAATACACAGACTTTTATTGTTTTACACTTTATCTTTTTCAGTAGCTTCATCTGTTGTCTGTAGATTTGAATTACAATACTTATATTTAAACACTGTTTTCTCAAAATGAGTCAGAAATCTCTACTCCAGTAGTATTTACACCAAACATTCCAGTTTTATTTCTGTATTCTGAAGGGTTTTACAAAGGGGGTTTTCATGTAACATTCACCTGATTAATGTTACATTTTATTCCTAAATTTTTTATTTTGTTTACAGCATTTTCTGATTTATGGAGTAATAAAAAGAGATATCCAAAATCTCTTTAAAAACCTTTAACTCTAATATGTCAAAATTAATGAAAAAAAAACAAACAAACAATTTGGAACCTGGATTTGTGTAATGTTCAGATTTCTGTTCTGGACATGTAAGCAAATTAGTGCATATTTTATAAGAAAATGCACTACTTGCATATTTAAACAACAATTCACCAAACAGTTGTCTTAATGTACTGTGGTTAATCAACTAGGGAAAGTATAGCAATATCTATTGTTTAATATTTGACCGTCTAATGTGGCTTATTTTTGGCCTATGTAAAAAAAAAGAAAAGAAACTGCACGTTTAATATGTTAAATAAAGCTGCATTTATGATCAGTCATATTTCAATTTTTTCATGACTTGGACGTACTTTATAAATACTATAATGTCTCGGATGATCAGTATCTTAATGCACTCTTCCCTTATGAATAAAAATGTGCAATATTACCTTGTCTTTTAATCAATAAATTGCGATGATAAAAACAGCTGTTACAAGTGTGTGTCTCTTTTGTGCATCTGTAGGTAAGCCTTTTAGACAGTTAACAATTTACTTAATTGACTGATTTCTGAACTAATTAGAACATTAGCATTAGCCTTTTCTGCAGGATCCTGCATGCATTACCTCAAAGAAAGCTTTATTTAACATATTCTTCTAAAGCAGCTTAACTGTAATTGAACTTAATCCATCCCATCTATTTATATCGATGGAGAGGTACAAAAGACATGATGTATACGTAAAGCACACACTTTTAAATAGCAAATTTAACACCCTAAAAGGACTACACTGAGTTTACGGCTGATCTGTTTTGGCTGGCAAAGTAACACAAAAGCAAAGCAGCCTTGTCTTCTCTTCGCCTCTCCCCCCCTCCCCTCTTCACAATCCCTTTTCTTCTATCGCTGCTCCAAGGCTTAAAGGTCTGGTTGCAGGTCAGGTTAGTCTGGTCCACTGGCCGCTAGTCCTCTGATAAGCTGGATGGATATATTCCTCCCTCTAACCTATCAGCATCCACCCCTCCCCTCCCCTCCCTACACATTGTACCTGAACCTGGAGTTGACGCACATGCTGGAAACAAGTGCCAGACTGTACGCTGTAACGCCAGGAACACGGTCAAACAAATCCGACTGACTGAGGAATCAGTGATGCTTTAGCTCCGGCAACGCTCAGAGCAGCTCTGAGATCAGTTTGAGCACTAGTGAGTTTATTATTATGGTTACACTTTATTCCGATGGACCACTTTAGACATTATACTAACTAGAAGTAACTTTGCAACAACATGTCATCTAAATCTCATTAGACTATACTCTGATGGCTGCTAGTTGAGCTGTACTTGCAAAGTTACTTATAGTTAGTAGACTGTCTAAAGTGGACCATCAAAATACATTATTATTTACAACATTATTATGTACAACACAATATTATAGTTTTTCAAACATACACTGGGTTTAAATAAATTAATACTTTTATTCAGCAAGGACACCTTAAATTGATGTCAAAAGTGACAGTAAAGATTTCTATTTCAAAGAAATTCTACTCTTTTGAACTTTCTATTCATCAAAGAATCCTGACAAAAATGTGTCATGGCTTCACAAAAAAACATTAAGCAGCACAACGGTTTTCAACATTGAGAATAATAGGATATTATTCTTGAGCCCCAAATCAGCATACACCGATCAGGCATAACATTATGACCTTATGATTATGATATTGATATTGGTCCCCCTTTTGCTGCCAAACAGCCTTGAACCGTCGAGGCATGGACTCCGCTAGACCCCTGAAGGTGTGCTGTGGTATGGCACCAAGATGTTAGCAGCAGATCCTTTAAGTCCTGTAAGTTGCGAGGTGTGGCCTCCATGATGGACTTGTTTGTTCAGCACATCCCACAGACGCTCGATTGGATTGTGATCTGGGGAATTTGGAGGCCAAGTCAACAACTCAAACTCATTGTTGTGATCCTCAAACCATTCCTGAACCATTTTTGCTTTATGGCAGGGCACATTATCCTGCCGATAGAGGAATTCCTTTTACCGCTACCGCACACGCACCGGGCCATCTACGTGATGTAAAAGAAAATGTGATTCATCAGACCAGGCCACCTTCTTCCATTGCTCCGTGGTCCAGTTCTGATGCTCACATGCCCACTGTTGGTGCTTTCGGCGGTGGACAGGGGTCAGCATGGGCACCCTGACTGGTCTGCAGCCCCATACACAACAAACTGTGATGCACTGTGTATTCTGACACCTTTCTATCAGCACCAGCATTAACTTTATGAGCATTTTGAGCTACAGTAGCTCGTCTGTTTGATCGGACCACAAGGCCAACCTTCACTCCCCACATGCATCAATGAGCCTTGGCCACCCATGACCCTGTTGCCGGTTCTCCACTGTTCCTTCCTTGGGCCACTTTTGATAGATACTGACCACTGGAGATCGGAAACACCCCACAAGAGCTGCAGTTTTGGAGATGCTCTGACCCAGTCGTCTAACCATCACAATTTGGCCCTTGTCAAACTCGCTCAAATCCTTACGCTTGCCCATTTTTCCTGCTTCGAACACATCAACTTTGAGGACAAAATGTTCACTTGCTGCCTAATATATCCCACCCACTAACAGGTGCTGTGATGAAGAGATAATCAGTGTTATTCACTTCACTGGTCATAATGTTATGACTGATCGGTGTATATTAGAATGGCTAAATTACTGTTTTTACTGTATCTTAGATCAAATAAGCCTTGGTGAGAAAAATAAATTTCTTTGAATAAAAATAACCCTAACATTTTGAATGGTAAAAGTTCTATACAATTCACAAGTCTGCAAAGAGCAGCTCTCCAGTCTTTGATGAGTATCCTGACACAACTATACAGTGTGAAGGAATAGTTAACAGTTTCAGAATAGTTTAGATGTTTTCAGCATGCAAGTCAAAATTACTATAAAATGATACCTACAAAAAGACAAAAATAAGAACACATAAATAGAAAGGAATGAACATGCATTGCAGGGATGCAGATTGTTGAGAGTAAAGCTACATTAATGTAAAGTGTCCCGTGTCTTAAAGTCTTAAAGCTGTGTCTTAAAGGCCTATGGGAGATTTGCAAGAACTGACCCACCAAACAGTTTTGGCAACCAGAGTCAGGGGATTCACATAGGGAATAGCCATTTTTAAGTCTCTGTTAAGTTTCTATTCTGCCATGTTCACCGAAGAAAGTCTTTGTTGTGTTTTATTATTATCGCTGTAATGGTTTAACAAGGACGTCACAAATATAGAGTTATATAAGTGGACAAATATAACATTTGGATGAATTTTTTTTTGGCTTAAAATAAGAAATCACTTGAAGACATTACCAAGTATATACAGTATGTCTTGTTGGTAGTTTAGCAAAGATTACAAGACTGTATGTGCTCAGGAATGCTGCCTGACAAACACTTAAAGTCCTCATGAAATCAAACTCGATCTTATTTATCTTGTTAGCACACATTACAGGTCTTAGGGTGAACAATTAATCCGTGCAAGTTAATACACAGGATAAAAAAATGTTTGCCATGGTAATCTTTAATCAAAATCTGAAAAGTAACTTCCGGTCTGGAATGGCGGTCACTTTCCGATGATGGCAGTTTGACGGCCACTCCCCTCCAACCGTTAGTCTGCTATGAGCGAGAGATGGAGAGGAGGAGCGCTGAAGTAAAACCCTCCCCTCTATTCAATATTCCGTTTCACTTGGAAATACGTCACAGCACTGAAATAAAATCAGTTGCAACTTCCGGTTCACTGGGACTTTAAAGACAATGTGAATCTCCACTCTCAACCCATTTTACTTCTGTAATGTGACATATTTGCCCTTATGTACCAAAATGGAGCCAGACTATAGTTTGCTAATGCAGTACAATAGCTTTGTGGACCTTCAGAGGAAGATTATTCAATTATTCAGTTATTTAATTTTCACTGAAGACTACAAATACAAAGACATTTTTTCTTTGGAATTTTCTTTTGTGCGACTTTTTGAGATTTAAAGTCTGTAAAATTAAATAAAAGCATGTGTATCTCTTACCTCGCTCTTTCTTTTCTTTTGAAAAAGAGTCAAACTTTCTTCGTAGTGATTTCCTCCTCTTACGAATCTCTGGAGAGAGAAAAAAAAAGATTATGGTTGGTTTTGTGTATAGATCTATAGAGAAAAAAAATATACATACATATATCATGACACAAAATATGTTATGTTACTAAATTAAATAAAACACTTCTGCGATTTTTTTAATGTTTTTGATGGAAGTATCTCACCACAATAAAATATACACTATATTATAATAATTCTTTGTTTAACCAGGGATTTTTTGTTCATAATTCTTCGATGAATAGAAAATTCAAAAGAACAGCATTTATTAAAAATATATTTTTTGAAACATTATTTAATGTTTTTAGAGTCACTCCAGAACAACCCAGTCTTGTTGAATTAGTATAAGTAATTTCTTACAAAAACTTTTAAATGGTATTGTATAAAATGCTAATGCTTAAAGCATCTGATATGCATGCCAAATGCAATATGTGTATCACACATTTCAAAACACAAAATAGCTAGTGGCACATTCGGCAACACAAAAATCTAAGCAGATGAATGTTACAGCAAGTCTTACATTCACAAAATTAAAATGTATTCCATTTATAAGGCTGATAGTGAAGCAAAACCCATAAAGCACCATGAATAGGGAAAGAGTTGGCAAGGCAAGCACTATATAAAACCTTCGTATTAGTGAAAGCTGTGAGTAAGACAAAATTAGAAGCAAAAACACTTCCTGGATAGATAAACAGCCACAATTATCTGTAATTTTTGCTAGAGAAAGAGAATTCTTTCCAAACTTGGAGCTGAAAATAAGTAGCTAAACTAAAAACACCTTTGTCAGTGTGTTTTCATAACCCTGATGTTCTCTGTCTATACGGCCCTCAGGAGAACAGTAAAAGTGTGATGAATTGCTGTTCCCTTTAGCGGGTTAAAACGTCCTCCACAGTGCTGCAACATTTTAAACTCAAGCCAATAGTTGTGTTTATACCATCAAACCTTTAACCTTAGGTTCTGGTATGTTGGTGGCATTTTGCTATGCCTTCAATTTAAGATATACTTTGACTAGTTTGAATCAGATGAATTTAGTTACGGGCAGAGGAGAAAAATGTAAAAGATGCTGTTGAGATGTCCAGAGAGACAGAGAAAACAAAAAGGGATTGTAGCACAAGCAGATGGGCTTTAGGTGGGGTCATATTCCCATGACTGCAGGAAATGAGAGTTTATTTCTATGGCAACTGCCCCCCACCTTCCCCACACGCCAAGACATCATGGGCTAAAGCCCCCATCAGGTTCCATCAGAGGGATGATTAGGGGAATGAACAGAGAGCATGCAGAGATATTTGCTTGATTTAGGATAAATAATCTCTTCAGGCCAAAGCAGAGATTGAAAACAAAGTAAAGGAGCCACTTTTATAAAACAAGAGACTGAAACAAAACAATGACAACAAGTAAACAGCTTCAGCCTGCATACAACCAGAGTTTACACAGATTAAGAATCACAATATTTCAAACAGCATGCAGCAAGTTTGAAGAATGTAACTTTCAGATAGCCACCAGCTAACCAGAAAATTAAAAAAGCCAAACGCAGAGGTCAGTCACTCATGACATGCTTTCTGAATTCTCTTAAGTGTCTTTCACAAAGTTTAATTTAACTCTCCAAAGGACATTAATCTTCCCCGAAAATAACTGCCAAACACACGTTGATGACAATTCCAAGAGGAGCGGCTGAGTAAACCACCAGGCTGAATCTGACAGATTTCTCCTTTGGGAGGAAAATGTTCCGTAAATATTCCCATAAATTGTGGTGGCTGCTTCCCCATGGGTCAGCTAGAGTGCCGACTGAGGTCTTCTCACAGATGACCAGTTGAGAACTTCACTATAGAGAACAGAGGATGACCTTTCCCGATCTGACCATGTGAAGCTGTTCATACGTGCTGGGAATACCACTTCCCACAAAACAATGTGGTTTTCCATGGTAGGGACTTAAGGGGACTCTAGCATGATACATCAAAACACATGCATAGAGGAGTCAAGAAACATAAAATGACAGATGACAACAACACAATGCAGTCTCACATTATTATATGCAGTGTTGGGGGTATCGCATTACAAGTAACTTGAGTTATGTAATAATATTACTTTTTCCAAGTAACTAGTAAAGTAACGCATTACTTTTCAAATTTACAACAAAATATTTGAGTTACTTTTTCACATTAATTTGACTGACAGCTCTCCTGCCCCCATGTTGAGAAAAATAAGTGCAGAGGCGTTGTGTGTAAACATGATGGTTATTGTAGTTCTAGACTATATGTGAGGATTTATTTATCTCACTTGCACAATAAAGATTCTGTACTCCTCAAAATGAATAAAATCAGTCAAATGCAAAATCAAAAAAATAAATCAACAATTTTTATGCATAATTTACCTTTATATTTAATTGACCAATGTCTTGCTGCTGACCTTTGATGATGAAAATTACTAGATTTTTTTATTGGTAAAACTTTTTTCTCCTGCATCCTATTCTACCATTATCCAGAATGGCAGCACAGCAGAGCTGCGCCCTCTACTGTTCATGCGTGAATTTGCATTTTTACCTCAGCCTGGGGCTTATTATTTCAATTTTGGTATGAAGAGGTCTTCACCATTGCAAAAAAATATAACTTTTTTGTTATAAAAAAACAAACAAAAACAAGCCCAGCCCAGGTGAGAAAAAGTAACGTAAAAGTAACGTAACGCATTACTTTTCTTAAAAAGTAACTAAGTAACGCAATTAGTTACTTTTTAAGGGAGCAACGCAATATTGTAATGCATTACTTTTCAAAGTAACTTTCCCCAACACTCATTATATGATAAACATGGGTGTTTTCTTTTGTGGAAACTGAGAATCAACAGAACCAAAAATGTCCATTGGTCAAATGTCATCTGCAAAGGCTCAACAATATACAAAAATATTAATGACACATTTTGAATATTTATTTTGCAGTCCTGTTCATGGATTTCAGTGATAAGGACATTTGCCTAATTTGGCTGCTTCTGCAAGTGACGGATGAATTTGTATTAAAATACATTGATTGGAGACACAGCCTTTGTGGGGTCAACAACAAAAGTCTATTTACAACTATGCACAATAATATGGTTGATTAAATTGTATAAATTGGATTTAGAACGATTTTTTCCTTGCTGTCCATGATGAAGCGGCCTGGAACCTATTTTTAGGTCATGATGACTTAACACTGGTGTTCAACAATTTAGATGTTGTGTTGGAACGGCACTGCTGTACTCCATCTCACATATCTCGCTTTTTCTTATCTGGTGAATTTACTTTTGGGAATCCCACCGAAATACGTATGAAATGACTGTGATGTATTCGCTTGGATTTCGATAAGCATCTGTCTGAAACAATCATATCTGGACTGTGACTCAAGAAATGTATCGTGCTATAAATCTATACACCACTTCTGTTATGCATGATCACAAATCATCACAAAATAGTGTTTTAACCAGCATATCACTGAAAAGGTAATGTACCTCGAGGGATGCTGATCTTAAAGTCCAAGTCTCTTCTTTCCAAGTGGTAAAGGGCCACCTCCTGCAGACGTGTTCTTTCCAGCTCTGAGAGGCTTTGGATGGAAACCGGCTGCAGCCTCACGCTCTGCCCCAGCATGGTGGCCCACGTATGGTCACCCTGAGAAAGAGACAGACGGGGAAAGAAAAGCATTATTTTCAAACTCAGTCTGCCAGAGTTTTTGCAGAGTTTGGTTGGGACCCAGTTCAAACACACCTGTTTGTCATTTTAAAGGGAAGCTGATTCATGTGTTTTTGATCAGAGCTGGAATTCTGCAACAAAGCATATCTCCAGGATTTACCCTGCTGAAAGTGATATAGTGCAGTTAAAGTGCACACCTCTTACAAACCAACCATCAAATATTGTACAGCAAAAGTTGGGGTTAAAGGGTGTTAAATTACTCCCAACAGACTTCAAGAGACATTTTTAGACATTCATAGTTTTAGATATTTCTCCCTAATAGTAAAATGTCTAGATAAACATGCCCTAAAAGGCCCTGTCTGGGCTATTAAAAACACAAAAAGCCAAAAGGTCTAAGCACTTAAAACATGCTTTATGCAAATACACTATTTGAGATTTTCTGTTTAATTTGGGTTCAAGGACGGGTACTTTTAGACTTGGCAGAAGCACTATATTGGGTAAACATACAATAGCTAGTAGACATTTTTTGACCTAATGTAATTCCTCTGACAGCTCACATCCTGTGCACAGTCATATGTGTTGGCACATCTGATGTGTTGACAACAACGAGAAGAACTGAAAGCCCAAACAATTACTTAAAGGAAATGTGCAGCAGATCAACCTTGATGATTACTAGAATAATGCCAGACTAACTAGTTCAAAATACAAAGTCTTGTCCTAGCTCTATAACTGAGAGATGTCAACATATCCAATTTTAGAATACCGTACGTGTTAAAGTACTCTTAAATTGTTAGAATCAAATCTATGCCTCCAAAACCAATTACAAAGTGACTGAACCTCTACATGAAGCAATTTAGCCTGATTCTCTGGTTATAAAGCCCCAATCATTCACTGATTAAATGAATGTGTTAGCTGTCATCTCACTAGGGTTTAATTGAAAACAGGAGTGCGCCTGTAATCTGTTTCCTTGTGTCCACGTAGGAGGTCACTTTCCACTCAAGCTGTGGTCACGCAACATGCCAACTGGTGTCAAGAAAAGGACAGAGGTCAAAACTGCATGACATCCATCAAATACCCTGTTGTAACCAGTATTTCAATTGCATGTAGAAATTATCTAAAATTTTTTAACTGTAAACTGTTATTTGTAAAGTCATTTATTATTGTGAATTCATATTCCAACAAATGAGGTGTTATATTATGGAGCTGTAAGCATCCCTTATACATCCCGTATTATCTTTTACAGGATCATTGACATATAAGTTGCAAACAACAGGAAAGCATTAAAGCTGCAGTCCGTCACTTTTTGCGCTCTAGCGGTTAATAAACAGAACTGCATGCGTCTTCAGGGCTCCAGACTAACTTTTTTCACTAATTTTAACCGAATCTACTTATTTCCACTGTATTACTCATAGGGATGGGTATCGTTAAGGTTTTAACGGTATTACTACTCTTACCGATACTGCTTATCGATCCGGTACTTTAACGGTATTCTTATCGGTTCTTTTTATTATACAGTTTTTTTCTTTATGAAAAAAAATAAATAAACATAATTAAGAACATAATTAACATGGCTTTATAATCTGAAAAGTAAAATATCTATAGCAAAAGAAACAGCAATGTTTGAACAAAAATATAAAACATCTATTTGTAAATGGACCAGTGTGCAGGCATTCGGAAGGTCTGCTAACATTAAAATTACTTAGAAAGAACAAACCTACAAAGAAATCTAACTAAGTAATGAAATGTAAAATAACACTGCATAGTTTTCACTGTATAAATT
Source organism: Gobio gobio (assembly GCF_949357685.1). Lineage (NCBI taxonomy): Eukaryota > Metazoa > Chordata > Actinopteri > Cypriniformes > Gobionidae > Gobio > Gobio gobio. Next base: position 31,019,644 of record NC_137098.1, read on the forward strand.
GATAGATTAATAGATTAGATAGATTAAGCTAAAGTTATTCATTCAAGAGATGTGAATATTTTCCCTTCGCCTTTTGTTCGTTTCAAATTAATGGCTCAATCGTCAGCAGGTTTATTAGACGCTGCCCCTTTAAGACCGAATGCAGAACTAATAATATCATATTCTCCTATTTCTCCAAACTATTTACGCCCATTTAAGATATAGGGCCCTATCTTGCACCCAGCGCAATTGACTTTGTACACCGACGCATGTGTCATTCCTATTTTGCACCCGTGCAAAGCGCGCTTTTCCCTCCACAGAAGCACGTCGCTAAACTAGTGAATGCACTTGCGCTCCCTGGGCGGTTCAGCGCAAAAAAGGAGGCGTGTTCCGGCGCAAACAATCCCTGGTGCTATTTTGCTGTTCCATTAAACAATTGCGCCACTGACCAGAAAAAACCTAGTCAAAAGTCAGTGGCGCGTTGCGCGTTGTTCATTATGCTATTTTAAGGGCGCATGCTTGACCATAATGTATAGCGTGCACAACGCGCATACACTTTGCTCATGTAATCTACACAGATGCAACAGTTATTTTTGCAAATCATAAATTGTTACACTAAAAAAATATTAACACATGAGATGACGGAAATCATTGTGGTGTGCCACGAAGATGTGAAAAAATAGGCATAAATCTAGCTTACAAATGATTCAGGCTAATTGTAATAATTAAGGATAAGACCTGTTTGCCCAATAGTGGCAAGACTTATATGTATATAAGGACATCTGACAAATTGGTTTGTCCGTCAAGAACCAGGAAAAAAAATCGACTGAAAAACTGAAAAAACTGAAAGACTGAAAAAAAAAAAGACTGTGAAATCACCTTTACCATAATGTACAACATTACAACTTCACTTCTCTGTCTTTCACTGCTCTTACAAGAACATCAGTCTCCTCGGCTGTGAACCGCTCCTGGCGTGCGCCTGGTAAATACGCCATAATAATAGCAATCCATAATGGAACTTGCGCACCTGCTTTTACAGGGAATGTTGGATGACGCTCGGATTGGTTTATTCACGTTACGCCCAAACCACACCTATGAATAATGAAGCTACTTCAGACCAACCCATTTTAGATTTGCGCCGGGCGCAAGAGCCATTTATCCCGCCGGGAAAATAGCAACAGCGCCGAGACCCGCCCACAAAGTTACTTGCGGTTCGCGCTTTGACACTTGCGTTTCAGATCGTTAAAATAGGGCCCATAAACTGTTAAAGTAACTACTCTCCAATTGACATTTTGACACAGACTATTTGTTTATTTGATGGTTTAGACGCACACACGAAGCCTAAAATATAGAGTGCAAGTCGGTCCGTTTCGCAGCACACACACATAAACCGCCTTGAAGTTGAAAACAGCGTCTCTTGCGCGGATTATTGTGCATTTAATAGCTCTTTATTATCAAACACATCTCGCAGTTTGGCAACAGTAGAGACTGCAGTTTACGACAATCACTGATTCTGACGTTAAGTTTAGGTTTAGGGAGAAATGACAGCGCAAGGCTGTGAAGGGAAGGATGTCGCGCTCGATGGAACACGGCTATAGGAATAGTTTTACGGTACCTCATATCTTCTTTTTATAATTATTGGAAGCCGAAATCGAAAATAAAATTATTTAATATCACAGCACATCCTTAAAGTTTAAGCAGACTAAACTGTTTTGTAGTAGTTCTCTTGGCCATCGTCACTCATTAAGCTGACTGTGGTGTTGTGTTCGCTGTAGCTCCACGTGAGAGAGCGCTCGCTTTCTCTCTCTTCTGGATTGCGAATAGCAAAAATGCATGATGGACAAATGGTTTAATATTATATCATATAGAAACGGCTGGGAAAGATAGAATTTGACAGATACAACGTCTATCAATTATAAATAGTATGTGTATTTTCTTAATTTCTCCAGTACCGACAGCAGGCAAATTTACTGGTCGCACATTCTCAAATTTTAGTCGCAAAATGCGACCATTTGGTCGCAGTCTGGAGCCCTGGCAGAAGAACATTGCAGCCGGAGCTACTTCTCTCTGTTTATGTCTATGGCGAGTCACGCTCTTCCGCAGCGGTTCCTACCAGTCGGGTCTGAAATAGTCCCAATATAAACACTTATTATAAGTGTACCATGATTCAGGGTAAGACAAAAACACGGTTTGGAAAATGGATTTATGTTGTACATTCTCATTATATAATGTTTGTACATTTTGAACACAAAAAAAGTTACAGACAGCAGCATTTAATATCATACCTTTTCACTCAGAGTGGGAAGATGAGAGAGTCTTCAATGCAACGCAAGACACAAGGTCGTTCCCTCCTCCCTAACTCTATGCCCTTCTCTTTCTCATATACACTGTCCCTTCTTTTTAAACAAAAAAAGTAAAGGCCATGAACGAAGGGAAGAGCAAAACACAAACACATGTAGCATTACAAAATTCTTCAAAGCCCACTGAAACCTAAACCACCATCAATCATCAGGAGTATTGTGCTCATTTACTGGACACAAAAGCTTTTGTGAGAAACACTTGCCTTCAAGAAACCAAGCAGCCATAACAAAACATAACACACACGTCTTATATGACGTATAAAGAATCTTGGGTTGAGGTCTCAAATCCTGAAGAAAAAATATTTTTTTTAAATGTACTCATATTATGATTCGGGCTAAATTAAGTGCATGCTTGTAAATATCATGATTGTTCATTCAAACATAGGCCAATTTGAGTGTATAGGCTATCAGCTAAGAAAAAACACACTCCGCAACACTACAGTTGGGATCAAGTGTTTATAGGATATAAACAGTGTTGGATAAGTTACTCTAAAAAAGTAATTAATAACTAGATAATTACATCTTCACCAGTGTAATAAGATTAATGTACTAATTATTCTCTCTAAAAATGATTGCATTAGGCCTACTTATTACTAATTACTTACTAAATCCCATATCAGTCTCAGATGAACAATACAGGGATAGACGTAAAACTGCTCTTTTAATTCTTTCAAATAAATAATATGAAATTGCATATATTATCCTTGAACTGACCATGGTATTTAAACATTAGACATTACATTTTGATGTTAAAACCACTATTGATTCGTAGAATTGTTCTATAGTATTTAATGAATTAACTAGTAGATAGTGTTCATAAAATATATACACTACAAAAACTCCAACCCCCAATTATCAAACCCTACTAACCCAAGCACATCTAGGAGACCAGAAAGAGTCGAGAATGGGACAAACTGCATGTGAAGCTCCATTGGTCCATTAAAGGACCAAGACTTAATATTCAGTTATATTTTACAATTGGTAGGTCAGCCTGCAAAGATCAATTCACAGCTAGGACTCATTACTTTTTACCCCTTCTAGTCACTTTTTCAAAACTCTTCACACAGTGAGCACAACAGTAGTCTATTATGCTAAATTGTGGATCATTTATCATTGCTATGGCACAAAATGCTTTCAAATTACATGAATTTTTACATTAACTTTTCTCATATGGACACAAACACCACCAAAACTCTATATACATAAGGCCAATTTGTGCATGCTTACATATACTCTTTTTAAAACTTAAGTTCAAAACCTAACATAATACAAACCTAAATAAGACAGCAATATTCAATTTCTACAATAATGCCATAATGAAATATATTCTGAATCTAAAATATTATCAAAACTATCAAAACGATTAGATGTAGCTGAACACCTACACGTCTTAGTCTTTCAATTTCATCACCATCTAAACAAAAGGGAACAACTTAGGAATACTTTTGTACTGTTATGTGAGCATGGACCGCATAACATACTGCAGTGAATTCAGAATGAGAGTGTCATTCTTGAAGATTGGTTTTAAGATTTTTGTGTAATGCTACTACTGTTGTTGTTCGTGTTTTTAGGTCATTGTTTTATGAATGACAAAGTGTGTTTGTTGGGTGGAAACTTTTGCGTTATGGAAGAAGAGTATGAAGTGTTTTGGCAGTTTAAGTGCATTTTGAATGTGAAATCAATTAACTGCCAAGCTGAAAGTTGATTAAGAAAACTGAATTTTTTTGCAAAAGTTAATAAACGGGTCCTAGTGATTGTAAAAAAAAATTAATAATACATACATACTACACAAGTTATACAATTAAATCTTAATGATTGTGCCAAATTAGACAGTGCTGGCACAAACTAGCAACAATGAAATTTAAATTTAAAACAATCAGTTATTATGCCAAATATATTAGCTGTTGTACAGTAGCTGAAATCAATGGATTTAGAATAGACAAAAGGATAAAAATGGATATTTAACATCCTGAAAGAATAAAAAATGTCCTTGGATCATAGCCAACCACTGGTTATTATTGAGCATTTATTGTGCTAAACCACAATGGTAAATGGTAAATGGGCTGCATTTATATAGCGCTTTTAACAGACCTACGGCCATCCAAAGCGCTGACAATGTTCCTTCAAAGACAAAAAAGATTATTTGACAGGGAACATGAAAAAAAAAACAGGCTGCAATGTCCATGTGTAAATCATATTCATGCATTCATATCTGAGACAACTACTCCATGTGCAGACATACCTGAGTGCATGACAAGACCCAGGCAAAAACATCAGTGGCCCATAAATATTGTTGCAAGACCGTTCTCGAGTACTAGAACAATCAAGTAAACAGTTTTGCGAAACTGCTTCACTTCACTTTGAAGAGATTTTCTTAGCAATCCAGAGCAAACAATAGCTGATTCCTTAAAAAGTCTTTCTTAGTCCAAGCTCTTATTTGCTTTCAGAATTCTTGTCCGATTTCCACTTCATGTACTTCTTTAGTCCTGACCATATTTGTCTCCTGATCCTTGAAACCTGGCACATGGTCACTTACGAGATCTTCGACATAAATACTTGTATTTAAAAACATGCTGATGGTTCCCAGATGCCCCTTTTAAATAATTTCAAAGTGTTTGTATAACAGTTCAACCAGTAACGTTCCCGGTGTTCCTATCAAAGGAGTATATATGTGTGATAAACTTCTATTGTTTATCCAGTGAGCATTTACATCAGTTGCTTGTTTGTGAATGTGCATAATCGTGAGCGCATAATAATGTGTGCGAAGATAAACCGCTCTACGATTCGAGTGGCTAATCGTCCACACAATGGGAAGTTACAGAGAACCTCTCTACTCTTGAGCAACATACCAAACCCCAGACTGACGTCTCTGTGCATTTAGAGAACTGAAAGAAAAGTGAGAAAATAAAACAACAACAGTCAGCCATTCTGAATTATCCATTTAAGGTATACTGTGTCAAACAACAATCAGGGAAACACATGTCTGCACAGAGCATCTACAGAGCATCCCGTTTGGGTGAGTTCTTAGATACAAAACAATCAGCAAATCACAAAAAGTCTTGGCTTTGGAAAAAAAAAATATATATATATATTGAACAAGTGTTTTTTCTTTTTGACTAAATTAGGCTGGCAGCAACCCTCCATTGCACTGAAATTAAGTATGTATTATTCTCTACACTGGGAGCGTCCTGAAAGCAAGCAACTAAAGTCATCATTCTGTGTGTAATGCTGTCTGGTGGTCTAATCAGTGGTTATATTCATGTACCTGATGGGATAAAGTCAACAAAAGAAAACTGAATCCCAAGGAATTTGTGGTCTGTTTTATGTTGAAGGCTATTGAAACTGACATGAAAAAATGTTAAACACCACTCCACTGCAGAAGAGGTAAAGTCTCATAAACAGATACAATGCTATTGTAGTTTGTGTGTGTGTGTGTGAGTGTGTGAGTGTGTGTGTGTGTGTGTGTGTGTGTGTGTGTGTGTGTGTGTGTGTGTGTGTGTGTGTGTGTGTGTGTGTGTGTGTGTGTGAGAGAGTGAGAGTGAGAGAGAGAGAGAGAGAGGTATCTTTGCTGTCTCCTACACAAGCATATCACAAAATATTTGTTAAATAAATATGTAAAAATATAAGGCAAAGCCAAATAGTCACTTGTTAATAAGGGTCAGTGACAAATAAGGTAGCCTGAGCTCATTTAAAAAACATGTCAAGTTTTTATAAATGTAATATTTGTATTAAAGTTTCATTGTTTTTTTTAAAAAATTTATATTCTTGAAATTTTCTGCAAAAATTGTGATTTAATAACATTGAAAAATGCACCCATCAAGTAAAAAATAGTATTACTTCCCTTTTTTAAACCAAATATTGTCTAGAGTTTTTCTTGGATATCAATAAAAAATACAATTAAATATAATCGAATAAATAATATAACATGAAAATTACACCAGACCTTTACACCAACCAGACATTTGTAACTTCAACCCCACTAAAAATATCAAAAAATGACTCAGTTCAGAAACAACTGAAAACATGTTAATCACAGAAAAAAGAATATTCAAGTAATTTTTGTATGAACTGCATTTTTGAATAACTTAATATACATAGACAAATAAAACAATTAACACATTATACAGCAGTAGGACTGTAGGCTACATCTCTAGCTGCTTAAAACAGTGCAGTAGCTTGTAGTTAAGCATGTGAAATCCAGATTTAGTCGAACTGACAAACACAAACACACTGTGCACCATCTCAAACAAACACATGTGGCAAATAGTGGCAACATAGACTTACACTTCTATAAACACTACACTACGAGTAATACTATTCCCCAAGCGTATACTGGTTATCATTGCATTTACATATTTACTGAATGTATTCTACACGTTCAATTTAGACTTTAAAATAGGCTACTGCAGCCACAATTAGACAAAAACTTTGCTCATTATACAGACTCTCTCTCTCACACACACACACACACACACACACACACACACACACACACACACACACACACACACACACACACACACACAAATCACTCTACCTGCAGACTGGGAGAAGGCGGCGTGTCGGATAGAAACACACACTCTGTAAATATGAGAAATCTCCTCAGACTCTTCAGACAGGTACAGCCAGTCCGACCCGAGCATGAGACAGACAGACAGAAGCAGAGAAGGATAAAGAGCGAGAGGGAGGTCTGTCCTCTCCATCTGCCATGTACTCATGTAAATCAGAGCGCAGCCAAGAGCAAACTTCACGTAAACACTCACACAGTGACGTAGGACAGAGGGGGAGGGGCCTAAACTGATACCGCAGAGCTTCGAACCAGTTGCCCTGTCAGACTGTCACTCATCATCAGCATAACAAACACTGGAGACACACTGTCTTCCTTTCCCATTCTCCACTGCAGGGTTTCTACTCCTCTTTCCTTATACGTGTGTTCATGAGTTCATTCCTGTTGAAATCCTGTTCTCAATGAAAACATTGAAACAGCATGATAATGAAGAAAGACAGAGACAGGAGGAAGGGAAAGAAGAAAGATGAGAAATGATGGCTTCAGGCAGAATGTGGAGTGATGCACACTATGCTTTCATAAACTGGCTTCCTCGTGACGAGCACATACCAATAAACTTGATCTTTCAACTCCTGTGCTGACCTCACAAATCTATGTTTTATCTGTTACACAAATTCTACTTTCATGATAACCTTTCAGCCAAAGGCAAAGATGCCATAAGAGTCTTTGTGATCAGTGTGTTCTAAACTGGGAAAAGTGTGGGAAAAGTCTGACACCACTTTGAAATTAGAAACAAATGTTATGTTTCAAATCCCTTATGCTAACCAAGGCTGCATTTATTTGGTTAAAAAAACAGTAATATTGTTTAAGTGTTATTACAATTTAAAATATTTATTTTCAATTTAAAATATTTCAAAAATATAATTTATTCCTGTGATGGCAAAGCTGTATTTTCAGCACCATTACTCCAGTCTTCAGTGTCACATGATCTTTCAGAAATTATTTGAATATGCTGCTTTGGAGCTCAAGAAACAGTTCTCATTATTATTAATGACGAAAACAATTGTGCCGCCTAATATTTTTTGTGGAAACCGTAACCTTTTTTCCAGGATTCCTTGAAGAATTTATTTGAAATATAACTCTTTTGTGACTTTAACATCTTTTGTCACTTTTGATCAATTTAATGCATTCATGCTCAATACAATTATTGATTTCTTTTCTTTTTTTAAGTGCTTGCTTCCATTAAAACATATTGATTCTCAAATCATGCTTTATTCTCTTCCATTTTATTTATTTTTTATTCAAAAATTTTGTATTAAATGTTTTTTTTTAAAATATTTTTGTATTTTAGATGTTATGTTATAAATGTATGACTTGTATGTGTTGTAATTGATGTGTTGAATATTTTGTGTTTTTTTTATACTTGTATGTTGTTTATTTTGTATGTTTTTTTTTTCTGTGCTCTTTTGGTGTTGACTTGGGCCACATCCACACGAAGCCAGAGCTTTCCCTATCCACTCTTTTTTTTCCCTCGTATCAATGAATATTTGCGTACACACGAAACCACTGAAACCGACTCAAAACGATGCATGCCAGGCCAGTATGTGGAGCTGTAGTTCTGCCACAGAAATACACTAAAAACAGAGAAGAAGAGTTGTGGCTAGAAGGGGTACAGCAGCGGTCGGAAGTGAGGCAAAATCTCACGATAAAATAACAATAAATACATTTGCTACTTACCAGATTGTGTTTTACTAACGCCTACAACTACCCTAACCCTAAACCTGCCCTTACAATAATGCAAATACAGTAATTAATTGACGCAATATTGATGTGCGCATGCCTAGTGCCCGTAGCTGTATCTCTTCTAGTCTTTACCGTGCAGGACGTGGTGTGATGACATCACCGTTTCATAAAATATGCGGATTGGCTGTACACGCGAAAATACAAGGGTGTTGCTTTCAGATTTATCCACTCTGGGACCCGGTTTCAAAAAATATCGGTTTCAGGCTCCTAAACGCTGATGCGATACAAGATTTTTACGTAAACGTGTCTCCGTGTGGACTGTTTGGACTCATTTGATTGTAATTTGGTCATTGAGTTTGGAAACGATTGTAATAAGAAACACCTGTGATGAGAGTCTCCTGTCTCCACCTAGTGATTATTGGATTAGTGCCCTATTTGAGGGTATAGGGGGCAATTTCGGATTCAGCCACATTGTATTGTATGATTCACTAATGAAGGCTGATTGCCGAAACGTCTGAATGCTTTGTTACAAAATAATTTTTTTTTTATTAAGAAGACACAAGTGAGTGTGGATCTTTTGTGTTAATCATGCTGGATAACATGATCATCAGGTTTTGCACAAACTTGTGGCGCTCATGTGCCAGGGGCATCATGCAGCAGTTTGATTGTGCCAGTGGCAGTTCTGACGCACTTGGTGCTCTAGGTGAGGCATGACTTCAACCCAACACTATTTCAAAACTTAGTAGTACAGTGTGTGAACTGTTAGTCTAGTAGAGTAGTTTTTGCGTAGCTTGCAACATGACCTGAACAAATCCCAAACTTATATATAATTATTTAAAATAAACAAAGCAGTTTGGATGGATGGTGGTTCTTATAAGTAAGGGCTAGACGGTATGATGGTTTATATCGTTATAGATTTTGCCATATTGTGTATATTGCGGTGTGTAAATCTACTATACTTGTGACACAACACTATTTACACTTTAGAGTGATGAAACGCATGAATGAGACAATAGAGTGTGAAAAGATTGATGTTAAAAATAGTTATTAAACGCAATAAGTCATGAAAAAAACTCAGTGTGCTCTTGCTGACTGGCACACTGCTAAAGTGCATGCATGGAAAGCTGACAGGGTGTGCGCCCAAAGTATATTTTGTCTTTGGTTTTAAGTGCATGTACAGAAAGATCGCAAATTCAGTTATTTTCACATCTTATTGCAATGGTCGAATACACACGCAATCATGTCAAAATGGCCATCATGTGGAGTATTCATGTTCACAGTCGATTATGTCTCAAGTGAAAGTAACAGTTGGGGGGAAACCAGATGTGTACGAGTGTATTGGATCCGTGCATTCACTCTTAAAGCTACACTGTGTAACTTTTTTAGTCTATTCTTAGCTAAAAACACTTAGTTCTTTCAAAAATATATGTGCTCATTAATGTATATTTACTTCTTTCAAGTAATAAAGTATTCTCGTAAGTTTATAATATGCCATTGAAAATACATAAGGTAATGGGATCTAACGGTGGTCGCCATGTTGCCCCTCCATCTTGAAAGTACATTAGCCAAAGAGGGACATACCCGTAAATTCAAGCTTCGCCTTTCGCGTTTTAACCGGTTTTAATACTGTGCGTGTCAACTTGTTCAGACTTGTCTGGTGCATGCGCAGAGAGTTTTCATCTCAGCAGCTCCAGTAACAGAGTTATACGGAGTTTTCCTGGCTTGTTTATTCCTCAAAAGTCTGTTTTTCCTTGTGTGGTATTTCTGTGCGTTAATAACTCCGTAAGTAATAATAGTTATTGTCATTGTGGATGTGTTTCAGAGTGTGTCATCATGTAATTCAGTTGATGTCACCTCAGAAGTATTTTTGTACAATAGCGTAATGCTCACCTATTTGAATAGTAATTCAGTTATTAACAATGTTTATTCGTTTATAGAAAATATTTGCTTGTAATGTATGTTGATGGAAATATGTATCAGGTCTGATCGGCATATTAACACTTGTTATACAGAGCTAAACCTGCGCACACACTTTTGTAACCGGACACCGCTTGTTAGCAGCGGCAGCTCCGCTCCTTTTAATGCAGCTGCATTTAGCGCCTATATATGGTACAATAAGCTCTGGTTTACGGTTACATTATACAAATGTAACTTATAAGTATAGTTATACAGTTCTTAACTGTGTATATTCTGTCATGTCATTATCATGTATATTTACCATCCTAATTTGTTCTCTCACAGAAACCACATTTATGTACATATCCATGCAAACCTGTTTATGCCTTGCAATTGGATGACTGAATAAACATTACTATCATCAAAGTTCACTCTGGATTAGCTGCAGTTCTTTCTAGCCGAATAATTAGGCCAGTTGAGTTCCAACCATCCCACTGCGCACATATCCCACAGGCACCGTGTCGAATGTGGACGAGGTCGAACTGGAAGCCATATTAATCTTGGACTAAATCGGCCACCGTAGGAGTTAAAACGAAATCGGAATTGAACAGAACAGAAACTAAAATTCACTGGATGGTCATATACAAGTTCACCACTAGATGGGGGAAAATATCACACAGTGTAGCTTTAAAGTGACGGCATCCGAATAAAAATTATTTGACCTGTTTGTATCAGATCAAACAAAAAATAAAAAACTTTTGGACCCACTTTATATTAGATGGCCTTAACTACTTTGTTCCCACACTTATTTTAAATTAATCATTTGATACAATGCACTTATTGTGTACATACATGTTTTTACATTGTACTTACATTTTTAAAATGACCTTCATGTAATTACATCTGTAATTCATTTCTGTAGTTACATTTATAATTTCACTGTTGACACTTCCCTTACACCTAACCCTACCCTCAAACTTACCCATACCACCACACGTCCTTAACTTTACCCATATCCACCTCAAAATCAGCAAAAGTGTTTTGCATTACAATATGAACAAAATAAGAACATTGTACTTATATTTTGATGTAAGTACATAATAATCTAGGCCACCTAATATAAAGGGGGGCCAAACCTTTTTTGTTTGTTGCTTTATAAAGAATAAATTTAATTCATACAGTGACGATATGCTGTATTTTAATTTTACATTTGATTATTCCATTTCTGTTCTATTTCAAACTACAAGTTAAATACACCTATATTGTACCCGAAAAACTTTTAGTTTAATTAACATTTTTATTTGAATTTGTCCTATTGTTTGTAATTTGTTTCTTTGTTCTTATTTTTAATAACAACAATAAAATAAAATAACTATATCGTGATATATAACATTATCGTGAAATAAAATTTCCCAAATTGTGAAATAAGACTCGAATATCGTCCACCCCTAAGCATAGATAGTAAAAGAAATGAACACAGCGACCCCATAGACTTCAACGCAGAAAAGTGAAGTCAATTAGTGTACTGTGCAGCCTCAGACTAAGCTTGTGATGTCTGACAGTTGCAAGTCTTCTAGTAGTTGTGCAAAGTGAAATCTGAATCACCGAATCTTGCAGAGACGGAGAGCGTGAGCAGGGGCAACTTTTGGTAAGTATTCTGATGATTTTGTTTAATTATTTTATTATGAATTATGAATTATTTTGTCATTTTGCATAGTATTTATTTATTTTAAAATTTAACGCCAGTATGCCATTTTAAGTTAATACATCCTGTCTATACGGGTATATACGGTAATTTCTCTACTACGTGACAGAGTCGCGTGGTTATGACGCAGTCGTTAGCCTATTTTTACAAAAACGGCTTCTACAGGGCGATAGTGCAAGATACAAAGTAATGGAGCCTTTTATACATCGTCGTGTTTCTTTGGAAATAAACAATGGACAAATGGCGTCTTTAAACGCCTCAGATGTAAAGTTATGCGCTGTCAAAGTGACGCCAAAATGAATAGGAGTCAATGGAATGCTAACAGCAGGTGATGCCTTGGTTAGATATGGCTGCCCCTATGGAAGGTACGCTTTCCGGGGTGTAGGATTACCCTCTTGTTACTAAGACACATGCTAAGAACTAAAGTCAAATTTAACGTAACACAATTTTCAATAAAGAAAAGAATGCAAAATAAAAGCATTTTCTATTGTGTCTGTGTCATGCTTAAGTGAGCATGTATTTGTGATGTTTGTTTGGCCAGTACCTGACGGCTCAGCAAATGATCCTATTAGAGCACTTCTGTGCGGCTAGCTGACAGATTGACAGATTGAGCACATTAGTGAGGAGCTCCTGGATAGCGGCACTGTTAGTAGCATCCGGACTAGTCTTCATTCAAGCCTGAACACAACACACGGGAAGTAATAGACAACTGGACAAGCCCAAGGTAAAAACAAGTATTATAGACAAGCGTGGACCTAGGTCTGGCTGGTTAGCATGGAGCAGAGAGCCCCTGCTGGTAGATGTCCTAACTACACCATCTCTCCAGATTGCCATTCTGATGGAATAACATTTTTAATAGCAACATATAAATCCCAAATAGTTCATTAGTAGATGTTGACTGATTTTTGGATGATATTTGTCCCCGTCTTGTGCGTTTGAAAGGGGTCCTGTGCCCGCTCAGCAAGTGCCTAGCCAACGGATAGCTTTTCTCCAGGTATTTTAGACCTCTTTGGCCTAAAATAACTACAGTGCCACCAATAGTAGACATATTTTTTCAGGCTGATAAATGTGTGGCTGTGAGTAATGCCTTTGGAATGTGGTGTGAGACTGTGTGCGGTATGTCTTGGATTTGCCATTAATTTACCATCTGCAGGGCTTGGATGTGCTTGAGCTCTCTGGGGATTCTTCCATCTCCATCAGGGTTGAAAATACAGTCCAGATGTCTTCATCACTTATACCATCCGTCCACAGTCATACTGTTTTGACAACATCAGGACTGCCAAAGGAGCCATCATCACTGAAGAAGGGTGCTGAACAAAAACCCTTTTTGGCTCATTTTAGGGAGGACCGTGTAAGGTTCATAAATTTTTCGTCCTCAGTGACGCGCTTTAATATAAAAAAACAGTAACATTTCATTTTGATTTGTGTTTATATATGAGATCTAATAAATCATTGGCAGAAACGCGGCCGTGAAAAACGTTGGACTCTACACTGAAAAAAAGTGATGACTGTCCCAGCGGTTTTCCATACACATGAGAATGTTCATATCCGGCCATTAAAAGAGAAGTGCCCCCCAGTTTCATGTGTTTGACCTCTGACCCTGACATCAAGGATGCTCTCTTCCTGTTTTGGCTGTAACATAGTGCTGTTAGGTGAATATGGGTTGTATGACCCTGATACAGGATGGACAGGAACAGGAACAACAGACCTGTCCCAATAGAGCGGACAGGAGTAAAATCCAGTGTGTGCAGGTTTGGTGCGGATGCTCAGATGATGAGAGAAGAGTGACGCATATCTGAACTAAATTTATACTTTCTCATGATGTCTATGAAAAATCTGATTTATTTGAATTTTTACACATCATCAGGTAAGTCAATACATCATGAAGTTATTGGTTATAATGTTTGTGTTATGGCTTTAGTGGAAGCTGACCATGACTTATTGGCTATAGACTACTGCCCACTACAGGTCAAAGTTATCGAGTCCTACAACACGTGAACCATCGAAAATACATTTCAACCACAGCAGCTAAAAGTTTACAATAAACAAAGACACTTTAATATGATACACATCTCCAGCACGATAAAAAATTACCCAACTTTTTTTTCTTCTGAATCATGAGTCACTTATGAATTATGACATTCACCTGTTCTTCTTGTTACCCTCATACTTTTCTCAGTATCATGTCCTCGGCAGAGTCAAATCTCTGTCTAGACATGCTGAGGGGGAAAAGGTAGCGACTGGCACTCACTTTGCAGTACATTCATAAACAGGGGCAATGATCCATGTTTATAGCACTCTGGTTGCTGTCGGTACGGTTTTCTCTTGCAATGAGAAGCTGTGTGTGTATCACGAAAAAACTGGAGACAGAAAGACAAAAAAAAGAGAACAGTGAATATCTGTAAGAATGCTTGAGAATTACTCTAGATATTCACTGTTCGCTTTTTCTGTCTCCAGTATTTGCTCAACAATATTATGTGTCATGCAATATTCAGCATAAATCAACATTATTATGGGTTTATGTAATACTCTTTATTACTCCCTGATTCACCCTGACCATCATCAACAATGATGCTGCAAATATATAGAACAGCAGAGCAATCACACATACACATAAATCACACACATACACTACAAATGAAATGTTTCTTGAGCAGCAAATCAACATATTTGAAAGATTTCTGAAGGATCATGTGACACTGATGCTGAAAATTCAGCTTTGCATCACAGGAATAAATTACATTTTAAATAATATTAAAATAGTAAACAGTTACATTTACATTGTAATAAAAATCCTCCTGGGACCCAGAAAAAAAAGTGTTTTGAATTTAGTATTTTTTCATGTCATTACATTGTTTAGAGCATAAGAAAATGAAAAATTATATTTTATTCATATGTTATGATATGCCCTCTGTAGCTGACACCAGGACTCAGTGGTTTAAAAAATAAAATGACATGAAATTGCATTTATAGGCAAAAACAATGGGATACATTTTTAGGTTTCAGGATTTTTTAAACAAACTTTGTTTAAAGATGATTCTGAACTATGTTATGAAAGATATAACGAAATGTATTGATATACCATTTTACTTTATAAAATACGTGGGTAAAATGGCCATACTTGGATTTTCCCATGCAATACAATGTATACACTGCATATAATTTGCATATTAATGTGTTCTTGGTGCAACATGTAATGAAAAAATAAGTGTAATAATGGGAGTAATAATTGGCAACATTTTCATAATAATATCTAATATTTCATAGGAATTTTGATATGTAATTTCTTTCCCTATTCACTTATGTCTCCAAAATGCCTGATAATCATGATTTAAATCCTGGCGTCCACTACAGTGGACATTTATGAAATCAATGCCGTTTTGTAACAGAAAGTCATATTTTGATTAGAAACCCCCTTAACATTTTCCTGAGATGTTGATTTATAACGAACAATTTGAAAATTAATACGATTTAAATTATAATTAAAAAATATTATCATATTTCCATAAGAGTGCTAGACATTAATGTCAGCCATTTTCAAAGACCAAGAAGTTGTTGTTGTCCTGGTGAAACCTCCAAACATTTGGTATCTCTGCAAAGCCCCGAATGTGCTCTTTACAGGACATCCAGACATCCTGTGTCATGTGACATGTATGATGTCAGAGAAATTCACTAAAATATAATGTCCACTACAGTGGACAAAAGTCTATTCGTGGGTCCCAGGAGGATATTACTGTTTTTACTGTATTTTAATCAAATAAATGCAACCATGGTCAACATAAGAGACTTCTTCTTACTGACCCTTCGTCAATCTTTCGACAACTTGAATTGGAAACACAAATTGACGCATAGCCAAATTTGAATAGAGCACAAGTGCATGAAAATCATGAAAAAAGGCTTCTATCAGATGTTTTATACAGTAAATCAGAAATTCAAGGTGGCCTTCCAGGATGACGGATTGCGTAACATGATTCAGAACTTGTCTTATTTCCTTTTCCTTTTATCCTCTCATCTTTTCTCTGCTTTATCATAACACTAATCTGTTCTTCAAAATATCCCCAGAGGTCATGCAGAGGAAATGCCATTTACAAAAACATTCAGCAAAGATGCCATGCTTCTCTAAACAGGACATTCTCCACCCATCGGCACAGCTCTCTACCGCTCTGCTCATTATTCTGAAAGAGATCGCCCACCACCACTGACTGACATCCACAATAAATAATACCCCTGAGAATGCTGGCGCTAGTGTTTCCAACCCAAACACCAAACACCACATTTTCCTAAACACCTGTTTGTCACTACGAACTGCGACATTTACCTCGAGGTTATCACATGCAACAACAAAAATGTCATTTGAGATAATTTGATTTTACATTTAGCCAAATTTGACCTTACTCAGTTTAGATAGAACGCGTCTACTAAACAACAACCAGATATATCTGTTCATCATGTAACAGATTTATTCATGTCATGTGGATGACCAGTCCTTGCAAACAGGAAGACATGGTATCGACAATCAATCCTGCCATATAGGAATCGCATTTGGGTCACAAATATGACGATATTGCTAGAACGTCTCTCTCTGCTTGTTATCGATCAGTCAATTGATCAGCTATGGCGATTTACACTAGTGTTCTCTATTAGCTTTCAGTGATGTAATACTGATTGTTAGATATATGTTGGTTGAATGCACTCTATTTATGCATGAACGCACTTCTTGACTTCTGGCCCAACATTCCAGATTCATTTGACTTTCATTATTTCTTAGCTCTGCTGGTCAAGTAAATTCAATCCTAGCCATCAATTTGTTCTCATGGAGTTTTTTAATAAAACACATAAACTGATTCCCTTTTAGCTTGCAGAGGCTTGTGACATGAGATGGTCACACACTGTCTGAAGATGCTCTTTCTGAACTTCAAATAAAGAAGATTGAATTTGCTTTGAGGTTTAAAATTATGCAGTTATGAGCGCATAACAGTCTAGAAAAACCTCTTTGTCCGTTTTGTCAGAAAATTCAAGTTCAAAGGACTCAAAGGGATACAGGGTTTTAACCTCTTTCTGGCAACTTTTGACATGTGTGCAATACAACTCAAAGATCTTAAGCCACTCACTTCTCATTCCAAACAACAGAGACAATTTAAGCTGATTCTCTAATGAAGGCATGACTTTTGAATTCTTTTTGAATTATTTCCTATTAAAATCATAATTAAGGCCATTGGTGTCTTCCAGTACACCTCCCATCACTTAGTGGGCATAACTTTCAATGGGCTTGACCGTGAAATGTACCAGGAAGAGGGGAGGAAAGGGAAGTTCTTAGAACGTCAAACCTCCTTTGTTCTTTTCTGTTCATCAATCATATGATAAAAACCTTTCAACTGGAAATGTTTTGAGTCATGTGATAGCTCACCGCGGAAGTAAGTTGGTGACAAGCTTTGAAGTACCATGTTAAGACAGCCGTGTACTTAAAAGTTGTGATGTAATGGAAGCAGTAACAGATATTTTCCTCTATATTGAGAAGCACATTGAGTGAAACGGATTATCAAAAGAAAAGAAAAAAATGTCAGGCGGGGTCTTGGTTTTAACAATCAGTTGATGCTTGGATGTTAGCTTGCAGTTGTACTAAATAACTGGAAAAATACATTCGTTATGTGTTTTATATTGTGTACGTTTCCAGCTAACTCACATTATTACTGTCTTACTGAAATACTTCTGCTAAGCAGCTGTGGGCCATTGTTTCCTAAAACTGTGTCTATTAATGCAGATTGTCTGTTGTTCTTACTACTTTGAGTAAAGATAAAGGATGGAGCAGGATTTGCTTTACAAACGTTTATGCTACATGAGTCATTCACATTAGTGCTCGGCTAACATATGCATCGTTATAACATATTACATTGATACAGTTCCCGCATGTGCACCGCAATAAATGAGAAAAATACACATTGGTTTGGTGATGGACATACACTTGTTAATGCTGATGGTGAGGAATTACAGTTGGAACATCTCATAACGTACCTCAAAATGAGCAGTAGAGACTGATTCATCTGTTGAGACGTTCAAGAATCATTGAAAAATGTGGTGATGTGCAATGTATATTATGAGACAATGAAACCTTTGATGCATGTAAACCTGTTGTAGGAGACCTCCAAAACTAAATTAGGAGCCTTTAAAATACCATAATAGGGACACTTTAAAAATGAAAATGTATGAATCGGTTATCCTCTTATGTTTTTCTGTTGATATGAAGAATTGGGTACATTTAGCAATAGTGGGTGGATTATGTTTATTACGATATTATTATGATGAACTATATGCCTTTGTCCACTGACGTTCTAACTAAGTTGTTCAAAGCGTACTAAGGATACTGTTTTTTAGAAGGCAGCGGTCTGACTCTGAGATGGTGAACAGGAAAATGGTTTGTGTAACATTAGCAACACATTATTAGCTGTTTGATAATGTAGTCAAGCCAAAGGCTAATCATATTAATTACCGTTTTGTGTCCGATATTGTAGAGAGCGCTACATATAACGCATTACCATTCTGATACATGGACTTGTAGATGAGCCTGTAGGAGTGAGTGGAGGCGGGGCTCATTTGCATATTCATATATCCACATATACTAAATGGAGCAAGGGTGTAGAGTTACATTCAAGCTATTTTAAGGCATGCTTTTTTTTGGTAATCAAAGATGATTTTTAGGGAATACAAATATTAACTACAGGGGGAATTTAAACTAAACATTAAAATGTTGCATGCATGCAAAATACATCACAAAAAAAGAACAACTTCAATTATTCTACTTACATTTCTAAGTGAATTGTGAGCAAAAACATCAATAGGAATTTGGCTACTATCTCAGTTGAATCAGTCTGACAAATCCTTCACTGAACCCATCAGAGTGGCTACTGAATCACTTACTGAACAACAAGTTCCATTTCAGGGCATCATTATTACATTACATTGCAATGCATCTGCACATGCTGTGCTACCAAAGCAGAAAAGATATAGGCGTATTCTTTCATGTCATTAAATTGATAAGCATACCCAATCTAATAAAATGACAAGGAAAGCAAAAAATAAGAGAACAAATGCATTTTACCCCTCATATTTCATCAAACCATTTTGGGGTATAGAGATGAATGTATGTGGAAATTTTATAGATAGTTAACTCTTTCCCCGCCAGCGTTTTGAAAAAAAAAAGTTGCCAGCCAGCGGCAGCCTTTTTTGATCATTTTAGCTCATCCTGGGTCGACATTTCATTCAGTAACATTAGGCAGTTTTGATTTATATGCCGTTTAATGTTGATAACATTATTTTACATGTGCATATGATTAGGGGAGACCAGGGATAAAAGGAATTGAAACTAACCTTTTGTTTGAGGTAACTCAGTGGTTGTTTGTGTTAAATATCTCAACATGTTATACATGGTAGCCACATTTGTCTGCTACAAATATAATTCACTTGGACATGTACAACACAATCACAGATTATGTGAGTTAATGTCAAACACAAAGAGTTCCGTTGTTACAACCTACCCCACTACAGGGGTGAGTTAGGGATAGATGTAACCATGAGAGGTCATTTTCTGAAATAAGATCCACACAATCTAAATTGATGCAAGAAGTTATTGTGAAGTTTATTGTATTTCTTTAAAGACTTTGAATTTAACTCAAAAACAACTGCCACGTGTGTTTGTGTGCACGCGCTGTATTCCTATCACATAACAGTTCAGTCACTAGCTATTTTGCCATCCACCTATTTTATGTGAATTTTGGGATATCACATAAAAAATTCAGGATACATGCCAAAATGTGCATAAATTCTACAAATGTGCTCAAAATAATCGTATGTGCTCATTGAGGTGGATAATGTTTTTATCCGATAAGAAGACACGCGCATAAACTATATGGAAACATATTTCGCTATATAAATTCCTCAATGCGCAACAAAAAAAACCTCACATGATTTTGTCTTAACAGGGGATGTGATTGGTAAATTGAATCATTATAAGGTTTACAACTATCCCCACCCCAAACAGCCATAACATAGCTAACCTTTTTAACATGAGGGTTTGAAGTTAGCATGGATGCAAAGCATCAAATTAAACTAGAGAAATAGCTAGATTATGCAAGTCAAATAACTGTATATACAATACAAAGATTGCTAGGCAAAAAATAATCTTGATAAAATTGTTTACTTTCCTTCCTGAAAATACGTTTTTTGTTCATAAAATGTTCAACGTTGCTCACAGTCACATCACGTGCCACTTCTCCTATGAGCTCAAAAAGGTGAAGTGAGTGTATGATATTAATGACATCACCAATGCTCTTTTCTGGCTTGTCAAAGTCAAAGACAGCTTGACACTCCCCGGTCTCCCCTTCATGGGCTGCATCCGAAAACGAAGGCAGCATTTTCCAGTTTTTGGACACAGCCATGATATCGCTTGTTTCTGCATATTCTTTACACATGTTTTAATCAGGAGATTCGGAAGACTACTCTTTAGAAGATGCGTAATAGCGCCCCCTACCTTCAATGGCAGGGAAGGGTTTTCTCACAAATTACGGAAATGTCCGCAAGTGGCTGGAAAAGAGTTTTTTTTTTTAAGTTTGGGGAACCCTTGCATTAAGACACAAAGTGCTTAGACATCATCTTTGATCAATGGACCTCTCTTGTGAAACCAATGCTGCGTTCCAGGCAGGTTTTTGTGCCCGTAAGTTACAACTTCAAACCACGACTCACGACTTTGTATTGTTCCAGGCAAAGTCACGCCAAACTGCCTGAGCGCAAGGAATCGTGTGGTAGCTAGATGTAAACAAAGCATGGCGGACTGTATGAGGCTTATGCTAAATTTACAATCATTTCTATCGCCAAAGGTGCTTACTTGCTTATTTGAGGGAAATGGAGGGGAAAAAACGGTGCATACGGCAAGAGAAGCTGTTATACCTTTTATTTAACGTTAATTGTATATTTGTTTCATAAACACCGCATCCGTACGGGGCTGCCATTGTTGTATCGCGAGCTATGTGACGTCAGAGCACGTAGCTCGGAGTACATCGATCTAGTACGAGTTCACGGGTGGGAAGTCACAGGTTTGACTGCCGTTCCAGTGCACTTTCACGGGAAGAAGGTTGGAAAAACACGGGTTACGGGTTGCCTGGAACGTGGCATAAACCTCCTAATCCAACCCAGGTTGAGTTTCACTGTATAATGCAAGCGCGTGTGCCGTTTTGTGTTGTTTTTTGCTACTTTTATTGGTTCAAACTGTAAATCTGGACACGGAGAGACAATCTAATCCTCTTCTGCCTGGCTCCAATCCTTCCAACACCCCAATGCAGAGTTGTCCAATGTTCCAGCAAATATATTTTACTTTTATCCCACAGTCTGTTGGCAATAAGAGTTTTCCAGCGTTACCATACCCCGATTTTAAGTAGGCCTACGTTTGGCCATACGCAATAATTATATCGACACACCTATAAAGCATTATTTGGAGATGAGAAGGCCCTCATTGATCAAGCACTGTCATTAGACATGGATCTGTTTATCTTAACTAACACTGCAGGAATGTGCAGCGCCAGAGAATGACTCTAATCATTATCCAGGAGCTGTTGAATATGTGAAAGCTGGTGGCCCTGTTTTGTCTCCTATGAGAATAGACCCTTGCATGTTTTACCTTTGCTAATGAACGGATAATAAAAGCTCTTTACAATGCAATGTCATAACGTTCATTGTGTTTGACAGAACAACTGAAGAATCATGAGAAATGCCGTTGGGCACGGTGCATAAATTAGCGCAGATGTTTACCGTAATGCTGGTTTTGCACCTGTCCTGTTTCTACTAACGAATGCCGATGGTTATCAGTAAACAGCTGACAGCAGAATTAAATAAAAGAGGACCCCTTCCCCCCACACTCACAGCATATGGTCTTCATTATATTGCACACTGTCCAAGACGTTGGCCAATCCATCAAATCTTTTTGTACTTTTCCACTGCGCACTGTTTTTGAAGCAACTTCCTAATCTTTTGCCACCAAGAGCAACAAAATGAGCGGATCAGCTGACGCAAATCCTGAGATTTCGGTAAGAGCGTTGTCTATATTGGCTCATTAGCTTATGTGACGTCCCAATGAGTTTAATTAAATTTGTGCTGTTCGGATTGGCGTGACCCAACGGGTGAAGAACCTATTAAATCAACCATTAGAAACAAAGCCTTCATTCTGAATAGGTCGCTTATTCTCTTAAACTTCATTACAGACCATTTAGCTGAAACCTGCTAGAATTTCAAGGACGGTCCTTGTTGAGCAATTCGGGGTTAAACGTCCAGCACAATTCAGTGCCAGGATTTTCTACTCATCTGTCCACATGCAGGGCATCCAGAGCTGAACCTCAGTTATCATTAGCAGACAAGTGCATACGAGCTACTTTATTACAAACTTATATAGGCCTACATAATGAAAAAGTTTTGTAAGGCCTTAGTTCAAACTTGTAAGGACAACAAACTGTAGATATTAGTTGTATATCCTTTTTTAAATTGTTCCTGATGATCATGGATCAAAGTGCAGCAGTATAGACAACCTGTTTTATAACATACTGCTGTCCCTAAAAAGGTGATGCTTTAAATAATTAATATTTACCGACATTTACAGCCAGAGAAATTAATATTTTAGTGGAACAACCCTTATGTAGGTTGCATACAACTTTGCAAATAGTTGAGAGCTTATGTTATTGAATATGAGTCTTTGCAGGAAAATATGACAGCATCAAAGTAACTTTATTACTCTTCTTTACTATATCATATAGTTTGAGACTGCCTGCGTTAGAACTTGTACACATTTGCATAGGACTGTAGGTAATTCCCCCACTCACCACATAGTAGAACTGCATGTCCTGGCGAACAGGGTCTTCAGGCTGCATGACTGTAGATGACGTTTTATCTGATCCCATGTAGAACAAAACCATAACACCTCCTGGAGACACTCAGATCAGGAGAAAACGCAACAAATAACAAAGCAGATCCCACTTGTTATCATCAGTCAGACTCTTGATGGAGGGAGTCAGTCCATCTGTGGAGCAGCTCCTGTTTCTGGGCTGTTGGTAAGAGGTTCAGTGTCAGTGCTTCCTCTGCATCTGTGCGTCTGAGAAGTGATAGCAGCTCTTCCTGTGAAAGGGTGCTCTCAGAGTGTCTTGTGTGCACTCCAGCTGATAAAGTGCGAGTCCCTACACGCAGCTCAGCGCAGCCTCTGCTGTTCTCCTCGCCTGTCAACAACAGGAAATGTGGCACTGGCTGCTCAGAGTTTGACAAGCTCACAGCCTTCTCTCTAATGCAGCACCAGGAAGCACTGGGAATGCATTAGTATGGGCTGTGCCGGTGGCTGGGATCAGGTCTCACTTATCCTCCCATTCCAACCTCCTTAACTGCGTATGCCATAAAAAGGTCTGAAGGTTCAGCTTTTATCTCAGAAGTAATTGCGGTATATAGCTGAACTTTGCTTCATGACCTGTTTGATCTGATGGAAATACTAGAATAAGTACTATGACTTGTTCATATATTTAACTTTGATGGTGAGTGTCATCTTGTATGTAAAAAAAAATGTTTTTAAAAAATCTTACAAATCTGACTTTTTGCCATTGATCTCTTTGCCATTGAATATTTGATTGTCCCTGGCCTAGTGTTTACATCACATTTACAAACATTTATATTACTGTACTGTTAAATAAGTTCCAAGAGGCATGCTTAAAGTCCTCTGTGAAGACAAATGACATGCTCATAAATGACCCACCAAAAAACGTGTGTACTCTGTACAGACCAGTCACGTGCAATACAATATAAAAAGCAACCACATTTTCACTAATGCGGTTATTACTATAACATTTCTTGAACTCTTTGCATTATGTTTTAACCATTACATTTTTTTTTTCAAATAAATGGAAAATGATCAAAAAAGTTGTTTTTCTATTAAGTTATGATTTTCTTTTATTATTTGAATGGACATTTATTTTAGGAATGGACATATTTATATACTTGGAACCCAAAAAATAAGTAGATCCCTATAATTTAACCTTCAAAACTCATCCTCACACTCATCACATATAAGAGCTAACCCTGCACTCATCCTATTGCCCTTTGCATAAAATGTTGCTGTATTCATTTTCTGAAAAGAAGAAATAATTTTGTTACTTATACATAAACACAACTATACTACAATAAACACAATCATATTGTTGATGCTACTATCTATAAAAAATCCAAATGGGGAAATACATTACTGCAGTTCCACTGTGGTACAATTTACAGTAAAAGTTTTCTCAATTTACAGTAAAACGGTGTTTGACAAAGTTGATTTGTGAATAAAAATATCTAATTTACTTATCAAAGATGTTTAAAAAAATCCCCCTTTAGAAGAAATGTTTAGAAATGAGGTTAATAGAGCAATTTCTGAGCACTTCAACAGGTGTCTTCCGTGTGAGGGTGACATATGGAGGGACATTTAAATGTTATCTGATTTACAAACAGCACATCATTGGCTAACTAATAATTTTTATAGTGAAATTAGTTTTTTTTCTGAATAACAAGGAAATTAGTAGAAATTAATTGTTGCCATATGGCAACGCTGTACAATAAAGGGTTAATCATTCTTCTTAAACGAAAGGAATACTTTTATTTTGCAAGGATGTATTGAATATTTTTACATTTCAAATAAATGCTGTTCTTTTGCACTTTCCAGTATCCACATTTCTACAAAATTATTAAGCAGCACAACTGTTTTAAACATTGATAATAAGAAATGTTTCTTGAACACCAAATCAGCATATTAGAATGGTTTCTGAAGGATCATGTGACACTGAAGACTGGAGTAATGATGCAGAAAATTCAACTTTACCATCACAGGAATAAATAAATGATATATATATATATATATAATGAAGTAATATATTTTAAAATATATTATAAATAATAAAATAAAAATTATAAAAATTATATATATATATAATAAATAGAAAAGTTATTTTAAATTATAATAATATTTAATGTTTAAACTGTAAATAATAAATGTAGCCATGGAGAGATTTAAATCTTACTGACCCCAATATTTTGAAAGACAATGTTACTCAACGTTTAAAAAATAAAATTAGATCAAAATACCTCAGTGACCTTTTTTGGTTGCACATTGTGGGCTAATGGATCAGAAACATTTTCCAGTGCACCTTGAAAAACAGGTGTTTATGAAAGTGCTGAAGTGGTTGTGGTTGCTATTGAGGTGAGTGCTGCAGAAGTGATAAACAGCAGAAATGGAGAGTAAAAATAAACCCACAAGGGGGCAATATTGCTCAGGCTTCTCATAACAGAAGCGATTACATAAGTTTGTTGTAGAATTACTAATTGAATGTTTTGTGTGCTTCTCAGTTTGGAAGGGAAATCTGATCTAAGATCTCAAAGTCTTATGGAAAAGATTTTAAATATAATATAAAACACACAAATGAGGAATGTATGCATGTAGTAGTTATAAAGACAAAAACAACACCACAACTGCAAAGGACTGTTATGCAAGAAAAATAATTTATTTTAATGATATACCTTTTACCACATAGGCAAGACAAACTGCAGCTGATTTGAGATCTCACAGCGACCTTCATTTCTGCTGGAGGGTGAGGTCTATAATATGCACATTTTAAAATGTCTTTCCAAGAAAAACAAAAAACAAAAATATAATTCTCATTGTTTTCTTGCCTTCCCACCCGGTCTTTTTTTCTATTCCCAATGAACAAGGGCAATCTGAACATTTTAAAGCTTTTCCCGTTCAATCTGTCAAAGGGACTTTGTGCTGGAATAAACTCAGTCCCATCTTGCATGAAAAACTAAAGTTGTATGCGTGATGCAGGGAGTTGTCAAGAGCTGATTAAAAGTTGTTGGTTTCACTTGACAGCAACCAGATGGTTGTTAACAAACTTGTTCAGGACTCCCTTAGTTGGCACATTTGACTCTCTTCTTGTATTAAATGGGTAGAACAAATCCCTATTGGTTATGTGAGGAGAGAGGAGATGAGCAGAAAATGGCTTGAAGTCAGCGAAACTATAGAGAGGAATTTGTCACTTTTTCATGTCAGTGTGTCAAACGGCACTACTGTGATTATAACAACGTATGTCTCTCTACTCGTCTCCCCTCCCTGGGATTTACATTAGTGTTGCACAGGGCTTCTAACAGTCCACTAAGGTAAATTTTTCTTGAGTTCTCTATTTAGTTTTGCCCCTCCGTCTCTCTTCTGCTTGTGCCTGTGAGAGTACTGTTGACATTGATAGGGTTAAGCACAGAGTACACAAGAGTAGTGATAAATGTCATAGTAGTAAATCCTAAAAAGAGTAAAAGAAACTCTGCATACTTCTACAGAAGTGCAATACCAAGGCATTTAAAAACACAGAGGCTTTACGCCAGAGTACAAGGCAAATAAACACTGGTGGTCTGACTTTTTTTTCATTCACTAAATATTTAAAACAAGTGTCACACACTATTTTAATGTGGTGGTATTCGGTCTCTTTTTTTTTTTTCACGTTATGCTTTTCATATTGTCGGAATACCTGAACGACTAGTCTGAGAAGATGAATATCAAGAGTCGATCTCAATAGAACAGATTTTTGCCAAGCACTTCCTCTCCTGGACTGCTGAGGGCACTCTGGCTCAATAGCACCAGGTTTCTGTCCTTTGTCTGATTGGGAGCCAGAAGAACAGTCACATGAGGCAGGGGAGCTTCATACGGAATGGTAAGAAGAAGCAGTCTCTGAAGTCTCAGTCTCTGCGGCTGCCTGCTGTAGATCCTTCGTCTGCAGTAGTCTCCAAAATTCCCTTAATGTAGGATGGTGGTTAGTTACCACAGATGAAATACTCAAGTTCTTGAGTAAATTACCACAATTGATCAAAGTCTGCAAAGTCTTTGTGCATTCAAACATCGATCTACAATCCGGTCTTGCAGTGGCATGGAGGGCAACCATTAAAAAAGCATATTCTTTTTGGTCAAAAAAACAAAACTGTTGAGCTCTGCCTCACCCTTTCCTAACATTCACAGGCGTTCACTGCCAGTGCAGACTGAAGGGCAGGTTTGATTCAGCTTTGATGCATAGTCTGAAATGGACATAAAGTGAGAAGCTTTGCATTTGTGTTCGAATGATCCTGTCTAGCGACTGAAATTGTGGTCTTTAGCGCCGTCTTATTATTTTTTTCGGGGGATGTGAAGGCAAGATTGAGAAAGATATGAATCCGGTCATCTTTTACCGTCCATATAGGCCTTAGCAAATCTCCTCCCTGATACTTTGTGTGTTGTCGAATGAAATCTCTGTGAAGAGATTATACACTTTGACCAGTAGCCATGATGGGTTTCCTGAGTTGTAAAGAAACCCCTGAGAGATTTGACACAATGTACGGCCAGCACCAAACCAATAACTCTGTGGTAACGCTTACTTTCCCCCTTGATTTCTGTAGCCCAGTGTTCTCTCCTTTGTTTCCCACTTCCGGTGTTATTCCCTTACTTTGTACCGTCCACAAATTTTATTTTCTAAGGTATGTCAATTTTGATTTGTTGCATGTTGTGCAGAATAATAGCTATGTGATGTCTGTTTACACTTCTGGTAGTGTGGGAAGATCGTTAGATGTGGGTTCAGGTGTATTGCATGATGATGGTTCAATATGACCACTTCAATGCTTTGTGTGCTGTGAGCTTATACAACAATGGGCAGTTTCCCAAGAATTGTCACAGATATGGACAGCTTTGTGTCCCTTGCGTCTTTGATCAAGCAGTTACATTTTTGTATATATATATTTATATATCGTATACATAGTTTTGTACAGATTAAATAAACTCAAGAAGACATTTATATGGCCTTTCATATCTTTTGAAAAAATAACACCAAAAAAGAAACAAGGGAAAATAACAAATATAGCTTTTTGTCATGTAAACTAGTTCCTGTACTGGTGAAAGTGCTTCATTTTTTAGGGGTACCAAACCTTGCCTACAACCTCT
Source organism: Gobio gobio (assembly GCF_949357685.1). NCBI lineage: Eukaryota > Metazoa > Chordata > Actinopteri > Cypriniformes > Gobionidae > Gobio > Gobio gobio. The sequence continues at coordinate 31,047,837 of NC_137098.1, forward strand.
GTGGAATGTTTCCGACTCACGTCATACACTCCTTTCTCTCTCTGTGAGAGTTTGTGCAGTCTTTTAAAACGCAATTATCCTACTAAGACACTTTCTATTCCACCACTGAAATGGGCAGAGCAGGCTTTGGCCACAAATATAGGCTGGGCTCCTAAAATAGTGAACGTCAGTTCCCATTCAAGAGTTTCATCATCGCATTCATATTTCCAAAAAAGCAGATTTCTATGCCTGAATTTTGTATCAGTGGTGGGCTCAGTTTCCTTTAATACTGACTATACTCCACAACAATCTTACATCATCAGTTTGATCCCCTTGTCTGAAAGCAACAACTCAAACCCACTTCATTTCTTTCAGCATGAGGTCTTTGTAAATGAAACCGATTCGATGGGCAGTGGAGCATACAGAAAACCAGCCATATTGATAGCCAGCATGTGGTTCTCTTCAAGTAGAATCACTGGTCCTGCTGAGCTGGTTTTGGTGTGTTCGTAGTGCTCCCATCTGGTTGTGACTGAGAGAACTCAGTGACTCGTCGTGCCAAGGGGTTTGTGCTTTTCAGCAACTCCATGGCAGAAACTCGGGTCCCGCTGCTGGCTTTGCTGCTCCTCTTCTGGAGAAGAGCCATAAAGTTTTCATTTCGTGAGCTTGACCTAGGAGTGGTCCCGAGGCCCAGAGTTCGAAGGTCTGTGCTACTGCTCTTCACAGGTGAGACCAAACACTGCCTGCTTCCAAAGGAATCTGTTGGTTCCTTGCGACCTAGAACTTTCCTCTTTGACCTAGGAAAGTCAGAACAATACAAATGTTGTGTAAAAGTTTACACCAGGGTTGCTCAAATCTGACACTAGAGGGCCACTGCCCTGCAGAGCTCATCTTCAACCCTAATCAAAGAAAAATAAAAAATCAAGGTCTTTAGTGTCACTCAAAAATGATAGGTGGGTGAGTTTGATCAGGGTTTGAACTAAACACTGCAGGGTAGTGGCCATCCAGGGCCGTATTTGAGTTACCCTGGTTTACACTGTGTATCCCATTGATAAAGTATTTGATTATAATGAATGATTTTACAATGGTATCAGATATGGTTGGGTGATTAATCAAATTGTATTTCTGATTTCGAAATTGTATTCCTACAATTGTGAAAAGATAATCGAGATACAATAGGGTCTTTCTGTGTCAACCAGAGGTCCCTGGCTCTATTTTTTGATTTTGTAAAAAAAAAAAAAAAAAAAATTCTGTAGAAAGAAGCCAAAATATTAAATGTCACAGACAATTTTGTGGAGGAGGGTCAAGATTTGGAGTTAAATTAGAGGAGTGTAAAAATGACTTTAGAAAGATCACGGCATCATTATTTTATTTTTACACAGAGATTGGTAGGTCTATTAGTAAAACCTGTTGACTTTATTAAGCAACGAAAGAGAACTCAATTCAGTACTCGAACACATAGTATATACAGTGTTCTGTGTGCATACCCTGAGATGAAGGAGAATGCAAAAAAAGCAAAGTATAGTTTGAGCTTCGAATTTGCGCTTAAACTGTCAAATACCCACATAAATACAGTGGGGAGAACAAGTATTTGATACTCTGCGATTTTGCAGGTTTTCCTACTTACAAAGCATGTAGAGGTCTGTAATTTTTATCATAGGTACACTTCAAATGTGAGAGACAGAATCTAAAAAAATTCTGAAAATCACATTGTATGATTTTTAAATAATTAATTTGCATTTTATTGCATGACATAAGTATTTGATCACCTACCAACCAGTAAGAATTACGGCTCTTACAGACCTGTTCATTTTTCTTTCTCCACTCATTACCTGTATTAACTGCACCTGTTTGAACTCCTTACCTGTATAAAAGATGCCTGTCCACACTCAATCAAACAGACTCCAACCTCTCCACAATGGCCAAGACCAGAGAGCTGTGTAAGGACATCAGGGATAAAATTGTAGACCTGCACAAGACTGGGATGGGCTACAGGACAATAGGCAAGCAGCTTGGTGAGAAGGCAACAACTGTTTGGCGCAATTATTAGAAAATGGAAGTTCAAGATGATGGTCAATCTCCCTCGGTCTGGGGCACCATGCAAGATCTCACCTCATGGGGCATCAATGATCATGAGGAAGGTGAGGGATCAGCCCAGAACTACACGGCATGACCTGGTCAATGACCTGAAGAGAGCTGGGACCACAGTCTCAAAGAAAATTATTAGCAACACTACGCCGTCATGGATTAAAATCCTGCAGCGCATGCAAGGTCCCCCTGCTCAAGCCAGCGCATGTCTAGGCCCGTCTGAAGTTTGCCAATGACCATCTGGATGATCCAGAGGAGGAATGGGAGAAGGTCATGTGGTCTGATGAGACAAAAAGAGAGCTTTTTGGTCTAAACTCCACTCGCTTTGTTTGGAGGAAGAAGAAGGATAAGTACAACCCCAAGAACACCATCCCAACCGTGAAGCATGGGGGTGGAAACATCATTCTTTGGGGATGCTTTTCTGCAAAGGGGACAGGACAACTGCACCGTATTGAGGGGACGATGGATGGGGCCATGTATCGCGAGATCTTGGCCAACAACCTCCTTCCCTCAGTAAGAGCATTGAAGATGGGTCGTGGCTGGGTCTTCCAGCATGACAACGACCCGAAACACACAGCCAGGACAACTAAGGAGTGGCTCCGAAAGAAGCTTCTCAAGGTCCTGGAGTGGCCTAGCCAGTCTCCAGACCTGAGCCCAATAGAAAATTTTCGGAGGGAGCTGAAAGTCCGTATTGCCCAGTGACAGCCCCGAAACCTGAAGGATCTGGAGAAGGTCTGTATGGAGGAGTAGGCCAAAATCCCTGCTGCAGTGTGTGTGCAAACCTGGTCAAGAACTACAGGAAACGTATGATCTCCATAATTGCAAACAAAGGTTTCTGTACCAAATATTAAGTTTTGCTTTTCTGATGTATCAAATACTTATGTCATGCAATAAAATGCTAATTAATTACTTAAAAATCATACAATATGATTTTCTGGATTTTTGTTGAAGAAATAGTTAAAGAGTACCTATGATAAAAATTACAGACCTCTACATGCTTTGTAAGTGGGCAAACCTGCAAAAATCGGCAGTGTATCAAATACTTGTTCTCCCCACTGTATGTCAAATTAACATTGGCAAAAATTATTTCCAGCAAAACATAGTTATATCACAATATATATTATTACTATTAAAATTATTTCCACATTGGCAGCAATACTTTTTTGTAGAAGAAAGAAATAATAAAATCTCAATAGTCAAAACAGTTTCTCCGAAACATCCAGTATATAAATTGTAAAAAGTCGAAATTTTAGCTTAAAGCAGAAAGTATACTTTGTTTGTTTTTTTTACGTGTGTACGCAAGCATACGCGTACAGTCGAATGCACAGCCTTGAAAAAAGTATAGCTTCTTCCTTTGACTGGTTCACGTACACATGCGTTAGATGCATGCACAGTTTTTAGTAATCTCTCGCCATGAGTTACAACTCCATTGTAGCTGTAGCTTGCATGCATTCTGGTCTGTTCTTTTTATGCAGTTATGCAGGTTGCCACCTTATGGATAAACTAATTACGGCAAAAAAAAGTAATGCGCATGTATGACTTTTGTATGCGCAATTACAAAAACCCCGCGGTGCGTGTACTCTTCTGATGACGAAATTCGAGTCACGAATAATTCTAATAAATCTTTAATTGACAAAGATGATTGACGAAGATGATTTAAATTAGAAGACTTTTAAATAATGATCATGAATTTTTAAATGAATAGAAAAGACAATTTTTTGCTATTAATTCACATGTGATATTGACAAATAAAATAATTAGATTTTAGTCGGACAGAAAAATTAAGTGGTGACCTCAGCACTAGAAGACATAGCCCCTGACATCTAGTAACAGACCATATCAGCATAGCTATGTGTTCATTATGCCAGATTATACCAAACTGTGAGTACCTTTGGTCAGACAGAAATAGCTAAATGAATCAGTGTGAATGTTAAGCTGCAAATTCTGTACCTGTGTATGATGGTGAAGAGGTCCTCAGTGGTATGAGTTGTGGGTGTGTGTACAAATACTTCATCATCTGTTTCTTCTGTAATGTGTAGTTCGGTCTTGTCCACTGCAGAGTTGTTCTCTTCTAGTATTTCTGTTTCTGCATAAGTTTCTGTGGAGCAGAATTTTTAAAAGAACACAAATTAAACCACAAATTGACTATACCAAAAAAAAAAACAGCATTTGTTTAAATTAAAAATGTTTAACCTTTTACTTTCTCAGCTGGAGGTGTCTCTCTTTCCATAATTTGTTGAGAACCTGAACTATTCTCTTCAACAACCACATCATTCTCCTGATTCTCAAAGCTCTCATAACTTTCAAAATTTTGATGGTGTCCATGTAAAATTAGCTTTGCAGGATCATCTTGATCTTCGTCTTTAAGCAAATCTCCCTCAATCTCAGATGCTGATGGACTTGTAGGTGACTGGGAGATGCTGTCAGAAAGTAGATTTTGCCTCTCTGCCCCACCATTGGTCTGGATGCTTGGAGAGGGCAGAAGAAGGACATTGGGTTTTTTTGGCACTGGAGGAGGTACCTTGGGCTTTCTTTTGTCTAATTCTGCTAAACAGGATATTGTCATTCTACTTGGAAGGGTCTTGCTTTTGTCCTCTCTCTCTGGGCTACTTGGGGATGGAAGATCTTCCTCAATGGGAATCCCATGCTCCAGGTCAAACTCGGGGAGAGGAGGTACATAGCTGTGGAGTGGCTCTAGAGGGGCTATTGCAGATGTGCTGAGTGATGACTGGGCTGGTCTTTTAGGTTTGGGCTTTCTTACAACCATATAGATGTTACCCACAGGCATGGGTCGGTCCACAGGGGAAGATGGAGGAGATTCAGGTGCCAGAGGGGAGGATGAGGGAGATTTAAGCATCAAATTCATGGGTCGTTTAGGTAGAGGCGGCTTCATTGCAACTGGTGGCTTTGACTGTTTTGTGTTAGAGGGGGTTATAGGAGGGCTGAGATCCCGGATTTGCTCTTCCTCTATTATGTCAGAAGAGCCATCAGGACTGTCCTCAAGTTCTGAGCGGCTTACTGAACGAAGGCGGATGTTTCGCAAGTCTGTTGTGGTAACCATAGGCAGAGAAGACTGACTGGGGCTCAGTTTACCTGGTTTGTTGGCCGTAGATGTGTCAGAATGGCGCCGGCTGGCTTTAGGCTTGGGTTTGACAGAGGACAAATCCAGTTGAGAGTTTGCTGGTAGTTCAAATGAAAGACGTGAGCGTGATTTATCCTTTGCAGAAGCTGGGAGGGAGGATTTACGCTCTGGAATCTTTGGGCGCATTTTGCAGCCAACTGGAGAAGGTCCAGTGATGAGAGTGTTTGATATAGTTGGGGTTGGAGTTTCAGACTGGCTTGAGTAGCCACTGGATGGAGACATGAGACATGGGGGCTTAAAGGGGGATACCTTGGTCTCAGCCTCAATTGAGAACTGGGATGGAGATGTGGCCCGTGAGGTTGAAGGCGAATTCAGGGATTCTGAGCTTCCGCGCACCTTCATGCACTCAATCACTGTGGTACCTGTGGCTGTGCTTGAACCTGACAGTGAGCGGTAGGGATCATTGTTGGACTTCCACTCATTGAGCTGCCAGTGAGGAGGAAACCCAAGCTCTCCCAAGTTTTCCCTGTCAGCAGAATGAGAAATATCAGAAGATGTCTCCAAACTACTGTGGGCTTGATCTGTGTCGTCCTCAGGCTTGGCTATTAGGAACTCAGGCTGGAATGAATCTTGAATATGGTGATCTCGAGGGATAAAGAGACTCTTGGGTCTGCCATCCCTGAAGTGCCCTTCACTGTGGTAGGAGCCCATTCCTCCAATCTCTGATAGGTTTTTCATCAGGGATACACTACGTACTGGAGGCGGTGGCTTTTTCTTAGATTTCTTTAGTGAGATACTGCGTGAGCGTGACCTCAGTCGACTATCTGGAAGAAAGTCTGAACCTGTGGTCACAGAAACGTTATCTGTACTTGTGCTATCCTCCGAGCTATTGCTTGGATATAGCAGGGCATAACACTCACCCTCTGGAACGATAGGGACAGCCTCACCTGGAGAGCATATATTATCTGCTGAGCAAAATGATCCAGAGTCTGTTGGTGTTGAAAGTGAACGTTCACGGAACCTGAATAGATTGGATCGGGCTGATCTCTTCTCTTGCTCACTTTTGGTATTTCCTGTGCCTGCAGTGCAAGCTGCCCCCTCGGTTTCATTCCGTTTCCCTCTAGCAACCCCACTACCCTGTGTGGACACTGTGTACACCCGGTGTCCACATGGTTCCGAGATAGAAGTGAAAGAACTGGAGTGTGACCCTGAGCTCATGGACAGGCCTGAACTGGTCTGGGATGGACAGATTAGACCACCTCCTTCACCTCCAGGTGTTAACATTCCAGTTTTAGATATTGGCTGCTTTGAAGCAGAGCTTGTAACTAAAGCATAGTTGTAGGAGTCATTCCAGGAAGGAGAGAAAGTGGAACCTTTTGGGCCATTCCAGGAGGGGCTTGGGCACATCAGAGTGGCATGATCCATCATGCCTGATGGGGTCTTCGGGGATGGGGGGACACTGTACTCCAGGTCACTCTGGGTCTTCCGAAGGGGAATATGCTGTTGGCCCGTGTTTTCGGTGGTAGGCTCCAAAGATCTGGGTTGAGAGGATCCAGGGGAACAGGCACCTTGTATTAAATCAACAGCAAGAATTTTGCTGTCACCTAAAGACAAAATAGTTTTTAAAAAAAATTGTTTATTAATAAAATTAAAATTTAGAATTTAGTCTTTCATTCTTAGATAAACAGAATTTTTGTAAAGATTCTGAAAGATGTATTTCAATCAGAACATTGTTAGCTAAACAAATTGCAATCTGTGTGACAGTTTGTCAAAGCTTCTGGCTCTAACAAACATTGTATTTTAGATTTACAAATTACTCTAGATACAAGTCATTGATCAGTGCCCATTGTCCTTTTCCTGTTTATTTCTTTTTGCACTCTGAGACCCTGTCAGTAACTTGCCTAACTTCCTGTTAGTCACCTTGGCAGTGCAGCGTGACATCAGGGCCTGCAACCACACTCCTCGGGCGGCGAACGGTTTTTGGGTTGACCGCTGAATCAGTTCTAAAGGGGGCCCGCAGTTCGCTGTGCCGTGCGGAGAGCTTATCAAAGCTCTGGCCTGAGGCAAGATATGAGATACCAGCTGTCAGGCTAACTGACAGTCTTCAGTCAGATAAATTGTCTTATTTTTTTTTATGAATTATTTTTATTACCATAAAATGGTTGCATAAAAGCCACATTATTCTATACATGTTATGATTGGGCTGAAAAACATTAGCCATGACCGCCTAATCAGACCTGCATATACAATGACAAGCATCTTGGTATATTTATGAAGAAAAAAGTATATTATGGATAAAAGCAATAGCCAACATGAGATAGATGGTTAGCTGGAGACTTGATCATGGTGCCTGATTGATCTGGAGAAATGAATCCGACAATGGACACTGGATAATACATCAAAACAAGAGCTGTGTATTGACTAAGGACTACCCAATGGCAGATCAATGTAACTTACTTTAATACAGTACTGATGCGTTTTAAAGAACTGCATTGGACTGGGTGTTTAATCATTTTAAACACCCGGTGAAAAAGAGAGTGCTGTGATAAATGGTCCACTATTCCACAATGATGAAAGGAACTGAACATAATGTGCTAATTAAGCCCAGTTCTCACTATGTTCTTTACATGGATACCCCTTTTGTCTCTCAGAAAACAGCTCTCCAAAAACATCCAAAGAAACCTCATTTGCTCCCAACATGTGAGCTGGCTTCATTCATGAAAATACCAACAAAAAGGAGGTGAAAAAAAAATCTTTCTTCCTCCATCCCTGTTGCTCCCACCCATCCGCCACAGTTCTCTCTCTCACTCACTTTCTGTCTGTCTCTCACTCTATGCAGCTTTTTCTGCACCTCCTATCTAAGCGAAGGAGGGAGAGCTGCATGTTGCCATGGCAACAGCTACCTGTTCATTATCTTTAGCGGTGAAGAACAGAACCACTTTGGGAATCAGACTCCAGGCTGCCTAAGCACAGCATTATCTGTGTTTATGGATCCAACCACCTCTCTGCTATGTCCAGGCCAGAGAGGGGAACAGGAAGGTAGTCAAGAGGGAAATTTAGAGAGATGGGTGTGGGAGAGCTGAGACAGAGAGAGAGGGAGGGAAGGAGAGCAAGAGCACCACTACAACAAGGGCTTAAAACATAGGGTGAAAGTTTGAGAAAGGAGAAAATGCTTTAACATTTAAAGTACATATAAAAACGTAAAAGGAGAGCAATCTTATCTGTCGTTTAAACTCTTAGGAAAGCGGACATAAGAACTAAGAAATGGGGCTGCCTGTGATGATGTTGATGATAATATGATTTGCAAGACCAAAAACATCCAGAACTACTCCGTGACCTAGGACTTTCTTAGTGGGGAGACACTATTGTTCAGTATATGTCATGCTTGATTTTCTTTCCCAAATTGTACAGAACATCAGCTGTACACAATAAAACAATCTCACTTTAAAAAAGCAATCTTTAATACAGCAAATAAATTGGGAAAATATTGTAAAACCTTTAGCAACAAAGTTCTTAACATAAACTACACATCAATGATACCTTCAAACAGGCCGAATTTACTAGACTTTAAAAAACATAAAGATATACTCCACATGACAGTATGCCAAGTCTCCTTTACCTGTGATCTCAATGGGTACAAGGTGAGCTGGAGTATGTCGGCCCAGGTACCAGCGAGGTTTCTCTGCAACAGCTGGACTCAGTGAGGCATTCCAGCCTAGAAGGGACTTCTCTGATCCGCAGGGGGTCGGGTCCTGCGGCCGAACCCCTAAAGTTGTAGTCTCATCCTCACACACCTGCTTATTAGCAGGCTAAAGAGAGAAAGAATTTGTATTTATAATGAATTATGTAATTATTCAAATGCGCAACCGTTTCTAAATATGGATTTTGAGGTGTATTAAGTATACATCTGCATGTATAGCAGAATTGGTAAATGTACGATTTTAACGAATTATTATTTAATTCATATTAATAATTAATTTACTTTATATTCAAACACTGAATTGGGATATTCTCTTTTTTTAGTAAATGATTTTGCAGGATTCTTAAGCTACTGTTTGTTTTCACACTCAAAACCACCGACATAGAGAAGCCTGTAGCTGTTTCCCTCAGGGGGAAAACATCATCTAATTAGATTTACAAACTTTATACAAAACATTAATGCTTTACAGGAAACAAATGAGTTTGTTGGTGGCACACAAGTCAGAATCCAGGGACTTCAAAATGCTCAATAAAACCCTACTTTCATTAGTGTAAGAGCTAAAAAGAAAGCATACAAGTAGTTACCACAAAGACAAACTCCGTCTTCTTGTTGTTGAGTGAGGAAGGGGATCGGCTGAGAGTGGTTGACGTGTCCTCCGAGCTCTGAGAGGAAGTTTGTCTGAATGTCTGTCCTGTCACTCTGTTATCATACAACTGCTCCTCAAAATCTGAGTAGACACAGACACAACATGCTAGTTTTTAAGGATAGCAACAGCACTAAGAGACACTGAAATCAATTAATGAAATCTCTCTCCCTTTTGGTCAGAAATGTTCCCTAGGGCTCTTGTAAACAGAATGATTACCATTGCATTCATTCCAAGGACTCCCCTCACAAGACCCCACCCCATTCTTGTAGCCATTTTAATCCCCCAAAACCTTCTCTTTAACCCCTCCCACTGTGTACTCAAAAACACACATACAAATACACTCTCCTTCACTTATTCAAGTCTCTATCCTTTACCAGTAACTGTTTACTGGTTTGGCTATACCCGTGAGACCCGGACTTTCACAAATGTCTTCAAATGTCAAATAGGGCCTACTGGCTTGTGAGGACATTTAAGTTGTCCTCACTACTTGAAAGGCTCATAAATCGGCCAAATCATGTTTTGATTCAAATCTAAAAATGTCGACTGGATTCTGTAATGGTTAGGTTGAGGGGTAAGGAAAGAGTAAAAGTTATCATTGGTATAAAATGTTAATGTTAATGTTAGTATAAAACGCATTCAGTCTATCAATAGTCCTCAATAATATGGTCTGTGTGTGTGATTGTGTTTGGGGATGAAAGGGGGGTTGATCCCTCTTTTTCCGAACTGGGATGCCGCACTCTTAGACTTAGGGTTGCCTAGCAATGGCAGGCTGTCTAAGACAATGGCATACCTCCGGAGTCAACAATAGCCCCAAGCCCCAAGTTTAGCCTCGTTGAGTAGAGTCCTCTTCACATGCTGGGAGAGAGCAGAATAGAGCACACAGCTGAAATCCTAAACCTTCACTAAAAAAAAGAGTGAGACTGCAGCAAAACTACAGCCTACAGCTGTGCGCTGCCACATGCGCAACTTTTGAATATGTGTTGGCATTTTATTCATCATGCCGAATGGAGATAGTTCTATTCCAGGAATGATACTTGACCAGATGGCTTTCAAATAGCCACACTAATGAGATACACAGAAAGACAATCCTGCAGTTAGCCTTAGACCTCAAGTTACTCAGGAAAACACTTGTGCTGAATGTACTGCAAAGATTGATGGACCAAACTATGTAATCTGATGCGTAAAATCCCATGGAAAGCAAAGTGAAAAAATAAAAAGATCGTTTTGGAATGTGTTATGACTATTAGATTCCTGCAGCTGTAACAAGACCAACTTCTGTAAACACAGGCCAGCATGCAAAGCATTCTACACACAAACCACACAGCAAATTCCTTTCATATACATAACTATCCTTACTTTTCCAAACGCTCTGCTATATTAAAGCAATACCCTTCCCACTGTATATACATTACCATTTAATTTTGGGGTCAATATGATTTAAAGAATACTTTTGTGCAGCAAGGATGCATTACATTAATATTTCACAATATTACTGTTTTTACTGTATTTTTTAATAAATTAAATGAAGCCTTGGGGAGCATAAGAGACTTCTTTCAAAAACATTAAAGCATTTTATCATCCCCTAACTTTTGAACGGTATTGTGTGATCTTAAATAAAAAAGCAAAGTTGATCATGTTAATTTAAATATTTACACTATGTTAAAAATACAATGGATGCAGCTACTCACTCATTAATTGAAAGACATACTAAAGTAAGTTCCAACCAAAAGAGATGAAAGTAAACTAGATAGAAAGTCAGAACTCACCAAAACAGTGGTTGGTTCACACAAGCCTCTGTGGAAAGGTAGGCTTCAAAGGCCAATATCAAAACTTCAAAGATGATGTATGGGAGAGTAGGGTACCAGAAGCAACAATGAGAATGAGTGAGTATGTGTGTGAGAAGGTATTTCAAACACAATCCCTCCCCTCCCCTGTCCTGATCTTGGGCCAGTCAGTAAAACTAATGGGACTCAAAAATCTCCATTCTTATCAGCCAATCAAATGGCTCGCCTAGACAAGATGCCAACCACTCAAGCGTGTATGAGTGGTCATGAATGACCTCAAAGCATCGCCTAACAAGATGCTCACTGAAAACCAACCATTTATTAAAAATGGGTCACTCCTTGTCTTGTGTATGCAGTAGAGGAATGGAAGAGGTCAATAGCAACAATGTTCCTTTTCTTGTCAATTTGGGGAGTTTGTGTCTGGTCTATTTTCCATTTGGTCTTTGTTTCTCATTCATTACTGAACACATCATTTATAAGCATGGGGGAGATGTACAATATCCCTGATTAGCTTAAGCACTATGGATGCCTGCTCTCTTTAATGTTGCCTCTTAGTTTGCAAACATAATATAAGTATGACAGTGAAAGATAAGGACAGGATAAGGATATTTTTTCTATTATAAAAAAATAAATAAAAAAATAGCATATTTTTGTGGGAAATATATATATATATATATATATATATATATATATATATATATATATATATATATATATATATATATATATATATATATATATATATATATATATATATATATATATATATATATATATATATAAACTACAACTACATCAATATACAAATATATCATTGGCACATACACCGATCAGGCATAACATTAATGTGTTGGTCCCACTTTTGCTGCCAAAACAGCCTTGACCCGTCGAGGCATGGATTCCACTAGACTCCAAAAGGTGTGCTGTGGTATCTGGCACCAATATGTTAGCACAGATCCTTTAAGTCCTGTAAGTTGTGAGGTGTGGCCTCCATGGATCGGACTTGTTTGTTCAACACATTCCAAAGATGCTCGATTGGATTGAGATTTGGGGAATTTGGAGGCCAAGTCAACACCTCAAACTCGTTGTGCTTCTAATACCATTTCTGAACAATTTTTGCTTTGTGACAGGGCGCATTATCCTGCTCAAAGAGGCCACAGCCACCAGGGCATACAGGTTCCATGAAAGGGTGTAGATGGTCTATGCTTAGATAGGTGGTACGTGTCAAAGTAACCCAAGGTAGGACCCAAGGTTTCCCAGCAGAACATTTCCCAAAGCATCACACTGCCTCCGCCGGCTTGCCTTCTTCCCATAGTGCATCCTGGTGCCATGTGTTCCCCAGGTAAGCAACGCACACACACCCGGCCATCCACGTGATTTAAGGGAAAACGTGATTCATCAGACCAGGCCACCTTCTTCCAATGCTCCGTGGTCCAGTTCTGATGCTCACGTGCCCAATGTTGGCACTTTCGGCAGTGGACAGGGGTCAGCATGGGCACCCTGACTGGTCTGCGGCTATGCAGCCCCATATGCAACAAACTGTGATGCACTGTTTATTCTGACACCTTTCTATCAGAACCAGCATTTACTTCTTGAGCAATTTGAGCTACAGTAGCTCGTCTGTTTGATCGGACCACCAGGCCAGCCTTCGCTCCCCACGTGCATCGATGAGCCTTGGCCGCCCATGACCCTGTCGCCGGTTCACCACTGTTCCTTCGTTGGACCACTTTTGATAGATACTGACCACTGCAGACCGGGAACACCCCACAAGAGCTGCAGTTTTGGAGATGCTCTGACCCAGTCGTCTAGCCATCACAATTTGGTCCTTGTCAAACTCGCTCAAATCCTTACGCTTGCCCATTTTTCGCAGGGGACACGTCTCCCTCAATATTCAGATTAATAGTTAATCAATGGGTTTCTAAGTCAAACGACAGATTCGTAAACTTTTCTTGCTCCCCCCAGGCTTGACATTTGGCTGCATCCTTGAATGGCAGACAGGCATATGCAATGGCAAATTGCTGTTTATGCACATAGCACAGTACCACACATTCGTAAACACTGACCACCCACTCACTGTTGTTTAAGCAACAGCTGCCCAGTCGATCTGATGCTAAGCTTAAACCAGAATAGCATCTCATACCTCACAGATACATATTAATAGCTGACATCAAGCAAGAAAGAGATAAAAGAGGGAAATTCAACCATGTACAGTCAGACACGCACAGCGGCAGGAGTCAAGAGCACTGACATTTTCATTCAGCGAACGGAAAAAGCAAAAGAGAAGGGGAGACTGTGTATTCTCTACAAATGGAAATTAATCTAATGGATCATAAAGAAGGACAAAGTATGAGTCAGAAATAGAGGGGGAATGATGGGAGACGAGGGGAGGGAAAACATGAGGATGCTCAGAGGAAAAGAAAAACAAACAGTGCCTCTCTTACCCGCACGGGGAAACAGAATGAGAATGGAAGTGGAGGATATTCACAGACAGCACGCATGCAAGGCAACGCAAAACACACACCCACAAAAACAAAACGAAAACACATGATAGGCAGATCCAGGCAGGCAGAGACGGTCATGCTGCACAACCTCTCGTGGCACCAAAACACACAGACGAAGCGCCTGCAAGCTGACTCTCCTACCTTGAAGCAGACTCTGTAGGTTCAGCTGAGCCTCCTGGTGCAGTTCCTGCACACACTCCGGCCTACTCCACGAGCCGAACACATTCACATGCTGTTGCCATGACGATTGGAAGTGGGCCGTTCGTTTGCTCTCCGAGTCCAAGTTGGTGGCGGCTGGCAGAGAGAGAGAGGGAGAGACAGAGGGAGGGGAGAAGAACAAGAGATACAGATAGAAGGAGGAAGTGAGAGCAAGAGAAAAGGAGAGAGAGAGAGAGAGGGATGCGGAAAGGAGGGAGGGGAGAAAAAAGATACAGTACATAAATAAAAACTGATACAATTAGCATATCTTTTTATATATTTGCCTACTATGGCAGCAGAGAGGTGGAGACATCCGACGAAGCAACCGCACACTAGATTTGCGATCAAAGGGCTGCGATCTCGTAATCATAACAATTAAATCACTACAACCCTAATATGTTTTTCTGTCTGGCAAATTAAACTGGAGACCCAACAGAAAGAACATGCTGGCATACGTTGATAAAACTAACAATGTTTTTTTTTTCTCTTTTGGTTTATGGTAGTGCTGCAGCATCTGTAGACTAAAAGACCTGCTCACACCAAGGATGATAATGATAACAATAAATTATTAATAATTCTATGAGAATAGGGAAGTCCACACTCCACACCACAACTAACACAGAGGAATGATATCGTTGGAATCTGATCATCGATTAAAGCATTGTCAGTCAATCAGAATCCATTGACTTTAAAGAGCTTAAGCATTTAAAGGAACACTGAGCTTATTTAAAAAAAAAAAAAAAAAAAAAGTGGAGTGTTCCTTTAATAGTGAACTGAACATTATCATCTTTTGTTGTGGATGCTTATATAGTTATTATCATTATAGCTATCTGACCAGAGTTAGATTTGATTGCTCAGAATAATTTGTCATAGACTGCTGAAATAAATAGTACAGTCATAAAACTCTAGAGGGGAGCAAGCTGATAGGTCCTTTGCATGTAATTTTCAAGCAATCACACCATTACCACATGGCATAAGCTGATCGGCAGGAAAACAATCAAAATCAAAAAAATCACGCAGGCTGTGACGGACAGATTGTTAACTGCAGGAAATCCAAATATTTGCCTATCACTCATCGACCTCAAATATGGTTTATTACTTGTAAACATGCAAATAGTAGCAACTTTACAAGTCCGCTCGCTCTAATGTTAACCTAGTTAAATATGCACTATTATTAGGCGCTTATCCATTTGTGTGGAGAGCACGCTTACTACATGGGTCATGACATACAGGCGCCGATAAGAGTAATGCAAACTGTAAAGGGTCTACTTTTATTTCTGTAAACGCACAATAACAACAAAATGTTGTGCTTTTGTAAAATAAAATAAAAATAAACCGGTCGTCTCTGTCTCTGTGAACTTGAGCATGTAACAAAAATGAACAAAAACTCAGCATGTACTTGCCTCACAGACATGAGAAATACATCTATAGAAAGCTTGAAATGAAAAAAGCGATTGTCAACCAATTCAAGTGGAAAACAAATATTCAGATTATGTAATCCGTATGAAACGTGGATATAAGCGCATCCACTGTAGAGATGCATCGTCGACTTAATCTTTGCAGCACAGAACAGAAAACATTACCAATATATAAAATGTTCAGACAGTCTTCTTCTGTTTTTTTACGATATACTTATAGTCATTACATTTCCCTGTGTGCTGTGGCAAGTTTTACGCATGCATTTGAGCACTGATTATAGGCTATGTATTATATAGGCAATTAAAGGTTCATTATAATAATTTATGGCTTATTAATATAAACGAGCGATTAGTCGACTAATCGCTTAAATGAACGACTTCTAGTTGACTAGAAAAATCTTTAGTCGAGGGTAGCCCTATACTGCTATTAGATTTATATATGTCTATTTATGCAGCAGCAGCATATTTTGCATGCTCACAGCAGCATGTCTGTGTATCAGCAGCAACAGCAATAATCAACAGCAGCAGCAGCATAGCAGATCTAGTCTGCCAAGACCAAATACATTAACATTGTCATATTCAATAACATGCTAATTACTTTTGTGAGAGTTGTCATTTTTTGAACTATGAATCTTGTTTTGTTAAACAGAAAAGAATGAGAAGAGATTGCATTGTGACTGATAAATCAACATAATGACCAAAGAACAAAATATTCTCCTATTTTAACAAAAACATGTCACAGAGAGAGGTTTTAATGTAATGGTGAGGGCAAAATGATTCATACATTTTTATACTTTTATAATCCTGCATACCAACAACACATCTTTATTTAAAGCTTACTGCCAGAGAGCAGAGAGACAGAAAAAGACTGATGAAAAAGGACGCTCACTTATCTCCCGAGAGGTTAACTGAGCACACTTAATTACAACTTCAGCACTAGTTCTCCAAAGAGGAAATTAATATGCTATTTCTTCCTCTTACGTAACTCTGACTGATCTTCAAAGCATAAAGATTGATGGAATTCAAAGCTAAGTCAACATGTTGAGCATCAGGACAAACAGAAGGTAAAACATTCAATTAAACATGCAAATTTAGAAAGACTGAAATAGTATTTTCTTGTAAAACATACTCCAATAATGTTTCTGTTTGTTTTTTAATTTACAAAGATTTTTTTTTTTAATTACGGGTAGGAGGGCTGTGAAGGTGAAAGGTGAAAGACTGGTTAGCCTGAGCTGATGTTCTAGTAGTCATTCACGGTAAATCTGGATCAGACACAATACAGTATACCTTATTTCGAACAACCTACATGTAACTGTAAATTAGATTTTGGGCTATCAGTAAAATACAATCAATCCACAGGAAAAAATGATTACTTCCGTAGAGGTGCAACCGCAGTAAGATTAAGGAAACAGTCTCATGTTTAAAGCTGCCGTTAGTAAGTGTTGCCTCTTTGTTGCCATCTCTGTTTGAAACCTGCAATTGCAGTTATTTGTGAAATTATCATCTTTACGTGGGTTGTGGATCGGCATGGCCCTTCAGCGCAGATGAATCTAATGTTTTAATGAGATAGTTCACCCTAAAATGAAAATAAAGCCATCTTTTACTCACCCTGCTGTTGTTCTAATGCCCTATGTCCTTCTATCTTTTTCAGACCTCAAAAGCAGAAATTTAAAAAATAGTCCTGCACGTGCTCCTTCCTAAAATGGCAGTGAATAGTGAACATTACAAAAAATATACAAAAATATCACGCAATGATACAGTGAGATGCGCGCCATATATGGAAAGTGTTCAGTAGGAATACTATAAGGTTTTTCGAGAATAATATTATTCACAATATTCACTTCAGGTGGTTTTCTTATTAGTATTATTTCTTATAATATACCTTATAGTAAAGGCAAGAGTTGCGTTTGTTTCTATTGAGCCTGATTTCTCAAAATGGTGTGTGTGTGTGTGTGCATGTGTGTGCTTATCCTGGGTACCATGACAACAGTGCGAGTTATAGTAAACATGAGCGCCGGCGCCTGCTGACGCCACACACTCATCACAGGAACGCGCTCAGAGTAACGGCCGAGCTCAGTATTTTGGCTGAATAATATGGTCGGTTTCTTTCTCGCAAAACCTTATAGTATTCCTACTGAACACTTCCCATATATGGCGTGCGTCTCCCTGTATCATTGCGTGATACTTTTGTATATTTTTTGTAATGTTTTAGCCTGGTCGCTATTCACTGCCATTATATGCAGGAGCATGTGCAGGACTATTTTTTAAATTTCTGCTTTTGAGGTCCGAAAAAAATAGAAGGACATAGGGCACTGGAACAACAGCAGTGTGAGTAAAAGACGGCTTTATTTTCATTTCAGGGTGAACTATCCCTTTAAGGAGTAGGTGTGGCTGTCAGTCACTGGCCCTGTGTGGATACTGTCCTTCGGAATCACAGATTCTACGTCTTGGAAGTATTTTCACTGGAAAATGTCATCTGAACAAATAAGTAACATGTCTTCCACTTTTGCTCTGACCAACTGAGGGGGAAAAAAGTCTTACAATAAATTGTGCTACCAATGGTGATTAAAACTAACAATCGCTTAGCTCATATCACATCAAACTGTGCAGTTAAATTATTCCAGCTGCTGTGAGAAAAGGCTATAAATGATCCGCCACCTGCAGCATCCTCACATGCGATATAGCCTATTAGCCGGGACTCCTTCTTTACATACAGACGTGTAATGACGCAAAGATGAACGGCGACAAGCTCGTATTTCCTGCAGAAACCTACCAGTACCATTCAAATTAGAACACATTATTACAAGCTTACCGTTGTGAATCTAAGGTAAGGTAAGGAGATAGTTTTGAACACTGGCTGGTTATGTACTTGCTCAATTTATTTTGAATCATTTTTAACCAAAAAAAAGTTACGGACTGCAGCTTTAAGGTCTATTGTAAAAATCTTTCCATGTTTCCATTTCCTGCTGTACCCTCTGAACTCCCCTATACTCAGTCACATGCATGCTACACCTAATTAGCCCAATGTTCTCACCTTCATTAGCGGATGATTTACGTGCATGAGCTGAATCTTTGAACTACAGGACATTAAACATGGCATGACGTCTCTGCAGCAAGAGCCTTACATGATGACTCTAATGACAGAAGCTATTCTCTTTATTTGAGAAACTAAAGTACTTGGCTTTTTCACATGCAGAAATGGCATATCATGCAGGCCACAACGAACACAACACACTGTGCTGATTCAAAGCATATTCTGTATATTTTTGTTATACTAGGCCTGACTCCAGAAACTCTAAATAAATTATTTGTTTCTCATGTTTGTTTGCTCTTCTAAGTGGCATATCCAGTTAAAAGAAGACAACGGCCAAGAAAAACAAAGAGAAACAACCAGGCTGCTGCTGTTACCTACTTCAACATTTATAGGCATTTTGTCTCAACTCTTCTCATTGTCATTGTGCAGAATGTATCCGGAGGATATTTGTCAGACTTGTCTGCTGGTACATCATCACATAAACAGCACAAAGTGCTGAAAGTTTAGAAGACTTTATAACTGAAGCCTAACAAACCCAGAGGAGAAAAATCCTCAGTAATCTCACATACAGTATGCCTTCATCTTGGGTTTCAGAAGAGATCTCAACATTGTTTAAAACTGCGCTCAGAGCTGCAAAGATTTTGCTGCAGACAAAAATCGAATATTTCAGTATGAACTCAATTTTCATCATATTCTTCAGCTCTATAAATTTAATGTCAACAATTGTCAATTTTTATATTTATCCTATAGGTATTTTACAAAGTATTTCAATAAGACATACATCTCCTGAGGGATACATGTCAACATATATACTACAATTAAAGTGATAGTTCACCCAAAAATAAAAATTCTAAACGTACTCCACACGGCTTAAAAGTTGTCCTCCATTCACTTCCATTATAAAGCTTGGAAGAGCCAGGACATTTTTAATATATCTCTGATTGTATTCATCTGAAAGAAGAAAGTCGCATACACCTAGGATGGCTCGAGGGTGAATAACTAAAATGAAAATAAAATAATTTTTGGGTGAACTATCCATTGAAACCAAGCACAAGCTCAACACTTCATCACAATGGTAATCCCCAAAAACACTTACATAACAGAGACTTTTAAATACCAACATAATAGAACAGTAAACATTAAAAAGTATCTCAATTTTCTCAATCTTGCAAAAAAAAAAAATTCTTATAAAAACGTTTTATTTCAACATTTACTCTCCCAATTCAGCCCTTTTGCAAAGCATGATGGGAAGTGAAAGTCCTGTGTTATTGAGTCCTGCATATGTTGTTTCAGTGAAAAATATATGGAGAGTTTTTACTAGACCAAAACATGTTCAGAAAACATAACCAGTTGTTTAAGTTAGTGAAGTGATTGAATTAAGTTGGTTGGACATGACTATTTTACATAGATTCTTCCTCAGTCAAGGATTTTGCATAGATTCAAAATAAATCTTTAGGCCCGGTTTCACAGACAGGACTTAGATTAAGACAGGATTAGGCCTTAGTTCAATTAGGGCATTTAAGTAGCTTTTATAAACGTGCCTTATAAAAAAAAACATACATATTGAGACAAATCACTGGGACTGAGATAAACTAGCTCACATGCATTTTAGTCTGGGACTAAAGTTGGTTGTGTGGAATCACTGTCCATAACTGAATTGAGTTAGTTTAAAGTATAATTTTTATCAGTGCAAGTTAGATTATTTTTAATAAAATCCATTTGAGTCCGAGCAGTTTAATCCAAATCTTTTGAAAAGACAAGATGGATTTATATGATGAACAGATTTAATTTAGGCTTCTATTCGTGATCAATGCGCATACATAGAGCACATGACATATAAACGGAAGCTCGACCGTGCTTGCTTGACATGTTTGAGCTTACGTTTACCATATTTATAAATGATGACAGTGATGAAGTCATTGATAAATCATAGTGATGAAGAGAACATGACAAGTATGCATTATAGACTTGGTCAGCTCTCACGTATTTTATCCTTTTCCCCCTCACATCCACGGCATATAATAGAAGATTGAAGAGAATGTGTCGCTATCGGACAGTGTTACTTTTATACATTATTTCATCTCATATTTCATAATATTCACTCAGTTTGTTGACTCAATTATTTTCTCATCCTGTGTTTTTTTTTTTTTTTTTTTTTAGGAATTACTGCCTCCCTTCTCAAACCCCCCTTGGTTGTATATAAACTAATAAATAGTGCATAAATTTGAATTTGACTTCCATTAAATATTCTCTATATCTTTATATCTCTATAGCCAATGCTGGGAGCTTTGATGAGTGATTCCTTTTTATTCAGCTGTTATCATAATTTTAACCCAAGCTTGGGCTCTTTACTACACATGTGTGTTTAGAGACATGATGATAGAATCTTGCACAGATCCAGTATTGGTAAAGAAGAATACACTTGTAAAATGGTGTCAGTGTCCCTCATCAACCCATATCGGCTCGCACAATTTTCTCACATACACGCAGGAATCAAAATGTGTTTTTGCTCTGTGATCATATAGAGAGTGCTGCCAAAAGCAATTACTCTCACAGGATAATTGTAGTGGCATGAATCTCAATCCAAACTCTCTTTCTGCCCTTCACCCAATCTTTCCCTCTTTCCTTTCACTGATGTGTGAGATTGAAGCCTTTCCACACCGTCAAGCAGGACTCGAGCCCTTGATGGGTTTTTTACAGGGTGCACATTGAGAATGTACATAGCAGCACCGAATGTGAGGCGATAGTGATCTAAAAATGTCCGACGGAGTTAAGGGAAGGTTCATGACAACAACACCACCACACCTGGACAAGCACCAATAAAAAGCTGTGAAACACTGCAGTGAATGAAGCTGATTTACACCAGCAGATGGTGTGTACTAGACAAAAACAATCTCAGTCCTCAAAGTGATCGCATAAAACAGACGCTCAATTAATTAAATCGATCAGCTAATGATGAAAGCACTAACATCCGCTCTCAGCTGTAACATCTGCACAGAAATGTTCAGCTGAGGTTTTGAAACTACCATGCAAGTGTAAAAATCAACACAAAGCGTGAGCCAGACTCACATCCTACAGTCCATGGACACAGCTCATATTTATGGAAATATGTCTCTCTGTTGTCTTACTCTCCATGGTAACTGTATGTATAGTGTGATGGAGAAGCTGTGAGCATAGATAGAGTGAAACATTCTTATATTGGATCTCTATATCTTTCTACTATATTTAAAGACCACGCTCACTTTTCTTTCCTGTGTTGATGCATTTTCTCTTTTGAAATAAGGAAGATGGGAATATCAATGGGCTCGACCAGTCCTTTTTTTTTTCATCTCACCCCAGCAAAGCTACACTTGACAGCTTGTACCAGGGACGAAAGCAATGAAGACACTTTCAAAATGAATTTCAGCCACTTCATTCTCAGTCCAAGTAACACAATTATGAACAAGAGTTCACACCACTGAAGACACACAAACAAACCATGATTTGCTACTTGTTATTGCTAAAAGAAGGCAGGTGGTTTTTATATTTTAAAGGGAGAGACATCCTTATAATAGAGAGTGATTTATTGGACAAAAATGTACAAGTCATCAAATTTTCTGTCCTTGTTCCCAGAACCGGTTTAAACACACACACACACACACACACACACACACACACACACACACACACACACACACACACACACACACACACACACACACACACACACACACACACACACACACACACACACACACACACACACACACACACACGTCTGGTTTACTATCTTTGTGGGGACTCTCCATAGACGTGGGATAGAACACCATGTTCATACACACACACACACACACACACACACACACACACACACACACACACACACACACACACACACACACACACACACACACACAAGATGCAGGGCAGTGGAATAAAAAATAAATAAAAAAACAATAGATCCAGAGACATGTTACCCTTGTTGGCGTCCTTTGCTGTTGGTCAAAGCAGCGCAGTGAAATGCACGCTTTGCAGCAGGGTGAAATAAAAGTGCAGGATTCAATCGCAGCAGTCCTTTCTTTATTTACAACTCAAAAGAAACAAAATACTTTTAGTACATAAACATGGGAACAGAACAACCAAATTTACATTGACAAGAATTAACAAAGACTGAACCAAAACCAAGACTAGAAATACACAAGGGGATGATTAACGAAACATAGAACCAATGTGAACTAATAAGATAACATGACAACAAACTCAAAGCACACAAACAGGCGGATAGGCAGGCAAAACCAGAAGTACACTAGCATATAGATTAGCTCAAAGCTTACAGACATGAACTAAAAAACCACACACATGATGTCATGGGATCTGGGTCATGGATGTTGGATGTAGAATAGAATTGGATGTAAGGATAAATGTTTGTTGGATGTAGAATATAATTGAATGGATGGATGTTGGATGTAGAGTATAACTGGATGGATGGATGGATAGATGGATGGATGGATGGATGGATGTAGAATAGAATTGGATGGATAGATGGATGTTGGATGTAGAATAAAATTGGATGGATGGATGTTGGATGTATAATAGAATTTGATGTAAGGATGAATGTATGTTGGATGTAGAATAGAATTAGATGGATGGATGTTGGATGTAGAATATAACTGGATGGATGGATGGATGGATGGATGTTGAATGTAGAATAGAATTGGATGGATGGATGGATGGAGAATATAATTGGATGGATGTCTGATGTAGTATAGAATGGGATGGATGGGTGTTGGATGTAGAATAGAATTGGATGGATGTTGGATGTAGAATAGAATTGGATGTAAGGATAAATGTATGTTGGATGTAGAATATAATTGAATGGATGGATGTTGGATGTAAAATATAACTGGATGGATGGATGGATAGATGGATGTAGAATAGAATTGGATGGATAGATGGATGTTGAATGTAGAATAGAATTGGATGGATGGATGTTGGATGTAGAATAGAATTGGATGGATGGATGAATGTTGGATGTAGAATATAATTGGATGGATGGATATTGGATGTAGAATATAACTGGATGGATGGATGGATGGATAGATGGATGTTGAATGTAGAATAGAATTGGATGGATGTCTGATGTAGTATAGAATGGGATGGATGGGTGTTGGATGTAGAATAGAATTGGATGGATGTTGGATGTAGAATAGAACTGAATGGATGGATGTTGGATGTAGAATAGAATTTGATGGATGATGGATGGATGAATGGATGTTGGATGTAGAATAGAATTGGATGGATGGATGTTGGATGTAGAATAGAATTGGATGGATGGATGTTGGATGTAGAATAGAATTGGATGGATGGATGTTGGATGTAGAATAGAATTGGATGGATGGATGTAGAATAGAATTGGATGGATGTATGGATGTAGAATAGAATTGGATAGATGTAGACTAGAATTTGGATGGATGGATGTTGGATGCAGAATAGAATTGGATGGATGGATGTAGAATAGAATTGGATGGATGTAGAATAGAACTGGATGGATGGAGGTAGAATAGAATTGGATGGATGGATGTTGGATGTAGAATAGAATTGGATGGATGTATGGATGTTGGATGTAGAATAGAATTCGATGGATGGATGTTGGATGTAGAATAGAACTGGATGAATGGATTTTGGATGTAGAATAGAATTGGATGGATGGAGGTAGAATAGAATTGGATGGATGTAGAATAGAACTGGATGGATGGAGGTAGAATAGAATTGATGGATGGATGTTGGATGTAGAATAGAATTGGATGGATGGATGGATGGATGGATGTTGGATGTAGAATAGAATTGGATGGACGGATGTAGAATAGAATTTAATGGATGGATGGATGTTGGATGCAGAATAGAATTGGATGGATGGATGGAGGTAGAATAGAATTGGATGGATGTAGAATAGAACTGGATTGATGGATGTAGAATAGAATTGGATGGATGGATTGATGAATGTTGGATGTAGAATAGAATTGGATGGATGGATGTAGAATAGAATTTAATGGATGGATGTTGGATGCAGAATAGAATTGGATGGATGGATGTTGGATGTAGAATAGAACTGGATGAATGGATTTTGGATGTAGAATAGAATTGGATGGATGGATGGATGTAGAATAGAATTGGATGGATGGATGTTGGATGTAGAATAGAATTGGATGGATGTATGGATGTTGGATGTAGAATAGAATTCGATGGATGGATGTTGGATGTAGAATAGAACTGGATGAATGGATTTTGGATGTAGAATAGAATTGGATGGATGGAGGTAGAATAGAATTGGATGGATGTAGAATAGAACTGGATGGATGGAGGTAGAATAGAATTGGATGGATGGATGGATGAATGGATGTTGGATGTAGAATAGAATTGGATGGACGGATGTAGAATAGAATTTAATGGATGGATAGATGTTGGATGCAGAATAGAATTGGATGGATGGATGTAGAATAGAACTGAATGAATGGATTTTGGATGTAGAATAGAATTGGATGGATGGATGTAGAATAGAATTGGATGGATGGAGGTAGAATAGAATTGGATGGATGTAGAATAGAACTGGATGGATGGAGGTAGAATAGAATTGGATGGATGGAGGTAGAATAGAATTGGATGGATGGATGGATGAATGGATGTTGGATGTAGAATAGAATTGGATGGACGGATGTAGAATAGAATTTAATGGATGGATAGATGTTGGATGCAGAATAGAATTGGATGGATGGATGTAGAATAGAACTGAATGAATGGATTTTGGATGTAGAATAGAATTGGATGGATGGATGTAGAATAGAATTGGATGGATGGAGGTAGAATAGAATTGGATGGATGTAGAATAGAACTGGATGGATGGAGGTAGAATAGAATTGGATGGATGGAGGTAGAATAGAATTGGATGGATGGATGGATGAATGGATGTTGGATGTAGAATAGAATTGGATGGACGGATGTAGAATAGAATTTAATGGATGGATGGATGTTGGATGCAGAATAGAATTGGATGGATGGATGTAGAATAGAACTGGATGAATGGATGTTGGATGTAGAATAGAATTGGATGGATGGATGTAGAATAGAATTGGATGGATGGAGGTAGAATAGAATTGGATGGATGTAGAATAGAACTGGATGGATGGATGGAGGTAGAATAGAATTGGATGGATGGATGTAGAATAGAATTGGATGGAGGTAGAATAGAATTGGATGGATGGATGGACTCTACTCCCACACGCAATATAGGCATAATTTTTCTCATGACCATAATCTCCTCTTTCCCAGTGACGAGCACACACAGGTTCCATGACACCTCCTCCATTTCACATGTTTTCCACAGAAGCATGCACTGAGTGTTGGGTGTTGGTGAGGCTGTGATGTGTTTGCATATGCTGCAGTGTTGGTCCCAGCAGTGCTGACTGTAGTGACTGCTGCTTCCTCACGGCCCGCTCTGCACTGCTTCACCCCTCCCCGTCTGTTTCCTCTGGTGGCAGTCAGCGTGTGTGAACGACAAGTGCTGAAAGACGGGCTATTAGTGAAAGTGTGTCTATGTGTCAGTATGTCTGATAAACAAACATGCACAAGCTCACTCACTTCCCAAAGAGGAAGTGTGCGGAGGACAGGAAATGTGACCACTGGCCTTCTGGAGGTAATCTTTCCCTGGTCCTAGTCTCATCATCTCCAATACTTTTCTTCCCCTCATATACCCTTCGGCCTTATCCATCTACTCATGTTCCTCTGAACACAAAGATTTCCTAAGTACAAACTATCTTGCAGATGAGTCCCAAATGTGGCTACATTATTCATAAGAGTGAAGATTAGACAGCATTACAAAACACTTTGACAAGAGGCTACAGCACTGATTTGATCGTTTTTCTATGTTTATTGACAGACTAAAATGCAGTGATTCATTTTTATTAGGCCTGACCTTTATTCAAAATTACACATTAGAGCTGCAGTGTGTCCTTTGTGCACAATTAGCAACAAAGAAGCAGAATATGAATATAATGATTGTTTTTAATATAATATAATGAATGTTGACAGTCAATCAGAATGTACCCAACTTTAAAGAACTTAAGCCAATGACATAACTGGAGCATATGCTTATTATAACAGAAACTTGTCATCCATTGGTGTGGCCACTAAAATAATTATCGCTGTAGTTACCATTCTTGCTGTGCACATGGCTTTACTACATATACCTATATTTTGGCATATTAAAAGTGCACTATGGAGATTTTGGTGGGTAAAATTTAACAAAAATTCATGTTCTATTTTGTATTAAGTGTTCAAAACTGTCTGACTCACTGTGGTAAGCCTACAATAGAGACTGATTTAGGATCGGTTGGATTTCATGGAAAATTTCAGGTTTACATAATTCGTCTTTTCGTGTTTATATCATGTTCGTAAACAGGGGAAAAGAATATCCAGCTACTCTGGCAGCAGATATGCTACCCGCTCACATAACTTATTTTTCACACGTCTTGTAGGACTTTATTATTGCTATGAATGATCATCAAATTTATCCATGCTGTGCTGAAGCACAACTGATGTTTAAAGGCCCACTGAAATCAAAATAAAGTTTTTTAGCTTTTAGTATGATTACCTTAGCCTTAAGGTTATGAATAAACTGGTGTGTTCCAAAACAATGACAAAATTTGCATTTAGGAGATATAACCGTTCAAAACTTACAGTCTCTCACTTCCGTTAAAACGAATCACAGATTTTGATGACATCATCGCAGACTTCACTTTCTCATCAAATCTTCTGTCCAATCAAATGCGCTTTAGAATCTGAAGTCCCGCCCCCTGCTTTATAAATAGACCCTGAACTGCATCTGAAAATGGTCAGTTGTTCACGCATTTACTATTTTCTACATGGTGAATGAATGGCACATAGCGCACTATATATGCGATAGGAAACGATTCAGACAGTGTAAATGTGTTTTCAATTGAGGCGAATGAAGTCTGGGTTCACGATAGTTTCACGCACCGCAGCAGCGCACACGCATAGTCTAGACCAGAGCCGTTGACTACATACACGAGAGCGCAGCGCGAGTCGGCGCAGACAACAAAACATATCGGACCCATTTAAATTATGCTGCACAGAATGCTGTATTTCAAGGAGATATGGAGGAGATTATGATGATAAACGGTTAGATTCGGAGGAAACTGGCATTAAAAAAACAGAAAGGCTCTAGTCAAACTGTGGTAATAACGGAACTCTATTGGCTGTTTCAAAAAAGGGGAGGAGCTGCTAACAGCTGGAGCCGTTTGAGGGGAAGTTACGTCAACACATTGAATAATGCTGCGTGTTCCAAGGCACTTCAGTGGGCCTTTAAAATTAAAAAAAGTAACTTGCAATTTTATGTTTCAACCACAGATGGCAATAGAGTGTTCCAAATTGCACCTTTAAGCTTCCTGGAATAAAAGTACATATTTGGTCACACTTTATATTAGATGTCTTTGACTACTATGTACTTATTATATAAATAAGTGTTAGGTACAGTGTACTTATTTTTTTCATATAGCAATTGGTTCAAGGGTTGGTTAAAGGTGCAATATGTAGGATTTTTGCAGTAAAATATCCAAAAACCACTAGGCCAGTGTTATATATTTTGTTCAGTTGGGTACTTACAATATCCCAAATGTTTCCAACTATTTGTAAATCGTGATAAAATTGTGATTTTAACCATGCAACCGGGACGTGTGTGGGAGTCGCCTGTCAATGGCGTCATATCTGCGTTACTCTCGGTTTCCACTTTAACTGCCATAGAAACCATAGCAACAGACGTGGAGAACTGCGTAATGTCTAGCGGCACGCTGTTGTATTTTCATTCAAACATTACTGTAAAAAAAAAAAAGGTCGAAAACTTAAAAGTTTAAGGCAACCAGCTGCAGAACATTTTTGAGTTTTCTCAACTTAGGGTCAATTAGTTATCTCAACTTTTTTCATGTTAAATAGTTGAATAAACTTTAAAAGCTGAATTTGTCATACAAAACATAAGTTGGATTTTTTACAGTGTGGACAATGGCAAGCAGACACGAGGACCAATATCGATGTGGCATTTTCGATATGACAGAGCTTTGCAACAAATTTCGACTTGACAGAGATGCAGTTCTTACATGCTTTATTGAGCAATTGTACATAAAACGAATCAATGTTATGTAGCTCATGAAATATTAGAATTTCATCAGTATGATGTACCTTGATGTAGCTCACTGCTATTCTGCTTCATATCGCACCCTGCTTCATACCACAGTCATGTTAAAAAACATGAATGCATTCACTCATCCATAAACATTATTTCCTCATAAACATTATTAGATCCATCGGTATGACAACAAGTTCCATAATTCCACACTCATTCACTGCTTCATCAAACTATGCCTTGGTTTTGTTTTAAAGAGCGACCCCTAGTGGCGAAAAAATACATATTGTATCTTTAAGGTGTAAGGGAAGGGTCAACAGTGTAGTTAAAGATTATAGAAATGAATTAAAGCTGTAATTACATGCAGGTTTTTTTTTTTTAATTATAAGTACAATGTAAACACATGTATGTACACAATAAGTGTATTGTATCAAATTATTAATTTAAATGTTAGTACAAAGTAATTAAAGACAATTAATATAACATCCCTTTTTAGCACTGCAATGAAACGCACATGAACAGTACTTCAGTACACACTGAAAGCATGGTTGGCAAATCAACTGTCCCATATGATTTCTATGCAGTGTTTGGTTCTAAATGTCTTCACCTTGTAAAAAGTCTAAGTAGCAAAATCAGATCACACATGCACAGAAAGTTGGATAATGTGTTTCTCACAGGTCCTCTTCTCAGGGGAAACACATGCTAAACCAAGATGAGAAAATCACTTTAAGGACAAGGCTCTGTCTCTAACCGTAAAAAATAGTTTGAAGAACCAACAGAACAAGCTCTGACAGCCTGTGTAAAGGAAATGGGATATGATCTAAGAAAGCAGATCGCAGGATGGAGCAGATATATACGTATGTATACAAGCTGACACAGTGTTTTATAGTCCCCACAGATAATCCACCGGTCTGAAGCAGAGAGTTAGTGTCCATGAGTTGGCTAGAAATGACTCAATCGAAAGGAAGGGCAAAAGCCATTTTTCCCCAGAAAAACAGAATGAGCTCATGCTACAAATGTGAACTTTTGTCCAATTTCCGCTTTGTACGTGTTTGGTGGTGGCTGATGGGGATTAATGTTGTACAGTCATACTGTGGTGTCAGAGCCAAAGCCTGATCTGCTGCTTATAGCAGTTAGCACCATTATAACTCTCATTTGCTGAAGCAAACAGGGAATGAATCACACTGGCTACCAGCATATCTGCTAAAAAAAACTATGGTTCATTTTAGTGCAACCACTGCCAACAACGTACTTGTCTTAAAAAGTAATGCAGACTCATGTGAAATGAGTGGTTTGCATTACATGAAAAGCATGTATAATATTATTCCGGCTTTTATAAGGGAATCAGTCAGGGTTGTAGACTAGGAGTCTAATCGACGTTTTGAATGTTGTGATTGGCTTAGGTGAGCTCTATTTTCCGTCCCTTGCTGTGTTGACACAAAAATCTAGAACAATCCCACAGGAAAGCATTATTATGATGTCATTTGTTGACCTGGTTTATTTTGGCTCTGGGTCTTGTAGTATTCACTCAACCAGACTTAAAACTGGGCAGCAAATCCCAGGCTTCTTTGAGCTTTCACAGGCACCACATTTAAGAACATTCTCATTTACAGTAGGATCTGTCATGCTGCACCTGCTCAAAATCCACACTTTATACCTGTGTGAATAAGCATTCAGAGGACTCAAGAGGTTGTGTGCGTGCGCGCGCGCGTGTGTGTGTGTGTGTGTGTGTGTGTGTGTACACTCTCAGAAAAATGGAGCAGTACCCTTAAAAGAATGTTGTACCTTATCTACCCTAAAAGGTTCATAGAAGCAAGGCACTACTAATATGCTAGCCTGACGTCGTCATACTCAATTTTAGTCAGAATTTGAGTCTGATACTGCTCTGTTGGGCTGTGATTATGGGGCGTGTTTCAACCGAACCAGGAAAGACCTCAATTGGATAGACCTACAACCAATCAGAGCAACGGAGCGACGCATAACGTTAGTTGTCAAATGTCAACAGAACTCAACTGCACTGTGTTGCTAAGTCCGCAGGTTTTTCCATGTCCGCGGGTTGAAGCGACCCCAATTATGTGATATACAGACCCAGGAATGCGAATTTTAGCAGGCAGCCCTGCCAAAATAACACATATCTTACCCCCCCCCAACCGAACTGCCCGAGTTAAAATGTTGTGGGCGGGTCTAAGTTCGGGTGGCATCCAGGCTACTAATATGCACCTTTTAGGGTAGATAAGGTACAAAGCTCTTTTAAGGGTACTGCTCCAGTCAGACATGGGCAGTATTTCAATTAAATGTATTTTAAATACGTATTTAATTACTTTAGTGTATTTTGCAGGTGTGGAAAAAATAAAATGTAGTAAAAGGCACTTAAAACGTCGTTACAAAGTCCATCTCACCACAGTGGCTCTACAATAATTTTATGAAGCGACGACAATAGTTTTTGTGTGCCAAAAAAAATCTAAATAACGACTTTATCCATGTTGTTTTTGTCTTCCGTGTATGCCTCCACGACGCATGCGCGAGAATATTACGCAGATCCGGCGTTCGGACACATGACCCAGAAGCGATTTGTTTTCAAGCAGAGGAAGACGCGCGTATCTGCTGTTGAGTTCTACATTGATTGTGCTTTAGGTCTCGGCGTAGTTCTCAAAATGGGGCTAAAGTGGTATTTCATGGATTCCCAAACGCCGGCACTACGTCATATTCTTGCGCATGCGTCATAGTGCTTCGTGAGTTCACGGCAGAGGCCAAAATGGAGGACAAGAAGAGGTTGAATAAAGTCCTTATTTAGATTTTTTTTGGCGCACAAAAACTATTGCCGTCGCTTCGTAAAATTATTGTAGAGCCACTGTGGTGACATGGACTTTGTAATGACGTTTTAAGTGCCTTTAATGGAGGCCTATCTGAGGCCTTTCTCAGCCATCAGCTTTCAACAAAAATATCCTCATTTGTGTTCCGAAGATGAACGGAGGTCTTACGGGTGTCGAACGACATGAGGGTGAGTAATTAATTACATAATTTTCATTTTTGGGTGAACTAACCCTTTAACAGCTCTGGATGAACGAGTTTTGAACACAGGAGAAGAAGTGGTGCTGATCCTCTTAAAAACGGCATTAAGGTAAAGTGTTTTGTGAAAAATATACAGTCTACACACATATTGCACACTTGAACGGCATTATAGAGAAAATTGTGCCTTATGAGATCAATGCACTGTGTTGTCATTCATAAAAGGACATCATATCTATTATGAAACAGCGCGTCTGTCGTAATTCTTAACTCCACTGAAATCTTCATGCTAAGCAAGCGTTCACAATATAAAATCCATCTGCAGTTTTTACACGTATTACATATGAGGAATATTGATATTCCGTCGGATTTTGTATAAAATAATCATCAATCCTATTGTTTTTCAATAATTGCTCACGCAGTGCAATTCTACTATGGAAAAGGCATACGCGGTCAGGGCAGTTAGTGTGTAAAACAAACCCACACATATGATTAATGTGTACCTTGTAAAATGTTTTTTACAATGTTTTATCATTCATGTAAAATGTGTACCTTGAATGCAATGTAAGTCGCTTTGGATAAAGCTTAAGATTTTCAAAATACTAATTACTTGTATTTTATTTAAATACATTTTTCACATCAGTATTTTGTATTTTATTTTGTTACATTTCATGAGCCAGTATTTGTAGTTTGTAACAAAATAGTTTTTGATGTATTTGTGCCCACCTCTGGCTCCAGTGACAAGCCATTGTACCCCTAAAGGTATGTTTGCACATTTTTTTCTGACACTGTAGCCTACATGCTTTACATGTCACACTTGCGTCTATAATGAACTCTATGGCAAAAGAGTTGTCGGATGCAGCTTGAAGAAAGCTCAAAACATAGAAGCATCTAAAATAATCTTTTAATATCTTGTTCATGCAAAAACGCACAAGTATTAAAATCATCTGCTGCAGGACAAAAATAAACAGAAATAAATTAAGATGGTGCTGCTACATTACAACAGAGTGGTGCAGGGAAGACGTCAAAACCCGGAAGATTGATTCGCCACTGGTTCCCTCGAGATTTTCCTATGGAGTTTTATAATAGGTCCGTGGTAAACATAACTTAATGATACCTGAACGTTTTGCTCTACAGCATAAACTGCACACTCTCACATGCCAAACATTCTTATAGTTACTTATAGAAACATATGTTTTTTTTTTAAATAAACATAACAGCTTCAAAATGTGTTTTCGATATGGGTGTACGCAGAGAAAAACATTCGGGTATGATCAAGTTATGTTTACCATAGACCTTATTTCACTCATAAATAATAATAAAAAAAACATTATAAGACCATATAAAATCTTTTTGATGTCATCCCTGTACCACTTGGTAAGAAAGCTTTCTACATGTCAAGACTAAACAAATCTGAAGTTTAAAATTATACTGAAGATAAAGGTGCCCTTAGCACACTGTAAAATGCACACATAGGCTACACATTTTGAATAATAAATAATACAAGGGGTGATAATGACCAGCTGACTGTACATTTTTCCACTTATAACACAGCTACTTATCAAATAAATAAACAAAAAGTAACTGAATTTAAATGATTTCATTAAATGAGAAGAAAGAGACCGCAGAGTGATATGAGAGGCATGAAACTAGCACAGCTATGTAGGAAATCGGTTTCCTGGGACAACAGTTAATTAACGGTCAGTTTAACAGTCATTATACAAAAATATTCAACTTCAGTATGCCTCAACTGGCCAATTAAAATGAAGTATTCCAGCGAGCCATGTAATAATCACTGCTAATACTTAGACATACAGTTTATACAAACACAATAAAGAAGAATAGAGACCAATGCCCTTTAGATAACTTCCAGGGTCTATTGTCCCAACAACAGTACTGACAGGAAACTGCACTTCATCCACTTCCTGCCACAGCTAGCACACAGACTCTGTGATGAAAAGAGATCTTTGAAGGTGTAGATGAATGAGATTAACAGAAGAAGTAGATACGGAGCGAGTGAGCTGTCAGCGTGTTCCTCAGGGAAGGGCTCGCATGGGCCTGAACACAGAGGTCAAAGACAAACAAAGTCTGGAGGACGCAGCTCTAATATGCTGACATCAGGATTTGGGCATCTAAAGTTTGTCCAACACAAAAGGACAAGCTCTGCCCCAACACTAACCTACTGAGGGGGTAGATAAATGAATGCTCAGTAAAGGGTAAAGCAAGAAAAGGCTTCTTCAGAGCTTCTTCCTGCTCAGGAAGAAACACATAAGGGTGGATAAGCTAATCTGACCTCCTTTAGAGATACACAGACAGAAGCGGTTTTGGAGAAAGCCTGTGATGTTTCTAAAAACAAAGTATCATTCATGACATTATCTATTTTTCTGCCATTGTAAAGCACCATGCAAATTATTCAGAACATGGTACTATAATCATTATATAGATAAAGCAACATTGCTTTTTACTGTTATGTTTCAAGGGATAGTTTGCCCAAAACTGAAAATTCTGTCATCAATTACTGACCCTCATGTCATTCTCACGCATCAAGCAACTGAATTACCGAACAGATTTTTAATCTTTTTATAACTAAATTGTTACTAGACTATAACAATAAAAACATAAATATTTCATTTTGAATTCATGAAATATTTTAGGAAGTTTGTGAAAACTTTTATTAATCATTTTAATTTCTATAGTTTAACTTTTTGTTTTACATTTTCTCATTTGAGAATTATTTTTATTTGAAAAGTAAAACATTAAATAAGTTACTGTACCTCTTGATTGGCAGAGGTACACTTTATTTAAAAGTGACGTAGTTACACGTTACTACATGTACTTATTATAGTAATAACAGCAAATTATGAATAATTATAAGTAATTAACCCTAAACCAAACCCTAACCATAACTCTAGTAAGTACATGTAGATAATTAATATTACTCAGTACTTAAGTATGTACAACGTAACTACATCACCTTAAAATAAAGTGTTACCAAAAGCGAACACTGAAAGAAAAGTTGAAAAGTGTGATTAACACCAATTAAAAAGGATTCAATTGTCTGTCTATATCTTTAGAACTGGCACTGTAGTTAGAATTTTGTTTTGTTTTTTAATATTTATTTTTTCTCTACTTGAAAAAACAAGTATCATTTATAAACTTCCAGAATCTAGCACGGTACAGGCTCAAGACGGAGAGAAGGTGCAATGAGAGACAGAAATGGAAAGATCACGTGCAAGACTAGGTATGTGCCAAGAAGCAAAGTGTGAAAAGTCACAAATAAATGTTTTGTGAAACTGTAAGGATGGACAGAGAGAGAGAGAGAGAGAGAGAGAGAGAGAGAGAGAGAGAGAGAGAGAGAGAGAGAGAGAGAGAGAGAGAGGGGGAGAGTTTGTGCTTGTAAGCAGCTGGCTTTTGCTGGAGCGTATCTGTCAGTGGCAGGATCAATAGATGACTGATAAAGACAGAGGTTTGGCAGAAGTCTGAACGCACACTGGAAAACATAAGCACAACACACACACACATACAGACACAGTAGTTTAGCCCTCACTTCAGCTCTCTCAGGCATTTAGACTGTCAGTCAGGCTGTGTGGCCGCCTTGACTAAAGGCTTCATTTAGAAACTCGTTTGCATAAAAATTCTATGAGGCTTAATTTTCTCTCCCATTCATTTTACATGCATAATTAGCCAGTGAGCTCAGGAATCCTTCCGTGTGAGTGTGTGTGTGTGTGTGCGTGTGGTCCAGGTAAACCCTACATTATGAGGACAAAAAGTCTGAAATCCTTGTCCGTGTGGGGATATTTTTTGATCCCTATGAAGAAAACAGCTAATAAATCAGACTAGAATTATGTTTTTTTTGAAAATGTAAAAATGCAGAAAGTTTTCTATGATGTGTAGGTTTAGGAGATAGAATATACAGTTTGTACAGTATAAAAACCCTTACGTCTATGGAAAGTCCCCATTAAACATGAATGAAACGTGTGTGTGTGTGTGTGTGTATTGTATGAGCAGAGAAACTGATTGTGTATGGCCTTATGAATATCTGTTCCGCTTCTGCATGTTTGCAGGTCTGTATTGAAAACTGGCATTTTGTACGTCTGTGTAAAGTACAGTGAGTGAGTGTGTCATGGTTATTATTCCGCATTTGTGGGACTAAGCTGGAATTCAGCGCTGAAATATGAACCCAAGGGAGAGTGAAAACTGGAATGGCAAATGGGCACCAGCCCCATGTCTTGAGCTTCAGCATGTTTTGTGTGTGTGTGAGACTGTTATGAATCTCGGTGGCCCAGGATCACTTTCACAGAGGTGTGTTATGATTCCATGACCAAGGTGTGCTTCACACATACATACAATAACACACAAAACAGCACCTTCATTCACATGCAGTATTCATATTACATCAACCCCAATAATTTTGTCAACCAAAACATACTGTTTTTTTTAAGTGATTAACTGTGCAGACTAACAGCATACACTCTTAAACTCGTTATTAAATATGACAGATTACAACCTTTACAACACAAATGCTGACAGTGTAAGCTCACAAATCCTGCTTCAGGAGAGAGGATGATCTCCTATCTCAAAGAAACCCTCTGACAGACGTCCTCCTGCATTACTGTCTGACCTCCCTGTCGCTCTAGAAAGCGTCTTTATACTTCCAGTAGTCACGGCGCGTCTCTGAGTTTAAAATATTTAAGAAATTATCCTATTAAGCACTCTGTACCAGTCATGGCTCTACAAAGAACATACAGAAAACACAGGATCGCTAACCCTACCTGTTTTTCCTCTGAAGACATCTAGCCTCTCCATAATAACATCCATAGAAGGAAGGAGAGTTAGAGAAAGAAATTGTCTAGCGGCATAGACCTCTAGAGTTACCAGAATGTGAGGTGGGAGCGAGGCACTGAGTGAGAGAGGGAGGGAAGGCGAGAGATAGGCAGGATACATGAGCACTCAGTGTTTTAGGTTGTCCCCCTCCCCACTCTATTGTCAACGCAGCACTGCTTTTTCCTTCCCATGCTCACGAGTACCTTCCTGTCCTGCAGGAGGTGACAGCCAAACAGCCAATAAGACGTCTGGAAATGCTCACAGGCATTCACAGCAGCTATAAAATCTGACAGGACTGAACCCCACTGAACATTAACCAACTACTCAAGCAAAACACTTACCAGGGTCCAAAATTAAAACTTGCAAGTGACAAATGGGGGTAAAAAAGTTCATTGTCTATTGATGGTATATTTAAATAAAGAAATGCTACATAATATATGATAATATACATAGCAAACAGTGGCACATCGGTCTTCTAAGGATCAAAAAAAAAATTGTATAAGATTTATAAGAAGTAAATAAGATTTCTAAAATTAATGTGGTGAAATATACACTGCCTGGTCCAAAAAAAGTTGCTGTTTGGATTTAAATTGGCAAATGCTTAAGAATCTATGATTGGATCACTATTGCAATGATTATTATGTTTCTAGCATGTTATATGTTTGGCAACAGTTTAGTTTGGCTAACCCTAATTGATGGAGTGTGTAGCTTTTCATCTCTTAAACAACCAGGAAAACACATCATGGAATTGTGTGTGTGTGAGACTGTTATGAATCTCTGTGACCCAGGATCACTTTCACAGAGGTGTGTTATGATTCCATGACCAAGGAATTGGCACCTCTGAGTCCAGACTTTAAATTCACTGAAAGTCTTTGGGATGTGCTGGAGTAGACTTTACAGAGTGCTTGACTCTTGCATTGTCAATACAAGATCTCAACTCTTGTTGGAAATAAATGTTGTGAAATAAATTTCCACCAAGAGGTGCATCAATTTTTGGTCAAGATCTTGTATTGTGAAAATGATTATTCATGCTCCCTCCCAACCATTCTTTGATGAATCTGAAGAATCTTGACATTTTCATCCTGGA
The DNA here is from genome assembly GCF_949357685.1 of Gobio gobio. Classification (NCBI taxonomy): domain Eukaryota; kingdom Metazoa; phylum Chordata; class Actinopteri; order Cypriniformes; family Gobionidae; genus Gobio; species Gobio gobio. The sequence continues at coordinate 31,085,355 of NC_137098.1, forward strand.
ATATGGCCAAGATGTGTCTTCCTTGGGGATGGAACGATTCAGTCGGAGCCGTTTGAAAATCGATACAAATGTGTGACGAATCAAGTCGTTTGAGATAAACGAATCGCGATACACATTTAAAACAGCCTCACTTTACAGGCACGATAGCAACGAGCAAGTTGTAGCTAGCGTGACTGTGCGTGCAGTGGCGTGAAGAAGAGTGAAAGAAGCGAATATTTTCATTCATATCGAAGTTGGGCCCGAGCGCATCCGAGTGCACGCGCTGTCCAACAGAAGCATGGCGACGGCAAGCTACTCAAATGTCCTAGTTGAACTAAGGCCTAATCCTGGCCATTCTTCTTAAAGTTCTATTCATCTAAGAATGTTAAAAAAAAGTATTACTCTACAGTTTCCTCAGACATATTAAGCAGCACAACTGTTTTCAACATTGATAATAATAATAAATGTTTCTTGAGCTCCAAATCAGCATATTAGCACATCTTCTCAGTTCATTCTTTATTGGCAGGTGTGGCAATGGAGAGTGAATTTTAGACCCTGAACACAATATTATGATTTAAGATTGACTAAATGAAAGGGTGCATGTTGTATGGTGAAAAATCTTATTATCAAATAAATAGAGACACAGCACAAATGCTTATTAATAAATAGCAAATAGCTTATATAATAGCTACAACATTGAAAGCTTCAGTATGACTGCTATCTGACCAACAGCTGTGTTTATGTGTTCAAGCTGCTTGTGACACGCAAGGTCAAAAACACATGGATTAGGTCCAATCTCACATACACAAAACCAAAAACACAAATATTCACACCAGATATAACTGTGTTTTTGTACAAAACAACCAAAGCCGATAAACCAGCGGTGAGAAAAAACTCTTTCAGCTACGGCACATGTTGTGCTGGTCTAATACGGGTTTCAGTGTGTGGATGTGCATAACTTACAAGTATTTTCACACACTTCTGTTAAGAACACCAGACATGTATTTGTGATCATCTGCTTGAATGTTGAATGTAGATGATCATTTACATAGTTCTATGAGGTAAAGTGAACTAAGACGTCTCAGAGGTTGACACAGGAACACTGACGCAGTGTGGGAACGCAACACACACACACACACACACACACACACACACACACACACACACACACACACACACACACACACACACACACACACACACACACACACACACACACACACACACACACACACACACACACACACACACACACACACACACACACACACACTCACATACAGGCAGCACTGAACAGGCTTTCAATTGACTGGCAATACCACCTGTCCGTTGCCATGACAACAACTGCCCAGTCTCACACAGCAACACACAGCTCTCTCTCTCTCTCTCTGTTCATGTCAGGGTACGGCCCTTCTCTGAGAGCATGACGTCAGACTAGGAGAAAAAGTATGAATGAAAACAATGTGCGTATAGAAAGCAATTTGTGTACAGAGCACTGTGAACTCCAGACATTACAGAAACATACACATACGTCACCAATCTTTTGCAGTTGAATATTTGAGTACAAGAACTGTGCTAGACCATCAATAACTTGATCACAGACAACAGACTGCACACTCAGAGCCAGTGGCATCAGAAATAAGAACCAGAATTTTAATACAAATTCACAATGAGGAGGATTACTTCTATATTACAGATTCTGAACTGTCCAAATACACTGCACAGTGGAAACTGGACTTAGAACCAGAACCTTCCAGTGATTCAGAATCAGAACCTTCCAATACTCTTAAGAAGAAAAAAAAAACACTTTACAGCAGACACTAGATTCAGAAATTTAACAGAAATTAAATAAGATTCAGAATAAGAATCGCAAACAGAATCGGTTTATTCTGATCACCATGGAAGCTTGTTTCTGCCACTGAAAAAAAAAAGTAATTAAGACCGTTTATCTCACAATTTCGAGTTATAAAGTCAGAATTGCGAGATATAAACTTTATAACACACAATTTCAAGTTTATATCTCGCAATTCCGACTTTAAAGTTGACTTTTTCCCCTTAGAATTGGACTTTAAAACTCGCAATGTCTATATCTCACAAGTCTGAGGAAAGAAGTCAGAATTTCGGGATATAAACTCATAATTATGAGATAAAAAGAGATTGGTGAGATATAAACTTGCAATTACAAAAAAGAGTCAGAATTGCAAGATATAAACTCACAATTGTGAGAGAACAAAAGTAAAAAATGTGAGTTTATATCTAGTTTATAAACAATCTTTCCACAGATTTAAGAAAAAAGCTAATTGTCATTGTGTACTCATTGCATTGATGTCATTGTGGAATCAGAAGTTATCAGTAATCATAATCCAAAAATGAATCAGAATAACTTTATTTTAATTCTGAACCTTCCAGTACTCTGAAGAAAAAACAATTAACAGACAATGGATTCAGAATCAGATTCAGAATAAGAATCACAAACAGAATCATTTTATTCTGACATTGCACTGATTAAAAACCGTCCAGTAAAAAATAATGCCACACAATGAATGCTGGATTCATATATTAGAACATATTTGGGAACCATCCAGTACAAAAAAACAAAACAAATATACTGCATCATGGATTCTGAATTAGAAACCAGCATCGTTAAAAAAGAAGCCAACACTGCAACGACAAAGAGATGTATGCTTGATTCTGCTCCTTAAATATACCATGAAGCCGCCTTGTTTTAAGCACCATAAACGCTCAGCTGGTGAGCTCTGTTGCCATGAATAGGTTCATCTCTTTAAGACGTGTAGGTTTTTGTGTCTATAAAGCATAGACGTGTAGGTTTTTGTGTCTATGATAGTGTAAAAGAAAACGTATGTTTGCTTGTACCCATTTAGTGTGCATGCGTGTGTCCTCTCTAATTCACAGATAAGAGATAGAGTGACAGCTCCTCATCTCCACACCCCCCTCCTCCCGACTGTCTCTCTCTCATCTCCCCGTCCTGATCGTCTTCTCGAACTACCATCACTCCTCATCTGTCTTAAACCTCTCTCCTCCCAATCCATTTCCCGCCACCCCTTTCCCCTCTCATCTTTTATTTTGTTCCTCAGTCTCTCTGATCCTCTGACTTCGGCTGTCCTCTGTGTCTGTGGCTACACAGTTCTCAAGGCTTGTCACTTCTTTGGTCTTTTCTCCTTTTCTCTCTTTTTTGGATAAAGGGAAGAAAGCGCAAGAGGCTTCAAAGAGCTCACAGCGATAACAAGAGGGTGAACAGTGGTTTTAAACCCAACGGTGACCCTGACTACAGCAGCAACACTGATTAGTCACATGAAACCAGTCATTGACACTGATATCCTCTCACGTGCACGCGCGCGCGCGCACACACACACACACACATAAGATGACACACACAACACCTGAAGTGACAGTACAATAAAACTGTGGCATTGTGGAGTGTGCATGTGCGAGAATGCGTGTGCGAGCAAATCCATGCACACATCTAGTTGTGTCACAGGTACATGTGTGTGCGCTTTACCTGTTGCCCCCTTGGTTTTATGCCTCCCTTTGGCCCGGCGTTGGGAATTGCCCATAGTTCCGTGTTTCCTGTCCCAAAACATCACCTCATCCCAAGGTTGAAGCCACACAGATTGACAATGACTGAGAGTGTGTTGGTGTGTCTATGTGTGTGAGCACGGCAGCGCATGCATGTGCGTGTTGCCCGCCTGACACGGAGCAGTCGGCGAGACTGAGTCAGTTTGTTTGCGTGAACGTGAGTGTGTGAGGATGTGTGTGTGTGTGAGAGAGAGAGAGACAGAGAGCATGCGCCCAATCCAGTTCGATTCCAGCCAGTCAGAGTACAGGCTCTTTCATTGAGAGCCTGGGAAGGCTGAACGTATGGATGTAGGGAATGCCGAAACGAGGAGAGGGATGGTGAGGGAGAGAGAGAAAGAGGGAGGGTGTAGATAGAGGAGGGAGGTGGATGCTTCATCACCGCTGAGTGATTCTGAGGAGAGGTGGAGCTGCAGCGGTTGGAGGGGAAAAGAGAAATACACAGAGAGAGGGGCGACAGAGAACAACATTTTCACATGCTATACTGTGAACATTACCAAACCATTTCATCGGTCTTATTCAAAAGAGATCACCCAAAAATGAAAATGCAGCCATTTATTCACCCTCTATGACCTTTATGATTTTCTTATCTAGAACACAAACGGAGATTTTTTTTTAAATGTCTCAGTGTTTTTTGTGCATACAATGAAGGTCAGTGGAGTTCAGTGTTTGGTTTTATTGCCTATGAACAACAGTTCTTTTTGATATTTTTGATATATTGATATTGATCATTTTTGATATATAATGTATCTGATATATAATATAAATAATATGTCCAACTTGATCAGCATACTGTACATACAGTACATAAAGCGATATCCACATACATACAGTACACTCATGTAAAGTGATAAACACCGATCCGGCATAACATTATGACCATTATCTTAATATTGTGTTGGTCCCCCTTTTGCTGACAAAACAGTCTTGACCCGTCGAAGCATGGACTCCACTAGACCCCTGAAGGTGTGCTGTGGTACCTGGCACCAAGATTTTAGTTGCAAGGTGTGGCCTCCATGGATCGGACTTGTTTGTTCAGCACATCCCACAGATGCTCGATTGGATTGAGATCTGGGGATTTTGGAGGTCACCTCAAACTCGTTGTGATCCTCAAACCATTCCTGAACAGTTTTTGCTTTGTGGCAAGGCGCATTATCCTGCTGAAAGAAGCCACAGCCACCAGGGAATACCGTTTCCATGAAAGGGTGTACATGGTCTGCAACAATGCTTAGGTAGGTGGTACGTGTCAAAGTGATAACCACATGGATGGCAGGACCCAAGGTTTCCCAGCAGAACATTGCCCAAAGCATCACACTGCCTCCACTGGCTTGCCTTCTTCCCATAGTGCATCCTGGTGCCATGTGTTCCCAAGGTAAGCAACGCACACACACCCGGCCATCCACGTGATTCATCAGACCAGGCCACCTTCTTCCATTGCTCCGTGCTCCAGTTCTGATGCTCACGTGCCCACTGTTGCCGCTTTTTGGCTTTCGGTGGACAGGGGTCAGCATGGGCACCCTGACTGGTCTGCGGCTATGCAGCCCCATATGCAACTGCAATGCACTGTGTATTCTCACACCTTTCTATCAGAACCAGCATTAACTTCTTGAGCAATTTGAGCTACAGTAGCGTGTCTGTTTAATCGGAACACACAGGTGAGCCTTCGCTCCCCACGTGAATCAATGAGCCTTGTGCACCCATGACCCTGTCACCGGTTCACCACTGTTCCTTCCTTGGACCACTTTTGATAGACACTGACCACTGCAGACCGGGAACACCCCACAAGAGCTGCAGTTTTGGAGATGCTCTGACCCAGTCGTCTAGCCATCACAATTTGTCCCTTGTCAAACTCGCTCAAATCCTTACGTTTTCCCATCAACTTTGAGGACAAAATGTTCACTTGCTGCCTAATATATCCCACCCACTAACAGGTGCCGTGATGAAGAGATAATCAGTGTTATTTACTTCACCTATGAATAGGTCATAATGTTATGCCTAATCAGTGTATTCTATATAGCAAATCTCAACTACTTGATTGCTTGTATCACCGCAAAATGTAAACTATATTATCGCTGGCTCTAATTGTCAGGATACGTTGTGTACTGTGTATTCAATCACACAACGACGAGGTAGGGCATGAATAAGGATTTTAATAACAAAACTTAGGAGATAATCACTGAATACACTTCACACATGCTATTCATAGACAAAGATGGACAGAGACTAAGCCAGAACTCAGGGTATTTAAGCATGGATGAAACAAAGGAAACTAAATGAAATAAATGATGAACACAGGAGAAACAGAATGACAAATCAATTAACATAGGGAAACTAGGGCTGAATCCGAAAATCGCCCCTATAACCCTCAATCACTATTCCCAATCATTAGTTCACTAATACAGTTTACTTGAAGGAGCGAATGAAAATGAGTGAGCGAATTCGGACAACCGTTGAGTGTACATCGACTGTACACTCGTTATTGCAGTGCAATGTGGGATAGAATGAGTGCACTCGATAACATTCACTATGGTTTCGGACACCACTACAAATGTCCCTCAAATAATGCCCTATTTTGGATTCAGCCTAGGTCATGGAGTAGAACACAAAGCACCATGGGAAACGGAGTCAAAACAAGACATCTAATCTTACACTAATCTGCTAAACATTAACATCATGATTTTCTGTAAAGCTGCTTTGAAACGGCAAAATAATGTGATGAAACTGTTAAAATAAAATAAAAACATTTGTGTGAGGGTTCCTTTTTTGGGATTAGAAGACAGAAAATACGAATACGTTATGAATAAAAACAATTGAGAAGCATGATAGAAAAACAGAAGTAGCAACAGATATTTTCTTCTGTATCACTTTATCTGAGTGAAACGGATAACGAAAAAAAATGTGGGGACATGGTTCTATCCATTGGTTGTTGATTGGATAGAGGCAGATCTGAATGTGAGTTTGCAGTCAATTGTAAGAAGAGGGCGGGTTTAAGCAGACCAAATGACTGGAGAAGTGCAGTATACATCACCTGAGAGAAGTCTTTAGTTTCAATGGAATGTCCATTTACAACATTTTAATTAAAAATTACAAGGTAAAAAAAAAACAACAACAAAAAAAACATTAAACATGCATGGATGAATCATTCCCTATAAGATCTATAACATGCATGCGTTTAGAAAATAGATGATGAATTTCCATTTCATGCCGATTTTGTTTTCATTTTTCTGATATTTTGTGAGACTTCATTGTATTTGCTTTAAATGGTCATTGCTTTTGCAAGACTGTAGCACATTCATGCCAATGAAGACAGAGAGAGAGTTTGTGAGATGAGGGTGGGAATGAGAGTGAGGAGCAAAGATGCGGCAAACAAGGAGAGAGAGTGAGGGAAAAGAGAGTGAGAGAGAGATGAGAATCACAAGAGGCAGAGAGCTTGAGAGGAATATTGAGAGGAGGAGAGATGGAGCGAGAGAAAGGAGACACGGCCAGTAAAAACAGATGCTGTAAGGTAAGAAAGGCAGATAGAGTAAGAGAGACTCATGGTGAGAAAGGTGTTGTAAGGCGACGGCAGTGATATCACCGTCAAAAACAAACACACAGGCTATTATGCATGTGTGTGTTTTAAAAAATGTGTGATTGGTGGAGGAAGGATGCTTCCCAAGGACAGATGACTGTCAGCCCACTTTTTCCTGAAAAGGAGGAGATAGGAAATGAGGGACAGAGTAATAAATAGCGGAGGATAATAAACAAGTGTAAAATCCGGTTATGAGCCTAGGCTGCGTGCGTGTGAGAGCAGCTTGCTGTCCGAGATGCTGACTGGCTGAACACACACACACACACACACACACACACACACTGCAGTGGAGAGGGCAGGTCCCTCCCTCTACTGCAGACTGGAGGTTTAGCATTCAAAGCCACAACACTGTTCTCCATTATCAATTCATCACAGACATCTGTCTGGTAAACATCACGTGCCCCGCCCCTTCACACACACACACACACACACACACACACACACACACACACACACACACACCCACGCACGCTCACACAGAGGTCACATCCACAAATATGTACACTCACCTGCTCACACAGACCTACAGATGCTGTGAGATCGATACATGCTCTCATGCATTCATACTTACGCAGTTTACCACACACAGATGCAACTGCCATCTTGCAAAATAGATATAAGACCAGAGGGAGTGAGAAAGTGAAAAATTCCAAATGAAGCTTAAAACTCTGCAGCAGAATATTTATAAGAACAGCAGACATGGCTTCACATATATTGTTAACCCACACACATTTATAAAATAAAAGAGCAGGTGTACACACACACATTCCTCTCTAATTCTCTCTCTCACACACACACACACACACTGCACATAGCAGCACAATGATTAATCAGCAGAGCACACACTCCAGTGACCACAGCCTGCTTTGTGCATGTTGATTAAACACATTTGAACAATTTATTAAGGTCCACTTAAAATAAATGATTTACAGGGACATCAACATTATAGGTGCAGCTAAATACATGTACAAAATCATGGACCAGTGGCTTACAGCAGATCTTCACAAAGCATGTCTTTCAGGTGTTATGGGTATAAGTAACAGCGTCTCCGCCATATATGGTACAGTACTTCGCTAGCCCACAAATACACACACACACACAGGTTTGTTTTATATTAATGAGGACATCTCATAGTCTTGCATTGTTTATAAATCTGGTTAAATTATATTTTCTCCTAACCCCTGCCCCTAAGCCTAACCCTCACAAAAACCAGTGCACATCATAGAAATATAGACATGATATGGGTGATCTATGAGCATTTTTAACTAGTGAGGACAAATCAAATATCCTCACAAGTTGGTTATCATAATATTTCACTATATTAGTATGACATTTGGCTCTCAAAACTAGACCCAAACCTGTACACACACAGGTAGTTGGCATGTCTAGTAGTGTGGCATTCTAAGGCCAATTCACTGCACCAACAGACGCCAACCAACATGGACATTCGTCAGATTACAGTATGTCACTTCTCAGACATTCCACAACCTGACAAACGCAGACTGAATGTACGTCGACTGAACAAACAGCTAAGCCAAGCGACTGCAGATGCCAACAAACCCAACAAGTATTTTTGCTGTTGGTCTGCATCTGTAGGTGCAGTGTGAATTGGCCTCTATAATGTTTTTATCTATTATAAATTGAAAAAAACAAAACAAAACTATATTATATATGTATATATATATATATATATATATATATATGTGTGTGTGCGTGTGTGTGTGTCAAAGCCATTTAAAGCCATTTTCCATTTCAAACATTTATTATACACCCCCTCCTACCTGGAGGCACATTCCCCCTCAATCCCAAACACAGACAAGGTGTACTCTTTCACCTCAAATACCATGTCAACGTTTCCAGGACCCTCTACAGTGATCAAACAGTCTTCCTTTAAAAACAGGAGAGAGAGGAAGGAAGGGGCAGAGGAAGTGCACAGGCAAAGACTGGCTCAGTTGTTGAGCACTTTGCACAGGGCAACCTGAGGTCAAACACACACACTGACAATAACATTACCCGAGTAAACACACACTGCTCCATTGCATATACAAAAGACTGTTCATGTACTATTCATGCACATTCATATGCACTCATGAATACTTACTTATACAGTGGAGTCCAAAAGACTGACACCACATTGAAAATCTGTGATTCTAATTTAATCCAGGAATTCAACAGAATGTTTTAGGATTTTGAAACATTTAAAACTAAGAAACATTGTGAAAAATAAATAATACTCTCACATTTCTAGGTAACTTATCAAATAATCGAACCACATAGATCATGTGACTTTGTACAGACGGTCAGATTAAAGCACAAGATGCTCTATGCAATATCATGTTAGAGAACATGATCTTCAGGTTTGACACAAACTTGTGGAGGTCATGCAGCTTGAGTGCTGCTTCCATTAAAGCAAAAGGGAGACAAGGCAAACACTAAGTCATTCTTTTCACTCAAATTCACTAGTGGTCTCAGACTTTTGGATCCCACTGTGATCTATATCGTGTTTTATATTGTACAGAAAACATGGCTTTACCCAACTAACAAAAATATGTTCAAAAAATATTTTGCTAACAATCCTATAGGTTATTTCGAAATGTTCTCTGAACGTTCAAAGCTTGGTTACAGGGATGTTAAGGGAACATTCCATTTTATAATTCTGCAAACATTATGGGAATGTAACTTTTGTATGTTCTCTAAACATTCTGAAACAAGTAGTAACATTTAAAAAATGTTAAATGCACATCCAATTAAAACGTTTCAGAAAAAAACCCAACAATGGCATATAAATTATGTTTTTGGAACATTTAGAACATTAGAACATTATTAAAGATCAGTTACACAATACACATCAGATCAACGTTACTGGAATAATGTTTGTTCATAACTTTGAGAGAACCTTGCCAGAACGTTAGCCAAAGTTCTGAGAACATTCCCTTTTAAGACAAATTTATACAGTACCGACAAAGACCGACCTACACAGACAATCACCAGATTACAGGAAGCCAATTCTCAGACATTCCAAGACCTGACAAGTGCAGATGTTTAATTGGCAAAAACAAGCCTGTTCACATACATATTCAGTATGAAAATTCGGTGCGATAAACATTTTGAATTGAATGAACGGCTGTTAATGAGTCTGTTTAGACCAACACTATGCAGTAAATGTGACATTAATAGTTTTTTATAGAGCTTTTTAAGTGGTAGCATATAGTATAGTGCACAAACCTATCTTTTCAGTGGTCTTGGTCTGCTTGTTTGGTGCGCACCAGGGTTCATTGTTGCTGTTCAAATGAAATATGAGCGCAACACTCACACCAAAGACATAAACAAACCAAAAACAGGACACAATGTCACAAGATGCAACCCTAAAAAGGACAGAATGCTCAAGCATACCGTTTTTTTCTCGTCATAGTCACGATGTTGCCCATCACAGTTCGGTGCAGACATCAGAACCACGTCTCCTAACAGCAGATTATCGTTTATGTGCGAAGGAGAGAATCCTGACGCTGTTTTGACTAATTTGCACATTACAAGCTCTTCACAAGTTCTCAGCTGCTCAAAATACCATCATATGTAGGCTACGCACATACAACGAGTGCATTTAGGCCAGCACACAGCATTGTTTTGGATGTTCGTTAGTTCCGTCACAAAATATACGTAATAAAAGCAGACCAATCAGGTTGTGTGAACATATCCCTATGCCTTTAGGTTCTGTATATTTTCTGTGTTAAAATGTCACTTTGAATGCTAAGCGGACCAGGACTAAATGTTTGTTTTTTGGTCCTGACCAAACGAGCCAAACAAACTGAAATGCAAGTGTATTTCACACACCCTTAAAGTCAGCCATACAGGTTTGTACTGACATGAGGGTGAGTAAATTATGACAGAATTTGGCAGAACACAATGATGTGACTAAAGGGGAGTTTCACACAATACCTGCAATATTAATCAGCACATCCTACTGCTACCAAAAGCCAGCTCAACTCAACTCAACAAAAACAGCACTCGCTCGCTGTTCCTTTAACCCCATTACATGAAAACAGATGATTTTTTTGAATCCAGATGATATGCAAGTGAGCAAGATTTGAATGAAGGTCAAAATCATCTGATATCAAATTTGTTTTACAAAAGGCTCACAATCTTTCCAGTGCTGAGTCTGCTACTATTGATTTTTATGTCTAACTGGACATGTGCTTATATAAGAAGAGCTCATATAGGCACAGAGAAACAGTTAGGACGATTAGAGCTCGTACAGTAACAGCTGTCTGATTTATCACTGTACTCCTGCTCTCGAGCTGAAAGTGACAGCTGGCTTCACAGCTGCACTGATCCTATTGTTTTTCACTGGACAGGAGAGAGTGTGAGAAGAGATCAGATGCAGCGGTCATCTCTTCTCGTCCTTAGACCACACACATTCAAGAGTGACCCCTGTGAAATTCACACTTCTTCATTAACACAAAACTGGGGGGGGGGGGGATTACTAAAACAAACTAGAATTAAAATGAAAACAAAAGCTAACTCACAACATTAATAAATGCTACTAAAATAGCACCTGCTCAAGATCTCTTGTCCCTCTAAACGTTGAAATCACCTGCTGTAGTGTTTTTTTTTTTTTTAAGTTAATAAAAATCAGATAAAAATGATAAAAGCGGCCCCTGGGGTCCATCAGTGGATATGCGTGGCATCGCATTTCCTCTCTGGAATGTGAACAGCTAGTCGCGCCTAAAGTCTGCCAGTGTGTGCGAGCACCTCACCCTTCAGAGGACAAGAGCTAACCAAATCAGGTCTGTTTACACCCCAGAACAAATAAACTACTGTCTTACTATATCTAGATGAGTGACTTTCTCCACACAAACTGAATCGCAAGCACAGTGCTGGAAGCAGAGAGTGAAAAACACTGTTTGATGGATCTAGGAAACAGAACAAAGGGGATAAATCGGGTTTTACGGTACCTTAGTGCAGATCCAGAGTGTGTTCAGATCAGTGCTGCCAATCCACACTATCATTCAGCCCCAATTCCTGTTTTACAACATGAAATCAGATGTCCTACTGTCACTGAGATATGTGTGTATGTGTGACGGTCCATGATTTACCATCAGGAGGCTGAATCTAGAGCAGTGGACATCTGGCTGCAGATTGAGATTTGGAATAATTGGCTGTGGATTAATAATCCGACTCGACGGCTGCCGGCATACAGAGGAGCAAGAACATGGCAGATTACAACCCTAACTGTCCATCCACCCGCTGGATTACACACACACACCCCTACGGTGCTTCAGCTGCACTTCTCCATTTCTCCTCTGTACTCCACAATCATCTATAAAACCACTCTTTAGTGCCTTAATCTCGTTTTCAGACTCTCTTTCATATATTTATGTATTTCAAACTCTCACTTCATTCTATTCATTTCATTTGATTATTCCGTGGGTTCATCTCTTTTAAATTCCTCCATGCAGTGCTGGATTAGGGGATTGTAATTCCAGCTAAACTGCTCAGTTTATCTGAATGAGAAAGAGGAGTGTGTTCCGCATGCAGAGCAGGGGAGGTTTAAAGGGACATCAGGTTTGTGGTTCAGCTCGCGCTATGATAGGAGAAAGTGGGGTGGAGCGGCTCAAATCCTACATCAAAAGTCTCTGTGTAAACGAGGACAGCTGACCTGCTGCCAGAGACGGAAGCAATAGAACAGACAGCAAATACAACTGACAGAGCAAGGAGACCCAGAGCTGGATTGATTAACTTAGAATTGACTATTGTTTATGTCTTGATAGCTGCTCAAATCTTATCTTTGAAAGGTGTAATTTTGGACAAACTCATGTCTGTGTGATACTCAAAATGGTGGGACACAGGATAATACATTTATAAAGCTGATCCTTGGGCATGAATGGGTGGAATTAATGCAGATGGTTCTGGAAAAGAGGTACTGGTTCTTCCCAGAAAATCAATTATCTATAGATCAGGGATTTGCAAACCTTGCTATGCCACAGACCCCCAAATATGATGATCCCCTAGTGACGTACCCGCATCCTAAATAAAAAATAGATATATTATAAATAATTTGTACAAGACCAATTTATACAAAAAAAATTAACAAATAAATAAAAAAAAAAATAGAGGGAAATAAAATAAAAAATACACTAGCTGTTGAAAGGTTTGGGGTCTGTACGATTTTTAAAAGAAATTAATACTTTTATTCAACAAGAATACATTAAACTGATCAAAAGTGACAGTAAAGATATTTATAATGTTATTTATTTATTTATAATTTTATGTTTCAAGTGCTGTTCTTTTGAACTTTAGGGACTTGGGGGTGGTACTCTGTGTGTTTCGACCACAGGAACCGGGGTCTAAATGAAGTTCCGGGTAAAAATTTCCCCCTCAAAACGGCCCTGCTCGCAAGATAGTACTGAAAATGCTGATTGGTTGTGCTCACCCAGCATTTTATTTCAACCTTAAAGTCCGTTGCGGTGCGTGCAGTAAGAGTTAGCTTACTATTCGAATCAACAATAGCCCTATTCGCACGGGATTAGTATTATCTGGGGACCTCTGGTGATTTGTAATAATTGCAGAGAATGTCTGTGATCTTAATCCCGTGCGAATCTGCCATATCTGTAATATGTAATGTAAAAATTCCCCCGCAAATTACCTACCATATTTCGCCGAACACCGAGGTCCTGTGATAATATTAGTCCCGTGCGAATCGGCATCTCTGTGATTTGGCCGGGATTAGGCGGCTCGTATATAATTTTTGCAAGGTTTTTGTGCCCTGTGCGCATTTTTATTTTTATCTTTCACGAAGAATGGCGCTAGGCTGCATATAAATGTGCACCGTTATGAATTCCCGTGCGGCCGCACGGATTATAGCCTACTTTCACTTTAGAATGAGCAATTTGGGAGTAAATTGCTTGAATGGTGTGTTTAATATTATTCTTAATGAAAAACCCAAAAACAGAACATTACAATGACAAACTCGCTTAAATGGTCACTTTTACATTTAGCTTTGAAACTGAATCTTCCGCCGTATATTGTTATTATATTGCTCAGTTAAGTTTTTAATTGTAGCGTCTGTTCTCTAACTTAACTAAATTATTTTTATTACTATAAAACAATCAAAATTATATAAATACGACTGTTTATAATTTCATACAGCTATCTATAACGAAAAAACATTTAGGCTACAAGTCTTGACATCATATCCTGGAGATAGTCAGGAAATTTTTGTAAAATCACAGGCTTGCTTATCCCGTGCGTATGCGCCACGCAAAATTCAGATGTGGGGGAGTAATTTCTAAATCACACGAGGTCCCCAGATAATTCTAATCCCGTGTGAATAGGGCTAATGACGTTTAAAAAATACGACAGATGGACAGACGACAAGGTTCAGGCTTTATTAAGTGTATTTGCGGAAGACGAAATCCAGTTGTCTCTGGAAAGTCGCGTACAGTCCTACATCACCAGACTAATCTTAACGGTACTTTACACCAAGATGGAAACGCAGACAGCAACAGGTCTGGGGAAAGTTCCTGCAAAAAAAATGTCCGGCTAATTTCGGTGGAAACGTGGCAATAGAATCCCTAAAAAAAAATTATCATGGATTCCAAAAAAATATATAAAGTATTAAGTGATAATTAAGCAGCTATTTTCAGCATTGATAATAATAGGAAATGTTTCACCAAATAAGCATATTAGATTCTGTCTTATTTCGAAGGCTGCACCTTCCGGGGGTCGCAATTGTCAGCCGCATACGTCATTGAGGCTCCTCCATTTCAGAGAAGTAACCATTATATTCCAAAGTAAGAAAAAACAAATACAGTAATTTACACCTCACAAGGCAGTCAATTTTATAATGGTAATTTTCCTGAAATAAGACAACCTCAATGACGTATGTGGTCGACAATAATGTGACCTCCGAGGGAGCGGCCTTAGGACTGAGACACAGCTAGCATGATTTCTGAAGAATCATGTACGACTTATAACTTAGAGTTTGTAGGTTTACTCAGTCTCTGGGAATGAAACCCATGCCCTCATGTTTGAGCTACTAGAACACTGTTGCTCTTCATTTTACTTCCCGTCGCAGCCATACGGGGTTCCCCAGACCCAAATTTGAAAACTCCTGATATAGATCTTTTGTTTAGATGTTTCATCAAATCACATTTCCAAAGGCAAGTAATCCTCTTCACTAAACTAGATGGAGCTTGGAAACGATGGATATGTGTGCTACCTAAGCTCCTTGCACTATCACTGGGGTGCCCGAGTCATTTAGTTATGTTTGAGGAACCCTGGATCTGTCCCCTCCACTCGCACACTTACATACTCCATTACATAAGCCCGTTGATGACAGACTGCTGATAAATGTCTGCTTTCTCAACTATGCCCTTGTGTATGTGTGTGATCTGTATACTCAGAGAATGACATACACCCTCACAGTAACGCCCTGCTCTCTGAACCACAGATGCACACACACATGCATTGTTAAACACAAGAGATCATAAGAAGGTTCAGTTAACAAAACACACACTGTTCAGAAAGACAGCAACTGAGAGAAAATAAGAGAAATCAAATGCTGGATCTTCACACATATAAACTCATAGAACTGTGTGTCAGTCAGCTTCTAAGCTTATGTTCTCTGGGTTTGAGCATGTGCGTGTGTTTCAGTGATTGCTGGCTGATTTTGCAGGAATGCTGTCTTTTTCATTTCTGCGACTCATCGCTCCACTGTGTACGTTTAGTATAGCCTCTGCAAAAATAAAGCTCATTTACACTCATTAAATATATACATATTTACAGTAATTATTTAGCCTGTGTCTTGAGGCTTGAGCTTTCTTAACTGTGAAATGACTTTGTGTAATGGAATGTCAAATAGCTTTTTAAACTTTAAATATTTCAACAATTATTGTTCTGCACCACCAGCAGTACCACATGTAATTGCAATAATAAATATTGTTCACAGAAATTTCCCTTCTACCTCTTCTTCCCTGATAGAAAACCATATAGTCCTGTCTAATACTCATCACTTATCACTTTTAGCTGAGATACAAAATATGGTATGGAAATTATGCTGCCTTTAAAAAGAAAATACATCCTTTAATATTAATATCTGGCAGTTTCTTCAACTTCAGACACTCAATGTCCCAATGGTTGATTTTTTCATTTTGACATATGAAAAGCACATTAAAAGTGACATGGAAAGTTTTACCATGCAAAACAACACTGTGGTGCATTTCCGGAAAAGAAAAGAAAAGATCCCTGCTGAAAAATCAGCATTGCGTGTCACCAGCATAAGGTATGTTTTATACGCTGGGACCATCATGGGATGCTGGTTGCTGGTTTGATGGATCCCAGCATGGGATGCAGGTGGACCAGTTGTCTTTTGGGTGCTGGTATGATCCCAGAAAGACCACAACAAAAGTTGAACAATGCTTAATCAATTATTAAATTAAATATGTAAGGATTATTCAATTCAATATGATGGAATTTTACAATTAACCGAAATGTGAAAACCTTAAAAAAGGTTGAAGCATTTTGTTGAGTGCATGTACAAAGCTGTTGAAGTCTGTTTGAAGTCACCATTATGGTGATTAGTGTTCCCTTTAGTTGGGCACTTGGCCATTGACTTTAGCTGAATTCATTCTCTTTCAGAAATTGTTGAAAGTGCATGCTATCACTATTTTCAACAATATTTCATGCTCCTGACTGCACTGACGTACCCTTTACTATGTCCACTTTTTGGAATCAATGATTGACAGCTGGATTTTGTCATATGTGACTTCCCAATTAAATATGAAAGTCTTTAAAAACAGCATTTTTTTAGTTTTTAACTTTCATTGTCAAGTTATTAACTGTCCCATTGAAAGATCTCTTCTCATAACACCTATTATTGAACAAACTATTATGCCTTTATTTACTTGGTTTTCATATCTCTAAACGTTTTTGTTATGCACAAGCTCTTTTTAACTGATTTGAACTGATTTGTGTACAGATCTTTTGAAACAGTAGACCATTGATGCTTTGAAACATTTTCCCAGCGACATTGATTACTAATGTAATCATAACTAAAACAAAAATAATCATATTATTCAATAAATCATATGTTTTAACCTTATATTGTTTTACAACCAGCTTCATCAGCTCCGCTTTGCTTGAGAACAGTATGAATATGCTGGTCCACAGGGGTTCTCAACCCTGGTCCTCGAGGGCCACTGTCCTGTAGAATTTAGCTCCAACTTTGATCAAACTCACCTGCCTGTAGCGTTCTAGTAATCCTGAAGAGCTTAATTAGCTGGTTCAGGTGTGTTTGATTAGAGTTGGAGCTAAACTCTGCAGGACATTTGCCCTTGAGGACTGTATACTGTAGAGAGAACTCAAAAACAAAGGAGAGCTGGATCCAAATGCAGTGTGTTTAATGATAAAATAAACATAACAAAACCACAGAGATCAGCGAAACAAGGACCTGGGGCCCGTTTCAGAAAGGAGGTTAAGTGAAAACTCTGAGTATGTTAACCCTGAAATAAGGGAAACTCTGGGTTTTCTGTTTCAGAATGGGAGGTATGTCAAACCCGAGAAAGCAGGGTAAGTCAAGCCCGTTTCTGAAAGAGAGGTAACTTATACTCAGAGTCAGTTACCAGGGTTACTTACTCTGTGAACCTAACCTAGTCAGGAGCAGGTTTTCTTTGGTAAACCCAGAGTTTATTTCGTTCTCCTCCCCCTTTTTAAAGCACCAGCAGTGTTTAAATACTTTATTCATTCATTCAAACGTCACAAATGCTTTTCTTACTGAGTATTTTGGTTGTATTTCAAGTATAAATATATAAAAAAATATATAAATTTAATCTAAATCTAAAGTAAGCAAAGTTTACTTAAAACAAATTAAATTATCTGCCACTTGACAAAAATACAAAGTAAGAAAAGCATTCTTTGCAGGAACATTCATTGCTTATATTTTCATCATGAGGACACTGTCAAAGAGACAAAAATGGCATGTCCTTTTATACAGGATCCTGACATTCACTTGATAATCCTCTAGAAGTAACCCTGATAATTAGAATTTCCTTTAGGATTTCCAGTGGTTGGACGCATTGATGACACTCATTTACCCATCATCACACTTTCTGAAAACGGATTATTGTATGGAATGGAAGGATGCTGCCAGATGGTAGTACGAGATATATGCCATAACCACCACCACAGCTGTTAAATACATTTATTTACATTTTTTATAGTCATCTTTATTTCCTACAAATACTTTATTCTTTTTCCTGTTGGGTATTAATATTCTTCCTCCATCTCCTCTTCATCTGTCAGTGGTGCTGGAGTTTGGCTGGCCTGAGTAGAAGTAAACTGTTTAATGTCATTACCCTAATTAATAAATGTAACAGGTGGGATCAGAGAACATTTCATTATGTGAAAGAGCATAGACCCTTTTCACATTTCTGGGTTTCTCAGAGCGGAAGTCGTCATAGGGTTAACTTTCATAGCGGTGAATGAAAGAATAAATTAAATATATATTTTTGTGTCTCCATTTGCTCAAATAGCAAAAGAAAAACTCCACAATAGTGATTTCACAACTTTCAAAAAGGGAAAAATTAAAGTGAGATTGATAACTGCAGTGAAAAGAGAGAAAGATGTTAATTTTAACTATCACTCCCATAGACGCTTTATTAGAAACACTCTCACAGCAGCGGTAGCTTGATTTTTGTAATTGGATGCAAAAGTAATATAATACAAAGTATTAATGTTATAAATGTACATAAAAAAAATACAAAAAACGTTGCAGGATTTACGATATTGATGACTATTAAAACACGTCATCACAGTCTGTGAAAAGGGTCTATGTGGGAAAAGCTGCTCCACATTGGACACTGAATGATATTTATTTAATATGTCAAATGTTTGTAAAGTCATTAAACCAACACCCATGAACATTTTATGCTTAAAGCTTTATCTGATTGAATTATGTTTTTATTTTATTTTTTATTTTTAGCTGCTGCCACATTCTTTGTTTGCCTTTTGGATACCATGAAAATTAAACTTCATTAAAATAATTAAGAATTAAACTTGTGTATTGACCTGGAAGTATGCAAATGTCTTTTTGTTGGGTGCTGTTGCCATGGTGAATCGTAATTTCGGAGCTCCATTGATCGTGGCTTTTCATAGTTGGAGTGCATGAGCTTAATTCAGAGTCAGTCTACTCAGAGTTGATTGAACTACCTCAATTCAGCTGTTCTGAAACCCAAAACTCAGAGTTTCCCATCTCAGAGTAAGTCAACTCAGAGTTCAGGTTTAAACTCAGAGTTGGTTGAACCTCCTTTCTGAAACAGGCCCCAGAATGAGTAACCCCAAATGTACATCCATATAAGACAATACTCCACAAGGAACACAAGAAACAATGGACCAGAATCATGCCAAATACTGTGTGGCAGGCTCGACGAATCGAGCCACGAACGCTGTGCTAAGCTGCGATAATTCCTATCGACCAGCTCACTTAGCACAGCATTCGTGGCTCGACTTGTCGAGACTGTTTTCCAAGATGGCTCCTGTCTGTGTACGCGTAATATTCTGTCTTTATAAAGTATCTTCTTATTAAACTGTTTGTACACGTACAAAGTTCTCAATGCTTCGGTTTGCATGTAGGGACCCTCATTATGCTACAGTGTTAGTGTGAGGCTATTTTGAGCCTTGTTAGTGGTATTAACTAGCGATTTAATTTTACTTACTCTGTGCCCCATTTACTCGCGTTATAAGCTAATCTGTTTTTAGAGATAAAACTCTTTACATTCGATTTTCATGAAAACGCATCCCAGAGAACGATCTACTCGGTAACCATGTTTTAATTACCCCTAGGTTCATTTTTCACCGGAGTTGTCCTTTAACATTATTCACCTCAGAATGCACGGTTGTTGAATATGGCAAGCCACATAACCTATATTTTTTTATCACATGCTTGCTGATGATGAGCTCAGTGTTGATTTTTATTAATGGAAACATATACATGTAAATATAGAAATTATAAAGCTTAACTGTCCCACTTTACCTGTATTCACCCTACATAAGATTTTAGTTCATCTTTGAAATTTTTAATGAACTCTGTCACTCCATTAAGTCTCATTTATAAAGTGATTGTGTCTCCCATGCTGAAAAATCGTGCATTGCTTGTCACCAGCATAAGGAATGTTTTGGATGAGATGCTGGTTGCTGGTTATCAGCATGGGAAGAGGGAGTGCTGGTGCACCAGCTACACCAGCTCAGTTTTGCTTGAGAACAGCATGACTATGCTGGTCCACCAACTAGACCAGCTCTACCAACATAAACCAGTCTGGACCAACATGGAATTCATGCTGGTTTTACACTGGATTTTTCAGGAGGGTCTTCAGAAAACCATTCGATTTATATGGATTATGTTTGTTATGAACTTTTTGAAGCACCAAATGTTTTTGTGTGTGAACTCATTCCCTTTAAGAGGCTTTATTTTCCAAGAGTGCCCATAGTTGAAGAAACATCCATTATCCTTTTTTTCCATATTAATAATTAGGGGTTCAACAAGGCATAAGAAGAAACTGGACCTGTTTGTTAATGACAGCAGTGACTCCAGCTGCAACGTGTCCCTGTGCAGCGCGTCAACCAACTGTTACTGTGATTAAATGTGACAACAGCAATATTGTTAATCTTCATATAAATGCTTGACTGACATTGACACTAACAGTGAGTGAAACAGCTAAACAGCTAAAGAGTAAAACGCTTTATGGAACATCTGTATGCTGTGTTTCTATGATCATACCTCCAGCAGAACTGTGCTAATGAAAATGAGTCAATGCTACAAGACATGGAGCAGAAGAATGATCAGATTTTCCCCATGAGACACCTGCGCGTTAGTATAAGCACATAGCATCCCTTCCAGCATACCAACTTGGTTTCAATTGGCTTTTCTTCACACCCGTCTATGACCACAACATATTCTGCTCCCTCAATCATCGTAAAAGCTGTGTCAGCATCTTTAGTTTCAGCACCTTCTGTCAAACCTGCAGAGTTGCTTGAAAATCATTACTTCATTCCTACACGGGAAACAGAAAGAGAAAAGGGAGGCGAAACTCTGATAGCACAGCAGGTTTCATTACTCCAGCAGCACAGAAGATCTCACATGACATCTCTCTTCCCTCTGGCTCTTACAATACCCTGGCTGTCAATCATCGGCTCCAATACACAAAGTTCTCCAAAGGGAATGATGGGAATTTTCTGTCATTAGCCAGCCGTCTTGTCATAAAAACATGACTGTAAATCTACGCTTCTCCCTGACTGTCATAGCCTCATCAATAAGCTTCATCAAATCCCACAAACCTAATTGGTCAACCTGTGGAAGTACTTGCCAGGACACACCACACAGATTTTGCAAGTTGCATTGGCAGGGAAACTAAATAAAAATGTTCACTGGAAGCAAAACTTTCAGACTATTTGATCTCATTCTGACAAGCAAGTTTGCAGTAATATTAGCTAGGAAGTATATTCTAAACAAATTTTACCTGTTCAACACTCACCTGGATCATAGACCAGGACCCACCTTTCCAATTCCCACAGGACAAAATCACAAAGCAAATGGAACAGGACACTAGCATGTGCGGTTCTGCTCTGCTGCAACAGAGGGTGAGGGGTGCAGAAGAACGCGGTCACATTTAGGGGGCTTAGAGAGAAAATGAAAAAGAAGGAGTGGTGGGAGGGAAAGAGGGTGGAGTGAAGAGAAAAATGGAAGTAGAAAGAGCCCCCCCCCCCCCCTTCCTTTCTCTGTTTTTTAACTCATGGCAGACTTTGTGAAAACCCCATGAACCGGGCCTTGGAGGAGGGAACGCCTACTTTACTCCTCCTATGCTGGTTTTGCTCCCTCCTTTTCACTCCGTCCTCTGGAGCCATTTCCCAATATTGCGGAGAGATTAGTGAGGAGGGGGTTGAGGCCTCCTAAAGCTCCTCACCACACAGACATTATTGAAGAAAGAAAGAATACGGAGGACCAGACCAAAACTAATTATGACGAAAACCCAGAAACTATGTGGAGCTGCAGGGAGATTTGTTTGCAGTAAATGAATAATCCCCTCCTGCCTTCCGAGTCATTCGAATTCCCAACACGGAGAAGGTTGCCGTTTGTAGCTTTAAGACTTAAAATAATATTGTTTAAATGGAGGGAGTTATAAGATGAGCCGAAAACCTTAGAAACTCAAACAGAACAAAATATGCACAATGTATTTAAGCAGAAACAGATGAGTACCGCAGAGATGGAGAGGTGATAGATGAGAAGTGGGGTTTATGGTGCTTGTGAGGTAGTGAGCGCAGTCACTGTGAGACGTTGAGAGCCAAAACTCTGAAGACCTCAGATTCACACACGCATAAACCTCAGCCGCATAAACATGCCTACACCATCTAGAGGCAAAACACAAACACAGCATAACGCAGCAACAACAAACAAAGACCTCTGAGTGAATTGTGTGGCTCAGGAACGTAAGGCAGGGAATTAGTTCAAGACTAGTGCAGTGCACTAGTAAAAGCTGCACATGTGATCTGATTATAGTAGCTTTGTGAGCACTGCCACTAGCGTCCTGGGTGGGCAATCAGGATGACTTTATACTGTGCAAATTTCCTACAGCAACAGCACCTGGCCCTTCAATCAGCCTCTTAGTTTTTCAACAGGCAGGAAGAAACAGAGTAACACGAGAGGAGAGAAGAGAGGGATGAATAAACCCAAAGAAAGAATGCCCTCCACTCCGCCATCTGAGAGGATTAGAACTGCTCTAGAGGTTAAAGCTAGAACTTCTCTCTCATACGATCTATGCACCCCCCCCCCTTCACTTTTACACCCCTTTCTCGAAACTGAGATGATCCTCTGAAATGACAACCTTTATCTGTGCCCACACTTTATAAATGTTATAAAATTATAAAAGTTAATATTTGATTAAGGTCCGCATGTAATCAAATTAGCCCTATTGACTTTGTTAGCATGCATTACTAGTCTTGTGGTGAACAATTAACCATGTAGTTAATCCACAGAAAAAAATCTTCATAATCGTTAGTCAAAATATGAAAATTGGCTTTCTTCTCCTCTGGATCAGCTTTGGTTTTCTTAACCTTCTTAACCATTCCCCTTCAACCATTAGTCTGTTGAGAGCTAGGGCCCTAACATACACCCGGCACAATGTGACGCAAGTGTTTTTTGCTAGTTTCGGCCTGACGCAGTTATCTTTTTCACGTACAGCATCACATTCTCTAAATAGCAAATGCACTCGCGCCCATCTGTTCGCCCATGGGTGTGCTGGTCTGAAAATGAGGTCTGTTCAGGCACATTGTTGGCACGTTGCTATTTTGAGGCAACTGAAAACGACAGCGTCATTGACCAAAAAAAACCTGGTCTAAAGTCAATAGCGCAGTATTTTTAGTGTTATTTAAAGGGCGCGTTAGTATGCGCATATAGGCGGGTGCACAACACGCGTACACACACAGGGATGCGCAGCAGCACAAACATTTTTAAATATTAAAAATAAAATAATTCCTCTCTGGAGAAGTGTTCAGGCTTTAAGCTCGCAAATTCAGCCATGCAAATAGCGAATCTGCCATGGTGCAAGCACAACTGGCTTTTAAAGGAAATGGGAGTTAACACTCTGATTGGTTTATGGCACATTACACCCAAAACACACCCATGACTCATTAAAGGGTTAGTTCACCCAAAAATGAAAATTACCCATGATTTACTCACGTTTGTGTAAGAAAAATATCCATATTTAAAACTTTATAAAATCATAGTTGATATTTTTCTGACACAAACGCATCGATTCACTTCGGAAGGCCTTTATTAACCCCCCAGAGCCATGTGGAGCAGTTATGATGGATATTGATGCACTTTTATGGACTTCAAAAACAGAGCAACATTCACTGCCATTATAAAGCTTGGAAGAGCCAGGACATTTTTTTTTACTATAACTCCAGTATATGTTCGTCTGAAAGAAGAAAGTCATATACACCTAGGATGACTTGAGGGTAGGGCTGGGCTGATAAACGAGATCATATCGAATCGCGATAAAAATGTATAATAAGCTCTGGACATTTTTACTCGATATAGATTACTCTAACACCCAATCATACAGCAGAAATGAACGAGACAACAGCCAGTCAGAGT
Source organism: Gobio gobio (assembly GCF_949357685.1). Taxonomy (NCBI): domain Eukaryota; kingdom Metazoa; phylum Chordata; class Actinopteri; order Cypriniformes; family Gobionidae; genus Gobio; species Gobio gobio. The sequence continues at coordinate 31,109,645 of NC_137098.1, forward strand.
GCAGCTTTTAACTTGTAGGCTACATGCTCTACTGGCAAAGAAAACTCGACACGAGAAGGAAAAAATTTGTGAAAGCGGCGACGAACGTGAAATCAATTTAGTTAAACTAGCCTTGAGTCATCATCCAAAGACGACGGATTTGTTGATAAAAGGTAGCACAAATTGTTACTCATTTGAACCGCGCCACACAGATGGCTCGGGTCAAAGTCTAACAACAGCACATCCGTTTACTCTGATCGGTGTCATCGGTCACGCAAACACTAAACAGCGCTGTGAGATCCGGCGAGAAGAGCGTGCATTCAGCGAAAAACACAAATGTCTCTGTAATTTAAACTATTTTAAAGCCAGACAAAACAGTGCTGACAAACAAGAGAAATGCTGTGCTCAATGATACAGTCAGAAGGCTTTTCGATCTTATCCATAATTTACCATGGATTCACTGTCCTGACACTAACTGCACCATGGTACTGTGGCAGAAATGTGGGATATTCATATATAATTCTATTATATTATTAATGTAGACTAGACATGTATTAAAGGAGTAATGGAATATTTTTACAGTATTTTTATTTAGCTATAGAATTTGTGCATTTATAGGCTGCTAAATGTTTTTAGACTACTGTTTTTCACACAAATACCATAGAAACCATATAGCCTTGATACATTTGACCTTGGCAGTGAAGAGCTATTTGCATGTTTTTAACTGTGGTTATCATGATCTAAATCTATGATACTATGGAAGACCAATGGTTCATTTGAATTAAACTCAGTCATTTAAAAAAAATTGACCATATAAAAATGAGGTTGTTACAATTTTTACAGATGTCCGTGTTTTTGTTGATGAACATAAATGTACATCTAACTCCTAACTACTACTACTGTCAACTCAAAAGACAAAAGACAAAACATGTAATGTTATTAATACTGCAGCTGAAGATATATGCCAAAATCAGACGATATAAATCTGTTTCATGACTAGAAACAATATCACCCATTAGCACCTGCAGAAACAAAGACATAAATTTTTTCTATGAAGAAATTTATTTAAAAATGACTGGAAAAGTGTAAGGAATTCAAAAACATGAAGTGTTAAAAGTAGTTTAAATCCACAATTAACAGTCTGGTTTCTATATCTTTCACTTAGGAGCCAAAATCTGCCTTTAAATTTGAAAGAAAGAAATATTTTATATTTATCGTGATAATTATCGATATCGACTGATATGAAAAGATTTTATCGAGATAATTTTTTGGCCATATCGCCCAGCCCTACTTGAGGGTGAGTAAATCATGGGCTAATTTTCATTTTTGGGTGAACTAACCCTTTAAGAGACTAGGTACAACCCTTTTGGACTATGCGCCTGGCGTGCCGACCGTTTTTTCCGTCATTAAACTAGCAAAAGTGGATTCGGACTACATGTTTTGGCATTACATGTTTTGTCTAAGTGCACCTGCGCTCAAACCATGCACTCAGATTGTTAAAATAGGGCCCCTAGAGATGGTGCACTAAAATCAAGCCCTGCCATTTATTTTTTCTCATTCAGTATTCCACTTCATTTGGGGTCACACTTTATATTAGATGCCCTTAACTACTATGTACTTAATTGAGATGAGTATGTATGTATATTAAAATACAAATATTATATAATGTACTTATTGTGTTCATATTGTATTGCAAAACACTTTTTCTACTATTGATGTGTGATACAGGTATGTTTAGGGACAGGTTTGGTGGTATGGATAGGTTTAAGGGAAGGGTCAACCGTGTAATTATAGATGGAATTACAGAAATTAATTACAGCTGTAGTTACATTAAGGTATTTTTTTTAAATATAAGTACAGTGTAAAACATGTATGTACACAATAAGTGCATTGTATCGAATGATTAATTTAAATGTTAGTACATATTAGTCAAGGACACTTAATATAAAGTGGGACCTCATTCGAAAATACGTCACAATGCTGAAGTAAAGTTAGTCGCAATTGAGCAAGTGAACACAAGCAAGAGTCCTGTTGTTCATGAATATCAGCAGTGCTGCAGGTAATCACAACAGTGTTCAGAAAAAAACAGCATGATTGCAAGTGAGATTTTATACAGCAGTTCAATAAATAAGAAGTTAATATTGAGCAACTTACATTTTAAAACACAACTTTATCTGTTTTTGCGACCACCAATGAAAACAATCCCAAACAAGGCCAAAGCAGAACCGCTACACATCACTGAGCAACACACAGTCATGGTGATTTGTTCTTGTTTTAATTCATTGAATGATTCAATGACTCCTCATAAAGAAAGTCACTTGTTGTCACCAACTTATGTGATGATGAAACGTAAAAAAAGTCACTGAAAAATCCCGCAAACACAAACTAACAACATTTAGAGAGGCCACATCAGTGGTACAGCAGAAGGCAGCGTCTCTCTTGCCTCCCCAGAGCTCATTGAGATTTAACAGACCCCCTAAAGCGTGCTGAGAGTTTCTTGCAAGGTAATTGGGAATGAATGGTGAAAAGTTATGTGAGAGGAGGCAATGCCTCCATTGCACTTTGATTGGCCTGATAGACTGTTCATGTGATAAATCCTGACTCTTGTTTTCATGCACGTTCCTCCTCCACAAATCAATCTGAATGAATAGATAAATAATGATGTTAATGGGGAGACTAATTAAACAGTCTGTCCCTGGACTTTTACATTGAAGTGTTTCCTGTGCTTTATTTTGTAGTTCTTTGTAGTTTTTCATGTTGATTAGTCTCCCTTAGATGTATCTTGTTTCCTCGTTACTGTTGTTAAGCTTGTTTGCCCCTTGTATATATAGCCCTCGTGTTTCATTTGCTCTCTGTCAGTTGTTGAATGTTATGGTCCCTGTTTCAGTTAGCTTTTGGTCCTTGTGTTCCATTTTTCCTTGTGTTTGTTACTTGTTTCTTTATTAAAACCCCTGCACGTAGATCCATGCCACAGACCTGCTTTCGCCGGATGTAACTAGATATCACATATTTATGTCAACATGATCTGTGAGGGGTTTTTAGTGAGCAAATGGTTTGTTGAAATTAAAGGTAGGCTACATCTCTGTGTCTGTGACCATCATGACACCTGTAGTGTTTACTGAGCTTTGATGACTCAAGCTTGGAACATACTCTGCAAGAACAAAGAAATTTGTTTGTTTTCTCGAGGTGGCAAGAACAAGAACAAAGTTGATTCTGGCCAGGACATTCATACTTCACGAGAAAAGCAAGTGCCGAACATCTTTTCTTTGCATTAACCCTGCTCACTTTAAAATTCTGACCAATCACACAATAGTTCTCGGACACCCACAAGAAAAAAGTTCAGCTCAGACGATGTGTCGAGAACGAGCTGCGAGAACTCCCAAACCAGGGCTCCGAGAACGAAATGACGTAATTTTGTTCTCGCAGCCCTGGGAGCAAGAACTTTTTGTTGAGTATGTTGCAGCCTTTTATGATCAGAAAATAAGTTGACATCAGTTAACAAATAAAATATTTAAAAATGAAATTTGTTACTGCGCTCTAAAGTTATTTTGGAATAAATAAAAAAAGCAAAAAAAAGCACTAAATTGATTAGAAAAAGCTGAACATTAATTACATTGTTAATGCAAAAAATATTAAAATAGAATTATTGAAGTATTGATTGTTGTTGTTGTCTTCTTGATAGTGTAAGTAATGCTTATTTAGTTATTTAACGTGAAAAATGTGTCAACATTAAAGGGTTAGTTCACCCAAAAATGAAAATTCTGTCATTAATTACTCACCCTCATGTCGTTGGACACCTGTAAGACCTCCGTTCATATTCGGAACACAAATGAAGATATTTTAGTTGAAAGCTGATGGCTGAGAAAGGCTTCAGACAGGCCTCCATTGGCATTCAGTACATTGACACTTCCAAGATCCATGAAAGGCACTTAAAACGTTGTTACAAAGTCTATCTCACCACAGTGGCTCTACAATAATTTTACGATGCGACGACAATAGTTTTTGTGCGCAAAAAAAAAATCAAAATAACACCTTTATCCAACTTGTTCTCGACTTCCGTGTGTGCCTCCACGGCGCATGCGCCATCAGCTTTCAACTAAAATATCTTCATTTGTGTTCCGAATATGAACGGAGGTCTTACGGGTGTCCAACGACATGAGGGTGAGTAATTAATGACAGAATTTTCATTTTTGGGTGAACTAACCCTTTAAGTCTAACTTGAACATGAATTTACATTTGAAAAAAATCCTCATTTTAGAACACCCCTGTAAGCCACTGGTTTGCACAGACCTCAACAAACAGCACAACAGTTGGAGTTGCATCTTGGACAGCTTTTGATGTAGAACTGCGTCTTATCTTTCCAGATCCCAAGAGCCATAATAGAGGAAAGAGAAGAAGGAACAAAAGCAGCATAATCTCTCTCATTTCCTGTAATGTTATTGGTACCAAAACGCGAATGCAAGCTCGCAGACACGTTTTTTTAATGCATACATATACGTACATAATAATGAGCATGTGTGCATGCAGGACATCAGTCTTCAGCATCCCTTACGGCAAATATTAAAATACACTTTCCAATACAATTTCATGCACACAACCCCACACCCTTGGCATATAATCCCTTAAAAAGAAGAAAAAACTCAATCCCTCAATCTACTTCAACCTATATCCTACTAAGGCAAATGCTCTCTGCCTCTGTCTGTCTTCCTCTTCATACTGTAAACAGCAGTGCAGACACCATAATCTCTCTCAGTAAAAAAAAGGGCTTCTCTCCAAGGCCTGGGGCCATTGAGTCTGTTGTTCACCCAATCTCTCTGTATATGACAGCTTTTACAAATGTAGGAGGGTAAACCCTCCATCGGTTACACCAGGTGCTTAATTATGCAGAGATTTAAAATAAAGACCATAAAGTTAAAAGGACATGAGTAGGGCAAAGATGGGCAGATCACGCTGAGTTCAAAGCAGTGATAAGCAGTGTTGTTATTCCCTCTAGTGGATGTGAATAGAACTGCACATGCTGCTGCAGAAATGCAACAGAAAAACAAAAAAAATATTTAGTCACCTCCAAAGAACAGATTTCTCGATACAGTTTATGCCCATTACAATTAATTACTGGAAATTTGTTCACAATGATGTCAACTCATGTGTTTTTATTCATTATCATCAATTTCATTGCAAAATGTTTTTGAATATTCTTTTGAAGCATAAAACTGAGGTTTAAACTTGTTTTTAGAAGTAAGGGCATAAATGATGCATGAAAGAAATGTAATCTCTTATTAATCGAGGAGTTGTTGTGAGGAGGACACCTGTAAAACATTTATTAAGAGATTAATGTTCCATAGCAAGCAATTTTGGGGTAAAAAATATCCTATTATGTGCACACTAAATGGCTTGGATTCAAGTAAGGTTTTGGACATTCTATTAAGAAAAAAATAATACAGATTAACTATTTAGTTGCACCGGAGTGAATCCAAACAGGGGAACAATACAACAATTCTACTGGGCATTTTTAAACACAATCATCCATTTCTCCAATGAAAGATGGTCCCAGTCACTGATTCAAACTGAGCTTCTTCTTTTCAGTAAGCCAAGCAGCAAAACACAACACTATCAGAGCTCTGAAGGGCTTCACAGAGAGTAATGTGTGTCGGGATGCTGCTTTCAGCAAAAACAGCGAGGAAACTGCATTTGTTCTGTATACTAATCGACAAGCGACTACTGAAGGGGTCAAACAAAAAGGATGGATATGTAAGAAATGTCACTTATCAACTGTGTTAGGTGTTGAGCCCCTAGGTGTATATAACACACACCTGCTGTTTACATGCCCATTGTTCATTGCTTCTAGGTGTGTGCGCTAATCCCGCCCACAAAACTGACTGATGGACAGATATAATGAACCACACTGAAGAAACAACAAACCAAAGACAGGTAAACAGTAATTAATCCATCATTCATGCAACACCTCACAAATCTGACTCAAAATCAACAAACTCATGTTAGCAATATAACATCTTGCATTAATAACACACTAATGTGAGTGCATTTTTGTTTGTATTCTGCTTTCAGCACATCTTAGCCAATCAGAACTGCAACACAGAATGAGCATATACTGCAGATACGAAAAGAGCAGGAATACACACACACACACA